>NC_048543.1:11008448-11693448 GCF_902806685.2 Maniola hyperantus
GATATCGATAGATGAAAAATGTCGACATGCGATCTAACGGGAGATTGTATTTTTTGATGTCTTTGCAGCTGTGATCTTCATGTTTTAAGAGTGCTCTCCATGGTCGCTCCAAGTTGAGCGTAATTTCAATCAACATTAACGGGCGGGACATACTCAAGAGCGAGATGCGTGATGCTTGAACAAGGTACCTACATCAACGTTAATTTTTTGTGCATATTAATTAATATTTTTCAACAAACTAAAGACATTTGAAATTATTAAATAAAGTTTTCCTTAAAGCAAATTTTCCGTTTTTGTAGTTTCTTATCTATAATCTATAGGTATCTAATTATAATAAAAACAAGATGTTTTAAATAGATTTTTAACTTTTTACACTCTATTTTTCCGACCTTTTACTTCGCAAACGTTAGCCTAGCGAGATTAATTTGGAAACCCGTTAACTTTTGGAAGCACCTTGATCATGCATATTATCACGGTAATGTATGATAATATTACCGTGATATTATAGTCCAGGCGCATGGGTAGCATAGCACCAATCGAGCTGTTCGACGAAGCCTTGTTACCGCGCTATTGATATTATGTTAGCTTAAAACTAAAACAAACCCGGGGCAGGTCAGCTAACTATTAATATTATAGATACCATAACGAAGACAAACGATTCACACATGAAGAATTCAAGCCACGAATAGAATATACGGAGGGCGTTGAATAATTTTATTTGCTTATAATTTTAATAACCCCTCGCTCGCCGTATATTCCGAGGGGGTATGCATACATTTTTCACGTGGGTACAATAAGGAATACTGTCGCTTTAAAATTTGGCGGGCGTCGAGGGCGATATTTATAGATTATCCCGGATTTCCCTCTTGAAATATTTCGCGCGTCCATAAACATATTTTCTGCGAAGACATCGTGTTATTGCGGATGGTCGGATGATAGTTGCATTAGAGGCACCCATTAATCATAATAGTGTGTTGTGTAGTAATTTTTTGTGTAGTGGTAGTTTATGGGGCTAGAATTAATCGGATCGCTCTAAGAAAGGGAGGACGCCTGTAGGTAAAGTCGGCTGCCTTCCTTATCGATGGATGATAGAATCATCTAATTAGGCAATTCTTTGTTAGGTACAAGCACAGACCACCACCTATAGACGCCTAATAGCCGGACATCCCCGATCGCCAAGCTTAGGCAGTGGCTTAGCATAAAAGTCGGCCCACGTCCGTCCGTACTTACCATCATTCTGCACATTGTCTTAATTAATTACGTGACTTTTGAGACCACCAATCACAACAAAGCATTCTCCCCTGTCCCCCGCCAACTTTTTACTTTACTTTATTTTGTTTTCACACAAAACTTTGACTATGCGTACTGTTGAGGTTGAATTATTTGTGGGTACAGGTACAAGTAGGTACAAGCTAGCAAATCACATTTTACTTTCAATATAAGAAAAACAACAAAAAATAAAAGAAATTTTATTTTCTTAAAATTCTGAACAAGTGAATATCAAGTATCAACAGTAAAGCATTGACGCGATGCAAAATCTAACGTGCGAGATTTGAATTCCAAATTCAGCATCCCCAGCACAATCAATGCGACACAATCTCTTTCACGGCTTTTCCAACAGCTGCGCGATTGCGGGAGAATGTCAGCTACAATGTCACGATCGCAATCAATCTCTGATTGGTTAATGCTCGCTCACTATTGACTTATAATGCATTGTAGCAACAAGAATCGCACAAATTCAGCCAATCACAACAATTGAGATTGTAATAACCTAACTGGTAATATGTGGTACAGCTTTAAAAAATAAACGTTTTTTCTTTCTTTCTTTCTAATAATGATTGATGCAGGTTTTAGACAATCGCCCTACAGGTTATCGACGAAAAAGTCGCGAGAAAGCGTTGTCGCCCTGATTATGCTTGGGCTGCAGTTCGCGGTAATTTCGATTCACCCTGGATTCACCTTTCTGTTTTTCTTCGTATTGTTTATCTTCTTTTATTTTCTTATTGACAGCTGCGGGCGCAATGTTTGTCTATGCTTATGAGGGTTAATAAAATCTTTTATGAATTCCGTCTATACGTCGACGTATCTTCAAATCAGAGTTATCCATACTAAGACTTAAGAAATTAAATATCACTCGCTTTAACGGTGAAGGAAAACATTGTGAGGAAACTGGCATGCCTGAGAGTTCTCCATAATGTTTTCAAAGGTGTGTGAAGTCTACCAATACGCACATGGCCAGCGTGGTAGAATATGGCCAAACCCTTCTCACTCTGAGAGGAGACTCGTGCTCTGTAGTGAGCCGGGGGTTGGTCATGATGATGATGAATAACCTGTCATGAGGCAATGACGAAACGTAACCAAATTACTATAGTTAAACGTCTAGACATAGATATAACAATGTAGTATTCTTAAGGCGAGAAAGCCACGGAGGACTAAGATAATACAAGCTATACCTCACCTTGTTTTTATACCGTCGCTATTACATTTATAACCGTTTGCTTTGCTTTAGTCCCTTGTGAATATTTGGAGTGTTCTCGAGGAGTCTCCACATTAGGCATATTCGAGCGCTCGGTCACCCCTGTTGTCTTAGTAAGCACTAAGCTAAGGTCAAGTAAATACCGATAATGGATTCCGACCGTCGTCGGTAAATTATCATTTTAACGGATATTGAATATATTACGACAATATTGCCATCTGAGGATGCAAAATAGGGTTATGTTCATGTAAACGTCAGCCCTCTAAATTATTGCGTTGATGTACCAGAATCTAATTTAAATTGGTCTTTCGTGTACTGTATTTTCTGATAATCTTCTTCGTTTTAGTGTGATATCTCCTTACGAAGATTGGCAATCATTAGGTTTTCCCAATTCCCAAACCACTCCTGCCTGCCGCTTTTCTTTGTATTATAAATTGAAGGAGTTCCGCGAAAAAAATTATGTAAAATAATATATTTCACACTTCAAGGTACATAAGGATTTACATTATAATATGTTTCCATTAGTATTCTTACAAAATTATTTCCTCGAGCACTTTACCGATGGCAATTAATTTTGAAATCAAAATGAAGGTGCAACCCAATGGCGTCCAGCCAATAATGGCAAAGGAGATGAACCAGACCGGCCGAGTCCTGAATATTAATCGACTGAGGAAATGGATTAAAAATTCCTTGTTCCTACAACCGCGGCCCCATCACGATCTCTTGTTTCCAAACAAGTTTTTTTAAAACATTTCGATCTAATTTACATTTTTTTTTCTTTTCTCCCTTGTGAATAATTTAATGAATCTTAAGAAATATCGTTTCATTTGTATGTTTTAAGGGTGTTTTGTTTATAGGCACCTACCACCCGAAGCTCTGCATGTAATACCTAGGAATGTTAGAGTATACTTATTTGTTTGCTTTTGCATTCTTCGATGTTCGCGTCATAAACTTTCGCTGTCCGCATACAGTAGGTACTTAAGTTTTTATTTACAGCTTATGCTATTATCTATTTTTACATCTAGCATTTTTTAAATAAACAGACTGAAAGATTCATTTGTTAAATTAAACTCATTTTGGATAGATAATGTAGATTTTTACAACAATTTATTCCTTAACAAGATTGTCACTAAGTGCTCGCGTTTTTCCCGGAATCTCCTTAAAAGGTATTAGTCTCAGCGTAACAAAATTTAGCGGATATTAAAAAGTTTAACTCGTCGTGGAGTTAATATTGACGGGCGTAGCAGATGGGAAGGAAGGGGTTTCTTCAAAAGAATTCAAAACGGTGACAAAAAGGCGTAAAGAATCACGGGGGAAGGGGTGAAAGTAACTTATGCGGCGAAGAAAGAGCTCCAAGAATTAACAAAAATAAAAGGTGACGGCCGCAACGCTGTTTTCGGGGTGGTGGAGGGCGACCCTTAATTAAAGGCTTTCTTGGACTTGGCGATGCAATTTGCCTAAAAGACAAGAATTATTTTTATTGAAGTCATCACTAATTTCGCAAGAAAGGGGGCCCGAAAAGGTCCCGCTATTGTTGTGGACAAATGGCGGCTTAATTGCGCGGTTTTTAGGTCGAATCCTTATCATTGTTCGCTATGCGATTACCAATGGTTATAAATGGGAATAAGTATTAATTATCTCAGAATTCTTATAGTTTTACTAGCTGACACAAATATACCCAACTTCGAATAATGGAAATATTTGGAAATTCTTTCTTAGTGGATGTCTACATTATAAAGAGAGCTTAGAAGTTATAATAATTATGTAGACACGTTTCTAGACCTAGCGATTTAAGCTGTTGTCAATGGCGTTGATTGGGCAGGGTCAATCCATCAGGTTTTATCACTCATCTTTGGTTTGTGGATTCTACGACAATCTAACGTTCAAGGCCTCGATGATCTGCTAGATTACGTAAAATCTTCGATTATGATATCTTTCGATGTTTTTCTTAACACTTATTTTATTATCCTTTAAAAGTATAGAATAAAACATCACAACATAAAACACAACTTCATTTTCTTAATCTAAGCTTCGGCTGACTATGAAAAAATCCTAATTAAGTTTGGAAATGCTTAAAC
Source organism: Maniola hyperantus (assembly GCF_902806685.2). Lineage (NCBI taxonomy): Eukaryota > Metazoa > Arthropoda > Insecta > Lepidoptera > Nymphalidae > Maniola > Maniola hyperantus. The sequence continues at coordinate 11,013,003 of NC_048543.1, forward strand.
AAAATTTAAGTAGTATTAATTATCTTCCTTTTATTAATATAAGTCGCGAACTTTAAGTCGAAAAAATCAGAGTGGAGACAGTTGTTCGAATCCGAGATTCGGGGGAGGGGTCCGAAATTAAAATCATAAGAAAATAATTAAAGTCCGTACGGAATTTATTGGACGGCGGCGACGTGATTAATTGGTTTTTGCGATAAACTTGCAGAAAAGCAATAAGTGTCAATTTTAAGCGTACCCACGAGGTTGTTAGCAATTAATATAAAAATCTCATAATTAATTATTTTAGGGAGATTCATGGCTGAATAACGAAACGTCTCTAGGCTAGTTTTGTTCTAGGCAATCTCTAAACTAAATTGTCAGGTCTTATAGTCTGCGGCCCAGCTGGGAGCGGGTGCGTTTGCAGGGCAGCCAGCGGGCGCGACGTACCCACTCTCACCTGGTGCGCAGATTAATGTTGTTACCTTACCTACTACCCTTTTCCACAGGGAGCATTATGAAACATGTCATTTTAGTTTGGTTTAGAAATGTGTGCAACAGAATTACCCACCGTGTTGTCTTTTTCAAGATCCCAAAGGTAATTTCTTTTCCGTAGAGAACATTACGAAAGGTACCTATAGCACCAGATTACACCTTTTAATTATTTATAGTACGCGATAGGTCGAGATAGCAATAGACCATGATTGCACAAAAATATATTAGGTAGGTACCTACTTACTACAAATTGCGTCCGCGTGAATACGCTGATATTTTGCGCAAAAAATGAGCCAGTCCTTTTGTCATCAGATGAGGCAAGGCTATTATTTTGAGCGCACATGATGTGGAATTATAACAATATCTGTGTGTATTTAAATGGAGCGCCATCTAGATATATGGGTTTGGAAACTGCGTTAGAAACTAGTTAAAGTTAAAGAATAGCCACCCCGGTCGCCACTATGCAGCTTATGGTTCCATAATTACTAGGACTGCAGATAGACTAGAAGATGCAACCACGCAAAATGTACCTATAACGTGACAGGAGGAGATGGCGATCGGGGGGGAACCTAAATAAGCTGACCCGGTGCGGGCGGGTGACTTGCGGGTGTGCGGGGCGTCCCCCGCCTCATTCCCCGATTGCCATCTCGACAGAGAGTTTGTGTAGAACAGAATTAGCCACATGTAAAAAATAGCTTTAGGTTTAGCGTTTAAGGATGCTGTTAAATGTGTATTTAATATTTATTATTTATTGACGTTTGAACGTAAAGCATAAATTTTGTGATAGGGCTTATGGCTGCTTCGCACTCATCCGAGTCCTGAATTACTTATACGTTCCGATTTCCGAAGTAGATAGAACTATTTTTTATGGTAGGTAGCTTTTGACCATGACGTACATATTTTTTATATCCGTATTTTCACGGATTCAGATCTGATAAGTGCGTGCTCTACTGCTCTTAGCCTGAGATTTATAGAGCGAACTTTGACTTTGCTTAGTAAAACAAGACAGCGTTATATCGATGAAATAAACCTACCTATCTCTTTTTAACTAAAACTAAAGTCTGAGCAAAGTCAAAGTGCGTCCTAGGTATAGAATATAGATCTCAGCCTAAGTGATGACTAAATTTTGTGAAGATTGAAACCTAGAACGTAGAAAGAGACCTATGAGGCTATTACCCACTCCATAGGTCTCTTGTACAGTGGACGTCTGTGGGTTAATGACGACAATATCTTCTAATACCGAACGTATAGAAAGTGTTCATTGTTATCAAAATCTGTTCTAATCTTGTAAAATAATTAATAAATGAACACCCAAAATAAGGCATCCCATAATGAACGACGTCAATTTAATAATTCATTTATAGCAATCAGTTTCAATTGGCGCGCTCGCGGCAGGGTTGAACTTGACCATTAATAAACGGCAATGATACTTCAGAGTTCAGAGTTAACCCTCTCGCTGCTTTGGCATAATGAGGGATATCGCCACTCGCGCGAGCTTCCAACATCGCCACAGTGAGGGTGGATTTATCTTACAGTGCGACAAGGCTCTCTTGGCACTTGAATTACATTGACAGGGGGGCGCTGTTGGAGAACAAAGGCTGAGAATATTCAAACAAGAGCAAAGGGGACACGTCTTGACGACAACGCAACGTTAGTTTCGATTTTCGCCACGCGCCAAGATAGCCTTGTCGCACTGTACTGCCCGTGGACGAAGCTAGTCCACGTGGAATTTTGAGGAATCCTTTCTTAGTGGTGGCTATCGTCTCAGTTATGACATGCAAAATATCAAGCTTCAAGAACTAGTAAATTTTTTATGCTTGTTATTCAGTTCAATCAGTGATTTGTAATTTTTTGTAGATACAGTATAGTACGTATACGTACGTAGTAGGCACGTAGGTACGTACGTACGACAGGTCGAAATGACAATCGGGGAGGTGACGTGCGAGTGTGCGGGGCGTTCCCCCACCTCATACCCCGATTGCAATTTGGACCTGTCGCGGACTATAGTTGTTTAGCTCGAATATTAGTCGAATTCATATTATTATATTATTGTGTTATTGCCTTGGTAATTTTGTTAAAACGAATCATGATGTATAAGACATTTTACCGTAGCCATACAACGGCCATTAAGGCCGTTATACACTTAAAATCGCATAAAATATCGCCTGCCCCTACCTTTTTAATGGCCTCAGCTCACCCTTGGGGAAAACAAAGAGCAAAAAAAAACTTTACAGAAAAAGTAGTGTATTCTTTGATATTTATTATTATATTAAAAGCAGATCTAGGGTCGGGAAGGAATTTCGCCGTCGGCGAGCGGGCGATTACTGCGACCACCGAATTTATGGTCAAACTTCGCGCGAAGGCGACGGCGCGAGTTTTTATTATGATCAGCCCAGTGGACCGTGAAAGCAAGTCGTCGCGGGGAGACGTAATTTCCATACCTCATGTCTGTTTCTGTCTCCCTAGTACTTTCTTAATAAAAGTTCCGCGAGAGTTGGCAATAATAAAAATAATAAAATACCATCTTTTAAATTTCATCTACCTGCGAACGGAGCAGTCCAATGAACTCCTCAGCGGAACAGAGGTCCTCTGTTGTAATTCCTCCCGACCGAATTTGCAAAATATTACGGACAAATTTGTGCATACGACTGGAGAGAGATGATACAGGACTGTCAGCTTTAGGTGCTCCTCGAACTTACTGCGGGCCAGTATTGAGAATTTCTTGATAGAAAACCCAATAGGCAATATTTATTTTTTACCCGACCTATCGAATCTAGGTCCTCGTCATCCGCTATCGAATATGTTAACCACTGAGCAGGACACTAGACAGTCAAACAAAGCTCCCCAGTTTATATCTTTCAATGTTGTCTTTATTGTCTAGCGTTAACCAGCACATGCATGATCAAGTTTACCGGTCAAACATGCATGCATGCATACTTGACGGTGTATGTTGCATGACATCATGTAAATTCGACGGTAAACTTGATCGTGTATAGCTAGCTTAGCATGCGTTGCAATGTTATTCGGGTGTCACTTATTTTACGTTGAGGGTAATGAAAAGCCTTCCCGCAAGAAATAATATGCAATATTATACTCGGAGTAGATTCAAGAGTACGTCCAATATAATACCTGAATTGCCTTCACCTAAATTATTATCCTACAATAATTATTTACACAGGAAAAAATAGAGTTGGTTTTTAGCAAAATTTCAGTAATAACAAAAGCGAATCGTTTAACCTACCTAAGCAATTAGGGAAGACAAACAATACCAGGAAGAAAAAATCCGTCTGCAGAGCAAAAAAGTGGAAATAAACAGAGGAATAATTGTAAACTCCCCAGTCATTGGGCGAAAACTTTAAGTAAGACGTGAAAAATGGGAATATGAAAAGAAATAATTTTCCGCGCGAGTTGTCTGTGCAAATGAGCTGAATGAAGGAGCAGCTCAGGCGGATGATTGAGCGCTTGCTATGAAACAATGTTCAACTTTGTAATATCGCCAATGTTGATTGCTAATCGTAAAGAATTTGCTTAGCAGGTAGGTTGGATCTTAGAGTATTTCAAACGAATAGAGAGAAAATACCTACGGTTTTACTAAAATTTGCTTTTTTAAGTAAGTAATCTAGCAACGAACAAAGAAAATGAAGATAATAATATGATATCATTAAGCACTTACTTTTTTAGGAATGTCTTTAAAACCCACGGTGTACTAAATATTTCTCGTGACAAAAATTAAACATGCCGTGGCCGTATCGACGCCATTTGAAGTCTAGTGCGTATTAATAGTAACCGGGCTGCTAGATAGATGACACTACTCACCTATCCGATAATCGGGTCCTTTCCCCTAGGTACCTACCTACATATTTTTTGTCATGATTTCCCGATATTAATCTATACTTAATATTATAAAAAGAAATAAGAAAGTAGGTAATGTCTGTCTGTCTGTCTATCTGTCTGTCTGTCTGTCTGTCTGCTAGCTTTTCACGGCCCAACAGTTTAACCGATTTTGATAAAATTTGGCTTACATCCCGTGGACGGACATAGGGTTTTATCCCGGAATATCAAAGAGTAAAAAGACTACTACTCCAGGAAAACTACTAAAAAACCAGGAATTTCGAAAGTTTTAGGAAACTGCCAGACACAGAACAAACGCCATCTGTCAGGGAATAGTAGTCCGGGAGAAACTAAGATTATGGTAGAAACAATATTTTGAACATGCGTAAACATTGTAGTCCATTATGTAGTCCTAGTAGCTATTGAACCATAAGCTGACAATGGCGGTTCTTACGTCCAGTCCAGTCTGCCAGAGAGAGGAAGGAACCACAAGTCATGTTTTGTTAGGTTTTTTGATTTTGTTTGATTGCTATTTTATTTATTCTAACCGACTTTATTAGATTGCGAAATTAATGAGACAATTAATTAATTATTATTATTCAAAATTTGCGTGTTACCAGTGATGACGTCATATTATGGATCCGACTTCCGAGACAGGTCGCTAACTATTGGGCCTCATTCGGCACTGCGCGATACGCAATCAGACGCACAGGCCACAGGCGTGGGCGTGGCACGATCCGACCTGCAGGGCTATGCTGTATCTTTGAAAGTTTTCGTTAGACTTTGAGTCCAGTTGGAAATCCATGAAATTTAGGTCACGTGATTTTGTATTCCGTATCGCATGCGTGGATAACTAGTTACGAGTACCTAACACTTGGCAGTTGGCCAACATTAACATACTAGCATATTTTATCGACTTTATATGCCTAAATTAAATATCTCTGCCTGACAGGTAGCGTAGTAGAAATGTAAGACTTTTTAATTTATACGACTTACACTAGTTTTTCATTATTATCTATGGACATTTGACATTGACATTACGAGTTACGACCTAATGTTTGTTTTGATAAACAGACTTATTTTAATTTTTAGCTGATGTTTTCTTAATTTGATCTACGGTTTTGTTTTGAAAAGTAAGTGAAAAACATATTAATGTAGAATAACTATGACTATACTGTAGAATACCGGTATTCGTGAGTGATTTTGTTGTGTACAGTAGCATAATACCTAGTTAATATTAGTTCTTCAGCATAGAACTTGAATGTGAGTCATGAATTGCCCTTTTTAACTGACTTCTTGCCTTTATAGATGGCTACATACAACTAGAAGGGTGTCGGTCCGACAGTTCGAACTCTTAGTAGAGTTCGCAGACCCAACGCGACTTGTCCATACGCGCTTGAGGGTCAACCGTTGCCCTCCAGCTAATCGCTGTTGGAGGTGTGTCCAAAGACCAAAACTGCTGAACATTGGCAAAGAGTGAGTTATTTTTACCTATTAGTATTTAAAAAACATGCTAGTCATTTCATAGGTAGGTACATTATAATACTGAATGTCATACATCGCATGCTGCAGTTTATGTTATGTCACCTTACCTATAACATAAGATCCAAAAATTAACCACAAGTAACCTGTCTATTGTGAAATATAAATTTTTTGAATATCAATGTACGGGTGGTGTGTGATTTTGATGCACACATGCAGATAAGCATATGCTACTTAATTAATCTTTAATATATAAATATATAAAAGGAAAAGGTGACTGACTGACTGACTGACTGACTGATCTATCAACGCACAGCTCAAACTACTGGACGGATCGGGCTGAAATTTGGCATGCAGATAGCTATTATGACGTAGGCATCCGCTAAGAAAGGATTTTTGAAAATTCAACTCCTAAGGGGGTGAAATAGGGTTTTGAAATTTTGTAGTCCACGCGGACGAAGTCGCGAGCATAAGCTAGTATAAATATATGAAAAAAAAGCTGACTGACTGATCTATCAATGCTCAGCTTAAACTACTGGACGGATTGGGCTGAAATTTGGCATGCAGATGGCTAGTGTGATGTAGACATCCGCTAAGATGTCGGAAAATTCAATCCCTACGGGGGTGAACTAGGGGTTTATAATTTGTGTAGTCCACGCGGACGAAGTCGCAGGCACAAGCTAGTTAATTATAAAAACTAACTAGTTTTATTAATTTCAGGATGTACTTAATGCTCGAGACCAACAACAAGAAGTTTCAAAGACAAAGTAAGTATTTAATTTATCATCATACATCCCTTCATATAGATAGCACCTTCATTACTTCTGAGTAAGATTCTCAGTGTGAGATGACCTTGGCCAAGTGTTGATTGGTAGAATTCACACACCACAAAGAACATTATGGAGACATGGCATACAGGTTTAGTTTCCTTTAGTTAGTGAAAAAATACAACTTTTACTTTTAATAAGTTTATAATATTAAGATTATTGTAATTTTTTTTTACTTTATTAAATCCTTACTTAATATAAACATGAAAACGCCTGTCAGTCTGTCTGCTAGCTCTGTTCACTGCCCACCCGTTTAACTGATTTTAACGAAATTTTGTACAGAGGTAGTTTGTGGCTACTTTTGGCCTCGGAAAATAGGAGTTCCAATAGGATTTTAAAAGTCTAACTCCAAGTGGACAAATTAGCAGGCTTCATCTAGTTGTCATATTATACTTACATTATAATTTTTTTTACTTTTGCGATTGCAAAATCTCATGTTACGTAAAGTTCACCATTTTCATTTCAGTTCAGCAGGATGTGAACCATGCCCAACTGAGCATACCAGTTGGAGACATGGCGGCTAACCATCGAGGAGCGGCATGCGGCGGCTCTCAATAGAATTGCTAACTGCAAGCAAACTGCAGCTCTAGTCTAGAGCAGCATACTGAAGCTGAACGAGTGGCTGATGGGGTACCTATCCCAAATCAAAGACAATGCGTGTAGACTTTAGATTTGGAATTCAATCGGCATTTGTTTAGAAATCAAACCTGGGATTTCAGTTAAAGCAATCCGCATTTGCTTAAGAATCGAACCTGGGGCTTAAGGTCACAATTTACTCCTTGTTTGACTGGTACGGGTGGTGCCTTTTATTATACCATAAGGTTATATATTACATTATCCTATTACATACTTATGACTTATTAAATACTGTTACCTATGTCAAAATTTATAACTGTAAATTATCAAAGTTAGAATATTAATTATTGTTATGATTGTTACTATATTTTTTTTAACAATAAAATTTAATTGTTTATTTCTTGCTTTTTGAATAAAAAAACACTCCTTAATAATAGGGTTGTATTCAAGAAATGTCAAATTTGTTTTTGTACAATAAAAATTTATTTTTAGGGTTCAGTACTCAAAAGATAAAAACGGAGCTCTATTGATGTCAGTCTGCTGTCTGTACGTCCGTTTGTCCGTCCGCATATTACAAACCTGAAATTTTGGTATTTGGTGTTGAACATTAACTAAATCGAATATTGAATTTGAAATTCAATTAAATTATTTACCAGGGGTTTACACATATGAAAAAGCGGCATGGAATTTTTCCATACCCTAGCATGTGTGGTATCATTGTCTAGAACTCACTGAGTAGACTACAAATATATTATAAAAATCCTGTGGGAACTCTGATTTTCCAGGGTATAAAGTAGCCTATGTCCTTCCCAGGGATGTAAGCTATCTCTGTACCAAATTACGTTAAAATCGATTGAGCAGATGGGCCGTGAAAAGCTAGCAAACAGATAGACAGAGAGACACATTCGCATTTATAATATTATGGATTAATTTTTTAGCAGTGGCAGCGTCTATCTCAAAAACCAAACAAAAGTTAGGAATGTGAAATTTCGGTATATTATATACTGAATTTAAACAGCAAAGATAGTAGACATCAAATACAGTTAAGAATTATTAATTTCTACTAGGCCTTCTATGGCAGAGTCTACTATGTTGGTTACTTTGCTTCTTTAAAAGTTCTCCTTGATTCCAATTTGATCACATAGAGACACTGAGAGTGTCTCATAGAGAGTGGCATTACCACTTTTGCTTCACCATTTGCTGAACTATGTTGGTTACTCTGATCTTCATCCCTGAAATAATCAATATATTATATACCTGAAAAAAGCTTCCATGCTAATTTATATAATGACAATTTCTGTACATAGGGTGTGCCATAGAATAATGGATATTTTTATCAATAATAATAAACTTATACATATAAAAAGACTAAGTCCTAGGACACACTAAACCACTGGGTTAGGTTCCTTTTATGATGTAGGTACACAGATTTTTGGAAACTCCACCCCTCGCTGATTTTTAAAATTCTACTCGCGCGAAGCCGGGGAGGGTCAGCTAGTAGCTGCTATAGTAGGTACATACTGGAAGTATGTGATAGCTTAGTGGTTAAGACGTCTGCCTCCTACTCAGGAGGTCGGGGATTCGATTCTGGGCACACACCTAAACCTTTCAGAGTTATGTGTTTTTTAAGCAATTAAATATCACTTGCTTTAACGGTGAAGAAAAACATCGTGAGGAAACCTGCAGGCCTGAGAGTTCTCCATATCCGCACATGGCCAGCGTGGGTAGACTATGGCTAACCCTTTTCACTCTGAGAAGAGACCCGTGCTCTGTAGTGAGCCGGCGATGGGTTGATCATGATGATGTAATAGAATAATGTGCCACGAGCTAAGGACACCTGTGGCATACGTACAAACAAACTGACAGACAGACCGATAGCAGAATGACATTAATAAAGCTCCATTCTTAGCTGTAGCTTCCAGTAGCTTAGCTGTGCGATGATACAGCTAAGCAGTTAGTCAGACAGCTTTTCTTTTTATATATAGACTAGCTGATCCCCGCGGCTTCGCCCGCGTAGATTTAGGTTTTTAAAGATCCCGTATAGCCTATGTCACTCAGGAATAATGTAGCTTTCTACTGGTGAAAGAATTTTTAAAATCGGTTCAGTAGTTCTAAAGATTACCCCCTACAAACAAACTTAACGACATTACCTCTTTATATATAATATTAAAGATCCCGTATAGCCTATGTCACTCAGGAATAATGTAGCTTTCTACTGGTGAAAGAATTTTTAAAATCGGTTCAGTAGTTCTAAAGATTACCCCCTACAAACAAACTTAACGACATTACCTCTTTATATAATACACGGGCCGTGCAGCAGAAATCGTAATATTTTAATTTCGCCATAACTTCAAAACCAAACGTCCAATTTTAATCATTCAAAGACCAAATATTATCTCCATAAACTGTTCTTAGTGATGAAATCATTTATTTGATAAGGATTAATAGCATGAGTAAAATAAACGCGTTTAAATGTAGTCCAAAAAAAATTCAAGATTTTTAAATAAAAAATGGTTGCTGTGCCTCACTCGACATAGATGGGTATAGTGTGTCGCGGACTTTTTTGTAGATATTTATAAGATCTACAATTAATTAGAACATTTTATGGTTCTATCTTTTATAGTTTAGGCAGCGTACGCAAAATAAGTAACTTTCTGGTTGATTTTTTACACCTTGTGTCCGAAAAACCCAAATATCTTACGGAACCCTATTTTTTTCCAAAATAAAATATAGCCTATGTTACTCGTGAATAATGTAGCTTTCGAATGGTGAAAGAATTTTTAAAATCGGTCCAGTAGTTTTTGAGCCTATTCAGTACAAACAAACAAACAAACAAACAAACAAACAAACAAACAAACAAACAAACAAACAAACAAACAAACAAACAAACAAAGTTTTCCTCTTTATAATATTAGTGTAGATACAACGGGCCGTGCAGCAGAAATCGTAATATTTTAATTTCGCCATAACTTCAAAACCAAACGTCCAATTTTAATCATTCAAAGACCAAATATTATCTCCATAAACTGTTCTTAGTGATGAAATCATTTATTTTGCTAAGGATTAATAGCATGAGTAAAATAAACGCGTTTAAATGTAGTCCAAAAAAAATTCAAGATTTTTAAATAAAAAAATGGTTCCTGTGCCTCACTCGACATAGATGGGTATAGTGTGTCGCGGACTTTTTTGTAGATATTTATAAGATCTACAATTAATTAGAACATTTTATGGTTCTATCTTTTATAGTTTAGGCAGCGTACGCAAAATAAGTAACTTTTCTGGTTGATTTTTTACACCTTGTGTCCGAAAAACCCAAATATCTTACGGAACCCTATTTTTTTTCCAAAATAAAATATAGCCTATGTTACTCGTGGATAATGTAGCTTTCGAATGGTGAAAGAATTTTTAAAATCGGTCCAGTAGTTTTTGAGCCTATTCAGTACAATCAAACAAACAAACAAACAAACAAACAAACAAACAAACAAACAAAGTTTTCCTCTTTATAATATTAGTGTAGAAGATAATATGCTAATTAGTTTCATGTTATTAACTTACTTTTGCATAACTATTTTCCTTTCCCTTTGGGATGCAGGAAACTAAGTACTTAGTGAGTACTTCCCAAGCATTGAGGTTTGAGTGCATCGGTTACCTCAGACTTCGGCTAAAGGTGGGTTGGGACATTTTATTTAAAATAGATGCCCCCATTGGGCGCTGGTATGTTCCCGTTGCATAAACATGCAGAGCTGCCAGGATCTACAACAAATATTAGTAAATTTTCATGTTAAATTATTAATTTCAATATTTTCCTAACTCCTCAATATACTAAATTGCAGAATTTTATTTTTATTTGTTACTAGATGGTGGATTTAGGTTTTTAACTAATCCCGTGGGAACTCTTTGATGTTCCGAGATAAAGAGTAGCCTATGTTCTTCCCCGGGATGTGCAAGTTAACTCTGTAGGTACCAAATTTCATCAAAATCAATCATCTAATCAATATTAATATGGAAGTATGGATTTTGTACCCAGAAAGTTGTAACAATAAAGAGAAAAAGACAGTAAAAGTGGACAGGGAAGCGCTTATTTCTATTAGAGATTTTGACCAGTGACTCTTGGCAGTGTGAGAGGTTGTAAACAGAGTAGAATAGGTACAACAAAAAGTACCTATTCTAAGTAGGTAGGTAATGGTAAGTAATTTTCTGTTTTGTTGGTTGTTATGAATGTGATAGGTACTTAATTGGAGGCAAAAGCTAATCATTGTCTTACAAAAGATCATAAGTAAGTATATTAAATAAATACCTACTTAGTACTTACCTATTTATTAAGCTATGACATGGTTTTGACTAGGACTAGAGTTAAGTAGTACATGAGACTTACTTTTAGTTCATTGCGAACAGCTGTCGAACGGCTTGGAGGTGAGGCTTGAGTTCTTCCAATAATTTCTCAGACAAAAGTTCACAATGAACTCTTCTCTGGCAGCTCCATTGTGTCATATCGCGCAGCCTGCGCCTGTGTATCTGTAGCGCGTTTTGTAATTTGCTGGCGCTGCTCCTCGTCTTGCCCCATCAAAACTTCACGACCCATATTTTAATTAGATACCTAGGTATTATCTACAATATTAACATAACCACAAAATATAAATAATAATTGAACTCACAACACTGAATTATCATATTTATTACCTATTTACTACTAATAGGTACCTAAGTATTACTTTTTTAATAGGTACCTATTTACTAATATTTTTTATCAATTACTTATTAACAAAAACGGGCTGAATTGAGTCGATGTTGTAATAATCCTTCGAAATTAAAACATCTCTACATTCGTTGAGATTGCAAAAAAATTATTACCTCTATAAAACGGACGGATTATAGTGGAGAGTCGCAAAACAACTGGTCCCGACTAGTTGTTAAAACGATCGTTGCCACCTAATAAAGTTCCAATTACAAACTGTCATTTTGCTTAGTGAATAGAGTTTTAAAAACTATCGATACGAAAACATACGTGAAAAAGCTGTTTCCGGTTTCTATTACATCCCATTAATGGCTATGATCGAGAGTCATTGTCTATGACGTCATCTTGGTTAAACACTGACGTTAGCGAATAGAAAATTTGAGTTGACATTTAATTATTAGAAATTTTCACGAAATTAGTGTGCCACTGAGATACAGCATAACCCTGCTGGCCTGTGATAACACGGGCCGTGGGACCCCAGCTTTAGAAAGCTCAGAGTCACTCAGCGGGCGATGGACCAGATCAGAAATGAGGAGATCCGTAGGACAACTCGAGTAACCGACGTTGCTTAACGGGTTGCGAAGCTGAAGTGGCAATGGGCAGGGCACATAGTTCGTAAAACCGACAGACGTTGGGGTCTCTAGGTGCTGGAATGTCGACCTCACACGGAAGACGCAGCGTTGGAAGACTCCCCGACGCTGACATACGACGACAGACGGACGATATCAGACGAGTCGCAGGGAGCCGCTGGATTCAGGCGGCGCAAGACCGTGGCGTGTGGAAGTCCCTACAAGAGACCTTTATCCAGGGACGTCTATCGGTTGACGATGAGGATGATGATGATTGAAAATTTGATGACTTCAAAAAGGAGGAGGTTCTTGTTGTTTTTTTAATGTTTCTTACATAGGTAGGTAGGTACTTTACCTAGGTAGATTGTAATCATTGATGTAGGAGGAGTAGGAGGAGTAGGAGGAGGGGTGCCAGCCAGATTACCTACGATTGATGTCGGGAAGTCGGAACCACACTCACGCCACGCACACACTGGTCGGAACCACCCACCACCAACTTGTTCTGTGGAAAATACCTATAATCCGCGACAGGTCGAGATAGCAACTATTGGGGTATGAGGCGAGGGAACTCTAACTCGGGGGCTAACCCGGTGCGGGTGAGCGCGGGTGATGTGCGCGTGTGCGGGGCGTTCCCTCCCCGATCGCCATTTCCACCTGTCGCGTAATAATTATAGGTAGGTACATTTTGCGTGGTTGCATCTTCTAGTCTTATCTGCAGTCCTAGTAATTATGGAACCATAAGCTGCTTAGTGGCGACCGGGATGGCTATTCTTTAACTTTCAACCAGTTTCTACCGTAGTTTCTAAACTCAATCTAGATGGCGCTCCATTTGAATAAGCACAGAATATTGTTATAAGTGCACACCATGTGCGCTCAAATAAATTGCCTCTGTGCCCTGCCTAGCCATTGAAAATCATTCCAATGACTTCACCTTCGCGTTAATCGAGCTAACATCATTTTATCAATCGCATCGAGAACCGTGACTCGTGAGCAAGCGAGTGTGAGTGTGAGACTGTGAGCATCGAAGCCAGTGTTTCCATATGTAAATCGAGAATTACCGTGTTTAAGGGTTAAAATTACGGTGTATCTAGATTTAATTACGGTGGATTAGCTAAAAGAATACCGTGTAAATTACCGTGTCATTTTTAAAGAAAAAAGTCACGATTGCTTTTTAATCAATTATTAATATTATTCTAAATCTGACCTCCTAGCATAGCAATGTCTCTTTTTCATAACGGATTTATTATTATTAATATTTGTAAATCTCATTACTTTTACATTTCATTCCTCCTAATTACTTGAATAAGAACGAAAATAGATCGCTGAGATTTGATGCTTAACCGAGAGCAAGAGAATGTTGCCATTACGAAATATGCTAACGTGACTGAGCTTCGTACTCGTAAACGCAGTATATTATGAATTTTAACGTGATTTTTGTATACGGTGACACGGTCAGGGTAATGGGCATATTACCTTGATGGTAGATTTGGACTGAATTACGGTGCATCTACGGTAATTACCGTGTACATGGAAACACTGATCGAAGCTACCATCACGCGTGTGCTCACCTGAATGGGGTCACAGAGTACATTATATATACTGTGGGGTTATTATTTTTCTTATGTTGGTATCACGATTCATGATTCACGTTGGCGTCGTGTTATCACCCAACCAATTTAGAATGGACATTTCTGTGAAGTAGACTTAGTGGAAGTAGATGTCTATCGAAATTAAGGTGGTTTATCGTCATTCATCTATGGTTTTCAGTTTTGTTGTTTATACCTACCACAGAGTAGGTACTTTGTAATATATTATGGGTTTCATAAATTATACTTTATGTTTACGCGTTCGGCGGTTCTACGTTTGCAAATTAGGTGTTGCTTTAAAATTTTTAAAATACCAATACCATAAAATGAAGAGGAGTCAGTCTCATTCAATTTAATGGTGACATTTATGGAGCAGTAAGTGGAATTAAAGTTATTTGGTGTTTAGTGTCTTTATTTTATAAGTGAGTGAACTTTGAAACGAGTTTATTGCTTTTTAGGCATGGGGACCTTAGCAAACCATCCTCGAATGCAAGAGGCAGGATCTCCAATCTTAGTAAGTGGGAGAAACTGGCTCAGCTACTGAACAGTGATGGCAGTGGTGACATTAAAACTACTGAGAAATGGAAGAAAGTTACTAAAATTTATATTTTATTAATTATTTATATTATATTAATTAATATTGCCTCACCAGGGCCACCATCACAGAGGAGAGCTGTGTCTTCTCCGCCTCTGGGCTTTATAGAGGATGAAGTTCATGGTAAGACATCCATACTTTATATTATAAATGCGAAAGTGTGTCTGTCTGTATGTCTGTCTATCTCACGGCTCATCCGTTCAACAGATTTTAATGAAATTTGCTACAGAGATAGCTTGCATCACGTGGCCTTTCCCGGACATAGGCTACTTGTTATCCCGGAAAATCAAAGAGTTCCCACGGGATTTTTGAAAACTTAAATCAACCTGGACGTAGTTGCGGGCATCATCTAGTATTATCATCATCTAGTAGTTTCTATATAAATAATAGAAATCATACACCATAAACTTAAAAAAAAATCATTATCACAAATTACATAATATTGTTTGTACCACCTTTTGTAACTGTACTCAAGCAAATAAAGGACATTATGATTATGTTGTATAGAAGTAGGCGTTACTTTGCGGAAGTCCATGATATACAATGAACCAAAAGCTTAATTTGCTAGGTATAATCCGCTGAAACAGCCAGCGCAGTAGTTGTTTCTGTGGATTATAGCAAATTAAGCTTTTGGTTCATTGGATATTATTATGATTAAACATTTTAGGATATCAACCTTGGATGAGACTGCAGGGCCATCAACATCCTACACTGTACAATCTACTACTACTGTCCCATTCACCTAGAATTATTAAATTTTGCAGGTATGTAGGTCTTATAGCAGACATTCGGGGAAAAATCTGAAAACCGTGAATTTGTGGTTACATCACACAATAAAAAATTAAATCGTCGTCATGAACAAATATTGCTATTTTCAACTTTCAAAGTAAGATTAGGTGCTATACCAAGTGGGATATCATATGATAGGGCTTTACTTGTACATTCTGAAACAGATTTATTTATTTTATTTTTTAGGCATAATAGTTTTTGATTTATCGTGCAAAATGTCGATAAAATACGATTGTAGTACGGAACCCTCAGTGCGCGAGTCTGACTCGCACTTGGCCGGTTTTTTAATAATTTCATTACTATCATAACTTTTATAACAATTTTTTGCAGATCCGGGCATGCGCCCTTTAACTAGGCACTCAACTCAAGTCCATGAAGTTTGGCCAGCGCCTGCTCTATCCGGGCAAACTACACTTCGCCGAGCAAGACCAACACAAGCTCGACGATCGCAACGAAAAAAACTGAGGCAGGCAGCCCAACATTTTCTCCGAGCAGAAGAATTTTGGAGAAAATTCAAAATAGAACAGCATAGGGACTACATGGACTTGAGAAGAGAGGAAAATAGGATCAGGGAGATGGAAGTGCGGGCTCAAATGCAGTGGCAAGCAGTAGTATTAAGAGCTCTAGACATATTAGATAAGTTAGCAAATAAGTATTGTAAAGATTAGTTTAGATTAGTTATTTAATTTATAAGATTAATTTGTTTGTTAGATTAGATTGGCATGGGTAATGTGGTATTTAACAGTGTCATAGAAAAAATTTATTTGCATGTTTATATACTCTTTGGCTTTATACATATAGTATGCATTCATAGACGGAGTATGTAATTTAGCGATGCTATGTGAAAAAGACTATATTTATTTCAATTAGTTAAATAGGTACTGTGTCCGCATGATCCGATGAAATGGAAACTATTGGAATAAAGTCCGTGCAATTAAGTACTTATTATAATTTCGCTTGTCAAATAATCTCTATATATAAAAATGAATCGCTGAATGTGTTGCTGATCGCAAATCTCGAGAACAGCTGAACTGATTTCGCTAATTCTTTTTTTATAATATTCCTTGAAGTACGATCCTCGTACTTCAAGGAATATTAGAAAAAATGGTTCTTACGGAGAGAAAGAATTAAAAAATTGCCTGAAAAAGAATCGACTGTTAGGCGGTACGAAGTTCGCCGGGGCAGCTAGTTTATTATAATATTGCGGCTATTATAATTTATAATATAGTGTGAGACATCATCTAGCCTTGTACGTCATCACATCCACAAAACTTTTCACTTACGTACAATCATGATAAATTAATACACTAAATAGGTACCGCCACTGGGTACCGCGTACAATGACACAATATGCGTTGGGTTGGTGTAGGTAACACGAAGTTACATAACTTCGTGGTATCTAATCAATAAGCGCCATCTATTGGCGAATAGCTAAAAACAGTGTGATTGGGCAGGTGCATCTTTTGGTGTATTCTGCTGCCCTAATACCTAGTGAACCATAAGCCGACAAATGGCGGCTATGATGAGTATGAGCGAGCGAGCATCAAAGACGACCGTCACGCGCTCGCACTGCCCTGCATTATCTCCCCCGTTTAAAGTTTGATCATCCGAACACAACAGCTGTTCAGTATTCACAACCAGGATTAAAACCGGTTTAATAAATAAATAATTTGAACACTGCAGTCAGCAGTTTCATCTATCTATTCATCGTCTATCGTTGTTGTTTCTGTAGGTAGAATCATCATCATCATAATATCAACCCATCGCCGGCGCCCGGCCTCCATTATTGGACACGGATCTCCTCTCAGAAAGAGCTGTTTAAGAGGAACAATTCTACCCAACATTGTTTACTGTTTACGCCACAGATGAGCCGACTTTTTTCACTTTATTGCAATTTTTAATTTTTTTGAAAATAAAATATAGCCTATGTCACTCAGGAATAATGTAGCTTTGTACTGGTGAAAGAATTTTCAAAATCGGTTTAGTAGTTCCAGAGATTACCCCCTACAAACGACATTACATCTTTATAATATTAAATTAAATTATAATTATAATAATTATATATTATAGATTAGTATATTAGTATTAGTATTAGTATAGATTAGTATGGAAGTATGAATAGTATTTATTTATCCTCATCAGTCCGTGGGTAATATTTTGGATGGGTCCCACTATTCCCGTTGCGTTTTTATACCGCGACTATTTACGTATAACGTGCCCTGCTTTGACAGTTATATGTTTTCAGATATTTCATTACGTTTTGTAGTGGCTATTTTCGTAAGATATAGTCGATTTGGATTTTTACCAGGCGTTTAAAAAACTCTAAATGGGAATACAGAGACATTTTGAAGGAGGACATGTCACTATTTGTATTCCTCGTTTCTTAAGTCTATGGGTATAAGTGAGACTGATTTGAATAAAACGTGCACTCTCAGTACCTATTACCATTGCAATGGGTAGAGGGAATAGTGAGACCCACCCAATATTTTTAAGAGTGGTTTTAGTTTCGAACTATATTATAATGCATAAAGTTTGAGAATTCACTCGCCATTCTTTTGATATGACACATAGAGCTAAAATGGCGAGTGAGATCTCAAAATGTATGCATTATATTTTGGTTCTGACTATCCATGTGTAGGTAGGTACTTAGATTAGAAATAAAAATAAAACAAATAATTAAAAGTATAATATAACTTTATATTTTATAACAAATATAGAATTGCATACTGAAACAGTACGGCTATTGTGAATACATGAATAGTTATTTACAATAGATTTTATTAAAGCTACATTTAAATACATAATACGAACTTTAAAACAATATTTTTATTTACAATATAATGTTTCTTACATTATTTTAATAATTATAAAATACCTATAGAACAGTCATTAAATAAAGGCAGTTGATTTTTATCAATCTTAGCTTTAGGTAAAAAACTATTTACAATCTTATGAAGTCGTATGAATAAATAGGACGGAACAAATAGTTTACAATTCAGTTCAACAAAAAATATTTTTAAGGCACTCGTTGTATGAATGAATACTGATATTTTTATTATTAATATTACAAGTTTTAGTACGAAGTGGAACTGCTATCTGGCCTAAGTTGTTTAGTTTGAACATCATCATAAGCTATAGTAAAAACACTCTTTTTCTCTGTTATAGGCAAACGCTTTATATTACCGGCCTGCTGAACTAACGTACTCATAGCAATTCCAGAATCATTATCGTCTATTTTCGATCTAACCGTTCTCTGACCCGTAACAGCATCTCCACCGATATTTATTTTAGACACATGCACTTCGGATGTTGTTCTGTTATCATCTTCATAGTTAGTTGAAATGGATATACTATGGGTTAAGGCGCTTTCTGAAACGTCTTTATGTTTTTCTTTTTTGTTTTTCACATCGTCTTGGTTAACATAAATGGGTTGATGTTCTAAGGATTGTCTTTGTGGTAAAGCTGGAACATTAGATGCTGCACCTAAGTATTTTGGTATATGAGTAGGTTGAATATAACATAAAGGATTTTGGTTTTCATATTGGTGCTCGTATCTATGTTCCGAGTGTTGCAACAAAGGATGAACATCAGGCAATGGTCCTTCAGGAACAGGTGTTACTCTCCCTTCTTTTAGCAATCGAGGGTGTATAAATTCACTTTCTTTTTCTTTGAAGTTTTTTTTTACCTCACTTCCTTGGCTTTGACTTTCTTTGCTGATTATTTTTCCATAACGACCACTTTTTTCTTTTGATTCTTGATCATTCTTAATTTTTGAGGGTCTCTTAGGTTTATCTGGTGTTACTTTATCGGACGTGGTAGTTTTCCCATTTACATTTGATTTTTTGCCATACCATTGCATATACCTAGGTAGACTTTTTTGTACTGGTTTGCTTTTATCTGATGTTATTAAAGAATAATTTTGTGCTTTTTTTGAACTGTCTTTACTAACTAACGCTTCTGATTTAGCTATTATGGGGTTTTCTGGTTCGTCTAAGTCTGTTATTTGTACCTTGCTGTCTGATTTTTCAAAAATACGTTCACGTTCTTCTGTTGAAGATCCTTGACGTGAAAATATCAGATTTCGATCTTTACTTGCTGAACTGCTTGTACTTTTACCACTTTCTTGTACATACATTTCTTTTGAAATCCCTTCATTTGGCGCAGGTAATTGTTTCTCTGTTCTCTGTTTTATTTTTTCATCAAGTGAATCCGAAATTTCCATTAACACCTCTTTTCGTGATTTTGGTTTTCTGTCTCCATCAGAGGCTTTAATTTGTGTTGAGCTTACAATTTCATTTTTAGAAGTTGTAACTGTGCTTTTGGTCACATCCCCGTAATGCTTTACTCGTTCTTCTCTCTCATTTGTTTTACTAATTTTAACACATTTTTCGCTTTCTAAGGAAGGTGAAACGTCACTTTCTTCAATTATAGGAGTTTTGATTTTTCGCTTTAGTTCATAAATACGAATACTGCGCCTAGGGTCCTTGTATTTTATTTTTTTCTTGGGTTTCTTCTTTTTTATCCAAGTAACTTTTTTAGAATTATCTGAAGTAATCTGAGATTCATCTTCACTGTATGAATCGTTGTCACTTCGAGATTTTCTAATAACTTCTTTGAGTAAAAGAGATTCTGTTTGTGTGCCAATATGACATTCTGTTTGTGTGGCCATGACTGAGTGTCCTGGCAAACTTTGAGTCTCTAACTTACTTTCACCTTGTGATGCCGTTTCTTGGTTTTGTAACATTCTCTCCCGTTCTATTAGTATTTGATGAAGAAGTTCATTCTGTTTTCTTAATGATGATTCAAGAAGTTCTTGATGAATAGAAGATTTATTTTGCATTTCAAGTAAAGCTGATTGTAAATAGTCAGATTTTAAAGGTACAGTACCAGGTACGTCAGGTAGCAAATTAGAATAATCATGCATTTGATTTTGATGATCGATTCCAATGTGTGACCTTTGACCTATAATTTTACCATCTTTGTCATTTGAAATATTATCTAAATCGGTAACAACGTTATTCATTCTTTCTCTTATATTATTGGCTTCTTCTCCTTGTTCGCGAATAAATCGTTCCATTAAAAGTTCCTTTCCATTGTCTACGACTACATATTGGGTGCGAGGAATTAAAGTCACTGGTCGTTGATGTTGCACGGGAAGGTTTACATAGCGTTCATCGTCATTTTTACCTCGCGTTACAAGCCTCAAAATTTCAGTATTGCCTTCTTTAATAAAATATTGATCTCTACCTAGGGAAGTTGGAGCGTTGTATTCACGTTTAATTCTATGTTCCTCTTTATCTTGTAAATTTCTGTCAGCATCAGACTTGAGGAAGCCCCCAACATCAGAACCTCGATCTATTTCGTGTCTTCGCATTGAATCATCATCTTGTTCTTTGTTTTCATGATGCAGTGTTGCAATTCTATCATAGCCATTTTCTAAATCTTCAATATATTCTTTGTGTTTATTTGCAAAAGCTTCCTGAAGTTGCATTTCTTTTGTATAAATTATATTTGGGCCATCTCTGAAAAAAAGACAATCGAATAGAGTTTTGCTTTTTAATACTCACAAAAACTATTTACTGCCTATCACCTTCTTTAGAGGTAACGTATCCTGTACTATTTTCTCCTCGTGTATTTAGAAGTGTTTAATGTAGAAATATTAGTATATAGTATTAATATTCTCGGTAGGAACGGCATTTTGAAGCAGTGGTAAATTAAACTAGTTGACGATTCAAAAGCACTTGTAAAAGTTTACTTGAATAAAAATCTATTCTATTCTATTCTATTAGAAAGAATGAAAGAAAGAAATAAAAGACGTTTATTTTCCAAACTGTGCCACACATCACATCTTATAAAAATATGTTATTTATTAATTAAATATTACCTGTGTCGGAAAGATTGCCTAGTGTCATCTTTATAATCGTTGTCAGCGGCAGTTTGAACAAATTCATGTCGGATTCCGCCAGGCGTTGAAGCTGGTTTATTTGGCTCTTTTGATTTATAATGTCTTTTATTGAATTTCCACTGTGTTGGTTTCGTCCTCAAATCCGTTTGTTCAGCGCTCCAGGCCTCCCGTTTTCTCCACTCAGGTGCTTCTATAGATTTATTTTCGATATTTTGCGTCGACTTGTTTTCTCTCCCAACTCCCTTGTCGCGAACCACTAAATGCACGTCGTCCTCTGTGGAGTTGACACGTATCACTCTTTTCCTAGAATTTATTAATGGATATCTATGTACCTATCGGATCTAGGTTCTTTTTACATTAATTAATTTTCAACATAGGTGTAAAAGTGCTTTTTTTCATAATATGATACAAGTGAGAAATATACAAAAAATTAAGTGTACGTTGTAACAGCTGATCATTTTGTAGTTTGTTTGAAGCAGCAAATTATGAGCAAGTTTTATTATAAGCGCTAATTTTGAAGATATTGTTACAGAATAATTTCATAATTACCTTGGTGGCATGTACAAAGGACAACCATCGCAGATACAGCAACATATGAGAAGAAGTAATACTAGGGCTATTAAAATGGCAAGCAAAATCAATAGCCAGAATAACAATCGGCTTTCAGCTTTATATACACCCTAAAACAAAAAATATTAATATTTTAGAAAACAAATTATTATTTCCAATTTAATACTTTTTCGTCAACAAAGAAATTAAGTTTATATTTACCGAATTGCTATCGTCAGCTGTTGAGGTTTGATCTTTTTGAACATTAGTTGTTGAATAAATCGTTACATTTTTTGCTAATTGTTCTTGAAGTTTTGCCACATTTATGGCAGTGTTTCCAGCCATTCGAACTACTGCAGTAACCACACTTCTGAAAATTATATAATCTATAGTCAGCAATTTATTCGTATCTTAAAATATTATTTCATAGTGTAAGTAATACAATTATTTCTAAGCACGCACTTTTCTTGACTAGAGTCTTGGCCACCGATATTTTCTGTTCCTTTATCGTCATTCATTTTGTATGGTTTAATATCTACAATAGTCACTTTTCCTCCAGAAAGAGTGCTCAAAACCTCTTCTAGTTTTTTTCTGTCGGGGTTTGCACCGGGTACGATAAATGACATTGTCCTAGTCTTGCTTTCAGGAGGATAAATTTTTACTGTTGTTGTTGAAAATTTTTTTGGGACCCCGAGGTCATAAGCCCTTATGGTTAGCATATAAACTTCACTTTCTTGTTCACTATCGTATTGTCGTTTTTGTCTGTGCACATTTTGCTTTTTTGTCCTCTTCAGTGCTTCTAAAAGGTAAAGTTCACCTGAAAAGAAAGAAAACGTTCAAATTTGGAATTGTGCTAATGAACTATTTACCTAAATTAGTAAAAATAGTTATATACATACCCGTTTCTTCATTAATCGCAAATTTTCCTTCAGTGTTCCCTTCTATTATTTCATATCTGACTACATTATTTGGTGGCTCTGCATCTTTATCAACTGCCTTAACATACGCCGCTGAAGTAAAATTATTCAAATTTGGCGATAATACAAACTCATACAACGTCCTTTCGAATTCTGGTGGGTTATCATTTACATCTAATAACTTAATAATTAATGGCACTGTTACTCTTAAACCTACACCATCATTATCTCTAGCCTCTACTAAAAAATGCAAGTCTGGCATGGCTTCTCGATCAAAGCCATGATTATTAGTTGCTATAGTTATTAGCCCCGATATAGGATCCAAATTCATTGACGTGTTTAAGTATCCTAATATGGCAGTATATTGGATTTTTCCAAAATCTCCCGTATCTACATCATCTGCAGCAACTTGTACGACTCTCGTGCCAGCTGTCACATTCTCTGGTAGCTCTACATCATAAGAGAGAGCCAGAAATACGGGAGCATTATCATTAACGTCATTTAAATAGACGGTTACATTTGCCGTAACAGACAAGTTTGTTGCTGGACCGAGTTCTTGGGCCAAAATCTGAAACACAATAATCAAAATATAAATATTTTAACCTCTTGCTAAACATTAGTATTTTGAAGGAATGAGCAAAATTGGCGACTTTTGTTGCAGTAAATCTACCTGAAATATCACTGATTTGCGAGCTTCGAAATCCAGCATCGTATTGTCCCGCACTTTGATGATGAATTGGGCATGCCTCTCCGCCACCGTTGGCGATACTTCAAACGTACCGTTGTTCCCGACCAACGAGAGAGAGAACACGCCATTTTTCCCTGCATCGTTGTCATTCACTTGAGGAATGTACGGATCGTTGAACACTAACGCCGTACCTTGAGGTGCATTCTCATCCAAATAAGTGATGTAGCTGAAAAAACAATTTTTTGATAATATAATATTTTTTTGATGATATATGATGTTAGGTTTTTAAGTAGTGTAATTATAATAATAGTTCAACAGTTTTTTTTCTATTCTCCTTGCAATTGCTGGTAAAGATGACATTAAATTCTCAGTGGATTTAAAGTCACCTTAGGACTGACCTTGTCGCTCAGGAACTGATAAAATTCATTCGTTTAGATTGGTGATGGTGGGAATTCTCGATAGTAGGTACATGTCACAATAATCGATTTTAAGCATATCCTATGTCAATGATTTTAAAGTATCGTCGAAGGTGCTTTGCGTGGCACGATTCAAACATAAATAATATGGTCCCGGTGCCCGTGCCCATACCATAGCATAGCCCACCCTTCTTTGCAGCAGCATGACGTAGACACTGCCGCGGCCCTGAAATTATTGTCGACAGGTAGATTTGCACCCGCACGGCTTTGTTAATCTACATAAAATCATAAAATATCGTGCCTACTAAGTACATTTCTTACAACCGCACCCCGTCGTATTAACCCATGGCCATGGGTGAGCAAACCCTTGATCTATATAATGGACTATTTATTGTTTACTTACGACTCATTCTCAAAGTACGGAGGCGAATTATCCCGCTCAGGCAGTATGAAGGCAAGCTGGACAGTCGAGGACATAGCTTCAGGCTCCTCCCTGGACAGGCGGACTTCCTCCGCGACCACGGTGAGCAGGATCGGCGCCCCCGCGTGAGATATTGCTGCGATCTCCTCAATCGGCCGTTGGAGGGTCACTTCGCCTGGAATCGATATAATATGGAACTTATTAGGTATACCACTTTACTCCTCAATAGTGCAGATACTGGTGAGGGGCAGGCCAGCATTATGTTTATGTATCATACTGTTTTTATGAATAATTCAGGTAAAAGTTATAAAATAATCGGTTCAATAGGTAGGTATCTAAATTCATTGAAATATTTGCATCAAGTGAAGCTAATAGGTAAAACTTTTTAAAATAGACAACTTTTTTCTTAATCTTAAAATGTACAAGTAGGTATGTGTTATTTATAGTATTGTAAATCATTCTTTTGATAACAAATGCGTCCGATATAATAACTGGATAGTCCAGAGATTACTTTCTAAATTAGATTTTTTAATACACACAGCGACATCTACTGAAAGACTGTCCAACTATTTCTTTCAGCTTAGACTCGATGCCTGGTAGGCCGTACCACCGACTAACTGCGGTTCGGAGACGGTCTCAGTCAATCTAGTTCTTAGAAACGTCACTAGATGGCACTTTACAATTTAAGAAAATTTTACCTGCTGCAATTTGAAAAGTACCTACTGCATACGCGTGGATTTAGGTTTTTATAAATCCCGTGGGAATTCTTTGGTTTTCCGGGATGAAAAGTAGCCTATTTCCTTCCCCGGTATGCAAGCTATCTCTGTACCTACCAAATTTGGTCAAAATCGGTTGAACGGATTAGCCCTGAAAGGCTAGCAGACAGACATACACACTTTCGCATTTATAATATTAGTATGGATAGTCAAAAATCGGCCACAACTCTAGTAGCCGTTTGGTTAAAAAAATATTATCATGCCCCTAGTGAAGTTAGATTAGCTTTGAGGTAAAATTAATTATCATACAATTTCTATCATTTTAACTAGCAATGCATTAATAATGAATAATTAGTACCTAATACGTCTCTATCAGGACTGTGTAATTTTAACATTGTAAGTAGCCTATTCAGTAATTAATGATAGATAAGCTGATACCTACCGCAAGAAGCACTTTATGTATTATGTATGGAGTATGCGGTATGTAAAAAAGCTGTGATAGCCTAGTCGGTGGGACGTCCGCCTTCTGATCGGAGGTGGGGGTTCGATCCCAGGCACGCACCTCTACTTTTCGGAGCTATGTGCGTTTTTAATAATTAAATATCACTTGCTTTAACGGTGAAGGAAAACATCGTGAGAAAACCTGCATGCCTGAGAGTTCTCCATAATGTTCTCAAAGGTGTGTGAAGTCTACCAATCCGCACATGGCCAGCGTGGTAGACTATGGCCAAAACCCTTCCCACTATGCGAGGAGACCCGTGCTCTGTAGTGAGCCGGTGATGGGTTGATCATGATGATGCTGTATGGACATTATTTTATTATTTACACCATGGATAACAACAACCGCCTACGCATAGTGTGATCACAAAGGGAAATTATAATGACTCATTACCACATTATTGTTCTGAGTTCTCTTTTTGTATGGTTACCATATTTTGAACTAAACATTTACTATCAGGACATAAGTAAAAGTCTGTACCTACTATACAAATTCTAACTAGAATTATTGGAACCACAATTTATTTAACCCAAACTTTTTATTACATCAACAAAATTTTGCATTCACTTTGTAGAAAGAGTCAAGTTTGACCGAGCTTACTTGAGCGCGACGAAAATAATACCTACTCGGCTGATTTAGTCTAGGAATAATCCAGCAGAATTGCGTGCGAATCGTGGTTTATCGACTAAGTTCAATTCCGTTACATATTGCAGAATTGGACTAGATTTGTCCCTAAAATTTTATGTGCTCATACCTCTTTACTACTATTACATATACCTATACCTAAACAACTTATATTCGCGGCACCTGATTTTAAAAACAAAGTCCATCAATAGCGGTACTTTTCTAAAAGAGGGGCAAAACTTATAAAAACGAGACGTAAGGCCACCCTTTTTAAATGGCGCCATAACTTACGTTAGGTGTCATGAGAAACAAGCTCCCTTACGTATATCTATCGGAAACAATAAATTCTGCTTCCTACTACCGCAGTGCCAATTCATTCTTAAATCATAATATTATTATGGAAAATTCTACGTCCCACTATCTGTTGATAGTAGGAGTAAGAAAGCGATCTGGCAAAAATAATAATAGTACCTATATTCTTTAACCTTTGACATGCTACCGAGGGCAGTGAATTCTAGCTTCAAGTCCTATTTGACATAATATTTGCTTATTGAACGAAAACATAATAAATCAGCCACTTATAGGTAGGTACCTAACTAACGCAGCAGTGTCGATCTATAGCATAAGCCGGCAAAAAATATTGTACCTACATCGACCTTTTGAATGAGATTTCGGCTTTGTAAAGCGTTGCCTCTGTCACTTTTACCTGTGTGACGTTTTGTCGGTCGCAACGACACAGATACAACGCTCTACGAAATCTCTTTCTAAAGGTCGATGTACAGTAGGTACAATATTTTCTGCCATGTACTGTAGGTATCTTCTTCTTCGACATAGCGTTGTCCCACCAAGGTGGGGTCCGCTCTCCTACATTTTGCCGCCTACTTTGCCCGATCTTGAGCATCCGATTTGGCTCTTGTCAATATATTATCACCTATCTTAAATCATAATATGGAAAATGCTACGTCCCACTATCTATTGAGAGTAGGTGTAAGAAAGCGATTTGCCAAAAATATACAGACTACGTGACCTTTACGGTAGGTCGGTACCTAGGGCAGTGAATTATATTTCCAAATCCTGCTAAGATGTACATTTGACCTATGAAACGTCTAGAATCTAGATAACTTTGATTTCACGTTGCTTACCCTTAGCCTAATATCTGTTCCCTTGCCCCCTCAGTCTAGTACACTCTGCTAGTGCTTCCTACTTATCGCCTGTCTGTCACACTCATTGTTTCATGTGACAACAAAAAAAATTCTCCACCCGAGTCTCAGTTGGCACTGAATAAAACATAATGATGCCCATGTTTTTGTTTATGGTAGGGCCGCCATACAAGGCAGAACGAAACCGGGACGAATCGGGATTTGTCGATGCCACAGAATTCTAAATAAGGCAATAGAAATGGTATCTGTTGTTTTTTACTGGGACAGCGTGTCGCCAATTTTCAGCAACTTAGATCGATTTTCTTGTGAAATATGTTTAAGTTACATTTTCTATCACTGTCCCTCCTTTTCTTGTCAACCCTGGAATATACTTAAACAAAAAGTGACAGCATTATAAAATTTAACTATCCTTAAACAAATTTTGGAAGCAAGGCTGGAAATGGAACTTACTCATGCAGAAATAATTCAAATTGTGAATGTAAACAAATATATGACACTAGATAATGCCCGCAGCTTCATCGACATGGATTTTGATTTTTCAAAATCCCGAGGGACGGGACGATAAGTAGCTTAGCTAAGAGCCGTAGAATGCAAGTTACCAAATTTTGCCCAAGTCGGTTGAACGGATGGGCCGTGACAAGCTAGCAGATAGACAGATAGACAAACTTTCGCATTTGAATTTTATTAGTATGGAATACGAAAATCTTATTTTTAACTGTCCCAGTTTTCGGATAGCAAATTGTCATCCTATAACTTTTACAAATGAGAAAAGAGGAGTGACGTGGTATAGGTATATTTTATTTTATTACTGTTAACTTGTAAAGGGCAAAGGGTTATCTGTATTTTTTTATTTTCTTGTTCTGTACTTACTTACTGAGATCAAGAGTTTATTATAAGTAGGTATACACAGAATACTAACTATTATACCTACCATTACTAAAATATTATCCCTTACTATATCGTAAATACGAAAGTGTGTTTGTTTGTTGGTTTATTGGTTTGTCTTTTTATCCCGGAAAATCAAGTCGATCGAGTTCCTACAGGATTTTAATGACTTAATTCCATGCGAGCGAAGTCGCGGGCACCACCTAGTACTTCCACCTGAAATTATACACCTACCTATCCAACATTATCCTTCACTGATCTAAACCTAATAAAAACATGAAAAAGCCATTTTTAAAAAACTCCTTTGAATACCTACTTTAAAATGATAAGTATTTTAATTTAAACTAATTTAGTTTAATTTACTTACATCACATATTTTTTTCATCGAAACTGAGTTCAATATAAAAGTAACCCCTTTAGCTATGGAAATAAATCCGTTCCCAAGCTATTTTTCGCTCGAAAAGTTAGCAATGAATCGCATGTCAAAGACAAACTCCTGGAAAACTTATTGTGGGAAACTGTACATTATACCAGACTCCATTGTTAGCTTTTCTGACAAGAACATATATATTATATACCTAAGTATGTTTTATGAACCTATTTAAAAAAAACCGGCCAAGTGCAAGAATGTTTTATACATTACGTACGAACATCAATAATTGACCTTAAAAAACAATTTTCTCTATAATTCTCATCCCCAAACCCATCGCAGACTCACTGCGAAGCACGGATTTCCTTTCAGAATGAAAAGGGTTTGCCCATATAGTCTACGAGTACGATTGTCAGATTTCACACGCTTCTGAAAATATTATGGAGAACTCTTAAGCATGCAGTTTTCCTTAGGATGTTATCCTGGACCGTAAAAGCAAGTGATATTTAATGGCTTAAAACGAACATACTCAGAAAGTTAGAGGTGCGTTCCCGGGATCCAACCCAGGACCCTCGACTACGAGGCCGACGTCTTAACCACTAACCTATCACCACTTCCTATTTTTCCTATACTTTACTAGATAATATTATATATTATACCTAATAGTTCACTATACTTGCTACTTGACTTATTTTCGCGCTGTTGAGTTTTTTGAGCTATCTACTTTGAGAACCTAATAAGTACAAATCTGCTTTCTTCCAAGTTTTAGTTACCAAGCCTAGTATGTATTGATAAACGAATCTAAATAAACTTGTCTCTGTGTTAACAATACCTACTCTGTCATTATCATATTTTAATGGTTAGGTTAAAGGAGGCGCAGTCATTTGATAAAGACCATGAACAGTTGCCTATTGTCGTCGGGATATCTGAATGCCATTCAAACTGGTGACTTGGTATCTCCATTATGAAAACAGCTGTACGACAGCAATTGTTTACAGTAGGAAACACGAGCATAGTAGGAAACATACAATACTTTAGTTTTGTTTGTTTGTATTGTGTGATGGAACATCTAGTTATACTTAGGTAAGTTAACCAGAACATATTAACTTTGACTGTAACAGGTGTTCGTGAAAACCTAATAGAAACAACCTACTTTTGAGATTGAATACTCACAGATAATTCGTAAATCTGCTTCTAGAACGTTGTTTAGTATACGTATAAGATTTTGGGAACTCGCTAAAAGTCGTTTTATTTCTACGAATTTCATTTGAAAATTCAACCCCTAAGGGGGTAAAGTAGGGGTTTGTGCAGTCAAAGCGGGCGAAGTCGCGGGAATAAGCTAGTTTAGCATATTCAGTCATTCCATAGCTGTCGGGCCCATTACTTTTGTGAACCAAGAAATGCTAACTGCATTCATGGTTCTCAAATTGTAGACTGGCCAGTATTCTATTCCTAAACCAGTGGTATTTATTTGCACCCGTTATACATCGCAACCAATGTAAATAAGGCATATTATGAAATAAGGCGGCTTGCGCACAAACAATGGGTACAGAGCGACAGCGGGTATGGCCTAATGAGGTATTATTCGGTAACTCTGCAAAATGTTAGCATTTGTAGAAAAGCTCTTCAATTTCAAGCGGCCGGGCGACCACACCTTTGTACAACGTCTAATGATCTGACTAAATGTCTAAATATTATGTTGCAAATACCAACGGGGCCTCTTTTACCATATTACCTACTTAATAATGTTCAATACTAATTTTTACTTTTTAATTTTGATAATCCGCTAACACATAGGTATATTCACAAAAACAATGAACTGTAAAAAAAACCTACTGTGTGATCTAGGTGATAGTGAAACGGTAGGTACATCTATAGATTCAATATCAGGCTTTTAATTTAATACCTTATAGTTTAATTTCTGATTATATTTTACGAAAAGCATGTAAATTAAATCATCTGTATGTAAAAAGAATGATATCTACTTGATTGTTTTTAATTGAAAATGTTACAATAAAACTTGTACAGTACAATTAGATAGCCTTATCTAATTACTGTACAAATCATGTCCACGGAGAATGGTGCCACGAATACCTACTGGCTTAATTTTCGCGCTGGACAGCCAGACAGATCTTTTGCGCAAAAAACGAGCCAGCCCTTATGTACTAGATGAGAATATTACCTAACCGCAGTGAAATATTTCGCAAGTTTTTAGTTTAATTTGGTTTACTTACTTGGCTTTTGAATTCACTCAGTTCGTCAGTTGGTAGTAGGAAATAAGCACAGCTTAGTGGTTAATTGTTAAAGTTGGGTGCTAGAGTTGGATTTAATTTGGTCAAAATGACTGTTAGTTTAATCTGTGTTTTGAGTAAAGTGGAGCACGCGATGCGGCGTGAACTGGGGTCAAGTGGTGGGACCAGGGGTTGATAAAAACTAGGATATCCTACGGAAGTCGAAGGACACCGTGATGAATCACATTGAAAAAACCGGTCAAGAGCGAGTTGGACTCGTACACGAAGGGTTCCGGTACCATCGTACGAGATATTATATGACCTAACGCTTTTATGTAGAACATTGCAAGTTAATGACGGACTGCTCACTGCGCTATCTATAATATGTGATTTACCTAATAAATTAATTTCTTCGTGGACAAATTTTTTTCCATGTATCCACAAATTCCACCCAACCAACTCCCATCATCGGCGGTGTTCCCACTAGATTAAATAACATGGGGTTATTCAAGGGGCGGACCAGCAAATTCCTAAAAGGCCGGCAACGCATCGGCGGCTCCTCTGGTGCTGCAAATGTTCATGGGCGGCGGTAAACACTTAACATCAGGTGACCCGCCTGCTCGTTTGCTCGCTATATCTATTAAAAAAAAACACGGTTTTCAGATTTTTTCCTTTATTTGTGCTCTAAGACTTTGCTACCTGCCAAATTTGATTATTCCGTCAACGAGCAGTATCCCATAGGTGGTTTTCACAAAAACGACAGATAGACGGACAGACAGACAGACAGCAAAGTGATTCTATAAGGGTTCCTTTTTTCAATTTGAGGTACAGAACCCTAAAAAGTAAGTATCTTAAAAACATTGACCTAGTATCGAGAATGTGAACGGAAACAGCTGCTTATTTATGGAGAAAAATATGTATTAAACGTTGGTATTATACCGTAATGCTCGGCATAATGTCATGGTAATCAACAAAAACTTGATCTTTAGCTTTTTTGGTCTTAATTAGTTCTATACAAGTGGTCTCATGCCTATAAATCAGATTAATATGTTTAAAAAAATGCATCCTTACGTACACAGTGATGCTTTAATAAAAATTAAAACTATGCAGGAATGGAACTATTTTTATAAAATACGATGGAAAATGCTCGTTAAGTCCCGCGGGGTGATTACGTAAAACTTTGCAGTAGCGACAGCAACGCGACAGCAGTTGCAATCCGATAGTTCATTTGCTGTCTCTCTTCTTCTTCTTCTTATTTTGCTTTGTGGCTTTTGCTGTCTCTCTCTAGCCGGACGTTTGACAGCAATGATCGCGAGATATACGCCTGTCGCAAGCCTGTCGCGAGATACGTAATCACCCCGCCGAACTCTATAATAGTTAAGTAATAGTTACCTAAAGCATACAATCCGATACCAAAATTGCAATATCTAAATATTATATCCGTAATAAATATCCGTTCCTAGCTTTTTAAAAAAATAGATTTTTAAGCGTTTTTGTCCGGAAATCTTAGTCCCCTGGGGAAAAAAAATATTCCACGCGCACTTATTAGTCGCGGGTACCTAAGGGTTTGCTATTTATTATTAAAAAAAAATTAAGTTAAGCAAAGAATATCTATATAAGTACTAATGTTTATTAGCAATTGTTAATAGCTACTTTCAATGCAAATCGATGTCGGCGGATTGAAATGAGGTAATCCATTACTTTCAAAATGGACGTTAAGGATTCAATTTATTCAAATGGATCCTCACAACTTGTGGCTTTCGACATGCTAATCTGTAGTCTGTACCCATTGAATGTCTCTTTGTGTCTTCTTTACTAACTTTAACGGTTCTGGACATTATAAACTGGAAGTATCCGGGATACATATTTAGACTCAGGATGAGTACGAGGGGCGCCCAGTGATGTGCTGCTTGTCTTTCAAGTCTCCTCCGTGTTTTGTTATTACCTATACTAATTTAAGTAGGTAGTGTGTTTTTTAGCCCTTGACTGCGATCTCAGCTGATGGTAAGTGATGATGCAGTCTATGATGGTAGCGGACTAACTTGGAAGGGGTATGGAAGTTTTTTAAACCCCTACTTACCCTTTATTGGCTTCTAGACGGCAACGCTAAATCACCTGGAGGCACGGCTTCGTCGGTACGGTAGGGACCACCCTACCGTATGCCATGGCTAGTTACCAAACTAGCCAAGGCCGATGCCATCCAGATCGGAGACAATTTAGAAATTTTGAATTTCCAATTTGCCCCTGCCAGGAATTAACCCCACGACCTCCCACTTATAAGACCACAGCGCTCACCATTGCGCCAGGGAGGTGGTCAAAAATGTCATAGATTGTAAAGGCTGAGTTTACTATTGTTATCATTTTTCAAAAAGACTCAGCTCTGTCCACCCTACTCTGGGGATATGCATTGACCTTCGTTATTTTATAATAACTGAAAATTTCTCTGCGTATTGGCCCCAACACTGGGAGGACCGTTTATTTGGATGTTTGTGCCACTATGATCCAAACAAACGTTCCTCCCAGTGTTGGTGACAATACACAGATAAACTTTCAGCTTTTATAAAATAACAAAGGTCTGGCACGCGCTGGCTCTTAGTCCATTACGTAAGAAGGACATCGAGCTGTACGAGCACCCTATTTACATTTAAATGTGATGCACATTACCATAAAAGTCATAAACATAAGCGCTACCGGCGACACGCGAGGATTTCGCACGAACCTATCAACACTTTTTATAGCGATTTGCGAACCCTTCTGCGGCTATTACTTAATAAGGCCAGCGCAGACGATGGACTATTGTCCGCAGAGGATAATAGTCCAGCATTCTATTTAAGCGATACAAGGAACCTCAATATTTAAATATATGTACCTAAGAGGAAAAGGTGACTGACTAACGCACAGCTCAAACTAATGGATGGATCGAAAAGGCTTACAGATAGCTATTATGACGTAAGCATCCGCTAAGAAAGGATTTTTGAAAATTCAACCCTTAGGGGGTGAAATAGGGGTTTGAAATTTGTGTAGTCCACGCGGATGAAGGCGCGAGCATAAGCTAGTTCACTATAATCCGTAAAACAGACAATATACATTTGAGCAGTGGACAAAATTACGCCAAGGATTGAATCCCGTTCCCGCTGTCTCTGGCGCTCTTCACAGACCATCGACATCATAGACCATCCAGCAAAAGCCAGCGAGAAAAAAGCGATAGGTTCTGTGTGCCTGTATAGAAAATTCGTGTAAAAACAAAACACAGACGTCTTATAAAAGCGGTCTTACAACAATCGTAGCAAGTAAAGTATGACCAACTTTCGTCACCCCGAACCGATTTGTTGGATAAAAATCCAGCTCAGACAAAAAGTGGTCTTCTGTGTTAGGCTTTACACTAAAATCAATAAAGAAATAAGTATTCGAACCAGTCTAGTAGGTAACTATTAAAAAGAGATATATATATATAGCACATTTCAGTAGGGTGCCACTCCTAAGAAAGAATATCTTTATGAACTGTTTGTAACTCTAATGGATTTAAATAAGGATGATGTATAAATCAGCGGGGAAAAAGCTCGATCATGCAAGAGTAGTTTTTGGTTCTCTTTGCGTTGATCTTTCACAATAAAAATAGAAATAATATAGCTATTTATCGCACACAAAGAAAATCAAAACTAAGGGTTAAATCCTGAAACTATCGATTTTATAGCTTGAAAACCATAACACATGATTTTAATATCTGGATTTCAAATGGTTGGAGGAATGTTCCGTACATGCATATAACATTATACAAACGATACATTTACGCAAAACTTTAAGGTTGAATAGATATTATCAAAAGGTTACGCGTGCATAGGAATTGTATTCCAAAATATGGGTTCTAGTTATAACACATATCGTGTCGGTGAAATATTTCATGTTTAAATGATCAGGTTATTATGTCCGTTACATTATGTATGAGCTGGGATAAACGACACCAAAACGTATGATAGTATTATAGTTTGCACTATTGCATGAGTGCACTAGAAGACAATCTTGATATTATTCATTTCTCGAAGCTTTTCCGTGAAATAGCTAATGGAGTGAGCTGTGGCCTGTATCAAGATACGGTCCAATATGCATAGTTTTTGCATACAATAATAAAATTATGCTTCATTTCTTCTTAGGAATATTTCTTTGTGATCATACTAGAGCAAATGTCTATTATCCATTTACACTGTATGCTGTCTGTCTGTTACTTTTTCATGGCTTAGCCACTTAATCGATCTTAACAAAATTTTACACAAACATTGCTTGTACTCGTATCCAGCCGTTCGATTACAAACAAATTGCATCAGTCGTTGCTACAATCTCAATTTTTGCCATTGGCTAAATTCATGTTATTTTTGCTGCATCAATCCATTTTAGCGAATAGCGAGAGAGTGTCGACCAATCAGAAGCCGTCATTTTACTGAAATCGAGCTCAGAGATGGACTTATGGATACTTTTATCCTGGAAAATAATAGAGATCCAAGTACGGGAATTTCAGAATGGGAGCATTAGCTAGTAGGAAATCAATCAAGAAATTACTGCACTATATTATTCCAGTTAGAATTTCGATACCTATTTATGGATAGTGGGCGATGTTTTGCTATTGTTACATTCAAAAATGCTGGAAAAAAAACATACCTGAAGTTTCATTGATGTTGAAGAATGGCGTAAAAGGATTCCCCTCAGAGACCAGCCCATATCTGATCTGTCGGGGAGCCCCCTTGTCTCCGTCTTCTGCCCTGACTTTCACCACCATGTCACCAGGAGCCACTTGTCTCGGCAAATGAGTGATAGGGGGCGCTGATGTGAACACTGGAGGCATGTCCTGGACGTCTTGGACGACCACCACCACTTCCAGACCCGCAATATTTCGAGTGTCCTTGCCCAGTTCTACGTAGGGATCCTGGAAAATTGTTTCGGTAGGCGTTCATTTTATGAAAAGTGGAATTTTTAGGTTATTTTCTGAAATTAAAACATTTTCCTTAATTTGACAATTTTCGCGTTAAAGTTGTTCGTATATTTTTGTATGAGATAACATCTTGCGATCGAGGAGCAATTAAGAGTTGCTAAATATCAAACATAAGGAATCACCTTACTATGAATGATTGTATAAATAAGTATAGTCTATAAGTAGAATGCGGTATACACATTGATTAGATTAAGACAATTAAAGCAAAGATTTTGTCTTCAACGGCACCAAAACCTGTAGCTAAACTGAATCCCAGTTCCCTAGGTACTCAGTGAAAAAGAATGCTGCACGAAAACCAAGAGTATTTTTAAATTGTTGATACTGCTTAGCAACAAAGAGCATTAGAGAATTGTAAACATAAAACTGTATAGCTTTCCCATCCATTGTGAGTTAATCCGTTAGAAAATACTATAAAACCTACCACAGCGAGTAGTGTCAGGTGGTACATAGACTGTGCTTCGAAATCCAATGGGCCGACCAGGAATATCGTGCCTTCGGTGTTCTCGGTGGATACACGACGCTGCCTTATTGCGAAGAGCGGCGAACCCTGAATGAAAACAATGACTGTAGACGTGACAAGGGGTTTTAATCAACCTTTATGAACAGAAAGTACTTTTGCACAGGTTGTTTGAAATGAAACCGTAGGCTTTGAGCTGGATATATAAAGAGCTTTGATTAAAAATAGGTACCTACGTGTTTTATGTTTAGTTACTCGTATAGGTACATAATATTGCTAGCTGTACCTATAACGTTCCTTAAATTATAACTTAAAGGAGAACATTTTAAACATTCATCATACAATGGCTTATCCTTGATTTTTTAATCGCCAAAAAATATAAGATATTTAAACTATACAGGATGTAACCAGAACACTGGCAAAAACGAAGACAGGTGATAGTACTGATGGTTAATGATATGTTCTAATGTTATAATTTTTGAAGTAAGGGCAGAAGGAACGAGTGAACTGACTAAAATTTTGTAGCACAGTGGCAGGGACTCGATTACGTTAAAATGAAAGCTACAGTGTGACGATCGCAATCACCTTTGATTGATTGAAGCCCGCTCACTATTGGCTACAGTGGCAATGCAATGTTGCAACAGGAATACCGTAAATTCAGCCAGTCACAACAATTGCGATTGTAATAATGATTGATGCAGGTTTTCTGGCATCGACCTACTGGTTAGCAAAGATTTTTTAATCTTTCCTCAACGAAATCCGTTCAGAATGTCTATTATCATCAAGCGAAATGGCAAAACACTTAAATTTCACTCAAAGTGAAACAGTAAATGGATTATAATGGTGAAATTCCGTCAACGCGATTCCCAGCGATAAAAATGTTCCACTAGATGGGGCACTTCATGTTAACAACATGTTATAATGAACATCGGTATCCGAAATTTATCTAGAATTGAACTGCGACTAAAGCGGATTACATTGACACAAGAGTTTGTTGAAAGATGTTATTATGTAGGTACTATTAGCTTATGCGTGCGACTTCGTCCGCGTGGACCATATAAGTACATTTCAAACTACTTTTTTACCCCCTTAGGGGTTGCATTTTCAAAAATCCTTTCTTAGCGAATTTCAGCTCGATCCGCCCAGTGGTTTAAGCTGTGCGTTGACAGATCATTCAGTCCGCTTTTGCTTTTATATATTAGACTAGATGATGCCCGCGACTTCATCCGCGTGGATTTAGGTTTTTAAAAATCCCGTGGGAACTCTTTGAATTTTCTGGATAAAAAGTAGCCTATGTTCTTCCTCGAGATGCATGCTATCTCTGCAGCATTTCATTAGAATCGGTTGAACGGATGGTCCGTGAAAAGCTAGCAGACAGACAGACGGACAGGCACACTTTCACATTAATAATATTAGTATGGATGAAGTGTCAAGCGCCCCATCTAGCTAAACATTATATCGCTGGCGATTCCATGGTGAAAATGAGACCTATTAGCGGTGGCAGCGAAACTTCATTATGCGGTTACGTGGAAATGCGTGTTGAACACGACATGACAGGAGCATCATTAAATCCAATCATCACCTCGTATCTCTAGTTTGCAAGTCAAATGAAGCAATCATACCCAGAGTTCGAGTTCCAGAGGCTTCGGTGATAGCTGATTTTTTCTTGCGATCACAATCTCGAGATCTGTTCCGCGCTTTGCATCCTGGAACAATTCATAAAAATTCAGATTAGGAATTAAAAACATGGTCATTAATGCCTTCAACAGTTTTTTTTAATTACGAATTTATTTACAAAAAAGCTTGAAAGTTCAAAAATGCTTGGTTTTAGTTTATGCTAGTAGTGAAGGAGTATCGTATCTAGTGACATGGAACTTTTTTATAAGGCATGGAATATATAAAACGCTTTAAGGCAAAATTGAAAATGAAGCAAGTTAGGTAATTTTAGTAGGTATCTTTTAACCCTGTAGGTGCAATGGGGTAAAATCTTCCATTAATTAATTAGCATGATAACTTTACTTTACTTTACTTATTGAGATTGGTGATCTATTCTTAATATAACTTACAAGAAAAATAGTTTCATACTGCCAAACGTAATTTGATAGGGTTACGTAGGCGTAGCAGTTAATTCTGAAATTTGTTTCCGAAGCGAGGCTGCCTGCCATCATCATCAATCACATCGCAGCAGGCGGACGAGGCTGCTTCATTTAATGACGTAAATATTGGGAAGATATCGGCCCTTTTATCGTGTTGGGCTTTGGTGAAAAAATCTATAGGTATTAGGTAGCTATTTACGCCTGTAAGCGAGGGAATTGCATTTTAACCAGCGGTACCTTTTTCCCCCCGTCGCGTTGGTTAAAATACAATTACGCATCCGCAAAAGAGCGGGTATGTAAAACTCACTGGCAATTTTTACAGCCATAGTTACCCAGCCATTTACCCACTAAAAACCCCAGCGCAACTGTCCGCGTCAAGTATGAGGCGTCTCAGGATCCCGGATATCGGATGCGACTGAGACGTCCTGACGTTGAACCGGCACAGGTTTACGCCCAATACCTAAGGCGGGAGAAGGTGAGCATAATGTCTAATTCTTCTCCCCTGTCTTCTTTTTTGTACTTGGTTTGACTCGTAAGGAGCTGAATTCATGGTCCTGTGATCCTTCTTTTGGCTGTATAATTTGTATCTTTTAAGTGCTGCATGTTTAATTATTATGTCTAAAAAATGATACCAACTTGATTTGATAAGCGTTTGTATTTCTTGACTATTGCGTAGATTATTATTGCAGTATACGCGTTTCAGAATTGAAAATCAATTTAATCTACTAATACTTTGCTGATTTAAATATAACTAGTTTTATAATTATTCATATCCCACAGTAGCAGTAGCAGCAGAAACCAGCGCAGCGTAATACTTATTCGAAGAATGCGAAACAGCATAGTAAATTTGGTTATTAGGCAGATCATATTTTGTGCTGGAAGATGTCCCGGATATTTTGTGTCCAATGAACTAGTTGGTTCCACAAATAACTTAGTATAGTTTACCTCAGGAACTAAAATTATGCCGGGCTGATGAGGGAATATCGTGTCTCTTGGCGTAGTGGCGTTGGTGGCGGTGATGGAGCAGGCAATTCTCGCACTTCGCCCTCTGGTGTTACGGGCTGACAGCCGGAAGTCCACGTATCGGCCAGGCTCCAACCGCCGGAGCAGGATCACGTTGGCCTGGCAGACGGAGTTGTAGCGTGTGCAAGGGAGCGTCTCGATGCCGACGTCCAGACGACCCATTTGCCCTGATTATGTAAAAAAATAAGCTAACATAAAGACACATGCATGTACAACAAAATGCTACAATTATCATCTAAAAATAACTTGAACACTGATCTTAGAAAAATAAAGAAGATTACGTCTCAAGACGTTTAGTACTTTTACAGTGAAAATAATGATAAGATCAGATACAATTTTCAATATTTTTGTAGGATGTCAAGTGGCATCCAAATTGAAATTTAAGGTATACCCTTTAGACACCTTAAATTTCAAGCTATTAATAATTGGTTTTTTTTTCAATATCACTACCCATATTATAAATGCGAAAGTGTGTTTGTATATTGTTTTATTGCAACGTGATTGAAGGACAAATTATAATAAGGATAGTGATATAATAAGGGTAGTGATAATAAGTGATAGTGATTACGAATTAAAAAGGCTTTGAGGAACTTACCAATGAGCTCAAAGTGCAATGGGTAGTCAAAGTCGGGGTCGGAGGCGCGGACGCGGTAGATGACGGAGCCGACGGCCGCGTCCGCCGGCACCAGCACGAGCCGCATGAGCGTGCTGGGGTCGAACACCGGGTCGCCGCCGTGGGCCGTCGAGCACATCGCGAGCAACACCAGCGCCGCCGCGAACGTCATCCTGGTGAACAAAGTTGATGTTAGAAATATATCAAACTGTTCTGTAGTCTTATAGTACTATGCTTTCGAAATTCCAATCTTCAATAGACAGGATGCATCTCTTTCTGTGTTATATTCCCTCAATGCTAAGGGCCGCGCACTCTGGTCATACACCTAAACCTAATGATCTGATGATGGTTTTTGTCTTCGGATCCTTCCGCAATAGGTACAGCATTGTAAAGTATTGCAGAATCTGCTATTCTACTTCTATACTCTACGTTTCCTGAAGTTCCTCAATTTTTAAGACCTATACCTACCTAAAGAGATACTTTATGATGTCTATTGACAGCAATCCTTCGTAGTCACAACAGCGAGACGGGGGATGGAATAAGACCGATCGGCCGAAGTTTTCAAAACAAACTACTTATTTCGCTTACTAGCGGACCGTAAAGTCTGATTATTGGCATACCTCAAGGGCGTCATCTCACTGTATGTACCTATAACACCATACTCATTGATTAAAGGTTTTTTATTCTGATTTTTTTTGGGATCTTTTAATCACTATGTTACTATGCCAGATCGTTAATACCCTAATTAAATATCGATCTATCTTAACTTAGTACATCATCTTCTTAAGTTTCTACTCGTATTATTCTTAAAATAAATTCAAAAAGATTTCTCGCGGCTGAGGAAAAAGACACCGCGAGAACACTTTGGACAATACATCTGATAGGTTCAAAGTTTTAAAGTGAATTAATGTTATTGGCGATTTTTTGATAACCTATGCCCTCCGTTTAATTTAATTTGAAACAGACAAGAAATTTGGAATGCATGAAATTCTCTCTAACGATATTTTGTTACAAGATAACCGAACCGTTCTTACATTAAATTGAAGTAAATATTACTTAAGGCGTATCGTTAGACGGGAATGTTTTACGTCTTCGTATTTACTTAAATAACCATGTTTACGGCGCTGTAAAAACTGGATCATGATGGTATCTGATTATTCGTATGTTTACTTTTAAAATCTAATACCTACTTTTAAGTATCTTGGGTAATAGAAAAACAGATTATTCCATTTGTTATTGTGTTGAATTATGTAAATACTGTGTAACTAAGCTGATAGCGACAATAGGATTTCAAATCTTTTGGTCTTTCTTTGTTATAGTGGCGCCATAGTACTTAAGTGAAATTACAAAAAAACTCCGTATCATATTTATAAACTATGATATGTATGAATAAGCCTCGAGTACAATATTAACAGTATTTAGGTTTCGGCTTTAATCTTCGTATCGGGAGTTAGACTTTATAAGATCGTAGGTCGATCTCTGTACCGTTAGGTATTGTTATGTCCACTTTACAAGTAAAACTAGCAACGATAAATTACGTCCAAACCAAGCGGACGAGAAGAAAGGAAAGACTGAATATATCGTATATTTTTAAATAATTGTCCCAAAAAGAACTATCAGTAATATTAGAAACTCTACAAAAATGTGGTTCGAAATTTTATGTATTCAACAGATCATTTTATATATGTATGTTCAGTATTTTATCAGTTTACTAACTTTTACCCGCGACTTCGTTCGCGTGATATAGCCTATATTATGACTCGGAGATAATATTGTCTGCGATCTGTTAGTGAAAGAATTTTCAGAATGACTAATGAGTCATCATTAGGATCATTAGTTCCGGAAGTCACCCCTACATCGAAACATACAAACTTCACGTTTTTATAATATTAGTAAGTATCTAATAATACAATCTACAGATTATGTTATAGGCAGAGCAAACACTAATTTGCGTTGAAACTGAAGACTAATAAAATAAATAAGACGATGAAAATTGACGTTTATTCCCCTAAACAATATATTATTTTTGTGAAATAAATACTATTTACGAAAACCGTGTTTAAGAATCGTAACGGAATTACTTATGCTAA
This sequence comes from Maniola hyperantus, assembly GCF_902806685.2. Lineage (NCBI taxonomy): Eukaryota > Metazoa > Arthropoda > Insecta > Lepidoptera > Nymphalidae > Maniola > Maniola hyperantus. Next base: position 11,055,108 of record NC_048543.1, read on the forward strand.
TTTTATACGACGTTTTTCAGAGCTTCCATAAATTTTATTAATTTAAGACGGCCCGTTTTAGAAAAGGAGCTTTTCTTTATTGAATTTTCAATTATGGAAATCTTAAATGCGATAGAGTTTCCGCAAACAATGAATATTATATAAATCCATATCTATGCTAATATTATTAATATGAATGTGTCTGTCTGCTCATCCGTTTAATCGATTTAAACGAAATTGTCCCAGAAAATAAAAGAGTTCCCAAGGGATTTTTAAAGGCCCACCCCTTTGATAGATTTCACAAAATTAACTACAAAGATAGCTTATAGGATGTAAGCTATCTTTGTACGATATACCTATTGATACCTTGAGGGATGGACATAGGCTTTACATATCCCGGAAAATCAGAGTATTCCCACGGGGTTTTAGAAAAACCTAAAAATACCACGCGGGTAAAGCCGTCGACTAATATATTTTTATAGTTATTTATCGAAACCATTTTCTTTTAAATCCAATAAGAACTTCAAACTTATGCAGAGTAGCATCCAAGAACGTACCCAAGATATAATATTGTTAAAGTTTAAGTGTGGGGTTGCCACGATGCTATCTAATAATATTCCTAAGAAAATATAAATAATTAGACTTTATACTTTGACGAAAGGTTTTATTACGTCTTTGTTAGGTACCTGTTATCTGCCAAAGCCACTTCATAGTCGCTGATCGTTCCTCCCTGTGTTGGGGATAATGCGCATATACACTTTCAGCTTTGATTAAATATCGAAGGTCTCTCAGGCCCTCAAAGGCTCTCTCTCTATAATTTTTTAAGAGTACAATGTCATGATTAATAAATAAATTCCTGAAGGTGTTAACGATCACATAACTATAATCCGGTCGATGTGATGGCATCCGTGACTGACGACTTATCTAACGATCATAGAATATTAAGATTAGAAAAAATAATTTTAGTAGTGTTTTTCTTTCTTATTAGAACTTCAACTTAAACTTGAAAACGAGTAAGTTTTAAAAGCTCGATACCTTTACTAAAAATTACTATAACACTAACAACCATTGGCGTATGTATCTGAATTAAAAAAAATAGAATTAGTAGATCATATAGCATATAACAACTACAGAATACCAGGGGATAAAAGTGTGTACAAAAGCCCGTCCTTATTCAAGTTATATCTACGAAAAGTAGTACTTGAGCTTTCGGGCAAAAATGAAGAAGTAGGTAAGTGTTTCAGAATTTTTGGAAATTCTGCCCCCTTGCCGATTTTCGACAATTCCTCTCGATCGAAGTCGGGGCGCGTCAGCTAGTGAGTTATAAAAATCTTTAAGGATAAAATAATTTCACTGCATGTACAATTACAATCATTATTGTAGGTAGTAGGTAGTAGGTACAAGGTAGAAAATAGACAATTGGATTAGAACAAGATTAGAACCTGAACATAAGAACGAGGAAAGCTCGAGGCATAATCAATTGTAAACTACTCATATCTCTGAATACCACAAATCCCAGTTGCGAAAGGGAAAATTGTGTTATGAAATCTGTTTTGTACCCTTTGTACCTACAAGTTAGCAAATCTCGCCACGTTAATACATTTCGAGTAACACAACACGGTAACAACAGAGTAAAATGGAGCTAAATCCATTATTTTTAAAGTCTAAGTACCAATTTTTATTTTGCAGAGGTTTCGCTTGGTGCGTTGGCTGTTAAAAATAATACCTATATTTCATGCAGGATTATTATTATTATTATTATTTATTTATTATTTAATTAGAACGGCCATAAAGCCAATTACACTAATTAAACTACGAGTACAAACTAACATAAACATACTTACAAAAATTGTTAAAATTATAAATTTTAAAAAGAAAAATTATAAATTTTCACAAAAGTGCAAGATCTGACCCATGAGGTCAGCCCATTTGTCAGCAAATATGTCACAGCGAGGGGACTCCATCAGCAGTGCGTTGAGCGCAGCCAAAGTGCGCGGTATGGGTGATCTGGAGCGCGCTAACGTGCGACTAAACAGACTTACGAAAAATTTGGTTCGGTGGCGGAAATAGCTGTAATTAGAGGCTGCATAAACGCAGCAGAGCTTGTTGTGTAGTTCAGAGCAGTCGATCACACCCCTAAGAATCTTGCAAATTGTACCAATTTGGTCGCAGTCTCTTCGGATAACAGCTATAGTGGCACCGATTCCGTTGTCTTTCTCCAAACTAAATTTAGAGTATCTGCATCCTTTTCTTTTTAACAATTCTAAAAAGGGACAGAACATGAACTTTACATTTAAAGACTCTAAATTTTAGTGCACGCTACAAATTTAAACAGTAGGCTTGCGTTAAAATCACGGGTTTTACCATCTAAAAATTAAATTTAAAACTGTCAAACTGCGTCTGTCCTTTTCATATAACATTACTAAGAAGAGGATGCGAATACTCTAAAATTTGGTTGTGCTCAGAATCAGTACCAGTGCAGTGTCTATTATGCTACATTTGTGACTCTAACCACCAAATGTACCTACGAACTCGAACCTTTTACAAACAAGGCAGTTTAGTTCATATCGTTACTTTGTCGTGTTTCGACAATCGAAATATATGTATGTTTGTCGTGAAATTCGAACCTGTACTAAGCCTGCCACTGCACCAGGAAGCTACCTACCACTTTATAGTTCTATTACTACAGGCTTTCGTCCAATTTTGCGTTCATATCCGCTCCTGAATTCCATGATTGAGGTTTGTGCTCGAAATCATGTCCATTAATATTTTAAATAATGAAAACCTGACTGACTGACTGACTGATCTATCAACGCACAGCTCAAAAGTAATAGTATAATAAGTACCGGAAAATAAATAGATTATACAGGTAGGTCCGCACTTGGCCAGCATGGTGGACTATGGCCTAAACCCTTCTAATTCTGAAAAGAAACTTGTACTCAGTAGTGGAAGGGTGATACACATGTAGGAGGTATAGGTACTAATACTGAATAGGCATATATACAGCAGAAAAAATATAATCCCTACTGAACAATTCAGTTTAAAATGTGTAGTAGGAAACACTCTCCAATTCCTACATACATTCAGATAAAAGCTCAAATAATAAATCTTTCAAGATAATAAAACGGAACCAACGCTTGTCAGCAACAAAACCCCGCTCGGGCTGAAACTGACATCCATTCGCGTGAATAAAGCAACATCAGATATGAAATTAAAATTGATTCTCCTACTGCACATTTTCCGGGTTAAAAGGTTGGCTAACTCTGTCACGACACTCTAACACCTCGGGTATCGGTTTATCATAACGTGCAATAGCTCACCGGAGCGAGTCTCGGCGAAGTTGACATTGATTTCGCAAAATGAGGCAAGACGTGAGCGATTGAGATTACACCAACCAAACCTACTCCTGGCGTTGGTAACAAGCTTCAATTTTGTTCGATGCAATTGGAACTGACATCCATTCGTGCGAATAAAGCGCCCAACATCAGATATGAAATTAAAATTGAATCTCCTACTGCACATTTTCCGGGTTAAAAGGTTGGCTAACCCTGTCACGACACTGTGACACCTCGGGTATCATGGACTAAGAGCAAGCGCATGACAGACCTTCGTTATTTTATAAAAGTTGAAAACTTCTCTGCGTATTGTCCCCAACACTGGGAGTAACGTTTGTGTGGATGTTTGTTTGGATCATGGTAGCTTTGGGAGATAACAGGTAATAAAGGTGTAAAAAATCTTACGGCAAAGTATAAAGTCCAATTTTTTTATATTTTCTTTAGAATAGTATCTATTAGAAATACTTACTTACTTGGCAACCCCCTGCCAGACATCTTCAAAGTGTCTGGCAGTAGAATACATAAAGTGAGCTTAAAAGTAATGTCGCAAAATAAAAGCCCCATTCCTTGGCATGTGAAAACAGCGCATAAATTACAGCTATCTGCGATAACAAACGTGATCTGTGCCAAAGGCGTCGAGCTTAATAATAGACAGATGTTAAACCCAGCTTATCTCCGTGTTGTGTAAGTAACAAGTTCACTGGCACTAGTAACTAGAATGCCAGTGGAAAGTACCCTTCTAGCATACTTACCTTTGATATCTTATAGCCGGTTGCTCTATTGCGTAAGGTATCTGTGATATTTTAATGAACTAAATACTTTTCATATTGGAGCTATTTTAATGGAGTAAGAAGATAATTGAGGTGCTAGATAAGAAATAATTTCTTGTAGTTTTTAGTTTCGAGCTAAGTGTTAGAGATTAACATTTAATTCAGCGTTTTCGGTGAAACTAACTGCTCTAAGTAAAAAATTTACATTGTACAGACAGATCGAGATGGCAATCGGGGTATTAGGCGGGAGGACGCCCCGCCCACCCGCACGTCACTCGTGCTATCCCGCGCCGGGTTAGCGCGGGGGCTGTGTCCACCCCGATTGCTATTTCAGCCTGTCGCGTACTTACAGCTCAAAATGTTGAAAATTTGCGATTGAAATTTGCGATTATGCATTATATTATGTTCTTGCTAAAATTATAAGGATTTCAATAATATTTTCAATAACCCTAAAATATCCACGGGGACAAAATCGTGGTAAAAAGCTAGTTTAACGACGTCAAAATTCAAAAAAACAGATTAAAGCAGAAAAGAAAGATTCTTAAAGCAGAAAGAGATTTTTAAATTGTGCCATACAGTATCCATACTTCCATACTAATATTATAAGTGCAAAAGTGTGTCTGTCTGTCTGCTAGCTTTTCACGGCCTAACCGTTCAACCGATTTTGATGAAATTTGGTACAGAGTTAGCTTATATCCCGGGAAAGGACATAGGCTACTGTTTATCCCGGAAAATTAAAGAGTTCCCGCGGGATTAAAAACCTAAATCCAAGCGGACGAAGTCGCGGGCAACATCTAGTATCTTATAACTAAGAGTTGGTTATTCCAGCGCCTCCTCCACAAAAATTCCTCAAGCGAAATCAGCAGAGGTCCTCAAATAAAATGGTAGTCTGCTTAGTGAGTAATTTATCAACTAGGATTATTATTATTTGGATGGCGCTATAGTTGCTTCTTGGTTAGTTGTTCATTTATCTAAGGATATTTATTGTTCAGTCTCTCGATATCTGACAAGGGTTCGGAATGACGAATATAGGTAGCCTGTAGAGTAATTTATTGCGATTCAGCCGGTCACAACAGCTCGTTTCCATGGCGCCACACAGATAAAATATACCTAGTGTTACGTAAGCGCCATCCAAGATGTTCTATCCAGTCACCTAGTGACTTGTCGCGTGCGCGTGATCTTTATTTATATCTTTTGATATCGACGTCTTTGCTAGACTCTAAAGTCTAGACAGATGATCTGCACGCCATTGTTAAAACCGGAATAATTTTGCATAAATCTTAGGGATGATTTAAGCTAACACGTGGCAAGTGGCAGGCACGGATTCAAAATATCACGAACATTTTATATGAAGCAGTTTATTATACACTTATAAATAATATATAATCATCCATTATTCTTAACTAGATGATAGACGCCCACGGTTTCACCCGCATGGATTTAAGTAGATACCTATTTTAAAAATCCCATGAGAACTCTATGATTTTCCGTAACAATAAAAAAGATCGGTTAAAAGCAGTCTCCCCGGGATGCAAGATATGTGTGTACCAAATTTTGTCAAAATCAGTTGAATGGATGGACCGTAAAAAGCTAGCAGACATACCAACTTTTGTAGCGCAGCGTTTTTTTTGCAAACATGTTTTTGCCATCAATATATTTTTTTAATTCCTACACTAATCTGATATTCCTTCTTTATAAACATCAGTCTACCTTAATATTTTGCTACGTTAAAATATGAGTGTGATTTGAAACAACAGTGCCAATTAAACTCGTTTAGGCCCGACAAGAAAGCAATTACAGTCATTCGATCATTCGGAAAACCGAAGGAACGTAATTACACGGTCGTCCTAAACCAAATCCCTACTCATAAATCAAATTGATCGACCCACCCAGCACTGCAACGTTGCTGTAAAATATTGCGCAAAGTTGTCATTTTTCCGTAAGCGCTTCAATCGCTTGATGATCGCTGATATAATTTCTAGGCTGTTATTACTCTTCGATCGTGACCATTTGCAGATTAGTACTAGCATTTATTGTGATTGTGGAACGGAGATCGTGGGTTTTTTGCAAGTTTTAATGGAGAAGTATGATGAATACAAAGAGGAATGTTCTAAATATTCTCTACTTGACAATAACCGCGATTTAGTCCGTGTGGATATACTTAAGTTTTCTAAAAAAGTCGTGGGAACTCTCTGGTTTTCCGGGTCAAAAAGTAAAAATGCCCTTCAAGCTGTCTCTGTAACGAATTTTGAAAACATAGTTATACAGATGGGCCATGAATAGTCAGTAAACAGCCAGATACACTTTCGCATTTATAATATTACTTAATCTAATAGGTAGTATGAATTAATTGTCGGTTGGTATGAACTAGAGCGAAACCTTTCCTATATTACCTTCCCATCATTAAAGTTTTAGACCACAGTTTTTATATCTTAGTTTGTTTTAGTACAATACACCATTAAGGATGGTCAGAAGAAGCTTGTTTCCAACTCCAAACTTCTAAAACCCCTCTACTCTTTAGTTTTCCTTGGCATCAACGACCTTCGAGCTTAGGTACTGACCTATCACTATATTAGGGCTCCTATGCCATTGTCCATTGCACATGCTGCAAATCGCATTCTTGATACCCTAATTTTACAGAAGATGAGATTTTAGAATCTCAATAAAGTAAATTTCTCTATTACATTAATTTTCTATCTATAACAGCTTCGATTTTCAACTCGCTCGTAAATTTTCCTGCCTCTATAGGAAATCCTTCCAAAAAGAGTATGAATAGCCACAAAATTATATAATCGATCAGCATCCATCAAAAGCATAATCGATCGTAGATACAACAATTGCAAATCACATCAATCGTCAATCAACTCAACAAAAGGGGAAACACGAATAACTAGGTGTTGCGATCATAGTGAAGTACCATCTATCATACCATTTCTGTTATTGCGGGGTGACCGCGGTTCATTTGAACAGCGGGAGGTAAGGCGGCACGACGTCGTATTGACCCTACTTTAATATAGTATGCCCTTTTTTGTTATGACGCCCTAGTACCATTAATTAAATCTAGGTATTAACAGTTATTTGACAATCCAACCACACAAATACTCTTTTTCTAAGATAAACCGTAGATGACTTTCCTTTATAAAAAGTTGTCGTTGACATCATCAACCGATAGCCGTCCACTGTTGGACATACATAGGTCTCGTGTTGGGACTTCCACACGTGGGCTCTTGTGCCTCCTGAATCCAACAGTGCCATGCGACTTGGTTGACGTCATATGTCCACTTAGTGGGTGGGTCTGCCAACGCTGCGCTTTCCGGTGCGAGGTCTCTATTCCAACTTGGAGCACCAACGCCTAACGGTTCTTCCAACTATAGTAAATTCAGTAAGATGTAATAGCAGAACGGTAATAACCTGGTGGCTAAGACGTTAGCCTCCTCTTCGGGGGGCCCGGATTCAATCCCGAAACTCTAACTTTTTGGAGTTATGTGCGTTAAATTACACTTGCTTTAACGGTGAAAGAAACTTGCATGCCTATGAGAGTCCTCCATATTGTTCTCAAAGGTGTGTGAAGTCTGCAAATCCGCACTTAGTCAGCGCGGTAGATTGTGACCACACCCTTCTTATGCTGAGAGGAGACCAATGTTCAGTAGTGAGTCATCATGATAATGAGGATGATGATGAAAAGGTGGGTATTTAACTAAAGAGGTTCTCGAAAAATATAGCGTGATGAAGCCAATACTGTTATATTGGTCAGACGTAGGTCAGTCTGTCGGAAGCTCATAAAATGCTGCTCCTAATACACTTTTAATAATTCATTTTTGACGTTTTTTTTTGTTACAGCTTTCTATACGATGTATGGCAGCTAAAGGTATCACGCGGCAGATTAACTTAATCCCATATTGGGTAGGGATAAAATCCCGGTTTGATGTAATGAAGTTTCACTTCATTATGCTTTTCGGAATCCCAATGTTTTAAAGCTGAAGCCAATTATAATTTTATTTAATATTCAAGAGATTAATGAGATACCAGTAACTAAGAAATCGAAAATACATATTTACCTACCTACATTACATAATCTAAATACATAAAACGAAAAGGTGTATGACTGACTGAACGAATCGGGCTGAAAGGCGTGCAGATAGCTATTATGACTATGACGTAGACATCCGCTAAGAAAGGATTTTTGAAAATTCAACCCCTAACGGGGTAAAAAGGGGTTTGAAGTTTGTGTAGTCCTCGCAGACGAAGTCGCGGACATAAGCTGGTAATATATATAGCATATCGTATATCTACCAGGGTTAACGATTTATGTATAAAATGTTTACTTTGCTCTATAAGTTAAGTAAAGTGAGCTATAGGAAATTAAAGGTCAAATGAAATTACTGTCTAGCTCCCCCGAAAACTCTCCCCCACGCCATGTTGTATAGGTATTAGGTACCAACTGGTCAATAGATACTATTGATTTTCCGTCAAATACACCTTATGTAGGTTATCTACATGTACTATATATTCATTACAAGTTGAACTGTATAAACCGAACACTACTATCATTTAGTTAAATGATTTATCTGATTAAGTTGCCTATTATTGAACGGAGGACCGTGTTTCAGGCTTTCCAAAGGGTATATATCTAGCAGTGGACGCATACAAGAATGGATTAAAACTTAAAAGTTACAAAATATTTTCAGAAATTTCAAGTTTTTACCAAACAAAGAACCTTTTCCAATCAAACAATTCTGAATGCTACAAAATGTTCATGGTAAAAATCAAGACAAATTAATATTGTACAACATTATTGTGTACTAAATCTGGGTTCAGACTTAGTACACAATAATGGTCATACACTTAATACACTTAAAACGCCAATTTCGTGACTTTGTGTGGCCGTTGTGAACGAGCCTTTGCTAAAGGAAATGTCCTAAATATCCCTTGGTCATGGCAGAGCAAAAAAAGCCTTGGAATGGCCTTGTGTATTCAGGAACTAATAAATTAGGCTAAATTATCACAAGGTTATGAACTAAAAATGCCGCTTTACATGCCTACGTTACACTGAAATAACTATTATTTCTAACATCTTGCTAATTAAATTAAATAACTCGTAAGTATATTAGAAGAAAATTTCAAGTGGTCACGGAACAAACTCAATCTCTCTACAAAAAGGAAAATATCCCATTTAGTTTCCAAGTTCCATTCAATCTATCTACCTTCATAGATACATTGCATTCACTAGGACCAATCCAATTACTTAAAGTACAAACCTCATTTCTGTTTATAGTTTTATTGGTTTATTGTAATTGTTATTAATGCTCGCTTCCCTGTAATTCCTCTATTCTACCGTTCGATAATTAGGTAGATAAGGTTTCTAGAGTAGCCGTGGTAATCTCGGATCTTGGAGTGACTTATTAAGGTTTATTAACATGGTGTTTGACTCCCTGACCCTTATAAGGTGGTATCGTGCGGTGAGCCCGTACAAAAAGTTAACTTTATAGCAAGGATCACGCGAGCTGACCCTTACAGTGTTACGTTGAACGGCGATCGTATATGGCGAAGTTGACCTCAATACTCTTATGGCACTGTAATTTTGTTTGGTGATAACGAAAATTAATGTGTCTGAATTTTCGTTTTGTCTGACGTAGAATAAAATGAGTTATTTATCAACGAACAGATTGACTTTAGTCCATAAACTACATTGGAGCTGTAGCCAAAATAAGGAGGCGATTGTCTAAGTATTTCATAATTCTTGTGCTTATAGCATACTAAAGAACCGTGGTAGCCTAGTGGTCAAGACGTACTTCTCCTACTTCGTAGGTCAGGGGTTCGATTACAGGCACCTCTAACTTTTTTGAGTTAAGTATGTGCGTTTTAAGTAATTAAATATCGCTAGCTTTAACGGCGAAGGAAAACATTCTGAGGAAACCTGCATGCCTGAAAGTTGTCCGTAATGTTCTCCAAGAAGTCTGCTAATCCGCAAAGAGCCTATTATTCAAAAGTAAACTCATCCATGCTGATGGATTGGATTGGATACTATATAAACGAAGAATTTGTCTTGAATATAATTAGATAGATCTGAAAATTAGGAATTATTATAATTTTTAAGCTCAGAAAAATAAAATCTATTTTTTGGGCCCAAGTTGATTTGTAAAAGTTATTAACTAGGATTAATTTCACAGAAAACTATTAAAACCCGACAAAAGCTTTATCCATAACTATAACAAAATTATGTAAATAACCACCATTTTTCTTTGTTACCCTAAAGTGTTACAGTTACTGACTTACGTAACTCCATTAACTTGAAAGGTTAATCAAGATTTTTTAAAACCAGACGGGTTTAATGTATTAGAATTAGACACGGTAGTTTATAGCTGTAGTGTTGGACTGGATTGAACTAAATGAGAATTATGCAAATTAGGAGCGGGTTTCGGTAATCAACTGTGATGGATCGGGATTTGTATTGTATTGCTTTTCCTGGGAGTAGATTGTGTGGATGATATATTCAAATGGCTTTGTGACATTGTAAAGGTTATGCATTCTTGGTAGATATTAAAAATATTTTTTAAATTCGTGCAAGTTCTTTCAAGCTTTTAAAGTTTTTTGTAAATTTAGGCACACGCATGACTAAAATCACACTTGGTAGGAAGTGATGAGGTGGCCTAAGATGGGATGCGGTTGCCTAGAAGATGTCGTCCTCCCATTTCCAATAATTCACTTTTGTTTTAAAGATAGTAAGATACTTACCCAGATTGTAATTGGTAGGACATACGTCGGTATACAGAGGAATCAGACGCAAACAAGAGATCAAAGACATATTTTAATCCATAAATGCAAAAGCGTGTCTGTCTGTCCGTTTGTCTGTCTGTCTGTCGGCTAGCCTTTCACGGCCTATCCGTTCAACCGATTTTGACGAAATTTGGTACAGCGATAGCTTGCATCCCAGGGAAGGGCATAGGCTACTTTTTATCCCGGAAAATTAAAGAGTTCCCACGGGATTATCAAAAACGCGGGCATCATCTAGTATTCTATAAGTCTGTTCAATACTAGGATGACCTGGACCTAAGTAAGTCGAACACCACAAACTCTGGACCACGCATACTTTTTAGCTGAACTCGTTTCTCGCTAATCGTCGGCGACTGGCCACTGCAGTACCTACGTCTTGTAAAATAACCAAGCCCAACCAAGTGCTTTTGGATCTTATTACTTATCATAGAACTATTGAAGCAGTAATCTTTTTGTATTGCTACTGAGCATGAATACCTCAGAAACTATCAGCCGGGTTAAATCATTACTTGACACAGTGACCAAGAATGTTACAGTGTCTCATTGTACCAACCACTCGTCAGATTTGTCACGACGTGGTCGATATGATCTCCTAATAATTGTCTTCGGCTCTTACTTTCTACATTTGTGTTGGCAACTGGATCGGTTTTATAAATGATAGCCGGCAATCGGCCTACATCATTAATAATGACTAGCTTTTGTTCGCGACTTCATTGACGATTATCGCAATCGCCACAAAGTGAGTAATAGTTACGGATTGATTAATCAGTATTTGTCCGTTAAATAGGTTTCGAAGTGATCTGTAATCAAATCTATTATTAAATCTATTAAAAAATGTGTTGCGACTTTTCAATGGTACCTCATTTAGTTTATGGATGAATAAATTGGTCTGGAGAGCCGTGATAGCCTAGTGGACATACACTTCCTATTCGTTAGATCGGGGGTTCGATCCCGGGCACGCACCTCTAACTTTTCGGAGTAATATGCGTTTTTAAGAAATTAAATACCACTCGCTTTAACGGTGAAGGAAAACATCGTGAGGAAACCTACATGCCTAAGGGTGAGATCTATAGAGCGCACTCTGACTTAGCTTAGACTTAAGACAGAGTTAAAACGAGACAGAGCTATATCTCTCACATAAATTTGTCTCATTTAAACTCAATCTTAAGTCTGAGCAAAGTACCTACGCTCTATAGATCTCAACCTGAGAGTTCTACATAATGTTTTCAAAGGTGTGTGAAAACATTGCGCGAAGTCTGCCAATCCGCACATGGCCAGCGTGGTGGACTAGACTGCCTTACCACCTACAATAAGATTGATCAGATTTATGAGTGAAGATCGATAAACATTGGTCTATGTCTGACTTTGACATCGACAGGGTCAAAACACAATCAGTGCGCTTTGTTGCGGCTTTTGCAACGCTTTGTTGATGTAATAATCGGGAAAAAGCCGTGAGAAAACGTTGTCGCATATGATTGTGCTTGAGTAGCAGCAATGGCTTTTTAGAGTTTGGCCTGGAGTTGATGAGTCAGTCAGTGTATCAGAACTTTTTATTATTTTAATAGAGACTAGCTTACGCTCGCGACTTCATCCGCGTGGACTACACAAATTTCAAACCTCTATTTCATCCCCTTAGGGGTTGAATTTTCAAAAATCATTTTTTAGCGGATGCCTACGTCATAAAAGCTATCTGCATGCCAAATTCCAGCCCGATCCGTCGAGTAGTTTGAGCTTTGCGTTGATATATCAGTCAGTCAGTCAGCATTTCCTTTTATATATTTAGATGACCTGCATACCAGCGGTTACTTTTATATGTACCACCTATCAGCTATCTGCATAATAATAGTTACAATACATACCTAGATACACTCATCAATGCCCCTCTGATAAATCACATAGCTCACGTTATCCATTATACAAAATAATTAACAATCTCAGTAGGGTGTACAAAAAATTCAATACACGAATAACTTTTGTTACTCTATTATAATAATATAGAGTATGGCACGCACTGGACCACTTTCCCCGGTCACGTATAAGTCTGGTACGATCTCAATACGATGTACCTACGTTGCGTATGCTATCAGGAATGTTTCCTCTTGATTAACTCAATTTATTTTGCACGAACACACCGACCTACATTTCGTGCGGCTTGTGTAAAGTTTTGCTTCCAACTTAGTTATTTTCTACATCATACTGTTCAGACTATTACGTGGTAGTCAGTAGTACATAGTTGTACGGAGGCTTGTGAAGCATTTGATTCATCACCGCAAATGTGGTTTTGTGTGTAATTGTTTAACTATTGGTAACACAGAGCATTTATCACTTACAAGTGATTTGGAGTCAAGTTACATCTATATTATGATAAAATACTCGAGAAGTAATTTAGATTCTAGCTTTCTGTCTAACAACAATTTTGACACTTGGTTATCACTTTGTTTAATACAAAAATTACTTATATAGTAATTTAAGTAAAAATTATATCAAAATGTCTTTCATAAAGTACTCTACACTGAAAAATGTAAAAATGAACAAAAATGTCAAAAGCTCCTCCACTTTGATTACAAAGACGTAAGCTTGAAAATGGTAAAAATGAAATCCAAGGTCAGCTGCTCTAAATTACTGAATTGCAAAAGCAAGACTGATGACCGTATATACCGTCAGGAATAATATAATGATAATGTTCATGTAATATAATGATAGCTTTCTGGCTTATTCAAACACTAATAGGTACAAATAAAATTGTCGTGAAAAAGCATTTTGAAAAGTACTCGGTTATGATGAATGTTGAAGATTTACATACCTACAGATTAAGAAAAACTGTACAGTAATTATATAGATAATCCAAATTCAGCTCTTACTGAATACCAAAGAGCAAGACTAGTGAACTTGTATCTACACCATCAGAAATTGCGGCTCTAGTAATATGTATGACAGTTTTCTGGCTTTCTCGAACACTGATACAAATAAATTGTCGTAATTAAGTATTTGCCAACATACTCGGTTAGCGCGAAAGTTGAAGATTTCCAGATTACGAAAGCTTCACAGTAATTGATCTCAAAAGAGAGATGGTTCTTAACAGCTCCAGTACAGTATTACACAATTACTTTGACCATCATCTCATTATGTAAGTGTTTCACAAGTTTGGAGTTTGCTATACGCATTGTTCACTGAATTAAAACAATGAGAACTCTGTCCATTTTGTATTTACATTTTTGCTTATCTATCGGGTAATCTAATTTACAGTTGCATGTGTCGTAACAGCATCCAGCAACTAAGCATTGCCATAGTATAAATGTATAGCAGCAGAGCATTGTCTTTTGTCCAAAAGCAGCTAAGTCATACATGGAGTATTTTGGGTTTTGTGCTTTGTGACACAGGGGACCATTTAACTATCTAATATAAATTATTTTTGAAATTATACAGCAACTAACTAATGCTCACAACTTTATAGACGTGGATTTATCTTTTTATATAAATCATGTAGGAACTCTTTGATTTCCGGCATAAAAAGTAGTCTGTGTAACTGTCCACGTCTTTAACGATATTAATGCAAAATGCCACGTTGCGCGTTGATACGTTGCCCCACTGCGGCGTGATTGAAGCACAAACCAACAAACAAACACTCTTTCGCATTTATGATATGGGTAGTGATTCTCGCGCAAAAGTCGCATACTGTCATATATGTCATACAAAACTGACATGTGAATTGTGAATCGCTGCCGTGACGGTTTACTATATAATGACATATCGTGACTCAGTAGCAACTGAGAGTTGCTAAATTGTTGCAAAGGTAACAGACAGCTGGCTGACTGAAAAGATAAAGGAATGTGACACCATTTTATAAAGCAGCAAATTCTCTTATCTGTTCCCTGCTTAAAATCGTAGAATTATGTTGTTTACTGTTTGTAGATTTTAAGTCAAGTATAACAGCATTTATTTAACGCATTACATATATTTTTATTTTAAACAATAGTAGGCTGGACCAAAAAAGAACAAATATTTTAAGAAAAAAGTTAGAGATTATTTTTACAACTAAAACTAATTACTTAATTAGATTTTGAAAAAACTTTTTTATGTACCTAACACATATACTTCACTGTTTCTCGACCATATTTTGAGATTTTTACAGTTATCTGCATTGTAGTTAGGTGTTAGCAGAATGGTGCTTATTATTCATGATTCCCGTACTGCTTCAATATCCAATACCGGTATGTTATTGATACAGAACGGCAGAATAACAGTGCACTAACATTGACATCAATATGTACATAGCATTGAATGCTCATGTGACGCAATGTTTTTAATTTACATCGCTTATGGTGTTTTCATTAGGTATGTTTTGTGTGTAATGCTCCATAGTTTTATTATAAACAGGTATATTATATGCCTATCTTAGAACTGCTGGGTAATTAGCTAACTCAGTGGTCAATCAACATTGAATCAAAGCCACCATGCTCATTTGACATTTATTTTTAATCCATTGAAGGTTTGCTACGATACAATATTTTTAATGTTCAGTAAACTAGCAAGGTTACAAATGAGATTTGATGGCTTTAGTGTTCACTGACTGAGCGAATAACCCGCTGATTTAATCATCGTAGTAGTACTTGCAAATTCTTTGGATTTAATTTATAAATTGTTCGTCATTGTCATAGTTTCCACTGACAGATAGTTTCCACGTAAAATAGTCTTGTGCTGTTTGACATGTACTAAGTGTGAACTCTGTGAAGTGACAGCATAGTGACTCGCTTACGATCGTTTGTCTAACAGTATTATAAGCACAATGAAGTTCATCCAGTAGTACGTATCGAAATGTTTTATTATGGGATCTAACGGCGGTTACGCACTCATCCGATCCGAGTCCGTGAAAATACGTTCCTTTTTGTTTTGTATGGTAGCTTATAACGTATGTCGCTGGTATTCTCACGGATGACGGATAGAACTCGTATGACGGAAGTGCAGTGCATAATCGCCGTTAAGATAATGTTTTTCCTTGGTCACACACACAGTGCAATTTAGTATAGATTCTGTTGAAGAAAAGAGGACTTTTTAAAGTAAATTACTAGGATCTTGGTGGTGTTCATGAAAATTTGTGATTCTACAAACCAAAACAGCACAATAGTACCTAAACAAACATTCGAATTCAATCAACTTGCATCTTGTTTACATCTCGAATCGAAACAAGATCGCAATCAGGACCGAAACGCGTCCGAGAAGCGTTAGAGGGTAGCCCACACAATACCTCTTTGATATCTTCAATTACGCGATGCTAACTAGGGCCTTTGTACACTCTTGGAGAACTAATAAGACGACTCTGTCACGCTATTACCGTCTGTATGTCGATTGAATAAAGTTCGTATTCCCATTCGTAGGGTTCTAGAGTTTTTTGTAACAAGTTCTAAGGTACCTATTTATAGGCTGACACCGTTACAGATGGATCACGTAGTAACTGTGTAAGAAACGAAATTTTAACGTTTTTTACCGCGTGCGTGCTGAAGGCTGTTATCGTTCAAAAACGTAATAAAAATGAGATATAACTTGTAAACAACTACACTACTGTTAGTTTTGGATGATATAAATAATGGTAATAGCAGGTGTAAACCTTATAGAACACCAGCTTATGCTCGCGACTTTACCTGTGTGGACTACACAAATTCCAAACCCCTATTTTACCCCCTTAGAGGTTGAAATTTCAAAAATCCTTTCATAGCGGATGCCTGTATCATAATAGCTATCTGCATGTAAAATTTCAGCCCGATCCGTCCAGTATTTTGAACTGTGCGATTGATCAGTCAGTCAGTCAGTCAGCTTTTGCTTTTAGTAGATACGCGCTATACATTACCAAGCTGTGATAGCCTAGTGGTTATAGGACTCAAAGGTCTGCCAATCCGCACATGGCCAGCGTGGAGACCCGTGCTCTGTAGTGCGCCGCGACGGGTTGATTATGATGATGATACATCAAGACCACCACACCACACACACCACAGCAAGATGGCAAACTGATGCAGACCGCATTCGTGTTTTACGAATATCGTAACTTGGGTAGGTACTGATTATTATCTACAATAGTTATTAGAATTTTGAGACTGTGTGTATTGAAATAGAAATATAAAGTTTTTTTTATTGCATTTTAAAACATTATGAAAAACTTTCAGCCATCCAAGTATAAAAATATGCTTACCTACTGTAAAAATTACTGACTTATTATAAAAGTAAGCTTTAAAGATATTAAAACACAGATTTTTATATTACTACCAGTTTCAATTATAATAATGTATATTTCTCGAGGTTATTAATTTCATATGACATTTAGACCCGCCGTGGGAATGCTCTAGCTAATGGAATGGGAGACATTTCTCATTCGGAAGACATTAATGGTCCACAGTTCGATTTTACAACGCTCCGAAATATCGTTTGCGTTAAAACCGTTCAAAGTAATTATTATTATTGAACCGATTTTTACCCAAAACTTCGATTTCCTCACTTTAGGAGGAGGCACTACATGGAATAACCAATTAAATTCAATGAAGTTTTGTAAAAAAGTTTTTGAAGTAAATATCTGTTGTTGTGTCAAAGTAACACCGGCCTGAAGACTGTAACCTTTAAGTTTAACTTTAACTTTAAAACTAAATTTTTTTAACGGAAATCTGTCAAATCAAATCACAAACACATATATACCAATTTGTTAAACGTTTCTACAAAATTTCATTGAGTTTTTGAGAACCAAACTATGTTTTGTATGGAAACCGCCTGAGAGCGCGCCAGCTTCTCTTGAAGATCAGCCTAAAATTACCCTTTAACTTTAAGCAAATTTGAAGTTTCTTATACAAGTTGAAATCACCTTCAAATTCATTGAAGGGTAATTGTATTTCTATGGGATTGATAATGTAAATAATGTCATTTTTGTAACAAAATTTTTGTCGGTCAAGTAACCTTTTACAATGATAGACCTACAAGAAAAGAAGCCAGCATAAAAAAATAATTCAGATACAATTATTCACAAACTATGTACACTTTTTCACGTGTTGTCAATTTGAATGGAGATTACTTCAAAATTGAAACGTAATATTTTTTTAAACACTTTTGCATCACTTTTGTTACAAAATAGTGTAAATTGAATCTTTTGAAGATACCAAGCACGTTAAGTGATTTGTTAACGGCTTGTGATCTTTGTTAACGGCTTATAAAAAGTGTAAAATAGTAGGTAAATGAAATTGAATCATCTTCTTTTTTGGCAGAGCCGACATTCTGGACAGGTGATAGATTCATTTTACCTACAGGTAACAAAGACTAATAAAGTCACGCCCAGTGAGAGAGACTCACTCCTCACATCTTGACGGTTCTGCGTTTTTTCATAAAATTTGGCCAATCAAGTACGTGACAGGTTGAGATGGCAGTCGGGGATGGAACACCAGCACAGCCCCCGCACTACCCCATTGCTACCTCGACCTGTCGCGTACCTACTTATACAAGCCAAGTGATTTACCGTTACCGCAGGTACGATGCCGCGTAGAAACTGACCTGGGATGTGGATTCAATGTGACTGCCATACCTCTTCCAAGTTGACCTGCTTCCATCTAAGATCATCACTTACCGCCGGGTGAGATCGCAGTCAAGGGCTAACTTGTATCGGAATAAAAAAGTCTTTGGCATCCTTATAATATCAGAAATTAACAAAGGACGTAGCAAGGGATCTAAAGTCGTCATCGCAGCCAATGGTACCGGATGCTCGATGTCGCATGTATATCACATAACAAGTATCTCCGTATTAAGTGATTTTTTGTTGACGTTTTTGTCGATCTCGATAGGGAGTGTAGATTATACCATCGTAAAGGAGATTAGATTTGAGGCTCACTGATTCTCATACGCTAAGAACGTCTTATCTCGGTTGACTTGCAGTCGGTTTAAATGTATTTACGACGGGAAGGTTTTCTTGACTTCGTCCAGTAAGTTAACCGCTATTTGTAGCTACTAAAGAAATTATTATTTAAAAGATATAATAGGTATTAACAAAGGTGTATAATAGAACGTACCTTTAAGCGGTGGTGGCCTAGTGATTGAGACTTAAGACATCCGACTCCTATTCGAGGGATCGGAGTTTCGATCCGGGTCGGGTTTTAAGCAAGTAAATATTACTTGCTTTAACGGTAAAGGAAAATATCTTGAGAAAACCTGCGTGCCTGCGGGTTTTCCATAATACCCTCAAAGGTGTATGATATCTGCAAATCCTCACTTGACCAGCGTGGTGGACTATGGCTCTTCTCATTCTGGGAGAATTAGAAGGGCCAGTCTTTAGTAGTGAGCCGGAGATGGGTTGATGATGATGATAATACGTTCCGCAAGTTAAATAAAAAAATGACTATTTGTTCAGTAATATCAGAAAATTCCCGGAGAAACATTCTACGTGAACGGTTTTATTGGGAAGAAATCTGCAAAAGATAGGCAGGATAGATGAGAGACATGTAGGTCCTTGCCGTCGCGTTCACTGCCTCTACTATTAAGCCCTCAGGGAAGAGTTTCGTGTCAAAAAAGCCATAATGAAGCTGCTAATGCCGCGCCACACACGATAAAATGAGAAATCCGTGATCTCCTATAATGAGCGATATTGTTCGCATGCAATTCTTAGGAGCGAAACAGGTATATCACAGCTTATTAGCCGGAAAGCTGGTGGCCAATTTTGAGGAGATGCTTGATAGAAGCTGAAATTTTGCAAGATCTAACTTATGTATAGTACGCAGGTTGAAATGGCAATCGCAGAGGGAACGCCCCGCACACCCGCACAACCCCCGATTGCCATCTCAGCATGTCCCCGACAAATGTGTATGGAAACTTAGGCCTGTTGATTGGTCCAAGATGAAGTTTCATGAATTTTAGTTTGTACATCTACTTATTATTTCATTGTCACTACACATAAATATTATAAAAACGAAAGTGTGTTTTTTCGTTCGTTTGTGCTTCAATCAAGCCGCAACGGAGCAACGGATCGACGTGATTTTTCACATGGATATAATGAAAGACTAGCCCAGCTGGAGAGTGACATAGGCTACTTTTTATTCCGGAAAATAAGAGGGATTTTTTTAAATTGTGAGTTAAACTTATACGTTTGACGACAATCATGTTTGAGAAGGATTCTTATAAACATAACACCAAGTAGACGACATCGCGAGCTTCAACTAATTGAGTCTGAAAAATTACTGTTTCAAGTTAATTATCAGCTAGGTAAGTGAAATAAGACTTTCAACGGTATGTGTGTATTAGAGTTGTGTGTGTTGCAGTCGTCAGATATAGTATTTAAGTTCATCAAGCGTTGCGTATACCATATTGATTTTATGAACCACCTCTTCAAAATTCCAACCAGCTCTTTGACCTAAAAGTGGATTTAATGAGGGCGAACGTACCCGTTCGCAGTTACGTCTAACCCATGTATTATTAAGCCTAAGAAGGACTGGTTGAACCTAGGTCACTGACAGCGGTAGCACGCGAGATTGTTATATACCTACCGCCATTTGACTGATACCTGATGTCTTGATTATATCTGCCGTTACACCAAATATATGCCGTTACTTCCAATATCCGTTACACTAGATATCTTTACTTGTTATCGAATTTAAAAAAAACCTATTTTTATAAAAATACTAGCTGATGCCCGCGACTTCGCAGGTACGCGTGGATTTAGGGTTTTAAAAATCCCGTGGGAACTTTATGATTTCCCGGAATAAAAAGTAGCCTTTGTCACTCTACAGGTCTTTAACTATACCCATGCAAAAAATCACGTGTTGCGACGTGATTGAAGGATAAACCAATAAACCAACAAACAAACAAACTTTCACATTTACAATATGGGTATTGATAATTAAGTACTACCTAGATCAAATATCAAGGCGTCATTTCTTTTAAAGATTCTTGGTGACCTTTGAACAACAACTTCCTAAAGAGCCTCGTTATGATATCCTGCCTAAAAGTTTTGTTTGGCTTAAACTCTCCGAGTTTCATGATTATCTGTGAAATGGAATGTCATTATTCTGTTCATCTTTGAAGCCTCGTTTAAGATAGCCATCTGACCTCCGACCTGCTAATAATCATGGCAAGGCCCGTCATTTTTATCGGCGGGAGATTATTGTTGTTTTTTGCTGCATATTCTTTGTACTCATGGCCAAGAACCTCGATAGCGAAACGTTTCGAAGGCCAAAACGCATTTCTGATCGATATCTTCACAAACAATAAGACAGTGGAAGGGCTCTTCCTGTCGAAAATAAACCAAAACTCAAGGTTTGAATCATAATACTCAGAAAGGTAAAAAAGAATGATTTTTTAACATTGAAAAGTCTTCTTTTTGTTTTGTCTTTAGGTCTTTTCTACACATAATGTAAAAACTTACAATACTGTTTTAGGGGATTTAATTTTTAGGGTTCCGTACCTCAAAAGGAAAAACGGAACCCTTATAGGATCACTTTGTTGTCTGTCTGTCTGTCAAGAAACCTACAGGGTACTTCCCGTTGACCTAGAATCATGAAATTTGGCAGGTAGGTAGATCTTATAGCTGACATTTGGGGAAAAATCTGAAAACCGTAAATTTAGGGTTAGATCACACAAAATTAAATTGTGGTCATGAACTAATAATTAGTATTTTCAACTTTCGAAGTGAGTGACTGTATTAAGTGGGGTATCATATGAAAGGTCTTCACCTGCACATTCTAAAACAGATTTTTATTTATTTTTATGCATCATAGTTTTTGAATTATCGTGCAAAATGTCGAAAAAATACGACTGTAGTACGGAACCCTCATTGCGCGAGCCTGACTCGCACTTGGCCGGTTTTTTCAACATGATATGTAATTTTTGTCATTTGATAGAAGCGCGTTTATTTTATTAAGTACTTGATATTGTACAATGTAAACATAAGTAGGCCTAGGGGAAAAAATATAGACTCAATAGAGTATCACATTCACAGTACTCCTACATGAATTATTGGAATACATAGACACGAACGGAAGTTAATCAAACTATTTTCTATAACCTTAAATATAGTCAAAAGTTCGGCCCAAACCCCTGTTTCTAATCCATCATTGTTCTGTTACGAAGGAACAAGCAAAGGTAATAAATACTTATCATAGAGCTTGTCGTCGTAAGGTACAATCAAAGCAATAGACGAGCTGGCCTGGGGCCCTTCCCACTTGGATTTAAACATATACAAGTATTCTACGAAGTTATCTTGGGACTGACCAACGACATCAATGTTCCACTAGATGTGGCGCTTCATAACAATAATAGGTATGTTATGTTCCAACGAACATCGCCGGTGTCCGCATTCCTGTGAATCGTAATCCGCTTTAGACGTATCCGTTTGTAAAAATTAAACTTGCGCGATAACTCTAAAATATTATAATTTACGTTATCATTTATTTTAGTAGGTATAGGTGCCTATAGTCTGTTCTGACTTATCTACGAGTATGATCGTAGAAATGGACTCGTTTAGAGCGATGTTCGTTTGAACATGTGGTTACTATGAAGCGCCGCATCTAGTGAAACATTTATATATCGCTGGATTTAAACATTATATAAGTTGTCTACGAAGTTATCTTGGAACTGACAGATGTTCCTACGATTTTAAATAATTGCGGGTTCCTGTTTCATCTGGAGATATTTTGCTTCAGGAAATAATTTTGGTGCAAGAAGCCACGTCTCAGTAGTTTCTGGTTAAATGACTTACAATTTTTTTTAAATGTTTTGTTTAAATTCTGTTTTAATTATCAGTACCTATTTGTTATTTTTTCCTTGCAGGATAAGCTTGCGCTTGACGACAATGATGCCATGTCATGTCGTGTCATGGTCTAAGTCGGAGCGCGCATCTCTTTTCTTCTCTTCTCTTTTATTCTCTTTTTTATATTTCCAATTTTTTTTATATTGTTACTACAAATACCTATAATGTTGTAACTTTTCACGTCCAAAAATATACTCCATGTTTAAAATAATAGATATGAATAATGAATTGATTCATAACTCAATGCTTGAATGTTGGAACATACTTGACGATGTATAGAAAAACGTGTTAGATTCTACATTAAGAAAGCGACAACGTCGAAGCGTAGTTATTCATTAGAGTAAGGCCTGCCTGGCTCATGCATATTGCTTCACGATGATTTTTAAAATTATAATTTATTGCTTATTTGAGTGTCGAAAGAGGTATGGGTTCGAGAGGATTGCGTGGGTGAAACCAGCCCAGGGTACGCTTCTTAAGATGCGTCGTCTTATTGTTGTTGTTACGATACAAATTACGATCTGAGCATTGCAATCAATGCTGCTCATTAATCCGCTTTGTGTCTAGCTTTCTATTGAGCGTATCTAGAGACTGATTAATGAATTCAAAACACTTCCGATTAGTTTTCGCTTTTCTTTTTTGATTGTTACAAAGTTTCGGTAGGTCTTTATTGATAACAGGTTTGAGGTTGACTGCGACCTCAAGTTTTGTAAGAGTAATGATGCATTCT
This sequence comes from Maniola hyperantus, assembly GCF_902806685.2. NCBI lineage: Eukaryota > Metazoa > Arthropoda > Insecta > Lepidoptera > Nymphalidae > Maniola > Maniola hyperantus. Next base: position 11,078,457 of record NC_048543.1, read on the forward strand.
CTGATATAGCCACAGATATAGCGTTGTCTACGGAATACCTCTCCGTGCGAAGTCGGGACGGGTCAACTAGTCGATAATAAATACGATGGAAGTAATAAGCAATTATTATGCTCTCATTTTGTCCTCAATAAAAACTGGTTGTCCAACAAATTACGTTTAATATAATAATTAAGTAGACTTTGATTAAAAACTGAGATCGCAAGGCGGATAAATAAGACAATTTTAGAAAATTACAAGGTAGGTTTATATGGAAAAATATCTTTGCCACTTACATATCGAAGGTCTTAAATTTGACCGCTACCTTCCAAGAAACAGTATCAGGGTTTACAATCGGGAGCCTAAGAAATGTGCGTAAGAGCACCTAACTCACTGAGCCCTGAGCAATCAGGCTTTTAGTACGGGATAGCATCGGGACTATCTGCGGATTGGTTTATTTGTTAACAAACACATAGATTCGATCCCGCCTATAGCTGGACAAGGTATGCCCTTCACTTGACATGGTGATAGCAGTGTTTTGATATAAACAAACTAACGGAAATATTAATAAATTCCTAGGTGATCCAGTTTGTCGTCGATTTATCATAAGATTAATTGGTACTGAAATATGTTGGGTAGGTATTTCTAGAGACAAGTACACGGACACAGGCTGTTTTATATATAATATATCAATATATCATTGGACATATTATTCACTACCATATTATAAATGCGAAAGTGATTATTTGTTAGTTTGTTGGTTTATTGGTTTGTCCTTCGATCATGTCACAATGGAGCAGCGAATCGACGTGTTTTTTTGCATGATGAGTGACATTATGCTACTTTTGTGCAGTGTGTCCCCCCGCCTTATACCCCGATTGCTATCTCAACCGGACACGGACTATAGTACTACTACATAATTATAATGGATATGAGCCTCTGCTCTCTAGGTTATGAGACCAATATCTACTTTTTATAGTTTTCTGCGTAGGATCGTATGGACTACAAGATTCGTTTTTTGGTAACTAGGCACTGCCGGAAGTACTTTTGCGACCAGTAACGTAGAATTTATCATTTTCTATTTTTCTAACTGAAAATTTTACTCAGCACTTGTAACTAGCAACTAATGCTGAAACCACTTCGTCATTAGTCTATGGTAATTAATTAAAGTTCTATTCGAAAACAAGTCAATTAAATTAATTTGTAATTTCAATCAATTTATTATAGGAAGCTCGTATCAAATCGATTGATTTCGATAGCTATTATATAGCTACATTGACCTCTGCTAATACAAGTACACTGGACCTGCGATTGCCGACCTGTTTTCGAAGCAACTTGATTTTTGTTATTTTGACGCTGATAGCAGTAGTGAAAGTCATGGGAGTGACAAATGACATCTATCAACGCAGTGTCAACACGCAGCTCTAAGTGTCAATTTTAATTCCCGGTAGCTTCGCTCGGTAAAGCGCTTCGAACCGGCACAAAAATAACTGCCATTTTGTACGGCACAACTCTTCCAGCGTACCTACTTGTATATTATGCCCATTTCAGTGTATAGCTATGACTATGAATAGTATTTGACCTTTGACGTCATTTAGTATTTATATCAATCACATTTATTGACTAGCATTGTTAGTTGACCGGTTGGACGTTTTTATCACGCTACAGTAGGTCAGTCACGATATTCCTGCAATTGAAGATCATTTCCTAGCAGAATGTCATTTATCTATTTTTTACAACCGTGAATTACCAATAGTTAACGAGATAATAAAGAGCAAAGCTATTCTTGTTGCTAAATCGTAGCAATCATTCGCAACCGAAGCCAAATCCGATGAATGTTATAACTCTTCCAAGATCATGTATCGTAATTGGGTACCTGGCTATTCGGAGAAGACAAAGAACACCTGCTAACGAGATGGTAACGGTATTAAAATAACAATACAACAACCGGTCAAGCGCGAGTTGGACTCTTACACGAAGGGTTCCGTACCATCGTTCAAGATTTAATTATTGATTTATTAGGAAATATCTTCGGTATGCCTACAACGACGCCAAATCGCATACCGAGTTACATTATTACATAGTTAAGATTTTCTTCAAATACATAATTATGTACTAGGTAGGTATGTACTTTTTATTTTATTTTATTTTGCTAGAAGGTATATATAGCCATTTTGAAATTCTCCATCTTGGTTTTTTTACAAATACACACTCATGTGAAAATTTTAACTCTCTACCTATCACAACAGTTTTACGAAAGACATACCGCCGCCGGACGGACTTAGTAATAGCCAGGTACGGAACCCTAAAAGGCTAACTGTTTAGCTCATTGTGATTACATTGGTTTCGGCAAGTGGTCGCAACTCTAAGTCACGGCGTTTCGTGGCCGGTACAAGATCAGATAAGCGGATAAAAATATCGAGTAAAATATCGATTGGATGGCGAGATTCGAGTCGTGATCGATAGAGAATCGAAGTGTCACGAGCGGGGTTGTCGACCTGAGGTCAGGGTCGGGAATCTTGCTCGCTCGCATGCGCAAATATCATTTCGCCGATGGATATGTCGTTACGTGGAATATTGCTTGTAAGCTAGACTTGTAACAGCTTCATTGTTATGCGCTGTGTTGGTTTTATGCATCAAAGTTGTCACCTTGCAAGTTGCAACGATTGCAGCGTCTTGGAATATTTAATTTGGTTTTGCACAGTAGACAGTAGACGCCTATCACATTCTTAGAACTTTGCATTTTAAGTTTTTGTTTTATTCAATGATGCATTACCCTTTGGCTGCAATCTCACTTCATCATCATCATCATCACCGGCTCACTACAAAGTACGGGTCTCCTCTCAGAATGAGAAGGAGGTTTGGCCATAGTCTACCACGCTGGCCATATGCGGATTGGTAGACTTGACACACCTTTGAGAACATGAAGAACTCTCAGGTATGCAGGTTTCCTCACGATGTTTTCCTTCACCGTTAAAGCCAGTGATATTTAATTAGTTAAAACGCACATTACTCCGAGAAGTTAGAGGTGCGTGCCCGGGATCGAACCCCCGACCTCCGATTAGAAGGCGGACATCCTAACCACTAGGCTATCACAGCTTATATCTCACTCTCAAGCTTATATAGCAATCTCACTTGGTGGTAAGTTATTATGCAGTATACAGTACGTGGCCGAAAGTAATGTATATCGGCCTTTAGAATGACATCTCGGCTTTGTAGAGCATTGTCTCTGTCAATCATATCTATATTTTGTTGGTCTCGACGACAGGGACAGCGCTCTATAAATTGCTATCTCCTTCTAAAGGTCGATGTACATTAGTTTTGGTCGCGTACTGTAAGGTAGCGGGGTAACCTTGATGAGCTATTGCGTATGTATACCATAGAGCAGAAACAAAGAGGAGTTGGCCTAAGCAACTGTGCACTGTGATTTTCAACTAGGTCCTGACGTCATCACTGTGGGCGGGGCCTTAGTTAGTATGCTGTCTGCGTTCGTCAGGTTCACATATATTGAGACTCGTATTATCGGTGTGTTTTCGCGTTTTTAAGAACAAAAGGATGAAGTGTTGTGTTTTATCGTGTCAAAGTTATTCAGACAGACGTTCTGATGCTATGAATGGTATCACATTTCATTTGTAAGTAATTTTATACGTAATTATTAAAATAGTTCTAGATTATTGACATCTAGTGTGAGATAGCTGAACTATGTAGTGACATCAATATATCGATGTTAGGTCGCTAAGCGAGTAGTTTTGCTACTAACCCGCAGATGGAAAATTGAGAAGTGGGCGGCGTTCCACAACCCCTCACCCCGCAAAATGTCACTCGATATTTCATAGGGAAATCTTAATACAACATCTCCTCTTTGTTTCTGCTCTATGATGTATACTTACCTAATAACTCATCCAAAATTTCCCCCAAATCGAATTCTTCGCGTATTGCAATGTTAAATCACTTGGCGGCACGTCTTTGCCGATAGGGTGCTAACTACTAACTAACTAGCCACAGCTGGCATGAATTACAAGACAAGACAAGAGAAAAAATTACGAGATAATTCAGAAATTACAAGTTCCCAAATTGTCCCTGCCGAAAATCAAACCCGGAACCTCCCACTTATACTTAGGCCAAATCACTGATCAATCCACTTAACTGTGTACGTACCCAGACTTCAACTTGTTTTATTTAGGTATCTATTAAATAGTCCAAGTTTAAGCTAGCTCATTTACTAGTTACTACCTATCAAACAGTAAAAGCAAACAACAAGCTTAGCACCAATTTCCTAAATGAAAAAAAAAACATGACTAGTCCTCTTGTTACCAGTCAAGTTGAAGCCATTTTGTGGGATATCACTGTCTCTTAATATGGGACCTCACTGCTTTTATTATATTCAACACCCCAGTCACATCTTGTAAAGAAAAATGATGCACTCCAGATAAGCAATTCGTTTCACGTCGAGTCGGCTCATGGAACTCAAGTTAAACGCCAATTTCCAAGTGAATGGTATCAAATCACCATAAACCTATCTCAGTCTCGATATGGACTTGAGAATAACGGACTACGACTCCCTTCGGGATGACGTTTGGAGAATTTACGCTCCGACCTTTGTCTGTTTTGGTATTCAGATTAAAATGGTGTTGTTCTATTAAGATACAGATCTGTTTAATGTATGGAAAGTATATACTGTTTTCAGACAATAGTTTGTTAGGTTGGGCCAGTGGCGAGGTTAACGGGAAGTCACTTAAATCAAATTCAACCATTGATATATAATGTCCTTCAAAGGATTTCAATGTTCTGAAGGTTTAAAGGGTTGGACGCACACAATGTGTGATGGAAATGTGTCCATCGTAATTTCTAGTATGAATGAAGTATGAAAGTACTATGAACAGCTGTAGGTCTGTTTTTCACTGCAGAGCAAGCGTACAAGCTTCGCTCCTGTAAGTAGTCGCCTGCCCATCGTCATCGCGCTTTGCATAGGTTTTTTTTGCCTAAAACAAGTGGTTTAAAAAAAAAAAAACCATTTTAAACATATTTTAAGCTTTTGTCCATCCCTGATTTAACAGCTTTTTTTTTTTTTTTTTTTAAAAGAACATTAGCCATGTTAAATGACTAATATTCCCATTTCCTCTCCAACTAAGCATGAAGCTTGTGCTAGGAGTAGGTACGACAATAGTGCAACGGGCGGGGTTTGAACCGTCGACCATTCGGTTTTCAGTCCACTCCTTTACCGGTTGAGCTATTGAGGCTCTAAAGCTTTTTAAAGTTCCCTGTATTATTAATTCGTCAAATTAAATAGACATTTGAAAAGTTCTACAAGGTGTGACGGAAAATGGGTTTATCAATCTTCAGCCTGTTTGCGCCCACTGCTGGAGATAGGCTTTCCCAAGAGCGCGTCACCACACACATTCAACCGCATTCCTCCACCACCCACTCTCTGTCACCTTCTTAAGGTCGTTGGTCAAGCGGATTGGAGGTCATCCCACACTGCGCTTATCACGCGGTTTTCTCGGTTCACTCCTGAAAACGTCTACCTACATGAATTCTGCGATATACAAAGCCTGCACAGTAAATAGGCTAAAAGGCAGTATATACCTAATTCAATAACAGTTATGACATGGCCAAACAGAGTAAAATAAAGTAGGTATTAAATAAATTGTGTGTAGATTCATGGTTCATGACAGGCCAGCGTAATTGAGTAGAATAACCGTAGGGATCCGTGAGGTTAATCGCACCAAATTTAAGGTAGAGTTACACTAACGCCGCTGGGTAGTAACGGGTAACAAATTGTAGGTGTACCTACGTCGTGCATGATGTGCTTCCATGAGCTATCATATTGTGCAGGTAATGATTGTGGCTGTGTGTGACCTCCATTTGAAAATAAAAAATCCTCAAGATAGTCTAAGTTTAAGATCTTTAGAGTGCACTTTGACTCAGACTTAAAACATTGTTAAAACGAGACAGAGACCTATTGCTGGCATAAAACTGAATACTGAATGAACTGATAACTGAAATTTAAGTCAAGAGCAAAGTCTTAGTCCCAACCGTGTAAGACAAAAGAATAGACTTTCCAATTTTCATTTGAGCAGCATCAGTTTGCTTCAAGTCGAAGCTGCCTAAACCTAATGCTGCTTGCTTTAATGGATAGAAAGCTTTATATCTACCATCCTCAATAAATATTCAGTAGAAACCAATACGTGGCCAGACTGTATCACGATGCCCCTGACCGGCAGTTCCTGCTGATAGCATTATAGCGTAATGCAACACATCGCTTGATGAATGGCGTAATTTTCTCAAGGAATATCCTATTATCCCCCGCTATTCAAGTTTTATCAACATTAATTCGCATAAATGCAGGGAAGAATTTTCATTTAGCAATAAATTATTATATTTATAGTAACACGTCTCATAAGGTATTTCACTTATATAGAATCTGCATCATTGAGATAATTTTGTTTACGCTAGTATAAGAATAACATATGTATTTTGAAATGAACTGTCAATTTTGAAGCCATAAATATCTGCAATAAATTAATTGAATTTTATGCATGTCACAATATTAATTACTAAGTTTTTGGCATATTTTAGAATGAGTTATTTTGTTTTATGATATTTTAACATTTTTAATTTGCTGTCTTTATTGCACTTACTTATTGTACTTACACAAAAAGGGCTCAAGAATCTTATCTCCCAGTCAACGTTAGGTAGGTATGAGAGGCGTGAAATATCACGTCATAACTAATAATTCGATGTTATAATAAATAAATAAAAATGAAATATTTTAAGTTGCATTTCGAAATTCTATCTAAAAAATAAATTAAAACGAAATCTAATTTATATCGTCCTACGCACAGACAAGGCACAGACACGTGAACGATGTGAATAATACTGGTGAGTCTGCAGCCCACATATTAAAAAAACCAGCCAAGTGCGAGTCAGGCTCGCGGAACCAAGGTATTCCGTACTACAGTCGTATTTTTTCGACATTTTGCACAATAATTCAAAAACCATGATGCATAAAAATAAATAAAAAAATGTTCTAGAATGCACCGGTAAAGACCTTTCATACGATACTCCACTTGATATAGTTATCTTAAATCGAAAATTGAAAATACTAATTATTAGTTCATAACCACAATTTTTTTTTTTTTGATTTCCCTAAATTCACGGGTTTTCAGATTTTTCCCCTTTTGTCTGCTATAAGACCTACCTACCTGCTACATTTCATGATTCTATGTCAACGGGAAGTACCCTATAGGTTTCTTGACAGACCGACAGACAGACAGAAAACAAAGTGATCCTACAAGGGTTCAGTTTTTTCCTTTTGAGGTACGGAACCCTAAAAATATCTATCGGGTGAGTGTTAAAAAAGTGATTATGGAAATTTTAATGAGACCATAAATAACTTTCGATAGGTTGATTATTTGAATGCAGGACACAAATTGATGCACCCTTCTGGACCTCGGCTAACAATCCCAAAAGCAGCTAAGGGTCAAATATTTTTTACCACCACAAAATAAACCGCTTTGAATAGAGGCTTGATTTTATGATTTATAGGGCCTTTTATCCGATACCCGGCTTCTCCGCATTTTGTTTTGATTGAGATTCCTTTCAGAGTTCGGAAGATTGATTGTTCTATGTGGTGTGGGAGTTTTTGTTGATTGCTTTCAAGTGTAAATATTTTTTCACGGGTTAAACTCGACAGTTACGTAAGGTTCTCTTTTATTTTTTAACACCTTCGTACTATTTTAAGGGGGTATAAAGCTATATTATATGCTTGGATTGAGATATTTGTTGTGACAGTTTCAAAGAAAAGGTAGGGCAACATTTTTCCTGACAATAATGAAGCAATGAATATGAAATACCAAGGGCTAAAGTCCAGCTTTTTCCGAAGGAACAATATTAATTTTTTGTGTACCTATTTAGTGGATGTGAACATTTTATAGCAAGCATTTGCTTTATTATAATTAATTTTATTCAAACGTTATTCAAATACTACTTATATAATGTAGTAACCCTGTAGGTTCGCTCTTGGGGGAATTTAGAAAAATCCGGCCTGGGCACAATGAGCACAGTTTTCTAGGTCCAAAGGTTTGAACTAAGCGTTAATGAGTCAGTCAGAAGTCAGGGCTTTGATTTGTATGCATTTAGATTTTTGTTCGCGAAATTCCAAGGATTTTCAAATCACCGCGCACTTTTATACTTATCACAAAAGCTTACCTATACTTAATGTTATTTAGATGCCGTCGTAGCGATATAGATTCTCAGCATCGATCGCCAGTAATTCTTGTTTCATCGCAAAGCCTGCGAGGTACAATTGTAGTCGAACCACGCTTTCCTGATTATTGCTCGGAGCTCTTTTCTGAATTCTCGCATTCCTTTGTCATAGATTTATGAACAAACAGACGATCCTTGTAAACATGAAAGCGTACAGTTATGTGATATGTCACTTATAACCTTATAACCATCTTATAACGGTCGCAATATTGAAGCCATTGCAGGAGGTTTCCTTGACAAAAACAGATTTCGCCGTGTCTAGTTCGAAATGGATGCACGAGTTTTGTTACTAACGTCACTTGCCTTGAGAAATTGATTCGCGACTCTTTTATAGCTGAGTTCCTGGTAAGGCAGTTGTCCAACCGCCGGCGATTAGCGAGGAACGAGTTAAGCTAAAAACTAGAAACGAGTAACAGAACAATAAGACACGAGTGTAATTGGGATAGTTTTGTTGCTGCGCTATGTCTATGAGCAAGTCTGCGAGTAGGTACGACGGGCGAGAGTCACGAGTCATATTATATTATTTTATTATCTAATTCCTGTGCAAACTGTGCGAGTGTTTCGACCGCCAAGAGAGCATAGCTGAACGAGTGTTTCTTTTTAAGCTCTTGTCGCTGCGACAAACTAGTGGAGATAATTAGCACGGAAACATGCAGCGAAAAAATAGCCAATAGCTAGTCGCTTCCTCGTCAGCGATGGGACAACTGCCTAAGCGGCGTGTCGTGCTTATAAGCTTTACGCTTCGATGTTTCGGAATAATAGGTTCTATTCAAGAGCTGTAAGAGTGTTATGGTATTAAAGGGCGCAGCAGGCAGCGCTCAGGAGGGACGAGGCATTAGTTAGTCACGCGCGAGCGATGGTATTTCTCATTAGGCGGCTCGTAAACAAGGACACTTCGACGCTTACTAATGTCCTCACGTTACAGTTTAACGACTATCAACAATTTTAAGTTGTCGAATGGGCTGAATGTTCGGTGTAATGGAAATGTAATAAATTCGGTGAAACGCATGTGAACTCTCTAGATATGAACCTAAAACCATTTCTGTTGTTAGACTCTCATAATTTATTTCTATTCGTCGTTTAGTCGTGGAAAAGAAATATATAGGTCAGTTTTGCTCTAAAAATATGAAAGGAAAAGCTGACTAACTAATCTATAAACGCACAGCTCAAACTACTGGACGGATCGGGCTGAAATTTGGCATGTAGATAGCTATAATGACGTAAGGCATCCGCTAAGAAAGGGTTTTTGAAAATTCAACCCCTAAGGGGGTAAAATAGGGGTTTGAAATTTGTGTAGTCCAAGTGGACTAAGTCGCGAGTATAAGCTAGTCAAAACATATAAAAGGAAAAGCTGACTGACTGACTGATCTATCAACGCACAGTTCAAACTACAGGACGGATCGGCCTGAAATTTGGCATGCAGATAACTATTATGATGTAGACATCCGCTAAGAAAGGATTTTCGAAAGTTAAACCCCTAAGGGGGTAAATTAGAAGTTTGAAATTTGTGTAGTCCACGCGGATGAAGTCGCGGGCTTAAGCTAGTCTTAATCTAAATTAATAAAAAGAGAAGTCCTGACTCACTGATATCAACGGCCAGGCCTAGGACCTCGAAAGCTGAAATTTGGACAGAGTTTTCCTTTATAATGTAGACCAGGAATAATGCGGGATCTTTCATAATTCTCACGGGATATAGAATAAAGAGGATTCATATTTTCGCAGACCGAAGCCTCTGGGGCGCTGATAATAGAAGAATATTGAGAAATATTTTAGTTTGAAATCAAACAATGCCACTAAATCTGTCCCCTTCATCTAAAAGCTGCGTGTTCACGAGTTAAACACGACAGACGAACGACGATAATCTATGCACAATCAGTTACTCGTAGCCACATTTCATTCAAAATGATTATAAAATCAGTAAAGCCAGTAATTAATTCCACAGGGACATGACCGCTGTATCCGAGCATATATTTGCCGGGCGATTGAAACGTCCCGCTGTTTGTGAGTAAGCTATTTCCGCAATTTCAAAGTTGAGATCGTGTACCGACAATGGTTTGTATCAGCGACATAGATGTTTCACTAGATTGGACAAAACACACAAATCACTAGGTAAAGCAGTGGTCTTCTCTCAGAGTGAGAAGGGTTTGGCCGTAGTCTACCACTCTGGCCAACTGCGGATTAGCAGACTTCACACATCTTTGAGAACACAATGTAGTACATACAGTTTGTTCTAATTTATCAATGCAAATGAACTGCATCTAACATGAATATCGAACTGCGTTTAAGTGAATTGCGATTGACAAGACCAGTGCGTGGGTTGATTCGCTAACTCAGTGTCTAACACTGAATGATAGAATAGCCATTGAGCTTATTTGATACTAGTTGGCTTTACATTGCTGCTTCACTAAGTGATACTAAAATAATTTTTTGTAGGAAACGTATAGATTAAAAATAAGTGAAATGAACTCTATGGCTATCATTTACTGTTGAACACTGAGTTAGCGAATCACCCCACTGCGGACAGGACACCGATGTTCGTTGGAACATATCGTTACTATGAAGTGCCCCATCTAGTGAAACATTTATATCGCTGGCTCGTATCGTGTGGCGTCTAATCACGGCGGGTACTGTTAGCTCGCGCCCGAGGCTTCTCCTGTGCCTCTAATATGCGTGCGAACAATCCGATAGTCATGGTTTAAGAGTCTTACCCTCTGTCTGATATATCACAGTCGTACCACTCAACGTATACGCCGTCAAAATGCGTGTTAAGAGAAGTTTATTCATAGCGCATTCTATACGAACGTCGTTTGGTTCTCATTTGAATATTAACCGATCCAGCTCAATCAAACTTGTAATGTTTTAAAAACTATTATCTGTATTTGTGGTGATTTCTGTCTAAATACACAAGGAAAAGGGGACTGACTGATTGGCTGACTGACTGATCTATCAACGCACAGCTCAAACTACTGGACGGATCGGGCTGAAATTTGGCGTGCAGATAGCTATTGACGTAGGCATCAGCTAAGAAAGGATTTTTGAAAATTCAACCCTTAAAGGGGTGAAATAGGGGTTTGAAATTTGTGTAGTCCACGCGCCCGAGCATAAGCTAGTTAAAATATAAAATTTCAAAGTAACACGAGCTCAGTGAATTACGTAGAAATGTTTGAACCATGAAACTATAAATTTTTACGGAAATCAGACAAACCACAAACACGGATATTTGTTTCAAAAGCATGTCTACAAAATTGTATTGAGTTTAATTGGTTAGTATTCAAATGAAAACCAAACTACGTTGGTATGGAGAGCGCTGGGGAATGTGCTAGGGATACTTCTCATGTCGATAAATTGCGTGCTCTTCTACAATCTTAATGGACTTAATGGGGATAGCCATTGAAATACTAATCTACCTTTATGCAGCCTTTATATATGCTATCAGATGATGTTAGTATCCGTAGCAAACTTGTAAGTAATACTTACGAATGTACGTAGTCCTTTGTGAAGTGTTTGATATGTCATTGCTATAATATCGGGATTAAACTCGCTTATAAAACTACATTGTTATTATAAAAGCAATTTAAATCCCGAGTTTATGATGATAGTGTGGTTATTAACTATAGGAAGTACGAGTAAATTATTTACGTATAAAGTTACATTCGCTTATAGATAGTCAATGAAAAACACAAATTCATTATGCAGTTCTAAATAAACTCCTTGAATTTATATTCCTAGAAGAGAAAACATAATTATTTGCAAACAAGTAACAACATCTGTATTTTCTGTGATCACTAAATTAACGAAATGTTTAAGGATATTATATTGCTTTCTCTTGACTTTAAACTATACCAGCGTATTAGTCAGTTCCGACATTCAGTCTTTTAATCATTGTTATTAGATCTCTAAGCTCAATTGTTTCAGCTAACCTTCAAAGTATGAAGGCGAATATTATCCAGTGGTAATAATGTCGAATTACTGGACAGTAAATTAGGGCCTGCCAGCCGGCACAACCTAGTTTCGCTTTGTAGTTATACCTACCAGAGTTTCGTAATCCGTCGTGTGCCCAACAGTATGATTTATAATTCACAAGACATAACCCTTTGTGTGTCTGACAAATTATGTGGCTACCAGTAAATTTTATCCCCCCATTTATAAGAATAAGTGCAAGAGATTTTGATAAGGTCCACGTTTACGACCGTCCAATAGAATGGGGTAGGTATTCATTGTTGTATTGAATATGATTTACTGCCTCTATTGCTCTACAACCGGTTGGCAACGTTGACTGCCATGGTAACAAGACCCACTACAAGACGGCACGCCTACATAGCTTTACATTTTTTCGAAGTAGATATAGGTAGACCAGAATTTCATGAAATGAAATTCCAAAGTTAGCAACACTGTACTCTGTAAATATCCTATGTACATAGTACTCTGTGACGAATATTAATAATTCACCACAATATTCACCACAGAGTACTATATACATAGGATATTCACAGGGTACAGTGTTGCTAACTTTCTGGCATTTATTACCATTTTCTTGGCTTAACTGGAATTTCATCTCCGTATTTTTATGAGATTCTGGTCTACCTATACAATGTTATAAGGTTACTAGTTTGTCAAATGTGTATTAGAACATACAAAAACATGCTAAAAAGAAATAATAGAAGGATACTTACTAAAACCTTTTTTCACGTTACTTAGTATCTACGCTCTTTTTAGAGATTCCTACCCGAAGGGTGCCAACGGGACCCTAATCCCTATTACTAAGGCTCCGCTGTCCGTCCGTCTGTCTGTCAGCAGGCTGCATATCATGAACCAGATAAAGGGAATATTAATGTCCAAATTCCAATTCCTCATTAAATCTGCAACGTTGCTTCAGCAGTTTAAGGTGTGCGTTTTCCGTCAACGCGTGCAACTCAAGGTAGGCATAATACGTAAAAAATGTCTTTTCACGCGCTTTATGTGTCAAATTTAAAGTTAAAAGTACGAATTTAGTACTAAATTTAAAATGTTAAAATGGCGTGTGAAAAGTAATTTTTCACAGACGTCAGTTTTGACGGTGGCGTAGGTATGTTATGCCACCGTCAACGAGTGTAAAGACGATGATGTCGATAAATTGCGTGACAATCTTAATGGGCCTAATGGCCAGCCACTGAAGTTCTACCGGTTTTATTACTTTTGATTGGACCAGTTCCAGAACATTAAATAGCGAGTATCCATTTCATATTTACCGAGTCTATTCGATTATTCACAAGGAGCAGCAATAAATTTTTCACTCGGTACATTCACATCCCTTGTAACAATACATTCGCTTAGGACAAACAACGTTTTATTAAGACTGGTGCACAAAGGCTCTGGGAGAGGGCCCGCACTAGAAATAAATACTTATAAATCTCCACTGGGTATTATTTAATCACCGTTGCCCTCACAGAGCGCACGTTTGCAGTTGAAGTCTGAATTATTTTAATCCTTAAAGCTGATAGACTGAGAGATGGCGGTGATATTTCCTCGAAGGTGAGGATCAAGTTCTTGTACTGCCGGAACCAGTAATAGAGCTGCTGTACCGCAGCTATATATTTACAAAACTTCAGATTTCAAAATCCATGTACGACACTGATCTATTTGATGTTTTTGTAAACCAAAAAGACATCAAAATCTTAAAAAGACTTTGTTTATGGAAAAGATATACCAAAACCAGGGACTGACAAATGTTAAACCGACCTGAAAGCCGCACGCATTTACTTTAAGTCGACGCAACTTCTTCAAATACGTGCCTTTATTTTGTAATTATAACACGTGCCAAAGCTGTCTTACTCCTACGGTATATTACCTTACGTAGCCACCTAACTAATATAAGATATAACGGTGAGATATAACTCAGCTTATTTACTAACCTTTTTATAACCGATTCACAACTTTTCACAACATTCAATATCTTTTGTCAATGAATTTTGTTTTATTCTTTCAACATTTTGACCGAAAATGCTTTTGTGCTTTCAATTCAATGTGAATTTTACGGCCGTCTCTTGCACTAAGAGATATCTTTTATAGCGAGAGGCTTTAGGTCTCTGTAAATCAGCTTAGCGGACGGATGGTACGGCTGCTATCTTCTCCGCCTTTGTATTGTACTTTGTCACTATACTTATTCCCATATGGTTTTGAAAATGAACTGTTGGCATTTCTCCTATTATCTAGTGAGTTGTAACCTTCGGATATATCTTTGTTAGATTTCTGGGTACGTTCTCTCGTATCTACGACTCATTTCGTTGCTTTGCGAATACCTTCCATCTACATTTGCTTCATTGTATAGCTGCTTCAATTATTAACGCTAACCATTTTAAAGCTTTAGTTAACTTATTTCCACGACTACGTCCACTTGGATTTAGTTTTCAAAAATCCCATAGGAACACTTGGATTTTCCGAGATGAATAGTAGCCTACGTCACTCTCCAGGTCTTCAAATTTATCCATGGAGATTTTTAGATCAATCCGTTGCTCCATTGCAGCGTGATTAAAGGACAAACCAACAATTTCGCATTTATAATATGGGTAGTAATACTTAATATGTAGTGATGGTTTTCAAAATGAACTGTTGGCATTAGTTCTATTATCTCGCGGGTCGTAACCTTCGGATATATCTCGTAAGCTAGTCTTAAGCTTTGTTGCTTTGCGAATGTACTAAGTCTATAGTTCCATTTCCATCTCTTTGCTTCATGTATAACTGCTACAATTGACGCCATTAGTAACCACTTTAAAGCTTTAGGCTTTGAGTTTAACTTACTACTCAAAAGTCTTTTTTGGAAAAAAAAATGCCGCTTTCAATAATTAAATTATTATGACGAAAATAATCGCCTCTAGTAAATAGTAATCATCTAGTTTGCGACATACACAATTCCAAATTCATATCAAAAGAAATCCTATTGACTGACTAATGAGTATAGGAACATCATTTTGCATGTAGGTTCTTACGGCGTAGATTTGCAGTAAATAATATTAACTATGGCGTACACATCCAATAAATAATAATAACAGTTTTTCTATCTATACCCTAGGATCCATGATAAGTTGAATTAAAAAAGGCAAGTTAGAAAGAACTAAAAGGCTATTATAAAAACCTGTCATCCTTGATTGCAGTTTACATGCAATTATAAGATTAAATAGCCGACATGATATAAACGTGCCTGAGAATACCGTAGTTAGCTAGCTACCTTAGCTTCTTAGACGCAGCGAGCCTGTTAATAGTATTAAAGGATTTCTAGCTAAGGTTTCAATTTGGCTTATAAGGAAAAAAAAGATTAAGGCCGATCCATATTAAGGTTCTAGTCAAGCTAGGTACAAGTTTATTAGATAGATTTTTGTCTTCTATGTAAGTAAGGTGTGCTGAAAATTTACCGCCGTTTAAGATCAATAAGGGCTTGCTGGTGTAATTAAAATGTAAATTGTCGGAAAATTTCTTTGATCATTTAATTTAATAGGTACCAAAAGTAGGTATACTATTGAGTACTGAGCAAGTAGTTTCATTCATTTACTATGGTATCGTCTAAACGTTGGGATCTTAAGGTGCTGGAATGGCGATCCTGCACCTGAAAGCCCCACATTGCAGAAATGATATCAAACGAGTCGCAGAGAGTCCCTGGTTTCAGGCAGTGCAAGATTGTCGAAATCCCTACAGGAGACCTATGTTCGGCAACGACGTATATCTGTATTGACGATATAAAACGGTTCCACTTTGCTAAAATTTGATTGCGTTTACATTTATTTTATCACTTGCTTTAATGGTGAAGGAAGACATCGTGAGGAAACCTGCATGCCTGAGAGTTCTCCATAATGTTCTCAAAGGTGTGTGAAGTCTACCAATCCGCACATGGCCAGCGTGGTAGACTATGGCCAAAACCCTTCTCACTCTGAGAGGAGACCCGCGCTCTGTAGTGAGCCGGTGATGGGTTGATCATGATGATGATGTTGATGAAATTTATACAGACTAGGCGTTTGCAAATAACACATTATGTGTAATGAACTGAATTCAGACATGTGGTGAATTGAACTAAGCCATTTAAAACAACAAACTACAACATCCAAACCACAACTGCAGACATATAGTGTAGCTACCGCGTGACCGCAACTACGGTCAAGTGGGCTAAGGAGCTTATAGTGCCAGTCGCTGGCAGGAAACAGCTTATGCGATTATCCATCCCTTTCACAATGGAAAGAAAACGATGGAAAGGGATGTTCTCTCAATAATAATAGAGCAACAGAAAAAATACCCGAAACACAATATTCAAGTAGAAATTCTCAGTCTATAATAAGGAAGTTTATAAAGGTATTTCGCAGTTTGTACCTTTCTTCTTCTTCTTATTTTGCTCTATGGCTTTTATTAGTGCCACATCAGCACAACGAAGTTTGTAACTTTAGTTTAAAACGTAGTGATTATCTACTCAGTTGCTTTAGTTGGTCGCAGTAAGTTTGATACAAAATGAAAATGTTCAAATGAATTAGCAAAGTTCAAAAAATTACAGAACTCTGAGTTTGTTAAGTTAAATACGTAAAAACGTGATACCGAAGTTATGTAAATCTGCCAGTATTGAGATGTCAAGTCACGAAAGTTTGGCCATACTTTGCCAGATAGACGCCAACACACATAAGCAGGTTTAAGTGATTGTTTAATATTAATATATGCGCCCGGTTTATTCTTTAATTAAAGTGCTTCAAAAGAGTCCATAAAAATATTAGAAAAATCACTAGGTACTAATATAATTACTACACATAATAAATATGGAAGGTATTTTTTTTTTGTTATGTGTCCTATCACACCGCAACAGAGCAACGACGAAGAATCAACTCGGATGTTTTTAGGGTTCCGTACTGTAACTAACCTGACGAGGTCCTAAAAAACTCTACCCTATTTTTCCTTCGAATCTTTCCAAAGGTTACGGTTTAAATTAATTCCCTTAAAGTGGCACGTGTATCGTATAGCAGTACGACCCCTTGAAATGTTGTGTCCATAATAAACCAAGAACTTTTAGAGTATCGGAAATAATGAGTTCATCAGGCCTAAACGACTTTACGGAGTTCGCATATTGGAAGTAGGCATTCGAGTATGTCTGACAAGGCATATGCCGTTCTGGTGCAATTCAAAATGTGCGTTCAAGTATTGAACCGCGTTTATCAAGCCAACGACTTTACGGAGTTGTTGCTCCAAACTGCTAACCCCTTTGGGATAGAAGCTTGGAAGGATGGCATCATTTACTTGGGGAATTAAAAAGTAAATGATGGTACATAGCCCCACCGCGCCATGTACGGTGAGCTTCTGCCTTCCCTTAGTATCTTATGACACTAAGTACATAAAATACCATCGAACAGTAGCCCCCCCCCCCCACAACGTCATCATTTGATAAACGGCGCAACGTATGCAAGCATACTGGTATTTTTTATATTGGTATAATAATGTTGCATTTATATTGTGCGTGTATTCAGTAAACACCACAAGGTGGTTAAGTATTCCAACGAATGTCAGAGTACAAACAGAACAGCAGCATTACCTGCCCACTGTGATTGGTAGCTATTAAAGCATGCTAGAATCAACTCAGCAAATAATTCAAAAGTAAACACAGGATACCAGAACAAGAGAAAACCAGAAATAGCCGTATGATCTGCCATCGCTAGCCAATCCTATTCTAGTTTCCAATGTAATTAAATCCTAAAGACGAGCCAGGCTCACTGCAGATTTAGTACATGGGCCTACAACTCAATCTAACATCCACTATACTTGAATGCAACCCCATTAACATACGTTCCCACTATGTGTGAACGAACGCCGATGTAATCACAAATTCAAACATAGCAAACTATTGTCAAGAATGAACAAGGCTCACCATGGCATCTACAGGCCTAATCCCTATCTAACATCTAACTGATAGTCAGACGTCAAACAGAGCCAGGCGCACTGCGATACAAACGCCGAAGCGAAGGAGACTATATCCACAGGCCTAATCCCATCTTCAGCATTTATGTACCTTGTAAGTATTTGCGATCACCACGGAGTGATAGAAGTCTTCCGACGAATGTCAGATAGTTCACTATCAACACTGAAAGCCATCTCAAGCAAAGATTCACCGAACACATCCCGAGGGATGCGCGATTCATCTCGCCTAAGCGGCCACATTACCAGTTCAAACATAAATCGCTCCCAGACTTTAGAAAGTATCGCCCCTATAATATAAGAAATGTATCTTTGTACTCAAGTGGTCCCATTCTCAAATTAGTATTCTTTATTATAAACTTCATGTGTCGCCCCAGCACATAAGTTACAATAAGTAAATTATATTTTCTATTTCCACATCGCCGTTTGAATAGAGCACGCTATGAGCGCCACTACGCAACGACGAGCGCGCACACTCACCGTCTCGACCGACGCGCGCGATGCCGCACGCAACGCTAGTTCAGCAATGAACGCTCCGAGCGCTATTACGCTTTAACCAGCGCGGCGCGCACACAACGCCTCGACGCGGCCCCGCGCATCGCTGTCTGTCTTCGCTCCCGATAACCCGTGCGGCGTATATCCTCGATTCCCAATGTTTGCCAACGTTATGCGTTATGAGTTAAAATTGAAACTCTTAAAAGTGAACCTTTATATTCTTATGTGGAGATACCTTACTACTAATATGTACTAACCTAATTTCGAAAAATTTATAGCAAAAATTTTGTACTATTTTGCATATTAAAATTTTATAATATTTTAGTATGCCAGTTGAGTATCGTTACAGTACCTACCTCAAAAGGAAAAAGGCACCCTTATAGGATCACTTCGTTGTCTGTATATCTGTCTGTCTGTGTGTCGTGTCTGTCAAGAAACCTATAGGGTACTTCTCGTTAACCTAGAATCATGAAATTGGGCAGGTAGGTAGGTCTTATATATGTATAGCATACGTCAGGAGAAATATCCGGAAACCGTGAATTTGTAGTTACATCAAATAAATTAAAATGTGTTCAAGAACCAATAATAAACATTTTCAACCTTCAAAGTAAGATTAATATACCACGTGGGGTAGGTATCATATGAAAGGGCTTTACCTGTACATTCTACAACAGATCTTTATTTTTTTTATGCACAACAGTTTTTGATTTCACAAAATTCGAAAAAATTCGACTGTAGTACGGGGCCCTCAGTGCGCGAGTGCGGTTGTTTTTTTGCATGGATATAGCTAAAGACCTGAAGAGTGACATACGCCACTTTTTACTCAGGATAGATAATAAGAGATTTTTAAACTTGAATCATCCGGATGAAGCCGCGGGCATCATCTAGTTGAAAATACTTTAGAATGATGTCGCAAATCATTTTAATTTAATAAATATACGTGATGTCAACACGGCGTGAAATATGAGCGTCAATATATTTTGTTTGAGTGGCGCCCGACAACATTTACCGCCATATCAAATTATATTGCCAGCTATTTGAATTTATTATAACAATTTAAAAGCTCTAGCGACTAGCTAAAACTAGCGACCCACCTCGGCTTCGCATGGGTAGCTTATTACAACTTCCGAAGGATCTCTAATTTTTTGAAAATAAAATATAGCCTATGTCACTCAAAAATAATGTAGCTTTCTACTGGTGAAAGAATTTTCAAAATCGTCAAACAACAAACAACCTTACAACAAACAAACAAACAAACTTACTTCCTACAAACAAAATTAAACTTTACCTCTTTATAATATTAGTAATAGATATGTTTTGTGTCTGTCTTCTAATTGTGCTAATGGGTGTGTTTCATGCGAATATAATTAAGATTCATTATTCTGTATTTCATAATTCATTGGCGCCACTTTCGCAAATAATTAATGTCCTTTATATTGTTTCGCTACGTAATAAATAAATAAAAAATCAATTTATTTAAAATATTATTTAATATTTATATGAAACCCGCGATTTTGTTCGCGCAGAATTAGGGCGTCTTCAAATTTACCGCAAAGTGTCGCGCCGAGGCAGCGCGACTGAAGCGCTGCGGCCACACTGCTTTGTAAATCCATATAATTTCGATCGATGAACTGATGCGCGGCCGCAGCGCGGATGTAGCGCTGCAGTCACGCGTTTTTCTTTATATGGATTTACAAAGTAGCGCGGCCGCAGCGCTGCATCCGCGCGGCATTTTTGAAGGCGTCTTTGAATGTTTTTCAAAATCCTGTGTGAACGCTGATATTACGAGTATCTTTAGTATGTCTCCAGCATGCCAAGCTGCATCTGTACCAAATTCCGTCAATATCGGTTCAGTAGTTGAACGGTGTCTGCCTGTTAGCTAGTCACGGCCCACCCGTTTAACCGAGTTTGACGAAACTTGCCCCCGGGATAGCTTGCATCCTGGAGACGGATATAGGATACTTTTCACCCCGGATAATCAATGAGTTCCCACGGAATGTAAAAAAAAACTTAAATCCACGTAAACAAAATTGCGAGCATCATTTACCTAGTAAGTATTAGTATTAAATAGTAGGTAGGTATGAATTTTTTTAAGACTAAAAAAATGCTCACGAGGTCATTTAGCAAATCTAACTTAATAATAATAGATAATACGTTCACACTTACTTATCTAGTTACATAACGGTGATTAGGGTCAAGTCGCTTCTACACTAAGTAGCTTAACTTTTACCCGGACCGACTTTGTCAACGTATGGATACCAACCTACTTAACGCCTATCAAAGGTTTCATCACAAATCAAAGTTAATCAAGAGAAAATGTTAGAAAAATATTTGTATTCATAATGCGTAATTTTTGACTTTTTGTCTTCATGTCAAAAGTACGATTTTAGTCCTTATTTTAAAGGTGAACCGTACTTTTGACATGGCAGTTGACCCATAGAGTTAAAATAAGGCGTGAGGAGTCATTTTTTACGGACTACAATTTTAGTTTTAAGAAACGGGCGCAAAGACGGGCGGGCGCGGGCGGACGGACGGATGGACGGACGGACGGACGGATAGACGGACAGACGGACATACAGACAGACAACAAAGTGATCCTATAAGGTTTACCTTTTCCTCTTGAGGTCCGGAACCCTAAAAAAGACTTGTGCTAGTACTTGCGCTTGTGGGTACGAGTTACGACAATAGTGCAACGGGGCAACGGTTAGGGTTTGAACCATCGACCTTTCGGATTTCAGTCCGCTCCTTAACCGATGACCTGAAGCTTTTATTTTTATTTTCTTAACATATAAGTACATACACACAATTCGTACACTTTCTACATAATATTAGTAGTCTAGATTACTAGATTTACTAGATCTAGATCTAGATAGTACTAGATTACAAATATAATGAAATCGTATTGTAAAAATCTAAAAACCTATAATCATACCTCGACAGTTACTTGTTTTAAATGAAGAAGCAGAAGATTTATATCCCATTTTCTGAAAATTACCTGAAACAAAAATTGATTGTTAATTACAAAAAAAATACAATTAATATAGGTATAATATTTTTTCTTATGGAGCATTTATTTGGAGTTTTCTTTGGAGTACTTGTTATATATTATTATGTTTTATGTTCAGCAGTGAGCGTCTAACGTTAGACGGTACTGATGATAAATCAAGAAAATACTACTGTACCTACAGTACGCTGCAGAAAGTAATGTAGGTACATCGGCCTTTAGAATGACATTTCGGCTTTGTAGAGCGTTGTCTCTGTCACTCATACCTATATGATGTTTTGTCGGTCTCAACGACAAAGACAATGCTCTATAAATTCGCTATCTGCTTCTAAAGGTCGATGTATACTATTTTCTGCCGCGTACTGTAATTGTATATTTTTCCAAATAAGCGCCTATTAAAACTAGATCGTGCGACCGATTTACGTAAGCTGTTCATTTAAGCACAGACTAATTCAACCTATTGTTATATGAACTATGAAAGTTTACATTATGTAATGCATCTGTACCAAAACTGAAGCTATTAATTATTATGCTTTATGAGTTCTTCAATGTTCGGGTCCGCTTTGTTACGCCCCTTGGGAAATCCTAAACGGGGTCAGATACTAATGAGACAGACGTATACAAATAGCGATGTTCGTCACAATTCTTGAGCTTAAAGTTCCTTGCAAGTTCGTTAGCGTTGTGAAGAATCATTAATGATACTTACACTATAGTAATATTTATAATATTTTAAAAAGGTAAGTTTGTAAGTTTGTTTGTTTGTATCTCTGTAACTACTGAACCGATATTGAAAATTCATTCACGTTAACAAAAACAGTGAATTTCAGATTTTTTACTTGGCAACACCACATAGGTATAAGGGAACAGCGTGACACTTCATAAGATGGCGGCGTTAGTTCCGATTTTGGCTACGCACCACAAGAACCTTATCACACTGTAGCCTGTAGGTCCCCTTTAGCTTTACTTTAGCATATAATACCAAGTTCACAGTTCACCTAGCTTTCGTTACCCACACATTAAATTACGCAGGCAGAAGTGACACAATTCTGGCTGTGTTTTACATATTATTACCATAGGTTACGCAAGAACGTGGGAGTCGGAAAGTTGGTTTTGACCATTTTACAATGCAAAGAATCTCTGTGTTTGTTTGGGAGATCCGCCGGAATGTAGTTCGTGATTCGTATTCGAAGAAGGTCGAGCTAAGAATGTTTTTACAGTGGCCCCAAAAACAGAGCTATTCTAAATTGGATCACATAAAAACGTCAATTCATCCATATACATCCATCATGAGATAATATCATAAGATCCTTGATCTATCCATACATATGACGTCATTCGTTAGACTGGCAAAGACTAAAACTTTTTCGGTTGCATGGTTTGTATTAGGTTGCATACAAGTATTGTATAAGTATTAAACACGCTTGTTATCAAAATCCGGCCAAGTGCGAGTCGGATTCGCGCATGAAGGGTTCCGTACCATTATCATCATCAAAAAAATCATGTTTGTATGGGAGCCCCTAAATATTTATTTTATTATATTATTTTTAATATATGTTGTTATAGCGGCAACAGAAATACATCATCTGTGAAAATTTCAATTGTCTAACTGTCACGATGATGTCTGTTCATGAGATACAGCCTGGTGACAGACGGACAGACAGACTCGTTTTACCCTTTGGGTACGTAACCCTAAAAAGAATAATTATATTTTTATAGTTAAATAACGAGATTTAAGCGGTCATCTAATTATAATCAGTAGTTTACTTAAGTCTACTTAAGTATAAATATGATTTCAGTAGGTAAATCCTGGCCTAGGGCCTTACTACTTATCAAGTTATAATTTACGTAGCGGTATCTACGTAAATCTGCTAAATTATGGAGTTGTTTAAAGTGTAAACGTAAGTTTGTCATAGTTAACGATAGATTCACGTGAACAGTCTTCACGTAAGTTTACTTAAAAACTTAAGTAAACTTACGTGAAGACTGTTCACGTGAATCTATCTTACTACACTATGGTGAGTTTTCAAAGTTAGGGCAAATATTCAATAGATGTTCAACAGAAAGAATCAGTGTTTCCACAAATTATCATACATTATTTCGACTTCGTGTACCACTTCCAGGTATGGATGTTCTATCTTAGACCACATCATGATTTACCATCCGGCTTGACCGTGGTCGGCGCAAACCAGTTATGAATAAAAAAAAAGTTTTAACGAGACTAGAGTAGTCTCTACGCTTGCTTTTAGTTGTTTAGTTTTTATACTTTACATAACCATTCTTACTTCTTAGCGGTTTTACGTCACATTATATCCACACTAATATTATTAGTGTATTATGTGCTAATCCTCCTAAGTACAAAAATATGTCCGTCAGATACTTTTCCATGTCTCAATCGATGAAACGATCAAATCTTACTGCATCCTGAAGACGGACATATAAGATTGTGATCGTCGAGATGGCAATCGGGGCATAAGTCCCGCAAATTGCTGTTGCGCTGGACCTATGTCTCATTAATATCGAAATGACGTCATTTTGATGTCAGCTGAAATGAAAATATACCATCAGCTCGAAACTTCAGTCTAGTGCTGACGTCACTAAAATGGCGGCCACGCGCATTAGCAATTTGCGGGACTTATATTAACTAACATAATAATACACGTGTCTAAATTTGATTTATGCTCAAGCAACAAACCGCTTTGTGTGTGCTTTGTATCTATTTGCATTTGCTAGCAATTTAGTTTGCATTATTTTCATAACAAATTTACATTTGTGACTCATTCACTGTTAGAGTTGTAGGTAATACGTAATTAAATCTACATAAATTACAAATTACATATTTACGTAAGTATAGTTAAACAGGTACTTATTAGTTATTAGCAATGGATCACTGAACTCGGGTCATTATAATTATTTACTCTAGTAGTTCTTCTATCCCCGAGATATAATATAAAAGCCTTTCCTACCGAGAAGAACCAGCAAGAAACTCGGCGGTTGCAACACATAAATATATATATACATATAGTATACATATGTACCTACGGGTTGAATACAGAACCTCGAATTTTAAAAGTCGGTTAAAAAATCATAGCAAAACTTTAACCTTACTAACTACAGTGAGAACGACAGATTTTTCTAGACCCAATTTCTGTGATATAATACATTGCTGATCATAATCTAGCCGTGTGGATCGTGATCGCCGATTAGTTGAGACTTGATAAGTGGACATGGACAGTGCAGCGTGCCGGAAGGTCCCTTACGAAACTATGCTCGACATAACACCGCGATTTAACGACCACTCATGTATGGGAAAAATTTATGGTATCTTGTACCAGTATACATCGAGAGCCGGTGATCGGTACACGCACACACCAAATGCTTTTTAATATTCAGATACAAGTTAGCCCTTGACTGCAATCTCACCTGGTAGTAAGTGACGATGCAGTCTAAGATGGAAGCGGGCTAACCTGGAAGGGGTATGGCAGTTTTTTTAATAAACCCATGCCCCTTTGGTTTCTATACGGCATCGTACCGGAATGCTAAATCAACTCCGTAGCCAGACCAGACCAGAAATTTAGAAATTGTAAAATTCCAAATGCCTGCCAGGAATCGAACCCGGGTTATCCCACTAATAAGACCACAGCGCTTCCCACTACGCCAGGGAGGTCGTTAAATGTTATTATAGTAATGAGCTGATTCCCAATTCCGTGGGAGCATTTATTGTCATCATATTATTGTTAATTTTAAGCATTGTTCACATCAATTATTTTTAAAACTTAGCTTTAGTGCTTTGTACATTCTAGAAAATAAATTAATCTTCTAATGGAAAGTAGGTACTTAAGTTTTACTCGTAGTTAAATAAGAACTAGCTTTTGTCCGACACTTTGTGTGCGTGGATTTAGATTTAAACATTCCAAAAATAAAATATTCTCTTTTTGTTTCCCCGGTATAAAAAGTAGCCTTTATCACTTTCCTATTCTTTAAGCATATTCACACCTATGAGAGATACATAGATGGATGGACTCAAAAAGAAACAAACTTTTGTAAACGAAAAAGAATTAAGTATATAGTGATATTATTTCATATTTAATACTAAAGGAAAGTTTAAACATTGTAGGTAGGTATTTTATTGTTTTACTAAAATAGACTAGCTATTATAACACTAACATTACAGTTTATTTCTCGAAAAATAGAGTATTTGACCTGAAGTAGTATGGCGGAAGGTCTACGACTATTACGAAATCATGTTGAACATAATACGGTGATTTAACAACTGCTCGTGTATGGGAAAAGTTTATGACATCTAGTATAGGTTCTAGTAGTAGACTAAGAGCTGGGCGTTAATAATTCTAACCGAATGCTATTAATTTCTCAGACATTCCATTAAATTATGGTCACAATTATTATTACCTAAAAGTATTTTTAAGCCAAAGTAATAATATTTATAATAGCCAAAGTAATAATATGATAATAAGATTTTTTGTGTTATATCTGTAGGTATCAAAAAGTCTTTAATATCCACTCCTATAAGTTATTTTATCGTAAATTCTTTAATATCTAATAACCATAATATTATTTTGTCAGACAAAAGTCCGCCTCCTAATCGGGATGTCGGGGGTGTAATCCCGGGCACGTACCTCTAGCTTTTTGTAGTTATGTGTTTTTACTTACTTGCTTTATGTACTTGCTCTATGTACTTGCTATGCGGTGAAGGCAAACATCATGAGGAAACCTGCATGCCGCAGTGCTCTCAAAGGTGTTTGAAATCTGCCAATCTGCACTTAGCCAGCGCGGCGTGGTGTACTGTGACTTCAACTCATCTCATTGTGAGAGGAGTCCCGTGTTCAATAGTGGAGGTTATAGATTGATCATGATGATGAAGATGTCTGTTCAAACTACTACAATATACCGGTCGCCAGCTCTTATACAAGTACTGTTATCATTCGGTGAGCGTAGAAGGCGGTCCTCAGTCGCTCTATATCAGCCTTCTATCTGCGCCCGCGCATTGTTAGCTTCGTGGACAGAATAACAAGTCTATCGCGACTATTAGTAATATGAAACCTCAATAACCTTATTTATTGCAAGTCAGAAGTTAAGTTATGCTCGTGTTAAATTAATACTGATATATTGCTGACAAAATAACGGTGTATATCAAGTTGTATAATATTTGACGTTTCAGCTTTAAGGTAGGCCTAGTAATCCTAGTAGGTATCTAAGTTTGATAGTTACAATATCACATCAAGTTACATACAAGATTGATAGCTAACATCATGTGATCCCCCTGCTCGTTTGCTCGCTATTTGTATTAAAAAAAATATGATGACAGCAATAACCTCAGCAGCCCATGCGACACATATTATTAGCAGCTTTGTGACCTCTCCAGCGCTTCTACTTCTTGGGACATCCTCATCATCATCATCATCATCATCAGCCTGTGGACGTCCACTGTTGGACATAGGCCTTCCCTAAAGAGCGCCACCACACCCGGTCCTCAGCCTTCCTCATCCAGCCACTTCCCGCCAGCCTAGAATAACCTACCTATAGGTAAAACTGGTTATGTATGACGCAATTTCTAATTAAACGTTTTCTTTCTTTCTTTTTTGTTGAAATCTGTTTAAAAATATATCAAGTTTGTTTCGAACTTGAGTTGCCATTTATATACCCGTTCGAAAAACCGATGGACGTTGGGTTCCCAATGTACTGGAATGGCGACTTTGCATTGGAAAGCGCAGCTTTGGCAGATCCCCTACTAGTGACTAGGTGGACAGACGACATCAGGCGAGTCGCAGGGACCAGCTGGATTCAGGCAGCGCAAGACCGTGGCGTGTAGAAGTCCCTACAAGAGACCTATGTCCAGCTGGTGGACGCCTATCGGTTGATGATGATAATGATGATGATTCTAAAAAGACGATCGGTTTATTAGAGTAGTATTTATATTTCTAAAAATATACCTCACAAGTCACAGCTATCCCGAGAAAGGAAACGTAACCTGTACAACACAAAAAGGAAGGTAAATATTTAACCGTTTAATAATGAGACATGTGACACGGATGGGCTGTGTTTACCATACATTCGCTACCGTAAAATCACATGTTAAGCTCTGAGTTCGCGTGAGAATAACTATCAGCTCGTTAGGTAGGTACGGGTTGCGTGCTTCGATGTGCAAACGCGAATTTAAATATGCTACCATGAGTTATGACGGTTGCCCCGATTATTATCATTGTGCTCTTAATGCTGGTACACAGACCATTTCTCAAAATGATTCGCGAAAACTTTAGAATTTTAAGGGTTCCGTACACCCAGAGAAAAAAAGGAACCCTTATATTCCTATAAGGTTATCTAATTGCATTGTCACTTACCACCACGTGACTTGTCACCATAGTTCACCGCGGAATTGGAGGCTATCACCGCTTTATTGTGAACTAGCTTATGCTCGCGACTTCGTCCGCGTGGACTACACAAATTCCAAACACCTATTTCACCCCCTTAGGGGTTGAATTTTCAAAAATTCTTTCTTAGCAGACGCCTAAGTCATAATAGCTATATGCATGCCAAATTTCATCCCGATCCATCCAGTAGTTTGAGCTGTGCGTTGATAGTTCAGTCAGTCAGTCAGTCAGTCAGTCACCTTTTCCTTTTATAAAATTAGATAGGTACGAATTTAAAGTATTCTTGCTAAAAATGTAAATTGGAGTCTTGATCTTAAAAGGGTGTTAGCCATCTGAAGCATTGCTATTATCATATCCAAGTTTGGTAAGTATTCCTAAAAGACAGTACAGTTGAATTGACGCGGACGAAGCTGTGGGAAAATACTAGATTAGTATCAAGAGCAAAACAAATTGAAACCAAAATTCCATGAGAACTTTGAATTTTATTAGTGGTAACGAACTGCAACCGAAGCCTCTAACCAGACCCTAAGCCAATTTAGAAATTATTTTCTAATATAACCATAACTAGAATCAAGCCTGGGAACTCCTATATATAGGTATATGGCCATAGAGGTTTGTGCCAGGGAGGTCGTCAAATCGTCTTTAGGTCTTTTATATCCAGCCTTAGGCACTTGTCGCACCGTAACGAGGAAGCGACTAGCTATCGACTATTTTCTCACTCAAGAAACGTACAAACGATGTATAATTCCTTTCCATAGAAGTGATAAGTAACAGATTTATTGATTCACTAGTTTGTTGCAGCTACAAGAGCTATCAAAGAAAAAACTCGCTCAGCAATGCTCTCATGGTGATCAAAACACTCGCGCAGTTTGCACAGCGCCGTGCGAGTAATAGCCCGTCACACTCGCACACTAGCTCATAGCCCAGCGAGAAAACTCCCAACTACACACTCGCTTTCATTGCTTGAAAACTCATTTTTAGTTTTTAGCTTGCTTGCTAATCGTCGGCGGTGGGACAAGTACCTTAAGTTGGACGATCATGACGTGAAATACCCCTGAGCATTTTATGTGATGGGGATAACATACGGATTAACATAACTTCGGACGGGTACTTTAACGTCCATATTCGCCAGTTTTAGGTTCCCGTCTTAAAACTTGCCACTCTGACCTCTCTCAAAGCAGGACTGTAATGTATTCTTAGTGGACTGTCACGAACTTCTCAACTGTGAGAGCTTATTGTCTTCCTGGAAAACTGACATGCAAATTCATACCCTTACCGGTATCTAGCATGTCATTTAGGGCTTTCGTACACTTTAGTATAATAGTACTAGCAACCGACAATTCTTTGAATGCATCAGTGCTGCTGAGTTCGATTGCCGTATCAAAGTTTTTACGACTCAATACTTAGGTAGCGTCATCAATTTTTTCCAATTTAGCAATTATCTAAGTCAAATCCGAGAAAATTTTGTGAGGTTTCATGCAAACATCAATTATGACCATTTTTTGTCGCAGTGAAGAGCGCTGTACTTCTGGGTATAAGAGCTCCAGGGTACGATTCTCAACAGTAAGTAGTAAGTCGGCTATGGGTCGATCATGATGATGATGATGAAATTTCGATTCATATTTATTTGGTACGATAGTTTCTAATATTCTTAAAATAAATTCATAAAGAGTTCTTTGTACCAAAGGTACAGGATACGGGCGCCCTGTTCTCAATTTAATCCATGAATTTAATATGTCTTCAGCAATTACTGTCACATACGTGGCCCAAGGTTTCGATAGAATAAGGTGACCTACTAGTTGAATGTTAAATTAATTAAAATTGCTTTACATTTTCACTAATCCAGAAGACATTTTCTGTGAACTCGTTTGAATTAAACAAGTAGCTTCTACTCGTACGTTTCGAAATCAGAGCAGGAATTATTTCAGTTACTTTTCTGTAGAAAATGTTCGATTCTTTATACTAATATTATAATAGGCTACTTTTTTACCCGAAAAATCAAAGAGTGCCTTCAAGATTTTTAGAAAACTTAAATCCACGCGGACGATGTCGAGGGCATCACCTTAAGACACTTTTCCTGCAAGTGTCATTATTTATGTTTAGTAAATACGTACAATTGTACGCACGCTCGTTACAATAACGAACTGTATGATGATACGAGAATGCGATGGGCAGGACATTTGCAACGCATGGACGACACAAGAATCCCGAGAAAGATATCGGACAGCAAACTAAAGGGCTGTAGAGACCGAGGAAGACCTAAAGGTCAGTGGATTGACGGTCGACGGAGTGGAAAAGGGCTTTGGGGGTTCGAAGCTGGGAAAAAGCTGCATCTAATCTCCGATGGCAATGTTTGCTTGACCAAACCGATCCCCAACCAGGGCTGTAGCGTTTTAATGACGATGATGATGGAGTACCTAACCTAATATTTAACAGTCTTTGTGCTTGAGTTTCATATAAAGGCAGCTATGGATAATAATTAATCAATACGATAAGCAGGCGCTAAGTCTTAGGTATTCAATTTACGATGCTACTAAGTTCGATAATTTATGTTAGTATCTATTATAATATAGATTCACAGTAACCGTAGTAACCGTATTAGAACTAATTCGTACAAGCCAGTCTAACAAGTTAGCGGCTGTAGCAATTTACAGTAAATTCGATTAAACGCACCTATGTTACGCCGTACGATCCCTGTGTTGATATCTCGCTCTCGATATTCATAATCTAATGAATTCTAATGCAATGCTTCTGTAGGTTTGTTATTTAATTAGTACCGAGTCTGTACTAATCACGTGAAAGTAAGAGCATCCGGTTAGTGAAAAGATCTTAGGATCTTATTTGAAAAATTGAAATGGAAATCCATTTCAATTTTAGCCTCCCCTAGCTTTTTACTCACAAAATGAAGGTTTGCGCAGATCTGTGAAGGTAAATTTTTTGGCTTTTATTACTTATCAAAAATAACACAACTTTAGAACTAACAACAAACAACTTTAAAGTTAAATAAATATCTACCATATTTATAACAAAACTAATCACGTGAAGAAGAATATTATAGTACGCCACAGATCGGGATGGCAATTGGGGTGGGGACGCCCCGCACACCCGCACAGGCTCCGCGCTGACCCGGTGCGGGATAACGCGGGTGATGCCGATTGCCATCTCGACTTCTCGCGTACTTATAGTTGGGTAATATTTTTGCATGAATACATATTGGCTGCATATTTGCGTTGAACAGCCAAATTAATCCTTTACACAAAAAAAGACAGCTATTCTTTTACCCAATGAAGAAATTAACCGCTGGTGGAATGTCTCGTAAGAATTTTTTAACACGGCTCCATGATCCAAGGGTCTCGGCTAACGGAATAATCAAGTTACTCTCGATATGAGAGGCATACTTGTGCCGCTTACCAGTTTCAGCAATTTCTGCTGCGGCTTCCGATCTTGATGCTATCTCTCTTATATGAAATGCGACCAATGTGTCAAAAAAACATTTTCGTCCCACATTTCTGCTACGTAATGCAGAATACTTGATTTAGAATATTTAGAATACTGATGTCCAATTTTCCATGGGTAAGCTCATATCATACATAACATGGGTAACATATCAAATAACTCAAGTTATTGTGGTCTGCTAATCGTAGGTACATGATATTATTATACAATTGGATTTATTATAAACGATTCCGATTGCGAAACCGCAATCGCCCCAGCGTTCCACTTATTTGACAAATGAAAGGACGGGTCACAGAGCTCTCGCGAGGAAAATTGAACTACAATTGGTTTTGTAACGAGCCGATATTCTTACGCAATTTTATATTGCTTATTGATTCAGCGGATCTCGATATCGTTATACCAATCAGTATCATTACTCATGGGAACTGGTGATACCTTGATGGAGATAGCACAACTGTTGTCGACATATTTTTTTGAGGTATCTGTTAGTTGATTATAAGATGTTGTTTGTTTTTCTGAACAAGGCGTGTATGGAATCTTTGTTTATTATAACTTGTTAGAACACAGGAAAAAAGATTCAAGCATTCTCTACCCAGAGAAGTTTCAGTTGTCTTCGGAATTGGAAATTTATTTATTTTTATTTTATTTGTCCAAGAACAGCCCACAGAATTACACACTCCAAATTATACAAAAATCAGTTTTACAGGTCCCGTGTAACTCTAATTACGGACCGTTACAACGAGCATTGGAAATTGGAAGAAATTAGAAGAAGAGTTTATATTATTAACTCAATCTAATCCTTTCCTTCATAAAGGTGCCTGTCCACTGAAGCGGAGCAGAGCGGAGACGTGTATAGTTGACTAATTAAATTTTTGCCAGATGATGGAATAAAATTATCACAGCATCTACCAATAATGTGATTCGTCTGCTCAATACATCTCGGCTTCGCTCCCGCTTCAGTGGACAGTCACCCTAAGTCAGCAAGATCATAAAAGATGAGGATATCACCTAAAAAGCTCAAAAATTATTAGGAGAAGCTTCCGTTTATCTTCAGGTACCCTTTAGACTTTTAGACTTTAGAGGCTAGACAGCTTAATATTAAGAGATTGTCTATGGCTCCGGCTACGCCACGGTATCACACATTCACAAATTGTTAACAATGGTTCACAACCGATTAGTTATCAATGGTTTTCTATAATTGTCTAAGCAAAATCGTTAAAGGTAACCGTTAACGGATACCGTAACAATAGCTTGACGTTTATAAATTATGGAGAATTATTTTTATCCACCATTATAATTTTCGTTCATATGAAATACTGTGTCTGTCTATTACTAGTCCGGTTGGTCAGGCAATAGTCGTATTTACAATGTACGATATTTATATTATTGATCAATGTCACAAGAACCCGTACGAAGTTTTGAGGAGGTTCTTGATAAAAACTGAAAGTCTGTAACGTGGTCACTTATTGACAAGTCGAATCACAATTGGTTCACTCTGTCATAACTCGTAACTATTAATTTTGAGTAGATACCTATATATTATATTTTTATAATTTTATGATAGTGTTTTTACCTACACTTCAATGAAATTACTAAATAATTTTAAATACATATCAAAAATTGCGTAAACGGCAGGAATCGAACCTATCCGTGTATCTATAGGAAACCGTGGCCTAGTGGTCAAGGCATCGGGCGCGAACCCAGAAGATGCAGATTCCTGCCGGTTACGCAATTTTTGATATGTATTTAAAATTATTTACCTATATATTTTTAAAAATTTTGTATTTATATTATACTTTTTTTTTAATTCTGAATTTTTTGGGATCTTTTAATCACTATGTGACTAAGTAAATCTTGTTTAGCCAATATATTTTCCCATGGTAATAATATGCTATAAGTATAACCTTCTCTATATCAGTGTTGCTTAGCTTAGTTATCATTGATGATTTGTAATCGACTTGTTTCTGTAAGCAACTTAGGTACTTAAGGGCTAATCGGGATATATGAGGCGGGAGACGCCCCGTATACCCGCACGTCACCCGCGCTATCCCGCACCGGGTTAACGCGGGGGCTGTGCGGGTGTGCGAGGCGTCCCCATCCCGATTGCTATTTCGACCTGTCACGTATACCTATTTTTGTTTATGCTCCTGGTCGTGTCGTAGTCGTTTGGTTATGAAGAACTAAATCAGATGATTTGAGAACTCCAACCTACCTAACTTACATAATTGAAGGTGATTGAGAGTATGATTTGTTGATATAAGGTTACTGACAGATCACGTAACTGGTGTTCATTATTTTTAAGACGTCTCGTCGTCGTTATGATACTAGTTCGATATTAAAAATATGAAAGTTGAACAATCAAAACGTTGTTTATTTTCTCCTGGGCTAGCTACGAATAATTTTTGCCAAGCACTTCATTTGTAAAGATTAAGTTGCTTTTTAAAATCCTATAGAAACCTTTATTTTTCAAGTAAAAAAAACATCCACTCAGATAGACGTAATGCTTCTTTGCGAACTTACAATTTGCAATAAAACTAAACTTGTGTTAGTCAGCTCTTGTAGTCAAGTTTGTGTAGTCTTGTAGTTCTGAAAGTTTTGTATAAGCACTTCCCAAAAATTATGTTATGTTATTGGGGTTCCGTATCTCAAAAGGAAAAAGGAACCCTTCTAGGATCACTTGTTGTCTGTCTGTCAGTCGTGCCTGTCAATAAATCCTATAGGGTACTTCCCGTAGATCTAGAATCATGAAATTTGGTAGGTAGGTTTTATATCAAAAGTAAAGGAATAAATCTAAAAACTGGTGAATTTGTGGTTACATTACAGAAAAAAAATTAAAATGTGTAAATGAACAAATATTAGTATTTTCAATTTTCAAAGTACGATAACTATACCAAATGGGGTATCATATGTAAGGACTTTACTTGTACATTCTAAAACAGATTTTTATTTATTTGTATGTATAATAGTTTTTGATTTATCATGCAAAATGTAGAAAAAATATGACTGTAATACGGAACCTTCGGTGCGGGAATCTGACTCGCACTCGGCCGGTTTTTTACTGGCACATAGCTACTCTATGTGTCAACTATAAACAAACAAAAGCAGCGGATGTATATAATTAAAATTGACTAATCAAATGGTCATGGAATGGTCAATGCACAGGAAACAAAATATCAAACTAAATTATTACATAAAAATAAATTTGACATTCAATTAAATAAGAATACAATTTTGTAATAAAATAAAATATAATGCGACTTAGATGTCGATAACTTTGATGGCTTATTAAATAGTGCAAGGCAATATTATTTTTAATTTATTTCAGAACAAGCTAATCAGGTTTGACCTCACTCAGGTTTTTAGTTGGGGGTCTACAAAGAAAGCAGACATGTATGAAATCTCAAGTTAGGAGACCCAATGGTTTCAGCTATATGCTGATGTTATATAACACACTCTTTAGAGATGTTTGATATAGTATTTTTGCTAAAAAAATTCAGGTTATCGACGTAATGATAAACTATCCAAAAAGTTTACCTAAAAATATACATATAGGTAGCAAAAATACTTCCAAAACGGGCAAATATATGGCATATGCTGTAACCAATAGACCTTTATCAAAGTGAATAAAGATTCCGGAAAGGGACACACGTCATGTATAAAAAGCTTACTCCGTAAGGGTTTCTTATTTGCTTTTTTAGATGCGGAACTATGCTATGCAAGTACAAATTATGTATATTGTAAAACAAGTTAACTTGTACAAGGTATATTAGGCTGTACAAGGTCGTGCCAAAAAAGTGAGCAAAGGTTCGTAGGTACTAACATAACTTTAAAATAACAGTGAATACTGAATAG
Source organism: Maniola hyperantus (assembly GCF_902806685.2). Lineage (NCBI taxonomy): Eukaryota > Metazoa > Arthropoda > Insecta > Lepidoptera > Nymphalidae > Maniola > Maniola hyperantus. Next base: position 11,113,809 of record NC_048543.1, read on the forward strand.
ACATATTTTAGGCAAACGCAGTCCATGTTAGGCCAGACGATTACTTCCGACCAGCCTACTGATTCACTAACTCAGTGTCTAACATTGAATGATAGGCACCGAGCTCATTTGATATTTATTTCCATTGAAGGTTTTCTAGGAAAAAATACTTTAATATCCTTCAGTGAAGCAGCAATAACCAACGCAGAACTAACCAATTTAAAATGAGCTCGGTGGCTATCATTCAGTGTTGGTCGTTAGACACTGAGTTAGTGGATCACCGCGTAGGTGTGATCATAGTCAAGCATGTGCCGTGCCTATTGGTCTAAGATCCCGCTATAGAACGACCTTCACCGAGCTGGTTAATGGATGAAACGTATTTTATATTTAATTTAATATTGAAATTTTTTTTTATTATTATTAATTAATCATCCTGGACTGAAATTTTTTAGGCAACCCATATGCAATATATTTATTGACATATTAAATTGATAATAAAATACGTTTCATCCATTAACCAGCTCGGTGAAGGTCGTTCTATACCGGGATCTAATACTATATACTGAATAAAGAAATTTGAATAAAGAATTTATTAGCTTGAAAATACGCACTTGACACAAAGGCAAAAATTTCGGGCACCCCTAGGCCCTAGACGAAAGAATGTATTTGCTACTTCAAATCCCTGCGACCAAGACCACCAAATAGTTTTATAGTACGACATGCAAATTCATAAACCGATACCTTTTGTTATTCACCGCGAATAAATGCTCTATGCCAACATAAAGTTCTTTATTAGGTAAGTGCTCTACTTTTACAAAGTTTCTACTGTTACTCAATTAAATCTCCAAAATATTTAACAGAGTAGATATTTTAGAGAATTATTAGTCATTGTAGATGTGAAATATAATAAAATAGATTTAGAAAGTGCTTTCCGTACAAATAATAGAAATTACGCAAAGGGTATTGTAGTTCGCTGACAGCTCCAATATTGCTTTATTCCATTAGAACAAGACACCTGAATTCGCTGTAATTTATCACCCGCCCTGCGATTACATTACTTTTCAATTATTCCAACTATTATCATTCATGCTTTACTTCCTGGCAATATTTCGTAGTTTTGGTCAGTACCAATAACTCTTTAAATACCAATTTTACACTACTCTATAGAGATGTATTATATATGTCTTTCGTTTATATTGTGCCTTTACTTTATTGATAAGGAAGACTCGCTTACCCTCTTTAATATGTTAATCTAAACATGGATTAACAACTAACCGACTAATACATGAACGTGTAGCTCATACTGCTGCGCTGTGACTTGAAACTTGAGATTTTGCTTGTAGGTTCTTTCTTTAACGTAAAGTTCCAATAAAAAATGGGTTTTTTTGCAGCAAAACGGTGGTAGATTAGCTAGTATTTAGTAAAATTTTGTATTCCAATAAAGTTAGATTTTGCATCTATATGTCAATATAACATCATGGGGCTTACCTAAATGCTATAATGTGGCTTTGCCGTGGCCATGCCCCGTCTAGGCGTCCTTTGTGTGCACAGCGTTACATAAAAAAAATTTAAACCTAAATATTCCTCTCTTCTCTTATAAAGTTAGATTAAAATATAAAAAGTGTGTTTCAAAGCCTATAAGTTTAACTAGAGTAACGATAAAAAAGTAGACGGTTAGTCCATGAATGTCAAATTAATTTAGATTTTTGATAACACCTCCACAAAGTTTAATGTAAGAATTTGAATCTTTTAAAAGATAAGCAATGGTAACCAAAATAATTAGCTACCAGATCCGATAGTCTTTGACCTAATTGCATTATTATGGTAATAATTAATTGGAAATCGATATGGATTGATGTTTAATTAATTTACTTACTGAAACAGGCGTCTGGTATGTGAACTCACGACGGTGTCACACACCGTAGCAAAAGCGTGGCGTTTTGTGTCGTGGTTATGTGTCTTGAGTTTAATGTGACGTTCCTATGCTCGAAATGATCTATCAATATTGGTCAATGCCAACTCGCACTAAGCCTTCTGGTTTGCAAACTATCGAAATATACAGCGTGTTGCGAAAACAGCAAATTGGACAGCATCGTGACAGCAGCGCGGGCGAGTTCTTGCGAAACTAAAGTTTTTATTACGAGTAAGCTCTTGGATTCTCGAAACAGTCTGTGTGGTCTAGATGATGTATGCTGATCGCTAGAAACGAGCGCTCGACGAATTTGTTACCTTTCCGTTCTCAGATTTCATTCTCGATGCAACTAATATCGATTTGTATTATTCATTTTTAGGGTTCCGTAGGGTCCGTATAGGAAGGTTTTGAGCATGCCCTCTAAAAACGGCTATAAAAGATATCAAATTTATGTTAATTCGTTCCGTTCGTGCATACCTCAAAAGGAATTAAAAGGAACCCTTATAGGATCACTTTGTTGTCTGTCTGTCTGCCCGTCTGTCAAGAAAACCTATAGTGTAGGTAGGTACCTACTTCTTGGTGACCTACAATCATGAAATGTGGCAGGCACGTAGGTCTTATAGCACAAGTAAAGGAAAACATCCGAAAACCGTGAATTTGTGATTACATCATTTGTAAAAAAATGTGTTCACGAAAAAAATAATTTACTAAATCCAGTGTCCTACTTAAAAGTGTTAGATTATCTTGTACGATGGTACGGAACCCTGCGTGTGCGAGTCCGACTCGCACATCACCGGTTTCATTTATATACAACACCCATTTAAATTAAACCATAACTGTTTTATGGGTTACCAGTTTATATTTATGTTGGTTGGTTGGTATACATGATAATGGAATTGAATTGATTTACAATAATCTCGTTTACTGTGGGATTTGAAGTAATTGCATCTATTAGTTATTTACAAGGAAATTTACCTAGTAAATAAAACGCACAGTAGGTAATTGAGGTGTAGGTATCTAAGTTATGGCTGTACGCTGGCCAAGTGAAAATTAGCAGACTTCACACACCTTTGAGAACATTATGGATAACTCTCAGGCATGCAGGTTTCCTCGCGATTTTTTCGTTCGCCGTTAAAGCAAGTGATATAATTTAACGCACATAACCCTATCACGTCGATCCGTTGCTCTATTGCGACGTGATTAAAGGACAAACCAACAAAGAAACATACTTTCGCAGTTATAACATGGGTAGTGATTGGGAAAGCTTTGGATAAGCTACGCGCATACCTCTACAATAGTACAATACAATGTCTCTCTCTCTCTAGTGTATAGAGGTCTATTGTGTTCCAAGATTCACTCGTGTATAAATTATCCCGAACAACAGTACGGGATGCGATTATTGACCGGCCATTATCGAGCATGATTTCACCCAACGACTTGAATAAGCTGTTGACTAACCCGCGTTGCAATTATGTCGGATCAACTAGACTAAGCGTCCGTGATGGCGTGACCATCGTTATTTTATAAAAAACTGAAAGTTTCTATGCGCATTATCCCTGGCTTTGGCAGATAACAGGTGACATTGCTAATTACGCTTAAACTTTAACAATTTATTAAAGTTTACGGGCAGAGGGTTACAACGATACTGAGTAGCAATGCATGACGTGATTTTTAATAAGTACTAGGTATATTAAAAAAACTTACGATTAAATTATACTTTGACGAAAAATTTTATACACCTTTGTTACCTGTTATCTGTCAAAGCCACGATGATTCGAACTTCATAGTCGCTGATCGTCCTTCACTTTGTTGGGGACAATGTGCAGAGAAAATTTCAGCTTTTATAAAGTATCGAAGGTCTGGCTCTCACGGGCTCTTAGTCCATATCGGATCAACGGTTCAACGGACAGTCAATGCATGCGGTTACACTCTCATTATGTTGACACATCAAACGGAAATAGGATATCCCAGTCAATAATCCAGTCACTCAAACCAATGCTACGTAATTGTATGCGATATGCGGACTGAGCTAATGCATCTTATTAATATGTACGCGGCATAAACTTGCCCTGAAGTGCTATTCTCTAAACTTGTAGAATGAAAACAGCATCATTTTCAACGCTGACTCAGCGTTGAAATTATTATTTATTCGATGCCAAAGCATTTTACTTAATATCACCCAAACTAAGTAGTATAATCTCAGTAGTAGTATAATCATCAGTCAGTCAGTCAGTCAGTCAATCAGTCAGTCACCTTTTCCTTTTATATATTTAGATGTGAAAGTGTGTTTGTTTGTTAGTTTGTCCTTCAATTACGTCGCAACGGAGCAACTGATCGACGTAATTTTTTGCATGGCTATAGTTAAAGACCTGGAGAGTAACATAGACTACTTTTTATACCGGGAAATCAACGAGTTCCCATGGGATTTTGAAAAATCTAAATCCACGCGCACGAAGTTGCGGGCATTAGCTAGTGATAAATAATTTTATCGTCGAGACTAGCGCAAGAACGAGTACAGTGCTTTAGAGAATAACATCTCAATTCAGAGAATCTAAGTTTGTAAATCGTGATAAATAAATCAGTTTTGTATCTTTAGTGATGTACGCGCTATGTTAACCTTTACAGTGGTAGAGTTAGGGTCACGGCACACTACGGCATAACGTCTCGAGCAGTCGTGACAATGTTTCACCATTTTGCACACATTTTAAGCAACAAATGATACACTCCATTAAATATACGGTTTGACCAAACTTCCTTATTCTGGACTTGGACTGGAGTATTTACTATTGTCATTCCAATATGAAATGTATTTAGTAAAAGAGAAATTATGACTGACTGACTGACTGACTGACTTATATACCAACGCACAGCCTAAACCGCTGGTATTACAGACATGTGCATTCTTTGTAAAGAGTAAATACCCACTAAGAAAGGATTTTTCGAAATTACACCCCTAAGTGGGTTAAATGGGGGTTTGAAATTTATGTAGCCCACGCGAACAAAGTCGCGTGCATAAGCTAGTTTAGAGTATAAAAGTTGTACAGTGATCCCAAAATAAGTAAACCAATCTGAAGTTGGATGGCGATTGGTTTTAAATACACTGCGTAGTCATACTATGCTTCAAGTTCAAATTGGACTCCTTGTATTGTTATCGCTGTATGTTTGTTTATTTTTGTCCATTGTATGTTTTTCTCAAAAACTATTTAACCGGTTTTAATTTGATTTAAATTTAAGTAAATTAATAATTGTTCTAAATATCTATCTTCGTACGTCTCTAATACTAGTACATCATATTTTAAATAACAATGTTCTCAATTACAAAACCCGGATTTCCTCAGAATACCTTTGGTATATTATTATGTTCATACTTATCCAATAATATGATTAAGAAGAAAAAACCAGCCAAGTGCGAGTCAGGCTCGCGCAATGAGGGTTCCGTAATACAGTACAAAATTTTTTCGACATTTTGCAGGATAATACAAAAACTATGATACATAAAAATAAATAAAAATCTGTTTTAGAATGCACAGGTGAAGAACTTTCATATGATACCCCACTTGATTTAGTTATTTTACTTAGAAAATTGAAAATACTAATTATTAGTTCATGACCACAATTTTTTTTTTGTGTGATGTAACCAGAAATTCACGGTTTTCAGATTTTTCCCTAAATGTCAGGTACAAGACCTACCTACTTGTAAAATTTCATGATTCTAGATCAACGGGAAGAACCCTGTAGGTTTCTTGACAGACCGACAGACAGACAGCCAGACAACAAAGTGATCCTATAAGGGTTCCGTTTTTCTTTTTGAGGTACGGAACCCTAAAAAAGTCGCAACATCAACTCTTGTAGGTAGTGACTAGCGTGGTTGCAGTCTCCGTAAGTTCGTGCTGTATTTTTACAGTTAGGTACCGATGTTATACGAGCGGTGGTCATCTTTATAATAATCCTTGCCGTTAGAATGATAGAGATTACTTATTAGAAGGAAATGGTGGTTTGTATTAAATGGAAACTTTACTACTTAATATTAAATGTGTTCAGGTGTATATAAAATTTAATTATTGCAACACCACTGTGGGGTGATTCGCTATGTAACTCAGTGATCAACACTAAATGATAGCCACCAAACTCATTTGATATCTAGTTTAGCTACATTGCTGTTTCACTGAGTGATATGAAAGTAATTTTTCGTAGAAAATCTTCAAAATTAAACGTCAGCTCGGTGAGTGTTAGTGAATCACACTAAACTTCTGCATAATGCATACCTACACTCCGTCATAATAATGAAGCCTTGGCCTGTAGTAATAAAATGACGTGATTTTTTTGTAAAGCGGTATTTTATGGGGCTGGAATTTATTATAGGTAATAAAGAGAATAATTTTATATAAACATAATTTTTATTAATTTTTAAAATAATTTATTATTTACGTCACGCTATACGGAAAGCGATTAATGACGTCACAAGGCGTAAACGACAAATATTTTTCAATTTTTTTAACATACCTATAAAAATATTTTCCTGCATAAAAATTTGAAAAATATTTGTAGTTTATGGATTGTGATGTCCAGTACTGAATAGGAATTTAGCGTGATGTTTGGAAGATAGTAAAAAGGGAGAAAATTAGCAACCTTGGGCGTATGAAGGGCAAAAGTAAAAGAGAAGAAAACTGGGGAGAAAAGCTACAAAAAAGTCATGTTTCGCAACATCAGAGAGTGGATAGGAAATAGGAATATTATGTCGCTCAATCTTCAACAGACAACAACAGAACTGACTGCTCATCCGATTGAGTTAATATTTTGTACAGTTGCAGCGGGGTCTTCTCCGTTTGACCTGGGCCAAAACGGGGGTACGGGCCTCGAGGCATGGCCTCCTTGCCCGGGTGTGCCCAGTTGTTGGCACTTGCGGGAAGGTTTCTGACATCGTACAATAGGTGGCGCGAGAGGCACACAGAAAATTGAATCGTCAAAACGTTAATCGAACTTCTCTTCTTGAACAAATAATAACATCTCCAATAATAACATTTTATGAAATGTTTTAACGTTTCGCATGCCGAGATGACTCGCGTACGCCGTCTCGCATAAGCTTAATCGCATAATCGTGATAAAATCTGTCTGGCATTTCTTCGTGATTCCGTTATAAGCGAACATTTTTAAAAGGAACAAAAAATTCACGTTAGTACTCTGGCTGAATGCGTATTCAACCGGCTCAATAGTTTGCTGTACCATTATTTCATTAACTGTAATCATACTAGATGATTCCCGCAACTTCGTCCGCTTAAGTTTCGGTTTTTTAAAAACATCTCGTGGGAACTCTGCTTTTTTAAGATAAAAACACCCTATATCCGTCGCCGGAGTGCAAGTTCTTTTTGTACCAAGCACATGATGCCCACGACTTCGTCGACGTGGATTAGGGTTTTTTCAGAGTTTCCATGGGAACTTTTAATCTTACTTCTCTTAGTAGGTTGTAAAGTTTAAGAGAATTCTTATATCCTTCTAAAATTGTCTTTCGAAACGTGTTTTCTAATGTCATTAATGTAGCATTATGCAGTTCAGTTACCCCTGCAAGAGGGCTAGGCAATGCAAATATGATGCCATTTAACATTTATTATTCAGAACGCATTAAAGTTCTATCCGCCTCAAAGAGCGTCCGTTGCGGATTCAATATCCTTTGTCAATGACAGTCACATGTAGCTGACCGATGCGTTCGAACAAGACTTGTTTAGTTTCAAGTGGTTCGCAATATAGCCTAGTGGTTCGCAATGTAGCTACATTTTATATTATTCGCTAGGATGTAAGTCTGGGGCAAATAAAACGCGTGACGGGGCAAGCAAGTGTCCAACGCAGCTCCTAGGTATCGTACTTATTATAAGAACGTAGGAACTGTTAATAGACGTTAAAAAAGGATGTGTATAGATTTGACGAACTCCCTGGTGTATTGATGACTGCTACGGTCTTATAGGTAAGTCGTAGGTTTCGAATTTTAATTCAAGTCTATAATTTCTAAATTGTCTGAAGTCTAGTTTGGTGGAAGGCGATGACCGTTGCTAGCTACCACTCTACTGGCAAAGATGTACTGCTAAGCGATTTAGCGATGTTGAATGGAAACCAATTAAGGGTATAATTTAATAATCAAACTACCATACCTCTTCTAAGTAAATCACTTACCACCAGGTGGTCCAGGGTCAGGCAACCTTTTTTAAGAACCTTTAAAAATTAAACGGTATGGGTAGTTTAACAATATAGGTAGAGAACTGTGTTGCTGGTGTCACATACCGTAATTACGAAGTATAGAACTTGCGTACCTACAGGTACCACACATCGCAGTCGTGGCGGTTTGTATCTGTCCAGACCCTTAGTTAGAGTCACCATAATTCTTAAAGAAAGATGTTATATTTTACGATGGGCATTAGTATCGATAAATGATGGTATTAAGTTGATATCTCTTCATAAATTCTAAGTAGTTCTATGAATCAACGCGTGTATGTGGGGCGCGTATACCTACTTACATGCAGGGCGTTATAAAATTGATTCTAGCAGTTTGAGCATGTAGAATGTAGACTATTAAAGTATTTACAGTACACGGCAGAAAGTAATGTGCATCGGCCTTTAGAATAACATTTTGGCTTTGTAGAGCGTTGTTTTGGTCACTCATACCTACCTATATAACGTTTTGTCGGTCTACAAATGCTCTACAAATCTGCTATCTCCTTCTAAATTTCTTTCTGCCGCGTACTGTACATGTTTTAATTTTGCTAGATTAAAGTTAAAATTGTGATAAACATGGAAACCAAGCATACTGAAAAAGCATTAAGTATGGTACTTTTAGTCTAAAGATCGTGTGTAGCTGCACTAGCCTACTTTTCCCCTTGCTTTATTTTTTCGTAATTTGTTATTAAAAACTAGAGGATGCCCGCGACTTCGCCCGCGTGGATTTAGGTTTAAAATCCCGTGGGAGCTTTTTGATTTTCCGGGATAAAAAGTAGGTAGCCTATGTCCTTCTCCGGGATGTAAGCTACCTCTGTACCAAATTTCATCAAAATCGGTTAAACCGTTGGGGCGTGAAAAGCTAGCAGACAGGCAGACAGACACACTTTCGCATTTATAATATTAGTATGGATTAAGAAATCTATTTATACGCCCCTGGAAGAGTTCGTAGAACACAAAAACTGTTTACACTTCTTCGGTGCTTTAAGTACATACTTCAACATATTACACACCTAATACCTAAACTAAAATAAATAGTATAGTAATACCTAAAGATAAAACAAGCAAACAAAGAAAGAATTCGACCTGCGCATACCATGTAGCTATCATCTGTATGTCGCCGTCCCCGGCGAATAAAATGATAACCGTTGTACCATCGTTTTAGTGTTATGCGATTTTTGAGGTCTACGGCGCCAAATACATCTACCTAATTTTTTTGGTAATTTTTCTGCCGTTATTTAAAAAGTTATTAAAAAATACAACATTATTCCTATTTTTTTCTAGTACATTGTGTAAATTGCAAGACAGTGTTAGTAAAATTTTTCTATACTTATCACATGGCAAACGCTTTTACAATTATATTCTCGTTCAACGAGTTGACAAAATAATTTCTAAAAGCAGTTATCATTTTGTTCTCGTAAAGAAAAGTTTAGGTATGACGACTAATATTTCTTTAGTAAAATCGTTTCATTAGTACTGAGCAGCAAAATATATTGCCATACTTTTCCGTCATACAGACTAGATTAACGATAGATAGTGATAGCGGGATATGATGATGGTAATGCTTGTGGTACGCTAATTAGTACACTCGATAACATGCATAAGCAATTTTTTGACTTAGATACATTTTTTAAATAAGAATAGCAAGCAAACGACCAGGCGGTTTACCTAATGTTAAGTGATTACCGCCACCCATGAACGTTTGCAGCACCAGAGGAACCGCCAAAGCGTTGCCGGCCTTTCAGTAATTTGTTGGTCCACCCCTTGAATAACTCCATGTTGTAATCTATTGGGAAGGGAGTTGATTACTCGGTTTGCATGTGAGTGGAAAAAAGGATTTGGCATAACGGGCGGTCGAAGTGCACCAGGCACCCAGGTGGTGAGGGGGAAATTGCTTACGGTGGCTTGCGGTGCGGTTGTAGAAAAATCAGTCAGAAACTCTTTGGCAATGTGGGCCAGTGTATCATCCGGTTTGCACAAAGATGAAAACGTGGAACGAAAGAAGTTGCCTTGTATGGCTTTCGACAGGGACCAGAACGCGTAGAAACCAGGAGGCAATGCAACCAATTCTATCAACGTGCTTGAGTTTTGCCCTGGCAATGGTATTTTTGAGGATCTAGAGCGGGTATTAATTTTTTTTAGATTGGTGGGGGTTTGGGTGGTAGTTGCATTGTGCTGAACACCAGGACTGGTTAAGGTTGGCAGCCCTCTTACAAGTTCTGTTAAACCATTTCCGTGCTCGCTTCCCGGTACGTGTTAAAGAGTTGGGAATGAAGCAACGGCTACAGCACAGATGTTGGGGTCATTTTCAGAAAAACAAAGCTGCCCTCATAGGTATGAGGCGTAGAATTCGGGGTCGGTCCATAGACCATCCCAGTCAGCTGATTTATTGTGCCATACTCTACGGCTACCGGTACCACGCGTACGAACGGATGATGGAAGCTGCACTATGGTCTGTACCAAGCAGTGACCAAAAGTCCCTAGTGGAGCATCGACACTAACTTGGTAGCCGTTAGGGTGAGTGTTGAGGGAAAGATTGAGAACAGAGGTTCAGCGTTTGTGGTCAGCAATATCGGGAAACCTTGTTGGTACAGTAACCAATTGGATAGTCAGGACAAGATTATGCGCACACCTCCCGGTATAATCAGTATCCTACGTGATCGTAGTCATTCCACACGGTGGGAAATAAAGTTACCTAGGATCATCACCTCAGCGGAAGGAATATGCTCCAATACATAGTCCACCGATATTTTGACGCGGTCAAAGAGTCGGTCCGTCTCTACGTTACCGCGCTATAGGATCCGTACAGGCACGCGTAGACTCGGGTTTAACCCCGAAGTCCACGCGTAACCTAAGAAGAGACAGGTCCCCAACCTCTAGGCTGTAGAAGCGTTGACCGCAAATATTCCCCTAATATACACATACACGCCAGCACGTGGCAAAAACACGTGTTGCAGTTTTTAGCCGGGGTAGGTTAGATAAGAAGTATCGTCGGGGGTGAGATTTGGGTTTCAGTTAGAAAGAGTACAGATGGTTTTGCCGTTTCAAGGTGGTGGCGAACGGCATTTAGGTTGGAGTGCAACCCTCTAATGTTGTAAAAGTTCACACAGAGTGTGGAACGAGGCACCGCTGTAGAACGATTCTTTCTTCTACTTTTTGGCATCATGTGTGTATACTATTTGACCGGGTTAGCGAATAATTCAGCAATGGTTGTCTCCTGGTCAAAGACATGGAGTCAGCCGCTCTCGATTACGTTGGTAGAGTATGTTACTGGCACGGGGGACGGAAGGGTCACCAATATATTCCCATCGGGTGCCAATATATCGCGCCTATGAATACGAGAAGGATTAATTAATCTCCACGATGGAACCAATGGCCACAGTAATTACACCATTCGGGAGATGGGAAAGTCTCTCCAGCTCGCAGCCGGAACGCATGGAATGCTTTGCGGCTGGATAGGACTGGAGTGTGGTCCCTAGCCAGGCGACTCAGCCAGGTAGAATCCTACCACGAAGCAGACATACCTTAGAGATTACGCCGTGCGGTATTAAACACAGCGACCCATAAATGGGACTGGCAGCGCCAGAGCCTCGTTAGATAATTGGCAGGGTGCACCACGGACAGGTGAGGTTGACTTTGGCCACTAAGGTGGAATTTGGGCCACTTCCAACCCAAAACAGTAGCTTACAGTGGACCTCTGCCACTAAGCAAGGCAGCTTACACGCTGATCTTATGAGTCTTTGTAGGATAGAAGTCATCCCCAGTTATTATTATCATGTATTTTACGATTCCTTTACCACTGACGATAGTTTTGATTGCAATTCTAATGATTATGATGAGGAAGATCAAGAGGATTAACTTTTTTGTTTTAAATTTTTAACAAAGCAATAGCTAGTTACCATAATTTTGTTTTATTGACTAAACCGGAATAAACGTATAAGGATGTAATACTAAACAAAACATATTCAATATGAACCAGAATAAAATGGCAAGCTATCATTATTTTCATTATTTTGGTTCCGAGTATGCATAGAATATAATTGTAAAGCAATATAGCAATATTTACTGTCTCAACAATGTTACGCGAATAAAATGGTAAGTGTACATTAGTAAATTTAGACAACATGATAATTTTATTAATTTATTAAATTTGAAATATCTTTAATAATATTAAATCTAATTAAAATTTACCAAAACATAACGAAAGCTAAAAAAATTAGCTCTCATTTGAGCCATCTATCTCTATTCTGAGACAATTGCTTTGCGAACAATTGTCAAAAATCAGTTTTTTATTTCTCCTGAATAGTTGAGTTTTTCCGATTACCATTTTATTCGCCGGGGACGGCGATGTATAAGTAGAAAAATAAGTGTCCATCGGCTCAGCTAGAATTCCGAGAACAAAATAATAGGCAACGTAATTTAGACATCAGTAGTATCTCCGTTAGGAATCTGTTTCAGATGAGATAATCAATCCTGACACTGTTAAAGGCTTAGCAAGTTAATGAGAACATTTTAAGTTTCACTAAGCGACAGAAGTTATAAATAAAGATTGTTAAAGTTGCTATACTTAAAGTAAATTAAAGTAAAGGTAACGCAGAAATACAAAACCAAACAAATGTAAGTAGATTACATTTCCATTGTTTTACCACTAAATTTATAGCATTTATCGCTAATAAGCGGTGATAGATAGCCCTTTTCGGGGGGGTCGAGTGTTCTAACTTTTCGGAATTATGTGTGTTTTAAGACTTTTAAGCAATTAAATATCCCCTGCTATAACGGTGAAAGAAACCAACGTGAGGAAACCTGTATCCTTGAGAGTTCTCCATAATGTTCACAAAGATGCGTGAAGTCTGCCAATACTGGATCAGCGTGGCAAACTATGGCCTTAACCCTTCTCAATCTGAGAGGAGACCCGTACTCAGTAGGTACCTAGGACCTAGTGGGTCGGCGATGTGTTGATCATGATGATGGTGATGAAATATATTGGTAGATGTTTTACTTAGAATAAAAATAAATAAGAAACCTTTGACTCGATATCACAATCATAGTCGATAGTTTCTGAAATAACTATTTAACACATCACAATATTCACTTTCTGCTTCCTATATCGAATCTATCAAATCTTATGTAAGTAATTATTATTGCATAAAGTTATTTTACGGTAGTAGTAGGTACCACCATTGCATGATGATGGTGATGACATATATTGGTAGATGTTTTACTTAGAATAAAAATAAATAAGAAACCTTTGACTCGATATCACAATCATAATAGACAGTTTCTGAAATAACTATTTAACACATCACACAATCCACTTTCTGCTTCCTATATTGAATCTATAAATAAAGTTATTTTACAGTAGTAGTAGGTACCACCATTGCAACTAGCAATTATTCCATTTTATAACAAAGTGCCGATAAATTTACTATAATAATTATTAATATTGACGTAACTTTATGTAACGTGTTAACGTCCATGGAGAACAAAATGTCGATCAAAGTTAACAATAACAGCTTTCACTACTGAAACAGAGTGTGGGTGTACAATGTGTTTTGTTTTCCCATTGTAAAAACTTTAGAACACGGGTAATCGATCACTAATTTAATCAATAAGATTTTTCTCTACAATGAAGATGTAAGATTATCTAGTTTGCAGAAAGTAGATTTATCTAGTTTGATATACTTAATAAACTTTAAATTAACTTTAAAAATAATTTTTATTCAATTAAACTTTTACAAGTACTTTTGAATCGTCAAATGCATCTACCACTGGTTCGGAATGCCCTTCCTACCGAGAAGAACCAGCAAGAAAATCGGTGATTGCTCTTTTCAAAGATTTGATATACTTACTTACAATATTGTGCCATACGTAGATTAATTATTGGTCTCGCTACTTATAAAAAAATTGCAGTCCCGCGCATTGCTGGAACGAGCTGGCCTGCAGCTCAAATCCAAATTTAAAAACATTTTGAATACTTTGATAAGATATCAAAGGAGTAGGTACCTATCGAAGTATTTAAAGTAAAAGAATGTTATTCTTTATTTGAGACCATACGGACATGCAAAATACAAATAAATAAATACACGGATAAAATACTTAAAATTTTCTTGAAAGTTTTTGTTAAATACTACAAAAAAACTGTTACACGCTTACGGCGAATTAGTGTAATAAAAAATAAGGGTCATTAGAATCCATGGCCTTTACCGTAACCTTGGGTCTAATTATAAAGCTATGAGCGGCTGAATGATAATGTAAGAAAAAAGTGTCTGCCTGGCTATTAAAGCAACGTAGAATTCTAATCACGTTTGCTCACTCACGTAATATTTATGACGCGTAGTACTTATTTGTTTAAGCTTGGTTGAACTTATAAAAACTGTAGGTATTATTTAGAATCGATTTTGAATCATAATATAAGTAGTATCGAAGAGTCTTTATAGGAGTGTGGCTAGCTAGTTTAGCTTCACTATGAGATAACTAATAACCCGCCCCGACCTCACCCGGGTTGATGTAACCTGTAGCCTGTCTATTTAGAATAATGACCTCAAATGCTGACAAAACTTTTAAATAGATGTAGTGTAGTGGTTCCAGATACCTCCATATAAATAGATACACACAAATTCACAAAATTCGCACTCTTTCTTTATAATATCAGTTCGATTTAAATACTGTACATTTCGGACTAAAAATACCATAAAAACTGCTTTGCTTCAATTAGCTGGTACAAAAAAATAAAAAAAAAACAATGGAACATAAAACTCTCATCTCTTGGTAGTCAAAATATTATCATAGGAATATTGATTGTAAATATTTTAATGATACCAAAACCCCTAAAATTAATCAAATAAATCAACCATAATTTTGAAGGTATAAATTATTGTTTTTTGCATCATCGCTCTTTATTTAAATCTATCTGTGCGATTCAAGATTTATTAATAGGTTTGAGGCCGTTAATTACGGGTCATTTTTGTTTTTTAAACTTGGAAGTTTGATCGATAAGATATTATGGCCTGTTTTTTCTTTAGCGTTTATTTTTTTACATTCTACCCGCAGTTTAAGGGTATATATTTATCACTACCCATACTATAAATACATACGAAACTGTGTTTGTCTATTGGTTTGTCCTTCAATCACCTCACAATGGGGCAGCGGATTGATGTGATTTTTGCATGGGTAATTGGGTGTAGCTAAAGACCTGGAAAGTATCATAAGCTTTTTTTTATCCCGGAAAATCGAAGATTTTTTAAAAACTAAATTCAACTGAAGGAAATCACAACTCACAGTCATCAGTTAGTTATGCTATATTTAGAACTTATGTTCTCCGCACTTGAGGCCTTATTTATTGGATACTTTAAAAATAAATCATTTGCTCAGATGTTTTTAGTATTTTTGAAATGCCTGACTAATAAGAGCTTTTGTGTTGATGGAAATTTATTACAGGAGTTGCAGACGCCAGCTAGTGGAAACGATTTATCGGTAGTAAAGGTTGAAATACGAGTCAGAGGTTTTATAATGAGTAGTCCGGTAAAGACGTACCATTACAATATTAATGGTTCGAAGAGAAAAAAACGTAAAGTGACTTACAAGATAAATTCGGAATCGATGATCTAGCTACTAATATTATAAAGAGGGAAGATTTATTTATTTGTTTGTAATCGATAAACTCTGAAACTACTAAACTAATTTTAATCATTCTTTCACCATTAGAAAGTTACTTTATCCAGAAGTAGGTACATAGGCTTTAAATTATATATGTACCGCGGAAGTCGCAGGTAAAACCCATCGCTCGCTCACTAGTAAGCTCGGGTCTCTATACTCACAATGAGAAGAGCTTAGGTCATAGTCCACCATGCTGGACAAGTATGGATTGGCAGACTTCACACACCTTTCAAAACAGTGTGGAGAAGAAAAACACAAATTTTATTCACGATGTTTTCCTTTACCGTTAAAGCAAGTGATATTTAATTATGAAACGTTAGTAACAATTATATTATTGATAGTGCTTATGTATTCTGCAATAAAGAGTAGACTATTATTAAACTGCAATAATAAACCTATAAATTTATAATTTAATTTATCTTCAAGTAAAAGCGCTATAAGTAAATGTTCTAGAAACCGTTACAATTTGATACTTACATTTTCACCTTATGCTCAAGTAAATTACTCTTGACAGATAAAAATCTTAGTAAGAAAGGACTGTGGCGACCTAATGTCTCAACTTTCTTCTTTAAAGTCACTCCATTATATTCCATTATGCCATTTTAAGCTCCATTGTCGCTCATAAAGGATTTACAGCGTTTTAAAAGTAGGTACATTTTCTTTGACGACTGAGATTAGCCGTCCGTAAGTAATTATCGCTTAAAGCTCTATGTATGAATGGTTCATATAACCTTATTACATCTCATAAAATGGATGATATAGAAATAAACATAAATCAATGATAATAACTTTAATATAAAGTGTGACACCAGAACTATAAAATTATGCAATCAGATCTACCGTTTTCTAATGATCTCGTTCTTATCATGATTCTTACAGTTTATCTACTGCTACCAGATTGCTACATATTTAAAACAAAATTAAAACTTTAACATATTATTCTCGTATATATTATAACCATGACGTAAAATACCGATTTTGAGTAAAGTTAAAGCAGTATTCAAGTCTGTTAATAACATAATAACATATAAAGAAAATGAGAAATTTACACCTCATTTGATTCTGCGGCCTTTGCCTGATGTTTACAATAATAAAAAACTAATAACTATGACAAGTATTGTGATAAAAGGAATATACCTACCTACATAGAAGGGAATGCTTTGCATTTCTCCTTATTATTCTTAAAAGTGTTTGACGTTCGCAAATCAGCACCTGGCCTGTGGAGTCTGTGGAATATCATTTGGTGGACTATGGGTTGCCCTCCTCATTCTAACAGTAGAATACTGGATTTAGTGAGCGGGCGATGGGTTGATGATGATGATAAAAGAACTTCTTCACAATACTTTTAGCACTAAATTATCATAACTGTATTCATTTCATAATTATTTTAGTACCATAAGACCTATTCCACTTCTTAATACGCCGGTAGAGTGTGGAGTACACTATAAAGATATTATGTGTAGTGTAGTGTAATAGGTTTATATTATAAACCCTCTTGGAATGCGCTGATATCGTAAAATCTCTTTGATCACGCCTCGCTAAATATGTTCATTCTCTTCCTACATGTACCTAGTTCCAACAAACGCTAGAACATTAACGGCATGCAAATGTCACCATCGCACGTGTTAAAGGTATGTTCTGATACACAGGTTGTTAAGACAGGCAGGAACGACGAAATTCGCAGCGGAACAAAAGCGACCGCTATAGCTCAATGGATTATCCAGCTGAAGTGGCAATGGACTGTGAATGGTCACTTTGTCACAGAACCGACGGCTGATGGGGCTGATGCGTTGTGGAATGGAAACTATGGACCGATAAACGCAATGCAGGACGACCTTCAGCCCGTTCCAGATCGATGACCTGAAGAAGGTGGCGGGAAGGGGGCGTGTGAGGAGGGCGGAGGACCGTGTTTGATGGCGTGCTCTTGAAAAGGCCTATGTCCAGCAGTGGACGCATACAGGCTAATGGATTGAGTTTGATTGAAGATAGACAATACCACTTCACTGAGACGACTTGTGAGGGGGTGAGTTGCGTAAACTGCACCCTACCTTATAAGCCGTCTCAATAAGGTGACACCTATAATAATTTGGAAATAGATATTTTTTTATAGTCGGTTGATTGAGCGTGCCTCGGGGTATTTGCCTGAGGTTATTACAGTCTACACCGACCAATTCAACACTAAGCTAATTCAATAGTAGTTGTACATTTATCTAAATGTTGCTAACAAGCGCTTGACTGCTATCTTACTTGTTATTACGCAACGATGCTATATAAGATGACGCGAAAGGGTATCGCAGTTTAAAATGCCACTAATAAAATTACCAGTACGTCATTAAAATCTGCTTGTTCTCTTCCAGCCTGTTGGCTCCTATGTCAATTTCATTAATACTGTATCGCTGCTGTAAGCTTATCTAGGCTGTCGAATGTCGTGTTAAGCAATTGACATTGAAACCGTACCTTTAAAGCATTTTGTGTCAACAAAGTAATTTGTTTGTTATTTATCGCCTACTCCGTCGAGATGTATTTCGTCGGGACACTTAAATCGCGAAATTATACGCGGGGCGGCGTGGGTGTGATATGACAATGTGCAAACGCTTATGGTTACTACGTGTACTGAGATATTTCGAAAGCGAGAAATTAAATTTGAATACACATTAACAGTATTACTAATACAAACTTGCACACTGCTTTTACATGGGTTATACACGTTGAATGTATGATTGTGATGTATATATCCTATACCTACGCCGTCTGTACGGATAACCAGCTGCTCGATTGCGGTAGAATGACAGCTACAATGTCACGATCGCAATCACCACTAATTAGTTGACGCTCGCTCACTATTGGCTACAATGCATTATTGCAACAAGAATCGCACAAATTCAGACAATCACAACAATTGAGATTGTTACGAAATCGACCTAC
This sequence comes from Maniola hyperantus, assembly GCF_902806685.2. NCBI lineage: Eukaryota > Metazoa > Arthropoda > Insecta > Lepidoptera > Nymphalidae > Maniola > Maniola hyperantus. The sequence goes on from NC_048543.1 coordinate 11,132,485, forward strand.
CGGTCACCGGATTCATCATAATATGACAAATTATTAATGAAGGTACGAGCAAATTGTACAATTTTCGCGTATCATGTAACATGTCATTTGTATAGGTAATGTTTCCTCATAGTATTACAAATTAATTGTAAGCCATGTTGTCGCCGTTGACGTAACCGCGTTTATACACTTCGACCCTTAATAACAAAATTCTCACTAGGGTCGAAACGCACGAGCAGACGCATGGATAGTACTGTCTTGAAGTAATACCTACAAGGCCTGCAATACTTATCTGCAGGAGGTGTAAGAGCCGCAAGAAGAAAAAATTACCAAATATTTTCAGCAGCATCGGGCTCCCGTAATACTGCGTAAGTAGAGATGTCACACGTTTTTGCAGTATTGAAAAATGTGTAAAAAATATGTCCTCATGGTAAACGAACTCAATGGTTACAACTTACAATACTATAACGCTACAATAAAATTTATCTTTAAGCTTAACTTAAACCAGCGAATAATGCTAAATTAGCTCCCACCTGTTGGCTGCAGCGTGTCTGGCCCGATAAATCTGTCTATCCGATGCTTACACCTCATCCTTTGGAAAGCACTGCCTTTATTTTATCCTCTACCTGCAAAAGAAAACGTGTATCAATCCACATTCATATCTCACGAGTGAAGTTCAATTAAGTTCAATTAGGTTCAATTAGAAGGCAAAATTTCCCGTTTTTGTTAGTCTTCAATTAGCACATAGCTCGAGAATTGGAACAGCGTTCCTCATTAGGAGAGCAGAATGTGGCAAGAGGTAGATCTGAGATAACGCATTACGCATGCGCGAGCCATTGTCTCTGGCTCCGATACCTAGATAATGCGGCGAAAGCTCAGAACCAGTAATGTGCAAAGCTTTCAGTTGTTGCGTCGCCATATGAATCACATATTGCCCATAAATGTAGCAGATGCCTCTTTTAGACTTTTGTTTTGTTATTGGACTAATATTACTTTATTATTATTTTACTAGATGACTATCTTTGATGCCCGCCATTTTATCCACGCCGATTTAGTCTCAACATGATGTATTTACTACTCGGCCTGAAACTGCACGTCCATCGCCTCTAAAAGCAGGGTTCGGACTGAGGCTACTTTGAACGCGAATAATATTATGGTATGAAAAATTATGGCTCGACCTGAGATACCTAAGATGAGGCAGCTCTTCAATTGAGCTGCTTAGATCTGCAGCCGCCTCTAGTGGACACAAAACTTTTTAAAATTCGGTCAAGTGCGAGTCGGACTCGCACAAGAAGGGTTCTATACATATCTATCGTACAAGAAATAGCACTTATAAATGTGTTGTTTATAAGCGGCGATAGAAATACACATTTTGTGAAAATTTCAACTCTCAACCTAAGTGTTACAGTTTACGAGATACAGCACGCTGACAAACAGTCGGAAGGATGGACGTACAGACGGGCGGACGGAAATCGGAGTACAGAACCCTTAAATTAACTAGGTAGTAGGTACAACTTTTGAATAACCAAACATTAACGAATTGCCATTTGTTTTCTACCTACTTTGCATTAAGTATAAATCATGAACAAGAGTAAATTACACTTATTATAAAGTAAGGCACATTTACAATTTTGAAAGTAACAAGTATAACAACGTTCGGTATCTTAATTCAGATCAAAGCAACAGTTGTCTCGGATCATTTTGAACCACTTTGAATGAAAATTCCAGTCAGCCAGTAGTAATGTAATATCAACACAATCTTTTGTAGCGTGTCGTGACTTAGCTTATACCTACTATGTAATTGTGAGTGTTAATGTTAGGTACAGCGCACGTGCCGGGGGAGTGCGTACTCGTACCATTCGCCCGCCAACGCTTGCATATCTTATACCTAACTTAAGAATAAAATAATGTTAATAAGCTACTGCAGCTATACAAATGCAACACATTTTATTTGCTACTAGATGAAAATCAACAATCATAAATCAACTATCTATCTAAACTTTGTTTGTTTGTTTGTACCCGTCAGTTATTGTCATTCCGTTAAAACCGATAAAACATAATGAAATTTTTGCATTGAAAGTAAAAATTATACCTACCGGTTCAAATTCGGTCAACTTAGTAATACCCATAGCTTTTTTACGCAAACAATTTGCTTTACAGGAGACCTATTTATATATCGGAAAAACGGTCTTGTTATTATTTTTTAAAAGGGCAGAACCGTTGATCTCACGTGGATCACCAGTTCTGCCGTCACTATCCGTAATAGAAGCCCAGAGAAAAACTACTCAAAAACTATTCCGAACACCTAAAACTTATTTAATTGTAAGCTGCTATCAATTTGACCCTAACCCGTTCGTATGACATCGCTACCAGCGAATCTAAAAGAAACAACTAAAGAAACTAAAACAAAGAACTAAAACTGATTTGAAAAGGTAGGTAGGTAGATTTATTAAACACCGAAGGTAGTTCACAAAACCACCCAATCACATCACAATTTTAATTTGTTAAGAAAACCGAACGATGGTAGATGTAGGTAGTAAATTAATTTAACACTGAAGGTAATTTACAAAACATTACGATTATAATTACTCAAGTCTTCCAAACACCGGACTAAGATCGTTTCGATCGATCGTCGATCGTTCATTTGATTTAAATTTTGCTTTATTATTTTTCCTTGAGATATCCGGAACCATGGATTCCGGATCTCTCTTACGGAACAAATAATTGTAAGGAAACACTAGTTCCTGCGATAACTTTACTACCTACCCGCTTAGAATTCTGGGTATAATTTACTACTGGATTTTGCACACAAATACCAACATTTTTAGCGTTATGATTTTATTATAGAACCGTTAAATGAATCTACCACTGGTTCGGAATGCCTTTCCTACCGAGAAGAACCAGCAAGAAACTCAGCGGTTGGTCTTTTCAAATATTCGATTTACAATATTATTGTCATGAATGCAAGCAACCGCAATCTCGAGCAATACTAGATTTTCACAATGACTTTATCACGATCACAATAATGAGTTGAACGAAACATTGTGATTTTGGCTTCAATGATTATAGTTACTCACTGAGATTAATCACAATTCAAAATCACTGAGCAAACACTCTTTAAATCTAATTTATTTTCACAATCACTTTATTACGACAATAAATAGTCAAAGGAAACATTGCTTTTGATTTTAGCTTCAAGGATTGCGGCAACTCACATTAAACACAACTCAAAACTACTTTGTAAGTACTATTTAGAGCTAATAAGACCTAGCCAACACAGAGTCGTCTATTTTCTATTTTGGCACTAAAATTGGGCAGAGTTTTCTTCAACTAGCCTTCCCTAGCGCGAGCCGAAAAATTAATCCTAAATTCTCACTGATCGAAACGCGTCCAAGCAAACAACGTCCCACCATTTTCTCGCTTTGCGTGACGACAGTCATACTCAGCTCCCATTGGCCGGACCGCATTGCACGCGTTTCGATTGGCTCTTGTTTGGATAGTAACAAACAATTTGAATGCTTATTTAGTAACAAATAAGTAAACTAAGCTTAGAACGGATCTAAACAGCTTCTTAAATTATCTCAATATTTTAACATTGATTCTCCAGCAATCTGAACAGCAAAACATTTACACAAAAACAAATAGGAAACAAAACGAGTACCTACTTACTTCAAAGCATACAAAGATTCGTTTAGAAACAAGTAAAATATTAGTTTATAAATAACTTAAATTGTAGAATTTGATCAGTAACAATGGATTTATAAAAAAGATAAGTTTATTGAATGCCGGTGAAGTCTCCGCGGCGACACGGCCATTCTGCGGGCGATGCGTGCTCTGCAGCGCTTTTCTCCCGGTTCAGTTCTGTAGACAAAAATTTAGTTTTGAAGCTAGGCACTTCCACAGTAAACCTAGACCTATAGATTCTTATTGTCTTATTTATTTAGAAGCAATATTTTTGCAATGTAGGTTTTTCCTTAGACCAAGGAGAACTCTAAGTGTTGAAAAACTTAGTTCATATTTAAACTGTAAAGACGTTGTTATTTCATACTGCTCGTTCTACGCGAAAACAGATCAAAGTAAATTCATTTGTGTTTATCTGCTCATTACCCAGACAACAGTGGAATAAATGATAAAGTTATTATTTACACATAGCACATGGCATTAGTTGAGTGAATAAATTATTTTTATGTAATGTGTAACTGGTCATTCCACATGACAACAGTTAAGTAAATAGATTATTTCATAGTTTGTAACTGCTCATTCCACATGACAACAGTCAACTGTCATTTTCATATTATGTTTAGCTGCTCATTCCACATGACAACAGCTTTTAGTTTTCTTTTTAACACACAAGACACTGCTCATAATTTTCATATGAATACAGTTATATGTAGTGTTAAGTGACAGGATGTGAGGGGGACAGGTCCACGAAGAAGGCTCTAAAAGAAGGAAGAATGGATAGGAAGTTGGGAAGGTCGATGCTGTGCCTCTGAGCGGTCCTGAGCGCCGTGTATCACAGGGGACCATAATTCTTTTCGGATAGGATTAACCATTGAACGGCTCCACACGTCAATAGTTATTTTAAATATATTGGTCGTTGATCGGCTCCACACGTCAACGTACATCTTTTGTTTTATTTTTCATTTTGTTTTTCAGTCAAAGTCAAAGTCAACGTCAAAATGGAATGTCAATTTCATCATTATTAATTTTTTTTTTTCTTCTTTTTTTCTTTTCTTTTCTTTTCTTTTTGTTTGCCATGTGATATGAGTAATAAGATGAGTAAGAACAAGAGTTTGAGAAAGATAGTAAATTATACAGTCACCGGGCATAAGATCCAAGCTTGCTTTGGTCATCGCGTAGGTCTTCCACCCAGCACAACCACTAGTGACACAACTAAGCTGGTTGCTGTTGATAATCTTGTGGCGACATGGCCGCCTGAAGGGTTGCGCTTGGATACAGCACATGAGAGAACTCTGTAAAACTTACAAGGCTCATTATATTAGAGGCCAAGCGAGGCCTTATTTCCGTGGTTATTATTAAGCGAGAATTTATTATTATTAACAAACTAAATCTGAAACCAAGCGAGGCCTGGTTTTTGCTGTTGCTAAGTAAGGACTATTAATAAAGAAGTCCTATTGTTTTAAATTAACGCTCGCCCATCCTGTAGTCTATACTCGAAGTTTTCAAGACACGCCCAGCGTAGAAGACCTTGATTGGACTCCTACAGTGCTTTGCAGTCAGTTAGGTACCTATTACCGTGAACTTACGCCCATGAATCCAAAGTGTTGAAGAACCTCAGGTACAGCAGATTTTCAGCGTTAGTAATCACATGCATCGACCATTGTCGACTTTGAATTAGTCGAAGTCCGGAAGCTGCGCTTCCGACATGGATGTGAAATTCAATAGCTTACCTTTTTAATTTTAATATTTTAAACGCTGGTAAGGGGTTGAAGTAATTTCTTTTTAATCAAGTTAGAGAAGAGCAATAAATATTAGGAAATATCTGGCCTAGGAAATAATGAGGTATCAAACAAAGGGGCCATAAGTACTTCAATCTTTTGGAACTAAAAGCATTAAATTATCCATCTAATGAACTACCACGATATTTTAATAGTGATCAGAGGAAAGATAACCATTGGTACTAAGTGAAACAAATCCATCATAAACTAACGATTTTTCATTTCTAAACGATTTAGTGAGATAACTTTTAGTTGTAGTAATATAATCGCACACACACTCACGTACTCCCACGTTACCGTCCGAGTCGTAAAAAGGCAGGAAGACTCGGTTATCTTCACTTTGTCACCTAGTTGGCGCATGTCTGGAACGGCGGTGGTGGCAGGACAGCAGGGTTACTCGTATTCTGCATGATTCGCGCAGGCGTTTTCCGACCATGCGCACCACCAGGTAGTACCTCAGGATTCACTTCGTTAAAGCCAGGTTCTGTAACATACTGAGCGGCAGAAAGGGATCGCTGGAGCGATCCCACTTCTGATATCGGAAAAACGGTCTTGTTATTATTTTTTAAAAGGGCAGAACCGTTGATCTCACGTGGATCACCAGTTCTGCCGTCACTATCCGTAATAGAAGCCCAGAGAAAAACTACTCAAAAACTATTCCGAACACCTAAAACTTATTTAATTGTAAGCTGCTATCAATTTGACCCTAACCCGTTCGTATGACATCGCTACCAGCGAATCTAAAAGAAACAACTAAAGAAACTAAAACAAAGAACTAAAACTGATTTGAAAAGGTAGGTAGGTAGATTTATTAAACACCGAAGGTAGTTCACAAAACCACCCAATCACATCACAATTTTAATTTGTTAAGAAAACCGAACGATGGTAGATGTAGGTAGTAAATTAATTTAACACTGAAGGTAATTTACAAAACATTACGATTATAATTACTCAAGTCTTCCAAACACCGGACTAAGATCGTTTCGATCGATCGTCGATCGTTCATTTGATTTAAATTTTGCTTTATTATTTTTCCTTGAGATATCCGGAACCATGGATTCCGGATCTCTCTTACGGAACAAATAATTGTAAGGAAACACTAGTTCCTGCGATAACTTTACTACCTACCCGCTTAGAATTCTGGGTATAATTTACTACTGGATTTTGCACACAAATACCAACATTTTTAGCGTTATGATTTTATTATAGAACCGTTAAATGAATCTACCACTGGTTCGGAATGCCTTCCTACCGAGAAGAACCAGCAAGAAACTCAGCGGTTGGTCTTTTCAAATATTCGATTTACAATATTATTGTCATGAATGCAAGCAACCGCAATCTCGAGCAATACTAGATTTTCACAATGACTTTATCACGATCACAATAATGAGTTGAACGAAACATTGTGATTTTGGCTTCAATGATTATAGTTACTCACTGAGATTAATCACAATTCAAAATCACTGAGCAAACACTCTTTAAATCTAATTTATTTTCACAATCACTTTATTACGACAATAAATAGTCAAAGGAAACATTGCTTTTGATTTTAGCTTCAAGGATTGCGGCAACTCACATTAAACACAACTCAAAACTACTTTGTAAGTACTATTTAGAGCTAATAAGACCTAGCCAACACAGAGTCGTCTATTTTCTATTTTGGCACTAAAATTGGGCAGAGTTTTCTTCAACTAGCCTTCCCTAGCGCGAGCCGAAAAATTAATCCTAAATTCTCACTGATCGAAACGCGTCCAAGCAAACAACGTCCCACCATTTTCTCGCTTTGCGTGACGACAGTCATACTCAGCTCCCATTGGCCGGACCGCATTGCACGCGTTTCGATTGGCTCTTGTTTGGATAGTAACAAACAATTTGAATGCTTATTTAGTAACAAATAAGTAAACTAAGCTTAGAACGGATCTAAACAGCTTCTTAAATTATCTCAATATTTTAACATTGATTCTCCAGCAATCTGAACAGCAAAACATTTACACAAAAACAAATAGGAAACAAAACGAGTACCTACTTACTTCAAAGCATACAAAGATTCGTTTAGAAACAAGTAAAATATTAGTTTATAAATAACTTAAATTGTAGAATTTGATCAGTAACAATGGATTTATAAAAAAGATAAGTTTATTGAATGCCGGTGAAGTCTCCGCGGCGACATATACTTCAATGCAACAGACAAAGATAAATTAACTAACAAGTGCACAAGATCTCATATCAAAGTCTTAAATCTCACAAGATTTGTTTTTTAATTATTCGCGGTGGAATTTTTACGAGACATTTTAGGCTCATTTTTGGCGCAGCGGATCAGCCTATAGCTGTCCAGCGCGGATATGCAGCCAGTATTCTTGGCACCATTCCACGCGGGCATGATTTGTATAGTATTTAGACAAGGCTAGCTTTGAGTTTCATTGTAATATTTTCAATTTAAAAAAAATATTTAAAGCGTTAATGTACACAATCCTTTACAGATATAGATTAAAACAACAAAACTTAACTTGGATTAAGATGTTGATCTGCTTTAATTTAATAAACATACCAGCTGGGGTAGTTTATCGATGTTATCGTTCATCAGTCTTGTTGTGCTCAGTCTGTGATTCCTGATAGCAAAGCAGATAGAATCTGCATAGTACATTATCGTTGTTTAATGATTTTAAGAGACTGTTATGTTTTGGTTAAGTTCTATAGCTTTTCTATAAGCTCTGATAGCCTAGTGGTTAGGACGTCCGCCTCCTACTCGGAGGTCGGGGGTTCTATCCCGGGCACTTTTCGGAGTTATATGCATTTTAAGTAATTAAGTATCACTTGCTTGAACGGTGAAGGAAAACATTGTGAGGAAACCTGCATGCTTCAGAGTTCTCCATAATGTTCTCATAGGTGGCCAAAACCCTTCTCACTCTGAGAGGAGACCCGTGCTCTGCAGTGCGCCGGCGATGGCTTGATCGTGATGATGATGATGATAGTTTCTATCTTATTATTTTGGATTTAAATTAAAACGTGCATTTGCGTAAGGTTTGTAGTTTTCTTCATACAAGTACCTATATAAATCTGAATCAATAAGATTTCAAGTAAAACTCTTATCCGAGTTTAACTAGATCATTATCTAAGTAGTTTTTGTATAGATAAGTTTTTGAAAACTCCTGTGGAAAACAGTGGATATAATAATAGTACGATCTATATTACCAACCCTTAGCGATATTTGCTTTTTTATCATGATGATATAGCCGACTAGTGTCATCAACGATCTCTAATATCTAATAAGTTTTCATGGATATTGTAATTTTTAATATGTATTCATAATTTTAATTTATTTTTGCGCTAAATAATGAAGATAAAACAATGTGTTGTTACTAAAACATTGCTGGGAACTAGCGGTTGTTTCAAAGTTCGAAATGCCGATAGGGAGACCTAATATTTGTACAAAATAAGCATTCTTCATACCTTCGCCTAAGGGCTACGGACGGATGTTTTGTTTACTTTAAATTTATGCCCAAATGAAGGCAAACATAACGGTTCAAAAATGAACAAAGCTTTATCTATGTGTAAGAACTAAATAGCGAGAGGAACGTGCGCAAGATTTTTCAGATTTTTTTTCCGACTACGGCCAAGAAAAGGTGAATCGGTATATGATTTGAGCAGTTTTGTATGTGTATTATTTATCACCTAATACATAATACTTATTTGATAAACTTTGGTAGGCTTCGGTTTCATGTTTTGCACTTGATAAATGTTAATTTAATATTATGGAAAATCTAAAATGTTGGATGTCGAGTTTGGTTGGGTAATAAATACTTATTGTGAATACCTATATTATCGAACTTCAGTACCTAGGAGATATTATTCTTCAGTTTTAATTGTCGCATTTAATAATAATTATTGTTAACCATATTATAAATGCGAAAGTGTGTTTGTTTGTAAGTTTATTTGTTTGTCTTTCAATCACCTTAAACGGAGCAACAGATCGGCCTGATTAGTTACACAGATATAATTAAAGTTCTGGAGAGTGACATAGGCTATTAATTCCAGAAAACCAAAGAGTTCCCACAGGATATTAAAGACCTAAATCCACACGAATGAAAGCGTGGGCATCATCTAGTAATACCTACATATGTGAATTTCGTACTTCCATACCCTTCAGTTTCAGTTTTTTTACTTTATCTTGACTCTTAAGTAAGAACTATGTAACTAGGTAAAGAACAAGCGAAACGTGAGCAAGATTTAATGGAGATTTTTTGTGGTGTGTGCGAGATTAAAAAGTATGAAAAGCAGTGTCAGTGGTTCTGATAATAAATGCGGAGTGGGCGGTGCCCTGTTTACATTGTAATTCGTGGACACGATTTTACGACAAACTGCAATATAGTGAAATATATATTTTGTTACTCCTTTTTTGGAATTTATGTTGACACTTTATTGCAGTTTTGCAATAACTTTTTGCTGTAGGGTGTTATAAAATAAGGTATGTAAGATCGACAGTAACGATGAAAAAGCTATAAAAACTAAAAGCCATAGATTCTAAGGCACCTCTAAGTTTTCTTAATAACTGCCATGCGAAAGTATGTTTGTTTGTTTGTCCTTCCTTCACGACCTAACTAAGCAACCAATCGACTTGATTTTCGCATCGGCATAGATATAGTTGAAAAGACGGAGAGTAACATATTAGGCTACTTTTTATTTCGGGAAATTAAAGTTCCCACGGGAATACTAAACTCACGCGGCCTCACGTTAATGATAACTAGAAATCACTATTGTCTTGATAGTGCTGGGCTATCCAACCAAGATCTGCTTACAACCATGTAAAAAAGTAATTTTTTACACCGCGCACACTAGGGACATTTGGCAAATTGCTTAATTGCTATCATGTCATATTTCACTACACTAATCAATCATCAATTGACCGGTTTTTCTTAACAATAGCGCAATCCTATTGTTGATCGATCGCGATTTACGCGTCACTTTCGCAACCCCAACCCGCAGACAACCAGTTTTGTAGATGAAGATATAGACAGCTCAGTTTTCGCAACCGTTCTATTATTGCAACAACAGAACCTGGGCTTACGTTACGCCTTCAGAAGCATGTAGTTATAATTTTTTTATTTGAATTAGATAATAATCAAAAAGCTTCAATTACTTAAGTTAATAATGGTAATTTTGTTGTCTAGTTAATTTTATAATTTATTTCAAGCATTGCAACATTTTTATAACTTGTTTAGTAAAACAGTAGCACTCTCTATTTGGTAGCTACTCTTTTCAAAGTAGCAGATTCTTGTTCCATTACAAGATAAGCCTTGACTGCGATCTCACCCGGTGGTAAGTGATGATGCAGCAAAGTCTAAGACGGAAGCTGGCTAACTTGGAAGGGTTATCGCGGTGTTAATCAAACCCATACCCCTTATCGGTTTCTACACAGCATTGCACCGGAACGCTAAACCGCTATGTAGCCCGGCTTTACCAGTCGGGTGGTAACTAGCCACGGCCGTAGCCTCCGACCAGGCCAAATCAGGGACAGTTTAGAAATTCTGAATTCCCAAACTGTCCCTGCCGGGAATTTAACCCGGGATTTTCAACTTATAAAACCACCTCCTCATCACTGCGCCAGGGAGAATGTCTAAAAAAATATCTTTGCCCCTACGTACAATATTTATTAGCAAGAGTCCTCTGCGTTCCGATATTTCGTTTTCAGCAAGAATAGTCTATAGGTGTGCCCTGAACGATTAGTATAGATTGTAGGTATCATGTCCTTTAGACGAGTTATATTCTTACAATCTTATGAATTGGATTAAATCATTATGACCAGACGCCATTACCATTGTCTATGGTAAATTACTGTCGACAAGAAAACTGTAAGATCAGGTTACCTTTCCACAAAATTATTAATCGATTTACAAGTTACAACTTATTCGATTGCCACGATCCTATTTTATTTACAATCGGAATGGGAATAAATTCGAGTTTTACCAATAAAGCGTGGCCGCCCGATTGTAACTAATTTTCCGGTTATTTAAACGATATGCCGCAATGTAGATAACGAAGTAGAAGTTTTGTGTTCTGTCGAATGATAATGGCTGTTTGTCTTTCGTTTAATTTAGCACGTACGGGTTACAGAAACAAGTAGACGAAATATATATTTTGTTAAATTAGGAACATTGTTAATTGTTATAGAAAAAGCGGTAGGTAATAGCCTAGTGATTAAGATAGTCGTTGCCTCTTAGTCGTGGCTCCGAGGTTCGATCTCGGGCCGCATAGCAAATTAAGCTTATGGTTCTTTGTATATCGTGGACTTCCGCAAATTTACGCCTATATATTATAACAATTGAGGATCATCAGAAGTTTAAAATTATGCTAATCAGTGAGTGACGCGGGGGTCAAACTACGATGTATCTCCATTTTAATCGATAATCTGTCAAATTTAACTGACCTCTAGAAATATGCAGACCTTGGTTTAAATACCAGAAGCATGATAGACCGAAGAAGGTTATAGTAGATAGTACGATCACCACTTCACATTGCCATTTAAAAGTACAGATATCTCGGTCACTTCAGAGTTCAGACAGAAGATTATGGGGCCGATTCTCTTGTACACAATCTCTAAACTAAACTAAATTACCAGGTCTAAATCTAGTGCCATCCTTTTCCGAAAGCAACATTATGAAAGGGATAGCAATAGATTTAGGCGTGACATTTTAGTTTAGTTTAGAGATTGTGTACAATGGAATTAGCCACAATGTTTAGATTACTCTAATGGACAGTGCTTTGCAAAATAGATTTAGTTTTCATTATATTAAATGATTTGAAATGAAAGTTTTCTTTACGATTATTATAATAATTCAAAAGATGGCTGGGTGTCTTAACAAAGTATTCAATAGATTGGACTTTAGTCTGCATTAGTAATCGTAGTCCCAGTCCTAGGTAACGTCCGCTGGCCTGTAAATTATTCTAGCCCATTTAGATCAGTCTTTAGCAAAGCTCTTTTAATGTTGAAAATAAATAATTACTGTTTATTCGTATTCTCATTGTCCGTGCAAAAGCTCATTTATCAATCAAAGTGGACATCGATTTATAGCGAATTTTAAGTCAGTAATGTATGAAATAAAAGCATTTAACCGAAAGTAATTGCAGTTAAACTTCAGAAATAATGCTTCAATAAATAACCTCGCGTATTGTGTACCTAGCTTTAGCCTTATTGAAATTCCTAAAGTGAATAAATAATTTATGGTATTCGTAAGAAAACAAGAATTCAATGAACTTTGCCAATAGCGGACGCTACTCGGCCTTGATGATCAGTAATTTAAGCGAATATAAAACATGTTCTATTCTTTAGACGAGAAACAACGATCAAGAGAATGTGCTTTTATCAAAAGCATTTGTAAAAGTTTGTTTGAATAAAAATATTTCTATTTTATTCTTATAATTCCAAAAGCTTTAAACTGCAGAAACAGAAAATTAGGATAAGTTTTCTTTTTTTTAGTTGGTAGCGTAGCGATTCAAAATGGATTTATAAGTATGTAAAAAAGGTTTGCAATGTAGAGATTTTTTTTTTGATGTCTAATAATATCGTCATCATCACTATCGCCAATTGATAGGCGTACACAGCTAAACATTGCAGTCTCTTGTAGGGACTTTCATACGCCTCGTTCTTGCGCAGCTTGAATCTATCTACCAATGCGAACGCTAAGCTTTCTGGTGCGAGGTCACCTTTCTAGCATCTTGGGATCCAAACATCTATCAGAAACTCCAAGCATAGATTTAGAATTTTGCATTCGATTAAAAACCAGTTTATAGATTTCATGCTCGTCATCGTCGCTTCAACCAATAACCGATACAATATTATGATACCTACCGACTACAGTTGGACATAATATTATAGGTCTTTTGCAAGTATCGCCACAAAACATGCAGTTTTGAGCCGCTTATATCGAACGACTTCTAATAACTTGGCTTGAACATTCAATAGTGATAAAAGCGTTTTTCAAATTACTATAAATCAGAAAACAATTCCTCGCGTAGGTATAACTTACCACTAAAGGAAAGGTAAAAAAGAAAAGAAAATGAGGCTCTATTAAAGAGTTTTGCCCATCTAAGCAAAGTTAAGTAATAGGTAAATTGCACCTTACTAGAAAATTAAATGCTGTGATTTTTTATTTAAAACAATAGTGAAAGTTACTTTGATGTGAACTTCCTTACTTACGTAACTATCAACCACCGACTACTATACATAATATCGTAGAGCGTTCTATTTATTCCACTACCGTTCTGAGAATCTACTACACGTCACGATTCTGCACGCATTGTAAAAGCAAATTACCCTTTAAATATAAAGAGATAAGAATCAATATCGCGTGTATACTATGTAGGCGTAATATTGGTTGGTATTTACGCATGGGCTATAAAGATCGAGTGCAGCCAGCCGAAGGCAAGCAGCTTTCCTCAATAAGAAGCGTTAGTACTTACGCATTTTGTTAGCATTTTATGACCTTTAGGTTGTTCTTGTTGCCATTGCAAACACGGCAGCAGAAGGTATCACACATAATTATCATCTACTAGCTGATGCCCGCGACTTTGTCCGCGTGGATTTAGGTTTTTAAAAATCTTGTGGGAACTCTTTGATTTTGTAAAATATAAATTTTTGCAATTAGCAGTATGACATATTTTTTTTTTTTTTTTTAATACAATAAAACTTAAAGCTAGCCTTATCTAATTACTATATAAATCATGACCGCGTGGAATGGTGCCAAGAATACTGGCTGCATTTCCGCGCTGGACAGCTAGGCTGATCCGCTGCGCAAAAAATGAGCCAGCCCTTCTGTCACCAGTCACCATATTTTATTAAGCTCACATGTTAAAATCTCGTAGTTAAAGATCAACCCTAAGGGTGCTATTTTACACCCTTAGGGTTGATCTTTAACTACGAGATTTTAAATACTACGGGTTTAAAATTTGTGTAGTCCACGCGGACGAAGTCGCGGGCATAAGCTAGTTAGTGATATTTTTCACTTTTTCACATTGTACTTTTACCTAAGTAATAGGTATCAGAGTGAAAAAAAAAAACATGAAAAAGGCATGATTTTCTCTTCGTGTTTTAGTTTAATTTAATTTCGTGGAGTAGGTACTATACTTTCCTTTCCGTTGAATTATAAAGGCTGTATCTCCGTACAAAAAGGTCTCTATTTTATTTATTTCTTTATAATTTTTCGTAAACTCTAGATAGCGTAATAGACTGAAACTAACTATATAATAGTAGGTATATTATTTCTAGAAGCATCAGTGCATAAACTAATGCGCGTGGGACATTCCCGTAATATTCTATTATTTGTACTATTATTTGTCCCACTGTGAAATCGCCGCTAATATTATGTTGCTGTTATTGCAGTGTGTAATGGGTCTTATTAGGTTGCGGCGGCGATGGCGTGTGAACTGGCTTTACAAGTGACGTGAGTCTATAATCACTTTCATTAGACCTCGGGTAATCTCACTTTTGCTTGCTAGCAAAATTATTACCCCCTAGAAACTTTTTTAGAACCAAGCTTTCTGGCGTAAAATTGATAACTTTTCAAACATGAGATCTCGAATTATTGCCTAGTTTATCATCATAATCATCATCAGCCTGTTTGCGTCTATTGAGGCCTTCCCTAAAGCGCTTCCTCACACAACCCTCCGCTTTCCTCCTCCACCCACTTTCTGACAACTTTTTAAGGTCGGTCCAGCAGGCTAGAAGGCTGTGCCACTCTTTGGTCTGCGGAAATTTTTCTCACGTTGCAATTAACATTCCGGTATGATGAGTCTACCTTTCTAGTATGTAATAGCGACTAAGCTAGAGGGCGTTCTATTGCTAACGTTCGTAAAAAAGTGTACCCAAAAATCTTAAAAATTACCTTTCAATAGGATGTCATTTCTACAGTAAAACGATCGTAAATTAAGCTCCTTCGGTTATTTACTAAAGATACTCCTACTTAAACTGCTATTATGAAATAGCCAAGTGCAAACAGGAAACGATTTGAATAGAATCCATTTAATTAACTGATTAATTAAAACTGATCTACTTAATTCGATAACGTGGTCTTTACATGTCGGAAGAGCTATAAACATCTATAAGATATATCTTCAGTGCTAAGTTACCATCTATCCGATCTTATCGATTGAGAAATTCGATCTATTAAACCCGACAGATGCAAATTTTAAGCCCGAATTTAGACCGATTTATATTATTGCCGACCTTTCCGCATTTATATTAAGCATCACATATTGCACTGCGAAAATTCCGCCCGGTTCTCAGCCGGAATATACCTAATACAGTACGCGGCAGAAAGTATTGCACATCGAACTTTAGGAGATAGCGGATTTGTAGAGCATTGTCTCTGTCGTTGAGACCGACAAAACGTCACATAGGTATGAGTGAGAGACAACGCTCTACAAAGCCGAAATGTCATTCTAATGGCCGATGTACATTACTTTCTACCACGTAGGTACCTACTGTACTTATAATGGGATAATAGATGACGTACGCGACTTCGTATGCGTGGATTTTAAAAATTCCATGGGAACTCTTTGATTTCCCGGGAAATAGTAGGCTATGTTTACACCCGGAGGTTCGTCCTATCTCTGTACCAAATAGATAATTCTTCGCCGTGCATTTAGGTTTTATAAAAATCCTGTGGGAACTCTTTGACTTTCCGGGGCAAAATGGCCTATGTACTGTGGCTGTAAACTCTGCCAAAGCTACCTATATAGATGTGGCAATTTTCATCAAAACTGGGCCGTGACAAGATAGCACACAAACAGACACACTTTCGCATTTATATAATACTACCTACTGTAAATATACCAACCTACTTAGTAGGTTTTAATTCAAGAGCCCATTGTTACCACAAAAGTTTTTCTAGGACCGCTTTCGAAAGCCTAGCTCTACCACCAAACAAGTCTATGCAACCTTTGGTTCCTGTTTCACTGTGTTTGGTCATTACTTACATTTATGTACACGGTCATTGCTCTACAAATGTTTACTTCCCGCCAAATGCAGGCAACGACTAAAATACATAACATACGCTGCGTTTGGTTACATAACAGATTATGACACTGTTACTTTATAAGATTAGTTTTGCGTTAAGTTTTCTAAGCAAATTTTGAAATAATATTTTAGATGCTAATACTTCGACTGTAGTAATAAAATAATGTGATTTTTTGTATAGCGGTAGCATTATTAAAGAGAATAAATAAAACAACAAACATTATTTTTATTTATTTTTAACATCACGCTGTACGGAAGGTGATTTATGACGTCACAATCCGTAAACGACAATTTTTTTTCAATTTTTCAAATTACTTCAGTCTAAGACCCTATTAGATGACCACTCAGGTGGTCTTCTAATTCTGATTCAAATTTTGACGCTTTTCAAACATTTTAATTTCCCGAGATAAAAAGTAACCTATTGATATGTCCATTGACCTAGGCCTATTACTTCGTACCTATGTCCATCCCCGGGATGCAATCTTTGTGCCTTTCGTCAAAACCAGACAGACAGACAGCATATTGCTAGCAGCAACACTAAGTAGAAGTTATGTGCAGCGAACGAAATCTTATATTGAGGTCGAATCAGAGATGGTTGCATTTATTTCCCTTTTACGAAGTAATTTCCAGAATGACACAACCGAGATAAAGCGCGGAGGCGTAATCGTTCACAGTAGAAAGTTTAACTTGTATGAAATTCATTGTGACAAAAAGTCGACCATTTATGGCGAACAACGCAATACTTGGCTATAGTTGGATCGCAGTCCTTTAATGTCGATGTCCACTTATGATACTATGTGTGGACCCGCTGCGCTTCAGGGTTTCTCATAGCGTCTATCAGGTACCTAATCAATGCCGTAAAATTGTAGACTAGACGTTCCCAGAGAACCTGGGGTGCTTCGATGAATTTTTAGCTACACGTTGATCAGTAATTGTGTAGCTATTACGAATCTTCCGGGTTCCGGGATGCCTTTTTCGTTTTGTTTCGTTGTTTTTTTTTATTATAGACATGTTATGTGTTTCACGAAAATGATATTAAGGCCCAAGACACGGGTCTGCCTGCGAAATTCAAATTTAATTTGGTTTTTCACAATTTGTAAACTAATGCGACAAAGTGGACTTATGGCATTAAATTTTCGCCCCTAGCAATATCATCTTCACAGGTTTATATAAAAATCTTTACTTGAAAGTGTCCAGTTTAAGAAATTAGTCAAAATAATGACTAATTTGTGAGAAGCTCACGTCAAACTCATTATTTTGACCAATTTCTTAAATTAGTATAGTTGTGTAGTGTGGCCGTGAAGACGGATATAGGAAGAAAGAAGCTGGGAGAACCCTATAGAAACTCGGGTAAGTTTGAATTGTGGCGGTCATTGATCTAGAATCTAGATATTTAAATCGATGGTGGCGCCCTTAAAAATATAAAACAGCATAATTTTGGAACGTAGTAATTTTGGACACAACTTATTATTTTGGTTTTAGACACTAATAAATGAACTATTTGTGAACTATTGCAATACAATTTATTCATTAAAAATAGCAAAAAAATTGTCGACATTTCAAACGGCCAGCGGCTATTGCACTAGTTTAATATTGGAGCTGTAGAAAGTGGGCTGAGCAGGACCTGACCTTTCGAAGCGACCTTTAACCATTAATAGTGGTCTGATATGACCCCGGTAGTGTATGTGAAAATCGCTACCATTTCTCTATGATATAATTTCAAGCGCAAATTATAGAGGCGTGAACGAGTACAGTGGGCGGTACTCGCATCCCAGCTGTTTAGCATCTCGTTAATAAGATACTTGAATGCTTCTTTCATGCTCATGCGAATAGCTATGTGCATTGTGTTGTAATGGTATTGATTTTGTTTATGTTTTATATGGTCTTCCATTAAGAGTGTCCTACTTTTATAATAAACAAGTGCCTTTTAGATACAGCGTTCATTTACCTACATGGGTTTAGTTTCTATCATTTTGGCGAACTTCACACCATTTCAAACTTAATATTTTTGTAAAGATAAGACGTAATGTTAAATATTTGTTTTATTGGTTTGTTGGTCTGTTGGTTTGTCCTTCAATCACGTTGCAACGGAGCATCAGATCGACGTGATTTTTTGCATGGATATTGTAAGACCTGGAGAGTGACATAGGCTACTTTTCATTTCTGAAAATCAAAGAGTTCCTACGGGATTTTTAAAAACTAAATCCACGCGTACGAAGTCGTGGGCATCAGCTAGTCATTTATAATTGTTCCAATATTTCACGAATGTTTTAAGCAAATAAGTCAAAAATCATTGGAAATTCGTGGTATTTGATCGGCGTGAGGTGCAGAAATAACATATGCTTATTGGAATACACTGTCTATGTGCTCACTCGTAAGAAATATTAGTACGAGTAGGCGTGAGCATCGGTCACGTATTGGCCTGAGTTACAGCTTAGGAATGAAATAAATCTAGCTTCACATTACACTGCCGCCATATTGTGCCTTATACATCGACCGCCCACGCAAACATACGCACATGGAGTACAGCTCGAAAGTTTCAGCACAATTTAGTGACATACAGTTGGTCTACGACTGTGTTTACGCAGAATATTGGCTGGGATTTTCAGTAAAGCTGACGTTATGGGCCGATCAATAAATTACATTAGAGTACGCCTTACGCAAGTTTAAAGCTAGGCAGTTACCATGAGATGCTCTGGGATTGTGATTTCTGATTACAACTAAAAACCTAATTGCTTAAATACTACAAAAAATTACTTGTAGATAATCTAGAGAGTTTGTTACAGTATGCCGATGACTTTGCAGTCTCAACTGTCATTGTTAGAGCTGTTATGACGTTTGTTTCAGTGTACATGGCAGATGTCGAATGGGTATTAAGTTGAAATGTTTAATTACCGACAGGGCGACACCATAGCGTACCTACTTAGTGATCAAGGGGGCTCCACTGTATGATTGTTAAACTGTGCTAGTACTTCTCGAAAGCTTTACGTTTGTCAACTACACAATGAGACTAGAGTAATGAACTCACTTTAATGCTGCTTAATGTGATTCTATCTTTGGAGTTTAATTGTTTTTTCGTGTTTGTTTACTGGGTGTGTAGTTTCGGTAATTAAATTAAGATAAGGCTCTTTCAATTTAGATATATTTTCAAACGGTTCAAGATGAATACATTTTATGGTATCTTTTATTTAATGCAGGTACGTGTAAGAAGACGTCAAACCAATCCGTATTCCATTATTTGGTAGTAGATGATGCCCGCGACTTCGTCCGCGTGGATGTAGGTTTTTTAAAATCCAGTGTCTACTCTTTAATTTTCCGGGATTGCCTGTCTTTTTTTTAAAAAGAATATTAGCCATGTTAAATGACTAATATTCCCCTTTCCTCTCCAATTAAGCGACAGGCTTGTGCTAGGAGTAGGTACGACAATAGTGCAACGGGCGGGGTTTGAACCGACGACCTTTCGGTTTTCAGTCCACTCCTGTACCGGTTGAGCTATTGAGGCTCTTACCCGGAATGTAAGCTAAATCTCATCAAAATCGGTTGAACTGTTGGGCTGTGAAAAGCTAGCAGAGAGACAGACAGTCAGACAGACACATTTTTGCATTTATAATATTAGTATGGATTAGTATATTTAGAATTTTGTCAATCTGAATCTTTAAAATCTAGTTAGTCTAGTACTTAGTTTAAAAATTAATCATTTTGACATTCCATAATTTCGAAATAACTACTGTACAGATTTGGCACTTAATTTTACGAAAGATTAACCGTGACTTCATTTTTATATGCAGTTCAAGAAAAAAGTCTGTTACTAATTTTGTTGCGAGGATTTTTGGGCTCTAATTTAGTTTGATTGACAGCACCGCCGCCAGAGGTAAAATTTATATTATCTCTGGTGCTATAATATAAAATAAATTTGGACTGTATTATTCGGAATTATAAATCTCTCATGGAGCTCTCTTCACGCCTGTATCGAAATTCGATACGGTATAAAATGTTTGTGGTCATATTTTGGAATAATTTTTTTAACTATAGGTAGCTATCGACCTCGAGTTTGTACGTGGGGAATAAAACTTATGCCGTAGTTCTAAGATATCGGGATTACAAAAGGAACTTGTATTATTATCTAACTAGCTGATGCCCGCGACTTAGGTTTTTCAAAAATCCCGTGGGAACTCTTCGATTTTCCGGGATAAAAAGTAATAATGCCTATAACACTCTCCAGGTCTTTATCTATATCCATGCAAAAAATCACGTCAATCCGTTGCACCGTTGCGACGTGAATGAAGGACAAACCAACAAACCAACAAATCAACAAACTAACACACTTTCGCATTTATAATAAGGGTACTGATTTTTAAAAACAACCTTCATGGCGCAGTAGTAAGCGCTGTTGTCCTATTAGTGGGAGGTCCCGGGTACGATTCCCGGCAGGGGTTTGGAATTTTATAATTTATAAATTTATGGTCTGGTCTGGTGGAAGGCTTCGGCCGTGGCTTTACCACTCTACCGGCAAAGCCGTGCGAGAAATTTAGCGTTCCGGTATGATGCCGTGTAGAAATCAAAGGGGTTTGGGTTTAATAAAAACTGCTATCTATATCTATCTAGACTGCATCATCACTTACCAACATGTGAGACTGCAGCCAAAGGTCAGATTATATCTGAATAAAAAAAAGCCTACATGCCAATATAGAAATGGTTGTTTGAGTTTTGATTTTGATTTTTTTTTAATGTCTATATTATGGGTAGGAATGGATTATGAATTTGTGCGGTAAATTGAAGCGCACAAATAATAATTATGACGATGATTGCATTCCAAAATTGATATTAAAGTTGATAGGCGAAAATTAATTAAACCGTCGACTGATGGGTACGTAATAACTTTGACCGTTCATAATAATATGCATCACTTTGTAGAGTAGTAAATAATTTTAATAGCAAATATATACACAACATACCATTATACTGCAAATGATTACACAGGCTTACTATTATTATGATTTTGTTGATTTAACTTTATTTTAAATATAATACCTAATATGGTTTTATAGTTTAGGTTTAAGTTTAATACTTTCTGATTTAGGTAAGTACTATTTACTATGCAATTTTATTTGATTTTTGAATTTTATTCAATTCTATCAGCGTCTCGTGGGTCATAAAAAAATCTCTAGTAAAAAACCAATTTTTAATTTAATCTAAATATAAGTAATAGCACTTAGCGGGCGATGGAGAGAGCTATGCTTGGAGTTTCTCTACGTGATAAAATCAGAAATGAGGAGATCTGTAGGAGAACTAGAGTAACCGACATAGCTCAACGGGTTGCGGCAATGGGCCGGGCACATAGTTCGTAAAACCGATAGACGTTGGCGTCCCAAGGTGCTGGAATGGCGACCTCGCACCAGGAGCTGAAGCGTTGGAAGACCCCCCACTAGGTGGACGGACGACATCAGACGAGTCGCAGGGAACCGCTGGATTCAGGCGGCGCAAGACCGTGGCGTGTGGAAGTCCCTACAAAAGACTGCGTGTCCAGCAGTGGACATTTATCGGTTGATGATGATGATGATGACGATGATGATGATGATAAGTAATAGGCCGACGGATTTTAATCGAACTGGATAGAAGCGGCACAAGACTATGTGCTGAGGAAATCCGTGCAAGATACATTTGGCCAACATAGTTGTGTAAAGATACCATAGAAGCTGACAAAAAAAATGTTTCAAACACAGCGGCGGAACATAATAATGTTTGGTATTTTTTATTTCACTTATACTTCACTATATTGCCAAATGATGTAATGATGTACTATGAATTAATATACATATTTGGTACCTATATAATATCATTGTATAGCCAGCAGAAGTTATCTATCGGGTTAAACGACGTTAATAGACAAATCGTTTAAAAGTGCTTTTTATCTTTATCGAATGTAGTAAAAGAAAATTGAGTGATTTGTATTCATTGTGATTTGGCTGTTCATTGGAATATGTATGTTAAGCTACTTTTATAAGAACAATTAAAAAAACGAACAAGATTGACCTTAACCGAGACCATCAACGTCCGGTAAATTTTAAGACCGCGATAAAAGAACATAAAACAACACAGGAATTTCGAACTTGAACCAATGAATGGAATAATTGAAAAAAGTGAACCGAACCGGTTTATCGCATTACTTAAAAGCGGCTACAGGTTGTGTAAAAACTTAACGATCGACTATACTTTGCGGTTGTATAAACATAGAGGCTTAAAGATGTACCTTTAATTAACGGTGGGAAAACATTAACTAGATGATGCTTGCAACTTCATCCCAGTGGATTTTGGTTTTCAAAAATCCCGTAGAAACAAATAGTAAAATTTCCGTAAATAAAAAGGATGCTTATGTATATCTTTCCCCGGGATTTAAGCTATGTATAGGATGGACCAAAAACGGATGGGCCGTGAAAAGCTAGCAGACAGACACATGCACTTGCATTTATAGTATTAAGTTGAATCCATCCTCAATTTAAAGAAAACCTTTTTTAAAAAAAAGCTTTTGTAAAATGAATATTATAAGACAAATCCAACGAGTCCAAACACTACAAAGTTATTTTGAAAAGTCGAGGAGAGGAGAAGAGGAGAGATGAGACCAGTTCCATCATCATCTCCAACTTTCATGATTATGATGACAATGACCATATTATTGTATTGTCATCGAAGTTACATGGGTATGTGTTCCAAATTTCAGATCAGTCGGTTGAGGGGAACTGGTAAGACTGGTAAGATTTTACCACATAGGTACTAACACGGCAAGTTAAATAATGAGAAGACTTTGGCCATAATCTACCATTAGGTACTATAGGTATGAGTATCAATAATGATTCTTGTAGAAAGGTATATAAAAGATATTTTTCACATAATGTGCAATGCTGTCCATATAAAATACCTATGTGGCCATAAAAACGTGTGACGGGCCGACCGCCGGGAGTTCAAGTTTACGATCAGGACGTTTTGACCACACGCCTTCGACTATCGGTTATCTTTATAGGGTGTCTGGTAAGTGATATCTGACAGTGCATCTGATAGCTTTAGAGCTGACCATCTGAGAGCTTTACTGCTGTGGTTCCTAGAAATGTTAAAATTCGCGCTTATCTATTATTTGAATTACACATTGCATTATTTCATTATCTCAACCGGTTTTATAATTTTTATAGATTTATAAAGTTTTGCATTCTCGGTTTGCTGAAATTCTGTGTACCATTGTAACGCATTTGCTTTGAACCTGTACATTTACATATAAGAACGAAAGTACCTAAGCTACTATATGTAGATTTAAATAGTTAAATACACAGATTAGGTCTAAGTAAACATATGCAGCGAATCCAGGGGAATTTTCAAAATTATATAAATAGCAAATCACCACTTCCATCGTCGTAAAACCCAAAGTCGCGCAAAAAAATCCCGAGAATGCTTGAGAATACTCTGGCACTGTAAATCATGCCATAAGCCTTTCCAATGACTTTTTGTCATTTTTTGTATGGACAAAACACTTCAAAAATCAGCAGATTTAAGCTATCTTTTTATATTAGCTCCAATCATAATGAAAGTAGTGTTGTACTTTTAAGACCTTTCGGATCAGATACTGTTAGAAGCTTATTTAAACCCAAAAGGAACCCCGATTTAACCGCAGTGACCTAAGTCCTAGGACCACTAAGTATCCGATTGACATTCCCGTTACAAATATCTAGATGTGAAATCCCTAACAACGTGGCGAGCAATTGTTAAACTATGCAAATAACCCGGCTCCGCCCGGCCCTTTCTGATTAAAAGTTCCACGTTTGCATCCAGATAACCGTTGCATGTTAATTAAACTTAAGCTGTTTAGTGTTTACCCCAACAATAGTTATCAAGACATTGCTACAAATAGTACTGGTTTGGCTCACAAGTAAAGCTCTACTAATTACATTAATTGATTAAGAACGATCTTAGAATACAGTTTGTACAATTAAAATGGAGCTTCAAAATTTATTGCTGGGTGCTCAGACAAAAACTGATTCCTTTAAAATTTTACCGAAAATTTGGTTTCTAATCTATAGAAAACTTATTCAGTATTATCGAAATTTAGTTTTACTACATTTTAAGGCCGCTGGAATTAATATCTGCAGTAGATATAGCTCATGTTCTTTGTACACACCTTTTTATTGTAACTATGTACGTTTAAATTTTAAGTTTTCGATACACGAATAAATAAATAAAAACTTGTAAATAGGTTTAGAATTTAGATGAGCAGACTGGTATTCTAAGATAAATACCTACCTAATCTGTCTATCAACCTTTTTTTAACTTATATATTATTTAACAATACGTATGCTTAAAAAAAATTTTAAACAAACCCATTTTTTATAACTTCGTCAAACTGGGATACTGGTATAATAAATGATGGTTTTAATGACGAAGCAATTTATTTTAAAACGATTTCATCTAGCACTAATTAAATGTTAACCCTTATCAACGTATACCATATACCTGGTGTTTCTGTTACTCATAACCTACAACATTCTTAGTTTTTTATAGGACTTTTAAAAGAGATCGCATACGGCCGCAAGCCGCACCTATACAAAATGCATTTTTACGCTCGATGTTGTAACAGAGTCGGTAAAGCTTTTGTCTCTAGCAAACATAAGCTCAATGCATTTGACAAGAGCTGGCCAATGTGTAAACAGTGTTTGCAAATTGCGCCAATTTCTCTTGATATTTGTATAAAAACTCAGAAAAGTTAACAATCCCAACATCACTGGCTGCACGTGGCTAATATAACCAATAAGTCTACTGAGTGCATTGGCCCAACGCATTGGGTGATTGATTAGAAGGCTGTTTATATGACTTCGTGTGTTTATGTATTTGTTATCTATATATTTAGTTATTTCAGAACAATTTCTTGAAAACTCTTTGTAGAATATGTAAAATGACAAATTCGGCAGCATTAGGTCAAGAAATGCTAATAATGCAAGCAGAAGTCGACGTTGACTTGTTCTCTACTCAGCCATTTTCAAGGCAAGCCCAATTCTACTGTAATAACTCGCATTTCGAGAACGTAGCAAAAAATATGCTTTGCGCCTTTTGCGGGTTTTGTAGTTCGTCTCTTGGTATGCGATCACCTTTATTTTACGCTGCAGACAGACCGAATTGCATTTAGGCTCGCCGAGTGGACGAAAATAAAAGAGCTTATGACAGTTACGGGCAGGGTTGCCAAAACTTCAAAAATAAAATAGATGACTTTGCAAATAACTCAATAGACACAAAAAATCTCTCAATGAAAGTGTATGTTTTTGCATGTTCTGAAACGATTTCGATGATAGACCCGTTTAGAATTCCAATGTGTGAGTTTGTTAGTTTTTTGAATTGAATTGAATTTATTTTATAGATATTATTTTTGACGAAGGTATAGATATGTATTGTATTTCTTGCGATATTGTCAATGATTTTTATGATTTCGAAATCGACCGAAAAAATGAGACAAGTACCTATTCTCAAACTGACAGCCCTTGATAATTGCATTATATTATATTTAAGAATTTCTTGCGAAATTGGTCTTCAGCTTTACGGCTTCCGAAGATATATAAAGTAGGTATCTACCTACAAGGATTCTGTATTTTAGTGGATACCTACTAAAGTTTGGTCTCTAAAGTAAAATGAGTCTTTGGCACCGACGTATTTTGTTTTTTCATAATTAGTAGTTTATGAAAATACTATAAGATCATTTTAAATTCTCTATCCGTCCCTGCGTCGTATTCTCATTAGGTTTATCGCTGCCTTGCTATTCATTGCTGAGAGTTGTGATCCCTTTCCACCAATCAAATAATGCTAGAAGTTTTCTTGGAATAGTAATAATTTTTAAATAACCACCCGAATATTATAATAACATTAATCTTCGTAAGTAGTTACGAAGTACCAGTACCAATAATGATAAATTAAATTTAATAACTTGTGCAAATTCCCATCAAAATTAATATTATTAATAAGGTGATCACAATTTGTAGTTTTGTTTATACAAAACATAATAAATACGTTTTTTCTTGGCTCATTTGGTTACCTTTTCTACTTATACTAAGCAAATTAGAAATTAGATCTGTAAGGGGTGGTAGCAGTGAAACTCGAGGGTTGACTTCAAAATCTGTATTCTCCACTTATTCAGTATTACACAATACACGTAGGTAACAAAATAAACTTGGTGAATAATGACCTAATCTGGAGGCGGCAGAACGGACTGCTGGCGCTATCGCGTTCGTGGCCTCGACTGGGTGTCGGAGTGGGCTGCAGGTAGCTACCGCACTCCTTAACCCTACCAGTCTTAGAGGACTGCGTGGCTATCGCTCCAAGACCGGCCGCTAGGCTAAGAATCGGATCCTAAGCTGGAGGTGGAAGAACGGACTGCTGGCGCTATCGCGTTCGTGACCTCGACTGGGTGTCGGAGTGGGCTGTAGGTAACTACCGCACTCCTTAACCCTACCAGTCTTAGAGGACTGCGTGGCTATCGCTCTAAGACCGGCCGCTAGGCTAAGAATGATTTTCGGACTGGCGGGGCGCTCTTTTATACTCGCGGATCCCCGCTTCTTGCGTAGGCGGCTACTCGATGACGTGTTTGTAGAACAGTGCAGTTAGTAGTGTGCGAGTGGGAAAGCATTCGGCGGCCGCGCGGACGGATGGTTTGTTACAGTCTCCCCCTCTGGTGCTCGTTAACGTCCCGTAAGAGCACCAGGAACATCTTGAATTTTCCTTGGATGTCCTCGTCGTTGAATGGGTACAATGTGCGTTGGAACTTCCGTGTTTTTCCATAATTACACATGGTCCGTCTTGGCGAAGTGGAAATTTTGCTGACGTAAATGATCGACTTGCATATTCGGGAGGATGATCATTTGCATCCTCCCCCTGCATTAAAGCTGCTCCTACAGCATATTTGCTTCCATATTCAAACGATCTTCTTCTTTATAGTATTTACGTTGGGCGCCAATTATAAGGGGTGGTGTTTTCGTTGGGCCCCACGTTGGCGCCAGTGACTTTCCCTCAATTGAGGTGCATGAACGGACTGCGTGGCTATCGCGTTCATCACCTCAACGGGTTGTCAGAGTGGGCTGCAGGTGGCTACCGCACTGTTTAACCGGACTGGTCTTGGAGGACTGCTAGGCTATCGCTCCATGGCCAGCCGCTAGGCTGAAAGTCGGATTCTAACCTCAACTGGGTGTCGGAGTGGGCTGCAGGTAGCTACCGCACTCCTTAACCCTACCAGTCTTAGAGGACTGCGTGGCTATCGCTCTAAGCCCGGCCGCTAGGCTAAGAATCGGATCCTAAGCTGGAGGTGGAAGAACGGACTGCTGGCGCTATCGCGTTCGTGACCTCGACTGGGTGTCGGAGTGGGCTGTAGGTAACTACCGCACTCCTTAACCCTACCAGTCTTAGAGGACTGCGTGGCTATCGCTCTAAGACCGGCCGCTAGGCTAAGAATGATTTTCGGACTGGCGGGCGCGCTCTTTTATACTCGCGGATCCCCGCTTCTTGCGTAGGCGGCTACTCGATGACGTGTTTGTAGAACAGTGCAGTTAGTAGTGTGCGAGTGGGAAAGCATTCGGCGGCCGCGCGGACGGATGGTTTGTTACAGATCTAGTTAAAATTTAAAAATATAGCAAAAAGATCAAAGTTTAGTATATACCTATTATATACTAATATAATAAAATGAAAGTGAGTCTGTTTGTATGTCTGTAACTTTTTGATAGCTGATCCGAGTTGATGAAATTTGGTACATACCTACTCGGAGGTAGCTTGTATCCTGGAGGCTACCTTTTATCTCGGAAATTCAATCCCTGGAGTTCCCTCTGGATTTGTAGAAACCTAAATCCATGCGACGCAACGATTATCATTTAGTGTACCATATAATATACATATATATACAGAGGGATACCCTTATTGCTGAAATGTAAGCAATCAGAAAACGTTTACAAAGTCCAACGGATTAAAGTGTTGCCCCTTTTAAAAGTTACATCATACACCTCTACGACTTCTTTGAAGTAGGTTTCGGCATCGATCATTAATAAAGAAAACATAATTAGCGTCCAATCATTTCAGTTACAATCGAGTAGTTGTCGAAGACGTAACTTCATGCAACCGCACCCAACATAAAGGTCACCCAGTAGCAAGAAGTTTGACAGGCAACTAAAAGATGATATGTGTAATCGCGTCAGAACGAACATGGAACGGACGGTCTAAAAACATCCATCAATTTATAAAATTAACGCTTTGGAATAAATAGTATATGAGTTTCTCCAATTAAAGCGCATTGCTCACGCCATTTGTGACTGCTTTTGATTTACGATTATAGTTAATTTATCTTCTCGTTGCGAAACTCAAGACAAGGAATTCTTGTGACCAACAAAAATAAGGCTACTTTTGAGATATCTAATAGTGACTAATATTTAGTAAGTTAGCCTTGAATGTAGGTACGACTTAGAGATGACGTGGATAATCGAAACGGAACAACGCAACCTGCATAATTACAGTGTCATGAACAATAATTATTTTTTCATGTAAACTACTTATTTGTTCCACGGAATGAGTTAGGTGTAGCGCTTACATAGCACTTACTGTTGCTAAAATAGCAAAAATCAAGATGCTTCAAAAATATTTTGGCAATCGCAAGCCCAGAGTACTTGTGTTAGTAGAGGTCAGTGGGACATGCAGACAATGTCATAGTTCATGGCTATTCAAAATCAAACAAAAATATGATGTCACATGTCCTCCACATAATATATATATATAAACATAATATATATATATATATATATAAACAAAACAGTCGTATTTGACCCAGTTAAATATTTGAAACAGATTTTAGCTTTTTTCAACACGAACAAGCAATCGCTAAAACAATATATTACCAGCATGGGCTACCGGTGTTTTGCGTGAACAACGACGGTCTAATTACTAATAGCTAGCTATAGTTAATTGTAGTGACCTAAAAAGGTTTTACTAGTAGGTATAATATGCGAACGCTATACTTAAGCCGGCCGCAAACTCCCCGGCGATTGGAAATCCGATTACCTGATTTAAGCCTGATCTACTTAGGACAAGTCTTTGCAAGTCAATAGTATATGCACAGTAGGCTAAGTATAAGATTTTTAGTGTCTAATTGGATTTGGCTTCGGCTGTCCACCTCCGGCCAAAAAAAGGAGCTTTATAGCCTTTCAGCTTCAGCCATATGGGCCAAAGTTTTTACCGAAACCAAAAGTTTCTAACAAGTGTAAAAAAATTTAGTCAACAGCATAGATTTAGACAACAGTCAACATGAACTTGAACAAAACCTTATTTTATTCACTTATAGCCAATCTTGAACTGAATTTCTGAGGAAGAATATTAAACCTAGGCTTCGGCCAAGGTTGTGGCGATAGCCGATTAATTGGCTTCGACTTCGGCTAAAAATTGATTTTCTGTCGGACATTTCACTAATGTTGTCGAGGCACTGCAAAGTTTGAGTATATCAATAATTATTCAATTATTATTATCAATAATAATTAAATTAGAATAGGAGACCTAGCAGTAGAAAATCTATTAAATAAATTCTAGAAAATGAAGAAAACTGGACAGCCATAACCAATTTCGCTGAAATAATAATGAATGAAGGAAAAGGAGGAAGAAGAGAAAAGAGAGGAAAAAAGTGAAAGACAAGAATCTTGCTGTGTTGTAGGCTGAAAGGCGGGTACACGGTCAACAAGAAGACAGCAGGGTTTTTTAGCCGGTAAGAGTCCGGCTGTACCTACGGGTGTCCATGAGGATTTTCCCCTGCTGTATAAATATATTTAAAAAAAATCAACACCATAAAGCATATGACTTTAGACAAATAACCCGGTCTGGCACAACCGGTCCGGTCTTTTAGTACCGAGCCTCTAACCTCTGTTGCGTGATTTTATATAGTAGGTACTACTACACTATTCGGGTCATAAAGTCAAGATTTAATTATAAACTAGTTGTAGTTAACCGGATTTAGCCACTAAATCTAACTTGAAACAAAATTAGTTGAGGCCTTATTTCACTAAAACATTATCCCTTGACTTGATTTGTTATAATATAACTAATGTAAATTTAATTTTTTTATGTAAGAGGCTTTAGTTGAATGTATGAAAATCAGAACAGGTGTAGGTGTAATATTAAATAGAAGAGTTGAAATAAAATCGCGTGACCGAAATCAATAAAAAAATATTTATTTTATGTCCATAAGTTCCGTAGCAACTTTGCCATTAGTTAAAAATGTTATGATATTTTTTGACAGATAACAACTTTGCTAAGTAACTAATTGACAGTTATTAATTATTTCAGACGAGTCGTGATCTTGATGCTCACCAAATTATTAACTCAAGAAAACTTCTACAATCCGGTATTTGACAACTATTCAAATCAGTATTTTTATAAAGCGTCAAAACACGCGCTTAGTATGCAAGTTCCTATAAGATACTGGCATGTGACGTCACAATGATTTGACGTGCTTTTTTAGTTAAATTAATAATTTATAATGGTTATCACACTTAAAACTAACGTGGATTTTTGGAAGACCATCTATTTAAGAATCACTGAGAAATGATTTAAGGCAAATACCGTATTATGTAATTAATGGAAAGAGGTCTCAACCCTCAGCAATAAGGAATACGGGAGAACAGAGAGATGTTGTATTTATCTCAGAACAATCCCAAGTAATTCATTTCGAAGGAGCTCCACGCCTATTCTGTTCATTAAAATTTCATCGCCCTATTTTTATGGAAAAATGTTTCTGACATTTTAATTAATTTATCTTAATTTTAAGCTTTGATATTATGATGTACTTTATAATATCTTCGTTTACGTTCTTAATAATTATAAATATCAATGTATTTCATTATTTAAATTGTGCTATTTACACGAAATATGTAAGTTTTAATCTAAATATATAAAAGGAAAAGATGACTGACTGATTGACTGATCTATCAACGCACAACCCAAACTACTAGACAGATCGGGCTAAAATTTGGCATGCAAATAGCTATTATGACGTAGGCATCCGCTAAGAAAGGATTTTTGAAAATTCAACCCCTGAGGGGGTGAAATAGGGGTTTGACATTTGTGTAGTCCATGCGGACGAAGTCGCGAGCATAAGATAGTAATGCTATATAACAGTAGTGCTATTTTATATGTTCCGTGGGAGTATTGTAACATTTAACGAAACAGACGGATGTCAGATAAGTATATTGTGTTATTAGAGAGCAACAAGACGTATGTATGTAGGTAGTAGAAGTTCAATACTCCCATTTGAGGTAAGGAATTAAGGTAGGTATATCTTTGTTCGAAACTTAATTATAGCAAATGGATTAAACTAATTATCATCATCATCATCATCATGATCAACCCATCACTGGCTCACTACAGAGCGCGGGTCTCCTCTCATAGTGAGAAGGGTTTTGGCCATAGTCTACCTCGCTGGCCATGTGCGGATTGGTAGACTTCACACACCTTTGCTAGCATTATGGAGATCTCTCAAGCATGCAGGTTTCCTCAAGATGTTTTCCTTCATCGTTAAAGCAAGTGATATTTAATTAATTAAAACGCACATAACTCCGAAAAGTTAGAGGTGCGTGCCCGGGATCGAACCCCCGACCTCCGATTAGAAGGCGGACGTCCTAACCACTAACAGCTTCAAACTAATTATATAAATGTCAATTTATACCAAGATAAGGGGGTCGCGACTTAAGAAGCCAAGGAGCTAATTCGTACTAAATAGATAACAAATAAGGCTAACGGTGACCGGCATTTAGAAGCGTGTCTTCTTGCTCTTTGGCACTACAATTAGCTATGTCCATCAGTTAAGAGCCTTCGATGATAGTAGTCATGGTAACGAAGGACCACACACGAACAATACCGCTGGACTACCAGGAAATATGCAAATCAGACCCTTATATTTTGTTAGAACCTTGTCATTTTAACTTTTTGACCGATCCTTTATTAACTAGGTACCTATTTGTATGTATGGTATTGTGGTAAAGTTTTTACATATTTTTATCGCAATGCGTATGGAATACTGTATAAGCTGTATTGATTTTGAGTTTAATTTTTAATTGATAATTAATATAATTAAACTTTCTTATTGCAAGATGCCTATTTAATACTTATGAAATAGAAAATAAATTTAATAAAATTTAAATATTAGGTATTATAAAAGCAGAAGAATGACGAACTGACTGAAGAATGACTTACGTATCTAAATACGTAAATCCACTTTAAGGGTGTTAATCCACTGAAGCTAGGCCCCGATTCTCTAGTCTCTCTCTAAACTAAATTTAGAGTATCTGCATCCTTTTCTTTTTACTAATGCTAAAAAAGGAACGGAACATGACTTTCACATTTAAAGACTCT
Organism: Maniola hyperantus; assembly: GCF_902806685.2. Classification (NCBI taxonomy): domain Eukaryota; kingdom Metazoa; phylum Arthropoda; class Insecta; order Lepidoptera; family Nymphalidae; genus Maniola; species Maniola hyperantus. The sequence goes on from NC_048543.1 coordinate 11,165,332, forward strand.
AAATTTTAGTGCACAATACAAATTTAAACAGTAGGTTCGCGAGTGCGTGCTAAAATCACGGGTTTTACCATTTAAAAATTAAATTTAGAAATGTCAAACTGCTTCTGTCCTTTTCATATTACAATAGTAAGAAGAGGGTGCGAATACTCTAAAATTAGGTTGTGCTTCCCAATCATTTCTGTGAGAAATTACGCAATCGTTAATTCACAATCTTTTAATAACATGACCCTAAATCCTAGCATATGAAAGCTGTACAACCTGTGTTATCAAAACAGCCTGTTTTTACAATAATATATTTACTGTATGGACATTCATATAACGAGTTTAGTTTTGAATAATTAATCAGCGTAGGTATCTGTAGATTGACGTGGCGCGTTCAATCGCACAAATACGTCAATGATCGCACGGGATGTACATTGTACAGTTGTGCACACGATTTTTAAACTGATGCATAGTTTTTTTTAAATAGGTACAATCGACCATAAAATGTTTTACCATTTTTGATAACAACTTCTTCACTTAAGGGCTTGTTTCGCCACCTAACGAATAAATTAGACGTTTTGACAGTTTTTGTATTGGGAATCTGTCAATCTGACAAAATCCGTTAGATAAAGTTTATCTGATGGTTGTGAAACAGGCCCTTAGGCGAAGACCTGATGAGCAAAACAGACTCTGTTCTTTTACGATGCACAAATAATTAATTATATGCAAACTTTATGTGGTAAGCCATTTTTATAATCACTGTTATCTAGGTATTGCGTCGTGGCAAAATATTCCTTTTTTTTCAGTTACCTATACAAATGTCGAAGGCCTTATTTGTCAGAAAATACTTCAGACATTCATACAATGAACGCGCGATTGCGTCTCCGGGCGGGTTGACCCGCCATTGGTACTTAAAGTACGCATCAAGTGATTGTGGTTTTACCGGTTTGATATCTTTCGTGTATTTTAATTTTTTACATCACATTATGTCATTCACCAGCCATTGTAATCAATAAGATTTTTAATGAATAAAACATACCAAAGCCTGTAGTTTGCTGGATTGAAGCCGACGGGCTTTGTATCGATGCAAAAAGGCAGTCGGCTTTCAAACTGTGTATGCCAACCTAAAGTTGTTATACTGAATTAAGTAATGTATAATAATCCATACTTCCATACTAATATTATAAATGCGAAGGTGTATCCGTCTGTCTGTTATCTTTTTTTACAGCTCGCCGCCCATCCAGCCGCGAAAAGACAACGGGCGGAGCTTCCATCCTGGAAAATTAATGAGTTGGCACAAGAGAAGATTTTCCAAGCGGGCGAAGTAAGAGGCATCGTCTAGTACTTAGTATTTATAGAATTGCGAAGTTTGTCTGCTCATCTGTTACTATTTCACGGCCTAGCCGATGAACGAAATTTAACGAAAGCCACAAAACTCTTGTATCTTGTAGACTTTTATCCCAAAAATATCTTAGTCCATTAGAAAATATACTGTTTTCTCATTTTAAGGGTTCCGTACCTCAAAAAGAAAAACGGAACCCTTATAGGATCACTTTGTTGTCTGTCTGTCTGTATGTCTGTCTGTCTGTCTGTCTGTCTGTCTGCCTGTCGGTCTGTCAAGAAACCTACAGGGTACTTCCCGTTGACCTAGAATCATGAAATTTGGCAGGGAGGTGGGTCTTATAGCTGGCATTAGGGGAAAAATCTGAAAACCGTGAATTTGTGGTTACATCACACAAAAAAAATTAATTTGTGGTCATGAACTAATAATTATTATTTTCAATTTTCGAAGTAAAAACTATATCATATGGGGTATCATAATATGAAAGGTCTTCACCTGTGCATTCTAAAACGGATTTTTTATTTATTTTTACGCATCATAGTTTTTTGATTATCGTGTCAGATTACCGATTTGCAGGCATCAGTTAGTTTTCAATAATTCCTAAACCCGTACTGTAATGTTGGATCGTCTAGATTGTAGACGATCCAACAGCATAGCTGGATTTTAAATACCGATGAAGTCAAAGATAGGTCGCGCTATCCCAAAAGAGAGGTATGGCAGTTGTATAGACCCTTACCCCTAATGGGCTTCACGCCTACGTAGCCACGTAGGGCTTTGCTTGAATAGTGAATCAATATGTCAAAAATCTCACCGGAATTCGAAACACGGATCTCATTCTAACTTTGAGATTATTTGCACTTTACCTATACCTACTAGAGAGGTTACCAAAAAAGTCAACTTGAAATTATTTGAGATAAATATTAATTTAAAGTAAATTTAATTCACTTTTATTATGAACTAACCTTGTCTAGCTTTTTAACATTATAGAAAACTCTCGGGTATAATGCGTCAAAGAATTACTTCTCACGCGCTATTTTGACTTTATGTGTCAAAAGTACGATTATAGTTCTTATTTTAAAGGTGAACCGGAGGTACTTTTGCCATGACAGTTGACACATAGAGTTAAAATGGCGCGTGAGGAGTTAATTTGTACGGAGTAATACTGGTTTCCTTATGATGTTTTACTTCTCCGTTAAAGTGAGTGATAATAATTGTTTGAAACCAAACTCCGAAAAAAGTTACGGGTTCGAACCCCCTTTTGAATAGGAGACCAAAGTTTTAGAAGAATAATGGTTAACCATCACTGTTTCCTTTAATAGACCTTAATACGCAGTCTTAACTCTAAGTAATTCAAATCTTATTCGTTAACATTTTGTTATTATGTAATTCAAAAATGTACTTGTTTCGCATTTACAACGCTATCGTATTTGCGACTTGTACCCTACAACTAGTTTCAGAGACATTTCCGTATGCAGATCTCAAAAAGATGAGTTATCTTAACAAGTGGTCTGCACATAAACCAGATACGGACATTTTCCTAAAATTGTTTTTGGTTACCGTTGTAGATATTTGCATAAAGATGCCTGTTGCAGATACAGCAGTTAAGGAGAAATAACGTCTACGCGGCATATTTGGATGGTGTTCAAAGGCTGTAAAATGGAGATAAATTTATAGTTGGTTTCTGTATTTTGCTTACAATCCTGTTGAAGATATCAAAACAGGAAACCAGCGAAACTAAAATAAAGAATGTTTTATATACCTACTTAATGTGGCTAATTGTGCTGTACACAATTTCTAAACAAGACTAAATTGATAGGACTAAATCTATTGCCGTCACAGAAATTGACATAATTATATAAAAAATTAGTAGAGGTCAGATTCTTACCTAAATACCTAAATATAGACTACAGTATACATAATACTTAATGTAAGTAAGTTCATTTAGCAAAGGTTAAGTTTATCTAGGTCCAATTAACCATCAAACTTGAAACTGTAATGTAAGGCACCGTGGACAAATGCTTTATGCAGCGCACCCACGATCCAATATCGAGAACAAAATTATTATCAGGGCCTGTGCGCGATAAATCCCATGTCGCAGTTGACCGTTACTGCCATCGCGACATGCTATCTGATCCTGCACCGTGACATATTGTTGGGATGTAGGTATATTGGGTATTTTGTCGGAATCGAGAGTCACGAATTAAGATCGTTCCATATTGTTTTCCGTTGCATTGTAAAATAAATGTTTCGTCTTGTTAGATAGCGTCCCATTTAAATTTCATCGAAAGATTTAAATCATGATTGGCGATTACATTGGTTTATTATTATTGACTTATTGATGATCCATTTTCGTAAAATCTGATCTGCCAACGAAGAAATGGAAACAATAATATTATATTCATGCCATTCACATCATTGTTTTTCCCATAGATGTTAAATATTATACTTTCGTAGAAGAACTCGTTATACTTATAGTCTTTGTTGCAGTAATCGAAACAGTTCGGAAGATTAGGAAAACTAACTTAATTTCTTCGTTTCGTACCTGATACTACATACTTATAGCTATGTGTTCATGGAGTACAGAATATACCTACGTCTATTCAATTTCTTTTAAATGTACAAAGTAAAGTAGGCTTGAAGTTTTAAAACAAATTTCTTGGCGTCTATCTGATTTAATCTTAGTTTTGGAATAATAATGAAACTGTGACAATTTTATGTGATTTGTTAAAGAGATAAGTATTGTTTATAAATTGTTTTAGATTATGTATATTTTATCCTGCTAACCTTAAGCTTTTCAATTTAAATTTATACCTAGGAACGTAAAAGAAACTTAATACTTAAAAGATTTTCTTTTGAAATGTGTTTCGTGCCTTGTGGTTTCATTGTTATCTGCTTTCACCTGTTACCAACCATAATTACTATAGGTAAGCGTAACTAAAAGATGTGATTACTTAACTTTCCATAGAGAAAAAACTAGAACATAGGTACCTTTAAAAAAACAACTTCTCAATTCGACAAGCATGTTTTATCATAGTTACCAAAAAATGGTAAATAAAAATTTTCTTTTCTTAAAAAATCAAGGCCGAAACCATTTTTTATTTTGAAGTCTCAACAATTTCACAGTAAATGTGATAATGATTGTTACGTACAGGTCCAACCTACGTTAATATTCTTCACTATTCTTCGTCTTTAAGTACAGACAGTGTTTCGTAATAGATACAGTAAACATGTCGAGTTTACTCAATACGAGTAAAACTGATTACTTTTTATGAAACTTATGATGCTGTCCGCATTTGCGGAGTTGTTTTACACCGCCGGCCGGCAATATTTCTAGTTTTCCATTTATGGCTACGTATATGAATGAGTTATCTTATCCACCAACGAAGTTTGTTTCATAATCCCTATCTCATTAGAAATAAAGACCCTTTTAGATAGAGGATGTTACGACTAACTAAGTTTTCATATATGGCCGCTTATGCAGTCGGCCTACTAGAAGATGCTTTTCCTGAATAATTCAAACCAAATGAAGAAATAGTTAAAAGTTTTATTACTTATCGATCTAAGAAACGACGCCGAACAAATTCTTAAGATATTTATTGGTAAGATTATTTTGCATGCGCATTTTGAAATCGACGTCCGACGTCCGTTATTCTGGGAAGGCTTATCACAATTTTATGTTATTTAGACTAAATATGGTATTATGTTTAACGAGAACCTATACATACGTTAACTATGTACTAAGGAATGCTAAGTGGGATCCTGCGTGTTAAATACTATTATATTTGTGAGCCTGTGTTTTTATAATAATATGCTTGTTTCATTTCACATTTGTGTGAGTTTAGATAATATTTTTGTATGTTTTTATGCACACATTTACATACTCTACCTTCTACTAATATTGCTCTGACAAAACTATATTATAATTATGATCATCATCATCCCCGGCCACTACTGCGCACGGGTCTCTTTTCAGAATAAGAAGGGGTTAGGCTAGACTATGTCCGCCACGCTAGCCAATTGCGGATTGGCAGACTTCACACACCTTTGAGAAAATTAAGAGGTATTCTCAAGCATGCAGGTTTCCTGACGATGATGTTCCCTTCACTGTTAAAACAAGTGATAGGTACTTAATTATTACTTAAGACGTAAATAGCCCCAAAAAGTTGGAGATTAGTTCCAGCTGGTGATAAAACTTTATAATGTCATACAGGTACTAAGCATCCTGAAGTACTCTAAAGTATTTAAACCTGAAGCTATTTCTAACAGTGAACATAGTAAACATAAAGTTATTAAACATTTCCAATCCTGCACTAAATGAATTAGGTTTGCTCTACATTATAATTCAAAGGTACTGAAATGTACTTTCAACGGCATATTCTAGTTACATTTATCTTACAACACGCAGCGTCTCATGTACCCGTTACGAAACAAATTTATACCGTGCCTCTAGTATAGAATAGAATACACAGAAAGACTAGTATAAATCAGTTGGTATTGCACACCATAAAGATTCTCACCATCTTCTGCCACAAATGAGGGATTTTCACATGCCCCATCGTAAACTATACTGCGTTAGCAAATAAGTAAAAAGTTAAATAACTAATCAATCTAATAATAATGATTATTGTATATTATGAACAATGGCATTTAATAGTCAAAAATAGATACTTGTAGATTTCAAGAACGAGCACGAATTATAGTGTGTTTTTTTACCTGGGACAGCATGGGGAAATCCAAAACCATAAGAGGCACAGGGAAACTGTCTTAGGAAACTTCAGCTTTTTTCAGCTTTTTGTGAAAACAATTTTGGTATAGTCATTATTTTGGTCAAGCGTGAGTTGTCCATAAAAATCAGAGAAATTGACTTATTTTTTTTATATTATGCTGGTGACTTGGTCCGCATGGATTTAGGTTTTTAGAAATACTGTAAGAACTCTTGAATTTCCTGGATAATAAGTAAGCTATGTACATCAACAAAAAAATAGCCTATGTACATCCCCGGGATAAAATCTAGTAGACAGAACGATTTTGCATTTATGATTACTCTGAAGTTTGAATGCTATAAACCCTTACTGAAACCATGGGTGTATAAAAGTACAAGTAGCCTGAATGCATCCATGTCGCTACGAATTATCTTATACGCTATTTTGAGATGCATTGCGTATCTTACGAGCAAAGTACGTGCACTTCATTCCAGTAGTAGATAATTAAATGTCAATTCGAGCTCGCCGGGGCGCTGCAACTGATAATTTGAGGCGATTGTATCTTTATAACAGACTTTATAGCTATACGCTCAAATGGGATAATTTTATTGGCTTGTGGATTTGTTCGCTTCATTACTCTTTGAATCTATTCATTACGACATAGTTTAGTTTTGCTGAAGTACGTATTGAATATTTATTTAGCGTAGATAAGGTTGCCTCCATCAACCCATAGCCGGCTCACTACAGAGAAGTTAGATGTGCGTGGCCGGGATCAAACCCCCGATCTCCGATTAGAAGGCGGATGTCCTAACTATCACAGTTTTCAACCTAATCTTATGTAAAGCCGATTTACAATAAATCGTGGCCTACAATTTTATTAAGATTAGGCAAGAGTCGAACTAAGTCTTACAAGGTAGACACTGGCGACGCTGTGCAAAAGAGGTCGCCAATATATCAAACCAGCTTTAAAATGAGTGCTATATCGTTATCACTAGATTTTGTCCCTGGTAAAATGGTTTTTAGGTCCGTGCAAAGTTAGCCCTTTCTAATAGCATGTCCGAAGGTCATATTATGGCCCAGTTACCAAAGGCTAGAGAAATAGCTATAAAATAGGAAAAATAAGGCAATTTGTGAATTTCCAGTCCTTATCGTCTACCATCAACCCTACACCAGAGCAGGCTTGGGCAAAAAATACCGATGTATCGATATATCGACATTTTGCTTTTTTGGTGATATAATATAACTTTTCAATGTATCAATATAAAATATCACATAGGTATCGAAAAAATATCAAAACGATTTTTTTCCAATAGCAACGCTCCTGTCGCTACTGAACTAAACCTTAAATTCAGATATAAAAATTCAGAGCGGTAAAAAAGTACCCATGATCCGTGTCGCTTGTCATTGACTTTGTTAATATAGACTAGGCAAAATACAGTACCTATTATTTGCAATCGTTAAAATTCTTACCTTCTTTTGATATTTAAAATCTAAATATATAAAAGGAAAAGGTGACTGACTGACTGACTGATCTATCAATGCATAGCTCAAACTACTGGACGGATCGAGCTGAAATGTAGCATGCAGATAGCTATTATAACGTAGGCATCCGATAAGAAAGGATTTTTAAAAATTCAACCCCTAATAGGGTGAAATAGAGGTTTGAAATTTGTGAAGTCCACGCGGACGAAGTTGAGCATAAGCTAGTAATATAATATTATCGATACTTATTGGCACTTCAGACATCCCTAGTCCCTACACCAGAGTTTATTGCCCACGTAACACGTTGACATTGACAAAATCTTTGCAACAAATCAGTGAAATCTACGTAGGGTTCAGTGTTGTAATACCTACCGTTCGATCGAAACAATGGTTGCAAAAGTTCGTAAATTTATTCGCGTTCACGATTTATATTAAATTGAATGAATTATGCAAAAATTTGAGGGAAACTTTGCTACGTGATACAATATACCTCGTATAAGTATTTATTTAATTTAAAAAATATCCAAGTAACTTATTTTTTAGATTGTATCAAAGATTATTGTATCAAACTGGCTCACCAGTTTGGTGAGAGAAAAACTATGTATTAATTGGTGTACGCTTGTTATAAATAAATTAAAAACAAAAAAAACAAAACAAAATCAGTTTCGCAAAGCTTTGCAATTTGTGAATATAAATTTAGTTTTATAGTAGGTAAAGTGAAATTTTATACAAATCAGCTACCACCTCGAAACACGCAACAATTTTCACTTTAATTAAAAAGGTGTAGTTTGTACTAAAAACCACTAAAATAAAGTCTAGACTTTTATCGTAATCTCTATAATCTTTTCGAATTAGCTGCGCGAAGTACCTACTATTTTATTCTTTAAAAAATACTAGCTGTTGTCTGCGACTTCATCCGCGTAGATTTAGTTTTTAAACATACCATGACTTCTTTGATTTTCCGGGATAAAATTAGCCTATTTTATACCTACTCTCTAAGTCTCTAACTATGTCCGTGGAAAAAATTATAACGATCCACTGCTCGTTATCATAAATGCGAAAATGTGCTTGTTTGTTGGTTTGTCAGTTTAATGATTTGTTGGTTTGTCCTTCAATTACGCTTCAGCCTGCATTGGACCAACGGATTACTCCGATTTTTTAAATGGATATATTTTATTTGACTTTTTATCCCAGTGCCCACGGAATTTTTATAAAATCTAAATCCACGCGAACGAAGTTGCGGGCATTAATAATTAATGCTAATTATTAGTAAACCAATAAACCAACAAACACTTTCGCATTTATAATATGGGTAGTGATTCCTACAATTTCTTAAAACTAACTGTAACCAGAAAAACGTAATGGATTCAATGTAATGCACTATGATCTCATGTGGTGATTTCTCAAGCGATGAGACTGGGGGTAAAAAGTACCAACAGGAAGGGTGCTTGAAACAAGCAGGTGAGGTTAACTCGTGACGCACTCGCGTGTTATGAACCACTCTGAGGTGAAGGTTACGAAATGACTGTGATGCTATCTGTGTAGTACGGGTTAAAATTTATATTGTTACACAATGAAGCATCGATATAATTATGTGCTTACTTGTGGCTAGTTCTTTATTGAATAATGGGATGAATGTAGAGTGATTGAACAAAAGAAAATGAGACGGTGAGATGGCCATATCATTCATAAGCTTTGCTGATCATTTAATCGTACCTCAATTAACAGACTTTATCTGACGACATACCTACTTAAAATACTATTTGGCTGACTAGTCAAATAGTATTTTAAGTAAACCGTACCTATTTAGGTTTTAGACAAGTTTTAAATGATTATCTAATAAAAGAAGTGGGTTCCATTATAGGTGCCTATAGTTTTGAATAAATTATGCTGAATAAATTATGCATTTGCTATCATTTTTATTGAGATTTTTGTTTTGTGTGTTGTGCTTAGCTGTAATGTGATTTTTTACTATAAAGGCATCGCAATCAATCAATCAATCAAGCAGCCTGTTTGCGTCCACTGCTGGACATAAACCTTCCCAAGAGCGCTCCACCACACAGCCCTCCGCCTTATCCTTAAAATATTTCACGCATTAAATTCTTATCATGAGCACTACCATTTAAGTTTATGAATTTACTGTTTGGAATTAAATGCCTATTTAATGTACTGATTTATTAAAACGTTCAGCTTGGCTCTATACCTTATAACACGTGTTATCGACCGTTTACACTCAAGGGCAAGAGCAAGTCAATGGCTGCTGAGTGCTGATACGCTGAAACAATTTCTAATGTTTGATTTTGTTCCATGAGCGTGGGTTTGAATCGATTTCACGTAATTACAGTAATAATTTTATAGCTGTATAATAAAAGTGACAAAGCTGTATCATATTATTATACACACACGATATGACACATTCATTTCATTGATTGGATCATATTATTGTGTAGTTCACTCTGGTTATATAAACGATATGAGTAGGTATCTACTATCAAATATGGGTTATAGTATGGTTGCTTTGTAAAAAAAAATATAGTAGGTACGCGACAGGTTCAGAAGGCAATCAGGGTGGGGACAATATGCACACCCGCACAGCCCCTGCGCTAACACGGCTCGGGATAGCGCGGTTGACGTGCGGGTGTGCGAGGCGTTCCCCCGCCTCATACCCCGATTGCTATCTCAATCTGTCGCGGACCATAAATGCTCATTGTGTAATATAATTAATTTTATTATTAAACCATACAGGTACGTTTCAATCCAATTTATGTATATGCACAAATTTAGTAATTACCCTACGTTGTGTAGCTTTGATATTATACTTCCTATAAAAACTTAATTGGATTTTATTAAATTAAGTTATAAATCATATGCTTATTAAAAATACGAAGCCATAATATACCCAAGGTGAACATTGTCAATTTGATTATGAGTCATTAAATAAATCAACACAATGTTATAAATGCTAAAGTATAAATTATCTATGTCTATGCGCTACTTTTCCACTCAACAAAATTTATACAGATATAGCTTGCATTCTGGAGATTGACATACCTACGCTAATTTGTATCCCGGAAATCATCCAGTTATATGTAAATCCGTGTGCTATTACCAATTTATATATTAGGTATATTATAGATATAGACCTCTAACATCGCCAAAGATTGTTTCGATACCCAGTATTAATTTGTAATTCTAAATTGAACAAAAAGCAAAAACACATTTCAAATCAGGACGAAAATGTTAAGCAAGAAAACGTTAAGAAAAGTTTGCAAGAGTTTCTTATTTCTTTGCGGCAAAAATACATCAATGGTAAGAATCGTAATACTTATCTGGCAAATTTACGTTTTTTGTTAATTTACTCTTCAATACTTTCGCTCTCACTGTCGGTGGCCGTTGGCCATAAGCAAGATTAATGGTGCAACAAATCATTTCCCATGTTTTTTTTGTGTTCGTAAGTACCTAGGTTCTAAAATGATAAGCTGTGTAAACCTACTCATATCATGTAAAAGTATTTTTTAAAGAAAATACACGTGTAAAGTCACAGTTAAAATAAAGCTACATATCTTATTACCGTGATTTTGTCCGCGTGGTATTAGGTACATTTATTTTAATTTTGTGAACAACTTTCAAAATCTTTCCTCAAAGCAACTCTACTCAAGGTATAAATAGGGTACTCAAGAAAATATCTCATCCAAACAAATTTCTAAGTCAACCAGTTTAGGTGGTGTGTTGACTGTTGACTATGTCAGTCAGTCAGTCCTGGTCAAAGCTTACCATCTAATTTTTTTTTTGAAGAATATTAGCCAAGTTTATTATGCTGACTAAAATTCCCTTTCCCCCTCCAACTAAGCGTAAAGTTTGTGCTAGGAGTAGGTACGACAATAGTGCAACGGGTGGGATTTGAACCGGCGACCTTCCGGATTTCAGTCCGCTCCTTTAACCGTTGAGCCATCGAGGCTCATTTACATAGCTAAATCTTACCATCTTATATCAAGCTTATTGTACAGAGAGTTGGCATCCAGATACAACTGAATATGTCCTATGTGCCCCAAAAATATTGTTTTCTTGAACAGTAAACAAGTTAAACAACATAATACTTACTCACTCAGTTTCTAGTCATTTTACTTCGGCCTATTGATTTTCATTATGCTATCAATATTATTCTTGGTATTATTTTGTGCTTGAAAATGTATGAAGCAAATATACTTATAGTACGCGGCAGAAAATAATGTACATCGACCTTTAGAATGAGATTTCGGCTTTGTAGAGCGTTGTCTCTGTGTGACGTTTTGTCGATCCCAACGACAGAGGCAATGTTCTACAAAACCGCTATCTCTTTCTAAAGTTCGATGTACATTATTTTCTGCCGCGTACTGATGTATAATAATGTTCTTCCCGTGTCATGTCGTGTATAAATCTTGTCGATGGCTCCAGCATGCAGGCTTGACTCGTACTTGTTTTTTTAGTCGTACGTATAATCATCACTTGCGATCTATAGCAAAGGGTCGACCGAGAAATCGATAATAAGTGATTTAAGCGATAAATCGTCGAGGCGTGTATAAAAAGACGAACGTGCGTGCATAATAAATTAGGTAACTGAGATAAGAAAGTGAGTTCAATGTTTATTTAATTTAAATTCCACTTGCTAATTAAAACATGACCTTGTTTAAGATTGTTGTACTGAATATTATGAATAAGATCCTGTAAACTTTTTATGAGACAAACAAGTTACTTACGCCTTCTACGTCTTTACAAAGTGTCATTATTCTGAGAACTCTATTTAAAGGGTAAAAGTTTTCCGCCGAGTTTCTTGCTGATTCTTTTCTTGGTAGGAAGCTGGCATCCCGAACCAGTGGAAGATTCCTGTGACCATCCAAAATCATTCGTAAAAGTTTATTTGAATAAAAAAACTATTTATTTTTCTTTAGACTTTGATCCCACTTAGCAAAAGTTCAGTTTGAGTTTTTTTTTGCAAAATTCTGCATTCCATGTTCCCTGTATCGGTTTAGACTTTTACACAGAAAACTATCTAATCAAAGCAAAAGCACAAGCACAGTAGCGAGCGCTATATGGACTTATAAGCGGGAGGTCTAGGGTTCGTTTTCTGGCAGGGACAATTTAGAAATTAATTTCTAATTTGTCTGTTAGGAGCCTTCTGCCGTGGCTAGTTTCCACCTTACCGCGAAGCTATTTAGCGTTCCGGTGCAATGCAGAAACCGATAAAGGGTTGGGGTTTAAAACTGTCACATCCCTTATAAGTTAGTTTCCATCTGAGACAATACCACCAGGTGAGATTGTAGTCAAGGGTTAACTTGTACCTAGTGGAGTTTATACAACTTTGAACTCAAATCTTTTTTTTTTTTCTAGGAGGAGGAAAAATCCCGAATGGACTTCTGTCTATCGACAGGGTGTGTCCGACTCGCACGGACTAAAAAGACCTCCCCCTCTGCGAGATCAGCACGGAACCGTGTAACATTACTTCGTGCTGACCCTCTGGTTGCTCTTCTCCTTTTTTTCTTGTTTTTCTCTATCTTCCCTTCTCATCATTATGGCTCTCAGCATCTGACCGTATCTGTGCCATTCATTCTCGCTTGACACCATACGGGCTACCAGATTTTGGGCGATACCAGAAATCTGCGGTGTAGATACCGCTGGCAGTGTGAACGAGGTCTTAGATGTTAAACTAAGTTAACAAACAATAATTCGGCAATAAATTCCAGTAATATCTCTTAAAAAATTAGACCGATTTAAGTAGCTGATAATATTCAATTGTTGTAGCGATTGAGTCACGGTTTATCAGTACAAAATACCAGAAAATGGCCGGCGGCCGCTTGAATTTCTTTAATGAGTCACTACTAACGATTTTGTGTCAAGCTATAGTAATGAATAATGTAGAACACGTACAAACCGACCTACATCTAGGTCCGATTGGACCTAGCTCGTTATTTTTGATCACAGCTCTCAAATTGCTGGTTCAACGAGTTTTTCTTTTATACGCACTTTTCTTGAAAGCCTTTTGACCTTTCCTTTGAATTTTATTATAGGAACTACTTGAAGAGTTAATGTTGCTGGCACACGTAAATGTGAAATCAAATAGCATTTCAGCCAAATTACGTAAGAAACTTTATAACTTCTTACCTACTCAGGTAGCTTTTATATATGTACTTACTTAAAAATAATTTTGTTGCGTTTCTTAAAATATAGTATAAGTACAATATTTTACATTTTTCTAAGGTATCTGCTAGTAAATCAATTTATTTTTCAATCTTCACAGTTAAATTACTGTAATTAGGATCATAAATTCTATAACTTGAAAGGCCCAACCAAAACAAAAGTGTAATTAAATCAATTAACAATTTATTTCCCAATAGGATCCCCGAGGCCGGAATATACCTACCCTACTTCGACAAAAACGAAATAAATCTACCGTAATTACTTTACCACAACAAAAACCAGAGCGGGGTTGACCACTCGGCCATTATTTATTACTTTTTACCTGAGTATAACGGCTCCAGTAGGCGCCTATAATGGCTAATTTGTTGATTTCTTATATTGATACAAAAGTAATTACCTTTTCTTCTTGATCGAGTATGTTCTCTGTATTTAAGTAAGCCAGGGTCAAATATTTCTTCTTTTTTCTTTTTCTACACCTGGTAATCATTGCTGAGGATCGTGACATCGTTAATTTAATGGTAGGAATTTTCTTCCGGATAATAACGCTTGGGAAAATAAATAGTACTAAACACAGTTTACAGTTGACGCCTGTTTGAGTACCTAAGTATTAGCTTATTATTTTTTTATTAATTTCAGTACAATTTTTACAATCATTAGGAACATCTTAGCCAATAGTAGAGTCAAGATTTACCTATCATAGAGCCACAAATAAAATAAAATAAATTAGAGTTTTCCTACCGCATGTATGATTGTAGTAGAAATTACAAACCTGTCAATCATTACAATTTACAATAGAACATTACACAGCGTAACAAATTGCTGCTTACCTATAACATGGTGGAAAACATGGGCAGAAAAATGCAGGAATTACCTTAATAATACAGAAATATAATCTCGCCAATCTCAAATAAATATTCCCGGCAGTTATTTTAAATTGCCTCGCGAAATACGAAGAAACAGCCGGAGGGAACCAGAAAGGAATGGCTTCTAAGTTAGGAAGACTCCTATTGTAATTGGCTATTGAAGGAGCCAGTACGTTTTCTCTAATAGTGCTATACTCCAGCCCCATATTATCCTTAATAGCCTGATGCGGCTCACGATTTTCACATACCTACTAATTTGTACTATTTATATTTTTATCTACGCGTGTGTGAAAGAAAATTACACAACTTCTTATTACAGCTGACCATTCAACCGATTGTTGTGATATTTTGACGACCTCCCTGGCGCAGTGGTAAGCGCTGTGGTCTTATTAGCGAGAGGTCCTGGATTCGATTCCTGGCGGGGATTTGGAATTTTATAATTTCTTAATTTCTGGTCTGGTCTGGTGGGAGGCTTCGGCCGTGGCTAGTTACCACCCTACCGGCAAAGCCGTGCCGCCAAGCGATTTAGCGTTCCGGTACGATGCCGTGTAGAAAACGAAGGGGCATGGGTTTATTAAAAACTGCCATACCCTTTCCAGGTTAGCCCGCTTTCATCTTAGACAGCATCGTCACTTACCACCAGGTGAGATTGCAGTCAAGGGCTAACTTGTATCTGAATAAAAAAAAAATTGATGTCATGAAGTTTTTAGAAATCTGGCAAATCACAGATATTAGTTTTCTAGGACGTATTATGAGACGCAAACTGTGTTTGTATGAGAAGCCCCGAGTAGCGAAACTTATGTTGGTACAAACTAAGCATAATGTGATTGCTTAGGTAGGTAAATCCTACCTAATAATAGGTTGCATTGGCAATAACTAATTATTGTTCCTCTTGATCCCTAAATTATAGTGCAAACAGACAATAGCCTACATTGATTAAAATTAAACAACTTCTTTTACAATATAAACGTAAACCATAAACTTAGACCGTACTTTAGATTTTGGAATTTGGAACATTAAAATATTTTGTGAGGTTTCTGTACCTAACATCTGATGAAAGGTAATGTGCTTATAGTTTATATATTATTAATAAATTATCGGCTGCTAAACCTAGGCACCTATATAAAATAACAACCAATAATAATTAAGATTTTTTTTATAATTAATGCATAAAATGTAAAGCAAATGATTAGCTTAAGAACCAACTATGTTAATTCAGCCTTAAAACTGTTAGTTTGTAAAAAAATTACGTATGAATTTTATGTTGTTCCAGCTATACCGGACAAAGCATTATATTGTGCGGTCCGGTATTATACAGCGCAAGCGCATGTTCTGCATACGAAAGAGTTCAACGAATCGCGCATGCGTGATCGCCTCTCCGAGTACGCCTCTCGTCGTGTCTATGTTTGAGCTTCGTTACACGCATAACTTGAATGCTAGTCTACTATAACTAGCTGAATAATTTGCTCAAGTATAAACTACGTATTGTAAAGTGATACAACTGGTTTTAAAACTACAATAAGAATAATAAAAAAATGTAAAATAGCTTTGCACGTTATCTTATAAACTTTTGTAGGATTATATAAACTTAGGAATAGTTACTGAAATAAAAAATTGTAACTAATCCGGATTATTTCCGAGTGAGTTCATAGGAATTCAATTGCTTCAGTTAGTGAAGATCATAAGGAGTAGTTTATAATGGTCTGATTCAATATTATGAGGTCGTAAATAAGCCCCAGGAAATGACAAGTTTTGTTTAGTTACGAGAGAGGTTAAAGCATAGAGATGTTAGTACGGATTGACAGAACAAGCTATTTACGATAATAATATAGGTACTTACTTACCTATAGAAACTTTGTGCTTACCTTAGAAGTTCCAAAAACTTTATGTTTTTAAATACTTACCTAATGTAGTTTTTTCCGGCTTAAAACGATAAAAATATGCGAGTATTTCACTGGTTAGGTAGGTATCTTGAAGCCAAATCTTGAGTTATTAATTATTAACGTTAAATACCCATTTCCATTTAGTCTTTCATTCTAATTGAAAAATAATAGATACATTTTCTTATTAGATTACTTACCAGTTTTCAGATTAATGGGAGCCAGCAATTGGTGCAAAATAATACTAGTTACTATTGTATTATTACTTCATTAAAAATAAATAAATTCAAGAATCAACTGCTCTAATAAAATAAGCATCTACAACCCCTTACTTAATTAATACTTAGGCTAGATGCAAAACAACAATCACTAGATTATGATAAACTGTATGTTGCTTTAGCTCAAATTATCTAAAAGGTGTCTACCAACCTCTACAATACAAGCTTCTCATACAATTAAGCTGAACGAAACTAGAGCTAGCTTAAAACAAAATCTGAAAGGAACTCGTATTTCACGTAGAGGCAATCGAGAGTAAATCAAAATCGTACTTACTGTTATCACGGGTGTTACGAAAGCTTTTATCAGTTACGTAATTTGCAAATCCCCGCCAAAACACCCCACTGGCACCCCAAAAACACCCTTTGTGCACTCAGTTCACAGTCCACAGTCGACACACGTGAAACAAAGTTCGATGTTTGTATGTTTTTGTTTGATATGCGCGCGCCGCTTTAGGAGAGTATACGGGCGTCCGCCACGCGATCGGGCCCGTACCAAACTAGTAGAACTAAGGCGACCGACGGCCAACAAGTTGAGGACAAGCCATCGACTCGGACGGCGGACCTCACCTCACCTAGCCGGTACACATGGACATAAGTTCACGAGGCGAATTATGCCCCTTTTCACAAGAGTTCCTAACTTCAACTTTAATAGCTTTCAAATACTTAATAGGTAGTACAGCATGAAGAAATATTTTTTGCTCTATCCATACTCTATAGGCCTACTAATATTACAGATGTGAAAGTGTGTCTGTCTGTCAGTCTGCTAGCTTTTCATTGTCCATCCGTTTAACGATTTTGACAAAACTTGAATATCGCGAGAACGGACATCGGAAAATAAACAAGTTCCCACGGGATTTTTGAAAATCCATGCGAGCGAAGCTACGGTCATCGTCTAGTTTTAATTTGATAGCCTGACGCCATTAGGTATACTTAATTTTTAGAAAACACTTAGTTTTGAAAGGCTCATTTCAAAAATTGTTGCAAACTAAAAAACAAAAAGCTTTTCAAAAGCTTGTTGCTTGAGTAACTAAAGTTATTCGAATCTTTAACATTGTTTCTATTGTATTGTTAGTATTTTCTGTAAGCTTAAGTACTGTACAACTTATATTTAAGTTGCAAGTACAAATTTCGATAGGAAACTTTTCACACAACGTAAGTAGGTACATTGTCAAGGGTCAGCTATAAAGTTCGCATAGCGAGTTACAAGCAAGTATTTATTGTTGAATATGATCAGTGATAGACGATAGTATAAACATCAAGGCAGGAAATGTATGATCGTAAATTTTATTTTGCTTGGTAAGATTAGCCGTATTATTTTGATCTGGAAAATACAACTCGTTCCGGCTTCGCGTGACGTGTCTCATATTGTGTGTTGTGCATTTTATGAAACTGCACATTTATTAAAGACTTACTGCTGAATTTCTTACCAGCTCTTCTTAGTGGAAACTGCATTCCGTTGGTAGAGTCACAGACATAGCAAAATTGTGATTTTTTAATATTGAAGTTACAGTATCTAATATACGCAAATAAGTTTAGTAGTTAGGTATATTAATAATACACAGACAAACGAGAATTGTGATTTTTTTAGGTAATTATACATTACCAATAGAAGTTAGATCATTGATTTAGTTTAGTTTAGGTAGTCTATTTAAAAAAATATGTTATTATACACATTCAGCTTAAAAACTATATTTCTTTAAATACCTCTTGTCAAAGTATTTTACATGTATTTAGAGAAGTCTTCTCTAATCTGTGGATAGAAGATACCCACGTTGTACGTCTAGCTTTATAAATGTAAACCATAGGCTATCTAGTTATCGCGACATAACTTGCCTACTATACAAACAAATCGCTCTTAAACAAAGTAGTGACTTAGCTGAGCAAATAGTTTTTTCTTTTAAATAAATATTTTTCTTCAAACGCCGTTCATCGCGTGCGTAGTATGGGGTGAACACCACCAACTTGTATAATTATCAAGAAAACGAAGTTTTGCTACTTTTCGGCGACTAATGTGTTTTTTCATCGATACGACACGATAACGATATTATGATAAAATTTAATAACGACTAAGTAGATAAAAATATAAGAGTTTTTCACTTTACTTAATCATCATGATCCTATAGCTAGCTCACTACTGAGCACACGAGTTTCCTCTCAGAATGAGAAAGGTTTGGTCAAAGTACACCACGCTGGCCAAGTGCGGATTGGCAGATTTCAGAAACTTTTTTTTTCCCACAAAAATAAAAACAATTTTACAATGTTAGTTTCTTCGTGCTCGTGAGCGCTTTGCGCTTTTGTTTTGAGAACATTTTGGAAAATTCTCAGGCATGCAGGTTTCCTCACGTTGTTTCCTTCATCGTTAAAGCATGTGATATTTAATTGCTTAAAACCACATAGCTCCGAAAAGTTAGAGGTGCCAGATAACACTAGTATCTATAGTAAAAATGAAGCCTTAATTCCTACTCAAATACACACTTACTCAACTTTAGGACTTACTAGGCGTTGGCATTGTCTGTTTCAGGTTTAATATTCTATTTCAAAGTTTTCAGACACTTCTCGTAAAAGCTCTACATAGAGAATTAAGATCTTGCAATAAGTTTGATAGATAGAAGGTACCTAGTAACTAAATATTAATAACATTTCTAATCCAGTTACATTTTATCTCCATCTGTCAAAGACGCAGCATAATAAATATGGCCCATGATATGCCCATGATTTAACAGTGCTCTCAATCTTAATTAATAATCTTAGACACGTCATACATAACGTCGAGTTACGCGGCGATTTAGTTCCTGCACCAAGGATATTTAAATGTTATAGCAACGGCAGATAGGACAATGCAACAAAACTACAGAAAATGGGAACTATTGACACCAGCTTAACTGTATCTAGTGCTCTCCGTTACTCTAGAGTTTGCTCCTCCTTTACAATGAAATACGTTAGGTAACAGCTAAATATAATAGGTACTATGTGTCATGATATTGACAAAAATGCAGTGCCACAACTTACAAATTTTATACATCTAAAACCTATTTGTATCTCAAGAACCATGAAAACTACGATCAGGCGGTTTGTCGATGAAAAAGAAAGACGGCACAGCCTTCAGCTTCAGCTTGCTATGAATGTTGGTTGTTGAGGTTCCCCCAGTTCTACAAAATATGTCCACCAATGACGCAATCATATCAGAAAACCCGCCAGCTTTTTCGCTCGCTATTCTTATTGATTTTATGTCGTTTATGTCAAATTTTCTTATTGATAATATGAGTATAAAAATGTAAACAATAACCAGTCTTCCTTTGTCGTTACTATCTTCGACGCGTAATAAAATATTATATCACGACTCTCGGATGCGGTATCGTTTCGCTATCGTCACGTGCAAAGTGGAGCGAAAGCGTGACTTATGCAGACCCTCGTCAGAAGCAACTAATATAAGGAATAGAGCAATAAAAGGGGGGCTTACGGAAAACCCTAATGTAATCAGATTTTAGAGGAAGGAATTTGTTTAATCGTTATTTTTATGGTAAGTTAAAGAAAGAATGGTTTCTAATAAAAAAAATTATAACTCTCTATTAATTATGGTATGTCAAAGTCTATACTTATCATCACTTCCTCAAGTCTTTTTAAATTCATTATCAAGCAATAACTTTTAGAATAATGCGAAGAGCTTATAAATAATGATCAACATCACAACATCATAAATCTACAATGAAAATGATAAAAATAATGTGATACAAATCAGAAAACAACTTGACATCGTAATATTCTCGTTCAAAACAAAGCAAGTTCTTATCAAAGCTGAATAAAAACAAAACATTATTATGTCATACTTACTAACGTAGGAATTTTCGATGGAAAAAGACGAACGAAATTCTCCTTTTATGATACAAGTTATGCAAATGATGCTGGAGCTTGAATTAAGTAATAATTTGCATATAAAATAATATTATACTGAGATGCGAAACTGGCTTTCAATATAACAGTCATTATTTTTCTTATTGAGTTTCACTATCTAATGGATTTGCACTTTCTTTACTGGTTTAGTTATTCTGGTTTGTCAAAGGAATATTTTATTTTCCAATTATTTGATTAGGTATGTCTTTTTTTTCTTAGCTCGCAGAAAGTTGCAAAAGTCTGTTTTTCTGTTTGTCTCTCTGTTAACTTTTCACGGCTTATCCGCTTAAACATTCTTGATTAAAGGTGTAAGTAGCTTACATACAGCATACCAGAGACTGACAAAGGCTCGTAAAAAATCACGTATTGAACTCTTTAATTTTTGGGATCCCAAAAATCAAAGAGTTCAATACGTGATTCTTAATAATCCCAAATTCACGCGGATGACTTCGCAAGCATCGTTTGGTAATAAATCTTTTTAAAAATATTCGTAGTTCAAAATAATGAGCTGTTCTAAGTCCACCATTAATTTTGACTGGTATTACTACTACGAGTAGGTATAAGTATAATAATATAGGCATATTTTTTCGTAAATATAAAACAAATAAATCTTTTCAAAAGTCGTCTTAGAATTCCTTATTCAGAGGTCATCTATACACAAAAGTTATTTGCATGAAATCGCCGTTTAAAATAAGGTTTTTTGCGACAGAGATGTAGATAAAAAAATATCAAAGAATCCGCCGAGAGTCTTCTCTGGCCGACGCCCGACAATGGTTAATCAAAAGGCCATATCTTACACCGGAGACCTTGGCGAGGTCCCGACGTATTTCGATTTCATTTGCGTGCTACATGAACGTTGTTTTTTTCGTGCTTTCGAGCAACTTGAAACGAGTAAGGAAAGCTTTCTGATGGGAATATTTAAATTAGCTTTTTGAAAAGGGTTAAAGCGTTAAATGAGTCTCAGTGAAATATTTACGTGTGTCCGGATATTGATTGACTAATTGTTTTTTGGCAGTTTTAATAATGGATTAAGCCTTTAAAGTATATAAGTTTAAGGGTGTCTGGCAGGGGGCTTTATATGTGTCTGGCAATTCATGATGTGATTTCTAATACTATTCCGAAGAAAATATAAATAAATTTGACTTTCTACTTAGACGTAAGAGTTACCTACAAGGATGTACATTATAAAATGAACACACGTTCAGTTCTGTCATGTTGTAGTCGCGTTTTAGGTATCTTAGCCTTTACTTGTTGCGTCCGCGCATGTTCCTTTAAGGTCACGCCCGGCCCTTTGTAATCCCCGCAGAAAATATGAAGGGATGTCGGCAGGTTCAGTTTTGATAATAATGGAATTATTTTGTACGATATTGAAATATCTCTAGGCGATACGGCGAACAATTTGTTTCCCTATGAAGAATGATAGACGTTATCTTGTTTGTAATTTATCGCTTGTTATCCTTGAGATACAAGCTATCCCTGCACCAAATTGAATTTAAATCGGTTATACAGATTCGTGAAAAGCTATCAAACAAATAAACAGACAAACGCACTTCCGCATTTATGGTGATAAGTTTGGATAGCACAAAGATGTATTATAAAACGAACACGTGTTCAATTCTGTCATGCTGCAGTTACGCTTTGTGTCTTACCAGGCCTTTACTTGCTGCGTCCGCGCACGTTCCCTAAGGTCACGCCCGACCCTTTGTAATCCCCGCAGAAAATATGAAGGGAAGTCGGCAGGTTCAGTTCAAATAAATGGGATTCTTTTGTACGATATTGAAATATCTCTAGGCGATACGGGGAACAATTAATTTCCCAATGATGAATGATAGGCGTTCATCTTGTTTGTAATTTATCGCTTGTTAGTTATCGCCTTTGTTTCGCTCGTGATGCTATGGTGGTTCGGATGGGTTATGATCGGAAAGCAACACGACTTCATCTCTTCAAGGGGAGAGACTTTAGGCTAGGATTAGACAATCTGACTGATCTTTGAGACAATATTGATCGTATTGACTATGGCGCAACTATATTGACATAAAGGTTTATGTCAATATAGTTGCGCCGGATCTATCCGGATGTTCTTAAATATCCGAATCGAGATCCGTTATTGATATTGTGCTTAGCAGCCCACATTATCGTGATATTTGCTGACCGTTTTTTGCAAAAACATTGATCTTGCAAGTTGCAACAGTAACGTTCTTTTGTTAAAATACCACGCGCTGGGTCAAAAAAGGAGTGAATGTGCCATCAAATCACTGACCTTTACAAGTACGCTGAACCTGCGATTGCCGGTCTGTTTTTGAAGCAACTTAATTTTAGTGCTGAATGCAGCAGTGAGCGTCATGTGAGCGTACTTAGAACTAAACGAAGACCATTTGCCACATTGTCAATTTTAATTCCCGGTACGATCGGTGGAGCGTTTCGAATCGGCACAAAAAATAACTATCATCTTCCAGCGTACTTGTATATTAGATCCATTTCAGTGTATCAAATTGAAGATAGAAAGATTATAAAGTTGATGTGTTTATCTTCTTTGAGCGTTGCATCGGTGGACGTATTATTAAGTTTTCTGTGCTTTTTATTTCGGAGAAGAGCTATTCCTAGACTTGTTGCTTGATGGCCCTGGCCTTATATTATAATTGTCCCTTGGGTTGTTTACAGATAAGTCGATATCATGGTTCATTGTTCGGGATCCGTAACTATGGTTCTCTTATTTTATAGTGTCGGGATGTTAAGTTCTTGTTATAAAAAGTTGTTACGGACAGCGGCGCAGCGGTAACAGGGAGATTAATTGAATTCTTAAGTGTGAAGAGACGAAATGATGGACGAACGTAGGGCCTTAAGTCATAGTCTGTAGCGCTTCTTCCATGAAGCAGAAAATCTTACTTGAACGGTCTTGTCTTCTTCTAGTAACATCTTCTATAGGAAATTCACAGGCTTTGGATCTACTTAAATTTTATTAATCGCTGTCTACAATCTCTATGTTCCAAGTACGCACCACAGCACTGCCCTAAATAGTCAAAGTCAAAGTCAAGTCAAATGATTTATTCAAAATAGGTAATAAATTACTCTTTTTGATGGTCAGATGTTGGATTTATAAGATATAGTGGTGATAATTATTACGCAAACTTAAAACTAAAGCTATAGTTTCACTAAGTGTTCATTACCAAACTCATTATTTTTCCGTAGGAGAGGAAATCCTCATGGATATCTGGATCCAATAGTGCCGGACTCCTACCGGCTTAAACCCTTCCTTTCTCCAAGAATTAAGTACTCGTACCTAGTCTTTCAGTCTTGCTGACCTATCACTAATACTGTCACAGCCCTGACTCATCTTCCCTTTTTTTCATTCTTTTCCTCTCTTGTCATTATATCTTTCATGTATTTTTGGATTGCCAAACACTTCTTTTTTGTCTCCAGCACCTATGAGACTTTCCACCCCAAAATTACATCCCAGTACGTTCACAACTTTCCTTCTTTCTTCCTTAAATACCAAACACTTGGACCAAACTTATAAACCGGTTTCTGAGAGATCCATCATCACTCCCATCTAACACACTCATGACATATCACACCGATTTATAGCATACATTATATTATCATAGGATATTTTACGACCATAAACCTTTTCATTATTTATTCATTTAACATACATATACTATTTACGAATTTACATTCTTTGTAAGGCCTTTGATGGCATTTCCAAACCCCGCGCCCCGGCTTATAAAATTCCTTCAATTATTGTGCAAAAAAAACTTAGGTAAGTGTTATTTTTATTTTTTATTTTTTATAAAAAATATTAGCCATGTTAAATGACTAATATTCCCTTTACCTCTCCAACTAAGCGCCAAGCTTGTGCTAGGAGTAGGTACGACAATAGTGCAACGGGCGGGGTTTGAACCGTCGACCTTTCGGTTTTCAGGCCACTCCTTTACCGGTTAAGCTATTGAGGCTTTATGAGTGTGTAGCAACGTCAACAAAATCATAGTTTAAATTTTTCCAATTATCTGAATTACATAATTTTAATAACTATATTATACAATACGATAAGCAATAATAATTTAACATACCTGGTAGAACAAAAATAACAAAAAAAAATAACTTCGTCTAGACATACTAGGCAGGTATGTACACTTCATTGGAATTGAATAGTTTACTTAGCATCTTTAATGCATAGATTGATGTAGGAAAAATAAGTAACTAACCACTAATATAAAATGCAAAAAATTATGCAATAAAATGTAAATATAGTCCGCTACAAGTAAAAACGTCTGCTAATTGACATAATACTTATTACTTATTACTTAGCGGTAATTGTAAAAATGCACACGAATATTAATAATGGAAGAATGATGGGTATGAATGATGCATATCGCATTCCTTCAGGTTTTTATGTGTTACTGAGGAAAAACAAGTAATAAAGTGGTACAGTGAGATTGAACGTACCTACATACTTACGATGGAAGCTGTGGTAGCCTAGTGGTTAGGACGTCCGCCTTCCAATCGGAGGTCGGGGGTTCGATCCCGGGCACGCACCTCTAACTTTTCAGAGTTATGTGCGTTTTTAAGTAATTAAAATATCACTCGCTTTAACGGTGAAGGAAAACATCGTGAGGAAACCTGCATGCCTGAGAGTTCTCCATAATAATCTCAAAGGTGTGTGAAGTCTGAAAATCCGCACTGGGCCAGCGTGGTTGACAGTGAGGTTCCGTACTGCAGTCGTATTTTTTCGACATTTTGCACGATAATTCAAAAACTACGATGCATAAAAAATAAAATAAATCTGTTTTAGAATGCACAGGTGAAGACCTTTCATATGATACCCCACTTGATATAGTTATCTAGCTATAAGACCCACCTACCTGCCAAATTTTCTGTCAAGGTTTCTTGGCAGACCGACAGACAGACAGACAACAAAGTGATCCTATAAGGGTTCCGTTTTTCCTTTTGAGGTATGGAACCCTAAAAATTCTAAATCCACACGGACAAAGTCGCAGACATCAGCTGGTACCTAATTGTAATATTAATGTTTAGCTTTTTATAACGGAATTTTAACTAACAGACACCCTTAGCTTGATCACCCATACAAAAGATTCTAGCACGCTGGTACCAGAAGTTGCAGTATTCACAGCTCGTTAAAGAAATACTACCGGTACTTACAACTATAACGTCATTAAACAGATTTTAATTAAATTCTTTATATCTACTGTAAATCCTACTTTCTGTCTGGCGACGTTGCTTCGAAGCGCGTAATGATGTGCGTCTAATATACGAAATACGGGGAAAATACGCAGATAAACTTTCAGGTTTCATAAAATAACGAAGGTCTGGCACGCGCTGGCTATTTGTCCATAATGTTCGTGTACCGAGTTTGTTTAAGTAAATCTGCATTTCGAAAATAAATCCTTTAACTTATTGATGCGTAGGCTTAAGTATAGAGCCAAACGAGAATAATTAGAAACAGTTATCTAAGAAGTTAGATGGGGTATTAGCTTAAAATTATTTATTGTTTATTAGCTTTATGCAAACATGACAGCATTTAAACTCTTAGAATAGGTATAATTATACTAACAAATGAAAGTGTATTCCTATAACTTTGAAAAGAGGTAGGTAATTATGGTTTATTTTCATTAAATTTTTATAAATAACTAACGACCATCTACCGGATTCGTTCTTGTGGGAATTTCAAAAAACTCCCGCCCTTATTCCTTGTCTACGTTATAAAGCACTTGTAAAAGTTTACTTAAATAAAAAATATTCTATTCTATTCTATTCAATTCTATTCTAAAGGCAAACTCTGTAAATAATTTCAGTTTTCTAGGTCCATGGGTTTGGGCTAATATTCCTATGGGCATTGATGAAACAGATGACTTAAATATTTAGATTCATACATAAGTTTACAAAATATTATTCTAAAACAAAGAGCTTCCAAATTTTCCTGAAAATTTAGGAGAGAAGCATACAATGTAGCTCAGAATAGGTTTTTTATTCATATTTTGCATTAAAAACAATGAGATATCGTAACAATAAAGTTTAAAAAAAAGATAATGGGCCAATTTGAACTTATGAATGAATATCTTCTGTGGTAAAATAAAATACCGGGAAGAATTCAGTCAAATAATAAAATGCACCCTTTAGGGAACCAGTTCCAGGATCGGAAAGGCTTGCTGGTCAATCTTTATCACTTTTTTTCTTAGTTTTTTTGTCTGTGATCCGACATTTGAATATTTATTGGCTCTAAAAGCGCATGTCTTTGTACAAGAATTCCCTTGACTTGATGGGAATCGATTCCTTTTTTTATAAGGTCCGTCGACTTAAATGTTATTCGAAATTTACCTTACAAGAACTTAAGTGAACACATTTGTATCCTTCGAAGAGGAATTTTTAACTTTTATTTCCCTACTTTTTTAACATACCTTTAGGCTAAATATCCGGCGGTGCTTTTTGACTGAGATACTGTTTCGATCGTCCTCCATACTGAAATTTTCGATTTTAAAGCTAAAAATACACAACATGAACGTGCCCAATGCTGCACATAGCGATCTATATACGAAAGCATTGTTTTAATTATTTTTTACGAGATGTGTTCTATGACTTCGTCCACGTAGATTTCGACTTTTCAAAAACCTAGTGTCAAACGCACATGCATTATGCACCTTACTCAGTAAATAGTTGATTTTTGCGAAGTCAAGCGTCGTCTACATAGCGCTTTACAGTAGATAGGCTTCATAATATAGTTCCTTGTAGTACAAATCGAACACTCGTACGCGCGCGGTCAGTGTGACGTCTTGTGGTACAATTTTCGCGCCTCACCATATCGTTGCAGTTTATTTGCAATAAATCAAGCCAGTATATGGTTGCAGGTTTGATCCAACTATTGATATCTCAAGTTGTCATCAAATAGTGTCCTTAAGAGCGCGCAATTTGGTGTTTTTCTTCGTACAAACTCAGAAGTGTAACTACTACATTATTTTATATTGTATGCGCAAAACTAAGTATTATATCGGTATGTCTAGCTATTATCTAGGTTTATTGAAATATAAAACATTGAAAAAATATTGATTTTAAAGTTGTGAGCCTCGAAACACTAAATTTATGAAAACTTTGGGCCTACATAAATAAGATTAGGAGTGTGAAAATTCTAAAACAATTTAACATTAGACATAGTTTATTTATTTATTAGTTGAAATATTTTTACTTTGCAAACATACCTTTAGCATTTTTTTCTCAAAAATACTTTTCCTAACCCTTTTTCGCGCGCTTGATTTCGGTGAAAATCATCGTGCCTCTCACCTTTCTCATACAATGTCAGGTGAAAAGCAAATAGGTTACCCACTTGCGCCGCCAATTTTGGTCGAGAGTACTGCGTCACCTTAATGACACACTCTGAAGGAAATAATTTTTGAAAGTTAAAAAATTAACCAAAAATGAACTATCCTGTTTTAAAAAGCACTTAAATATTTTAAACTAGGTACTTAACATGAACACTTATCTTTACGCTTATCTAAACACTGAAAACTTTGTCCATCGCTACTACTTTTGACATACTTTACCGCTTTAAAAGCAGTTTTAGTAGTGTTTTATGAGGCTCATTTGGTACCTACCATGTTATTACTTTCGTTGAAAATAAAGCTATAAATTAAGAGTTATTTATATCGAAAACCTATCGTATAATAATAATATATTATACGCACATAAAAGACAGGGCTGATAAATATGTATTTTTTTACTAATTGATGCCATGCGTCTTGGTCCACGTGGATTTAGGTTTCTACAAATCTCGAGAGAATTCTTTGATTTTTCAGGATGAAAGCAGCCTATGCTCATCTCCGAGATTTTAACTAGATAGCTACTATAGCGATACTTGGTATCTACCACCCTACTGAGATCAGTTTAAACCTATCGTTTAAATCAGTTAAGAGGATGGGCGGAGAAAAGGTAACAGACAAACACATTTTTGAATTTATAATAGATACTAGCTTATTCCCGTGACTTCGCCCGCGTGGACTACACAAATTTCAAACCCCTATTTACCCCCTTAGGGTTGAATTTTCAAAAATCCTTTCTTGTCGGATGTCTACGACATAATAGCTATCCGCATGCCAAATTTCAGCCATCCGTCCAGTAGTTTGAGCTGTGCGTTGATAGATCAGTCATTCAGCTTTACCTTTTATTTATATTAAGATTATTACCGTTTTTCCGCGTTTTATTAAGTAAGCAAGCAATTTTTTGTAAGCAAATAATTTTATTCATTCGTTTTGGCAGCTTTATATTATTCCAAAAAGCTTGCAGTGTACGAATTAATTTATTCAAAACAAAACAATTTACAAAGTGCTATTATGTGAACAAATCTAACTTGCGTTGATAGATTAGTCAAGGATTAGTCAGTCAGTCACTCAGTCACCTCATCCTTTTAAATATTTAGATTTTTGCCGCGTTATTCTTTACGAGAGCTAATAAATTTATTCATTCGTTTTGGCAGGTTTAAATTATTCCAAAAGCATGCAGTGCACGAATTAATTTATTCAAAACAAAACAATTTACAAAGTGCTATTATGTGAACAAATCTAACTTGCGTTGATAGATTAGTCAGTCAGTCACTCAGTCACCTCACCTTTTAAATATTTAGATTACTACCTTTTTGCCGCATTATTCTTTACGAGAGCTTTTAAATTTATTTATTCGTTT
This sequence comes from Maniola hyperantus, assembly GCF_902806685.2. Taxonomy (NCBI): domain Eukaryota; kingdom Metazoa; phylum Arthropoda; class Insecta; order Lepidoptera; family Nymphalidae; genus Maniola; species Maniola hyperantus. The sequence continues at coordinate 11,194,615 of NC_048543.1, forward strand.
TGGTAGGTTTAAATTATTCCAAAAGCATGCAGTGCACGAATTAATTTATTCAAAACAAAACAATTTACAAAGTGCTATTATGTGAACAAATCTAACTTGCAAGCACGGATCGCTCCGAAGATGCTAAGTTTTAAACAAACTTTAAGTCGTTATTTCACGAAACGTATCATTTAGCTAACAACTTTCACCCTGACCCGAGTGCAATATTTTAAAATATTCAAACAAAGGATTTGTTCTATCGATAACTACCCAAATTGATTTAGGTACCTATAGATAAAGATCCGTAGCGTAAAGAAACTGCTTCACCTGTATATTTTAGACATTATAAAATTAGAATATTTATCACATAGTTAGGTATAGTTGAGGGGAAAATATTAGGACGTTCAGTAAAGACTAGGATTCCTTTGAATAAAAAGATCAAACTGGAAAACAAAAAGATTTCAACTTGAAAATTAATTCATCATCATCATGATCAACCCATAGTCTGCTCACTACAGAGCACCGGTCTCCTCTCAGAATGAGAAGGGTTTAGGCCATAGTCTGCCACGCTGGCCTAGTGCAGATTGACATACCTCACACACCTTTGAGAGCTTTATGGGGAACTCTCAGGCAAGCCGGTTTCCTCACTATGATTTCTGTTACCGTTTAAGCAAGTGATATATTTAATTGCTTAAAATGCACATACCTCTCTCCAAAAAGTTAAAGGTGCATGCCCGTGATCGAACCCCCGACCTCCAAATAGAAGGCAGACGTCTCAGCCACGCTATCACGGGTTCTTAAAGGCTTCGGAAAGGAGCCAAAACCCATAGCAATAGAAAATATGACATAGAAAGAGAATTTTTCATTTAACTACAATATAAAAGTTCAAATAGAATTACTCATCGACATAAATAGATAAACATAAACATGCCCATGCAGTCAGCTCTTGGTGTAAAGATAAAAACCTTTGTAACCATTTAGAGTAAAACGGCCCATTACCGATCTTCTTTTTGTAACCGGTCAGTGTGGGTAAATCACCACTTTAGGGTTATATTTATAGTGGTGTATATTACGCCTCTTCAAATTTATGGGAAGCATTACGGTGTCATTACTGGTATGTTAGCGGGGGAAACATTTCCATGATTTTATACGTGGCTATTAGTTATCTATTTTGTCTGTGGTACGAGTAAATTGGATAGATGTAGCTGCATTTTGGTTCTTTTTGTGACACGTTTACATTATATCTTAACTTTCGATCTTACCTGATCTCATTTTTAGGGTTCCGTAGTAAACAAGGAACCTTTATAGTTTCGCCATGTCCGTCCGTCCGTCTATTAGTACTAGAAATCTGTAATTTGGCATGGGTATAAATATTAATCGCGCCGACAAAGTGGTGAAATAAAATTGTGATAAATATTTTTTTTAGGGTAGCTCCCCTACGTGTAAAGTGGGGATGATTTTTTTCTCGTCTACCCCATAGTGTGGGGTATCGTTGAACAGGTTTTTTAAAAATACTGTGGGTGTGGGAACATCATTTTCGATTTCTAGATACGTTTGTAAAATACGATGTTTTAAAGTGCTAATTATTATTAGAGTCAAGTGTCCCCCCCTCTATCAGCCAAATGGTAGTTTTTAGGAACGTGAAAAAACTCACAGCAGTAGTATAATAATCAATTTTAAAGGAAAACTATCATGGCTAAGTAGGGTTCACAGGTTAAGGAGTTATATCTGGTTTTCAAGGATTGTGACTACGGCACCCTACACTGCGTGTGGCCCGCCACGCACTTGGCCGGTTTTTTGTTTTTATGAGTTGACAAAACCAAGATAGCCTTGACTGTGATCTTACGGTTTTAGTGGATAGTGTCAACGTAGCAAGAAATGCAACGTATAATAGAAACAAGCTAACTTGGAAGAGGCATGGCAGTTCTATTAAACTCATACCTCTTATGAGTTTCTACGCAGCATACCTAATACATAGGAACGCTAAATCGCTTGGCAGTAGATACGTCTTTCCTCTAGATGCTCGAATGGCAACCTCACACCAAAAAAACGTGGCGTTAGCAGACTTCCCACTGCATGATCAGACGACATACCTACTAGTCGCATGGAGCTCAACCTGTCTCAATTCCGAACAAGCAACAAAGATAGCTCTTAAAAGTAACCTATGTCCAGCATTGGACGTCTTTCGGTTGACGACAAGGATGTTTATTCTCTGTAGGGATAGTCACAACTGCAGCTTCTCACAAATAAGACCATAGACAATAAATAAATGATAAATTTACAAAATTACCGGGAATCGCCAGCATCTCTTTTCGCATTGATAAAACCACATTGCCTACTATTGCGCTAAGAAGGTCGTCCCATTAACCTTAGCAAAGGGGTGAATAGGCATATGTTCTAGGCAAGTGCGCTCCATCTTAGGCTGCATCCAAAGCCTAGCCAAGCGCTAGTCTATAAAATTAAAAAAAAACATAAAAATATACTTTAATTGCGCCCACAAATTAAATAAAACGGCCCGCTCCGGTAAATCACAATAAGTCGTGACAATACGACCAAACAAATCTAAATGAACGTCGACAATCTTTTAATTAACAGTCCGTACTAATGTTACAGGTCCCGTGTTATCTCTAGGGATAGTTGCTAGAGGTGAGGTTTACAAAATGTTTGAAGTCACGCAACTAGGGAACACGGAGCTCGGGTAATGGTCCGTTTGGTTCCGCAATTGTAAATCGCCAATAGCTATCGATTGCTGGAATTTGTCTTAGATCTTACCTATAATACTCAGAACAGATTTCGCCTTAGCTGGATTCTGTGTGCCATCTCAATTTCATTTATTTTTATGGATGGACACATAAAAAAAAATATTAACAATATAAAACATTACCGATATATTTAAAAAAGTACATTATTTATCTCAGAGGTTTATTATATCATTATTAAGTTTGGTATTTATATTCTACTAGCCTCCCACAAGTGGGCGAGATTTATGTCATAATAGTGTTAGTCACGGAAGCTCAAAGCACCACGGCCATACGAAATGCCATTAAATTAAATTAATCTATCTCCGTGTCACATTATGATTAAATTAAGGCTGCCTGTCCACTGGTGCGGAGAAGAAAGGAGTGGAGCGGAGTTGTGCAAATATTAACCAATATAATTGTATATTTGTGAATAATTTTATCAAAACTATGTACACGTTGTTAGGTATATCATAATTCATAACATATTGCATGCTAATAGGCAGAATTCAGCTGTACCTTTTTGTTTTTGTAACATCTCCACTGTTTACCCATATTCGCAATAAGGAAATTTGAATTGAATTGAATTGAATTGAATAAAACTCCCGCTCCGCTTCAGTGGACCAGGATTTGCGGACTAATTTAAAACATCATACATTTTAACGCGGAGCGGTGAAGCGGAGCGGAGAAGCGGAGCGGGAGAGCGGAGCAGGGCTAGCTCCACGTCTGGAAAAACACAGAACACAGTCCGCAACAGACACTGTCTATGGACAGATACATTCCGCAATTCCGCTCCGCATTACTTTCTCGCTCTGCTCCGCTACCTAGCTCCGCACCAGTGAACAGGCAGCCTAACAGAAGATAATACTTAACTAATACTTGAGAAATTGACTGTACATAAGCAAATCTATTTATTCAGATTAATTTAGATGTCATAAAAAATTGCTTATAGGTAGGTTAGGTATAACACAGAAACAGGTCTCCTCTCAGAATGAGAAGGGTTTAAGCCAAAGTCAACCACGATAGCTAAATGTGGACTTCACATATCTTCAAAAAAACATCATGGAGAACTCATGTACGATGTTTTCCTTCACCGTTAAAGCAAGTAATATTTAAGTGCTTAAAAATGTACCTAACTCTGAAAAATTAGAGGTGGCTGCCCGTGATCAAACCCCGGCACTAGGCCATCATGATCAGACGTTTAGAAAAGAGTTAGGACCTAACCACCTTCACCTTTAAAGCAAGTAATAATTAAGTGCTTAAAAAGGTACCTAACTCTGCAAAATTAGGGGTGACTGCCCGTGATCGAACCCCGGCACTGGGCCATCACGATCAGACACTAGAAAAGAGTAAAGAGTTAGGACCTAACCAGCACAGAAATAGTTCCATACTTAGAATGTTTTTTTCTATGAGAAAGAAAGGCTTATCCCAGCACCTGTAAATAGAGTAGGATTACTTGTAATACTTCTATCCGTGCTTTTAAGATCTATGTTTCAAATCAAACCACAACTATATAACTTACCACAATGTAAAGTTTATAATAACGCCAATAATATCATATTCCAAATTATCTATCGAAAACGACATGTTTATTATGCTTTAGTAATCTTAATATTTGTCAGAATGGTAAGTAAAGACAGCTATAGTGCCGTAGCAAGAACTTATAACGAACACACTGAATTTCCCGAGCTGGTGCAACTTGATACTGTAATTATATCATGAAGTTCCCCACTCAATTATGTACTCCGTATAATACCCCGTCGAGTATCAATTAACAAACTCTTGAAGCGGGACACACACGATATGAGGAAACGTTTATCAAGCTTATAGCTGCCTTATCATCAAGGAGAGGAACCTTCTTGGCGCGGTGGTGTGGTTTTATAAGTCTCGGATTCGATTCCCGGCAGTTTTAGAATTTATAAATTTCTAATAGTTCCATACTTAGAATGTGTTTTCTATGAGAAAGATTCTCTAACTTAGTGTCTAATACTGAATGAGCTCATTTGACATTTATTTTCAATCCATTGAAGGTTTTTACTATATATTTTATAATTAGGGTTCCGTACCTCAAAAGGAAAAACGGAACCCTTACCTATAGGATCACGTCTTTGTTGTCTGTCTGTCTGTCGGTCTGTCAAGAAACCTACAGGGTACTTCCCGTTGACCTAGAATCATGAAATTTGGCGAGTAGCTAGGTCTTATAGCAGACATTAGTGGAAAAATCCGAAAACCGTGCATTTGTGTGATGTAACCACATCACACAAAAAAATTAAATTGTGGTCATGAACTTATAATTAGTATTTTAAACTTTCGAAGTAAGTTAACTATATCTAGAGGGGTATCATATTATGAAAGGTCTTTAGCTGTGCATTCTAAATCGGATTTTTATTTATTTTTATGCATCATAGTTTTTGAATTATCGTGCAGTGTCGAAAAAATACTACTGTAGTACGGAACCCTCGTTGTGCGAGCCTGACTCGCACTTGGCCGGTTTTTTTATGATAGTATAGAACCCAGAAGACGTAGGTTCGAATCCTGCCGGCTCCAAAATTTTTGATGTATTGTATTTAAAATATTTATCAAACATTTGTCATATAAGCTCGGTGGCTATCATTCAGTGTTAGACACAGAGTTAGCGAATCAACCCGCTGCGCTGCTGGTCTGGTGCGAGGCTACGGCCGTGGCTAGTTACCACCCGTAGCGGCAAAGCCGTGCCGCCATGCGATTTAGCGTTCCCTTACGATGCCGTGTAGAAACCGATAAGGAATATTAAGGATTTAATAAAATTACACACCTCTTACAAGTTAGCCCGCTCCCATCTTAGACTTCATCATCACTTACCACCAGCTAAAATCGCATTCATGGCCTAACTTTGGTTATTAGATGAAAAAATCACACCTAGCTCATCTTAACTCTCGTGAAAAAGGGTATACAAATCAGCTATGAAAATGTACCGATTCTATTCGTAGGTTTCACAGTACTTATCTTCGTTACTCCGCATCTTTGCTAGTCCTAGCTTGACATTGCGTACATAAAGCTTAACTTCCATGCTACTGCTAAGTTGTAGATACATAATAAATCCTATTGTTTAGTTACAGAGGTCAGCATTTGCCTCTGTACAGTGTACGCCTCTGTACTTTGTACAGTCGTGGACTGTCCGTCCAAGTGGATTGTGCAATTGTTTCATATTTTTGTTGTATGTGGCTACCTATCTAATTTATAACATCTTAAGCACAACTTATGTAAGAAGGAAAAGTTGAATTTATACCGTTATCTGAAGGTTGTTTTTAGAATGGAAGGCGTTGATAGAGGATTGTTTGGTTAGAAAAGAGCTCGGATCCATCGAGCTAGTTCGCCGTGGGCGGTGCGGTACTGGACAAGCAATATGAATAGTGCGCTAGTGTGGCGCTGAGTCGAGGCGAAATGTCGATGTAAATAGCAGAAACAATGTTTCTTTAGATTATAATACTCACACCTTTTATTCGCTGTGGGAATCTGATCGGAGGGCCTTTCTCATTTAGTATCAGCGTGACTGTTGTTACTTGCTCGGATGATATTGAATTATAGAAAACTTATCAAGCGTTTACAAAGTTTGTTTAGATCGTGATGTAGTTAAACTTTAGTAGATAAGTCCTAGAGCTGAATTTGCTTTTATACTTCTTCATGGTTAATCGTACTTATACATTATTATCTTTAGCATAACTACAATATTATGTTCAATAGTTTTATTTTTAAAAAAAAAAAACACAAACGGCAACCTCTTCTGAAATAAGTCTATTAAAATAATTATCCTCTTAAATACATAATATATAAGGTACACTTAGGTATATTATAAAGAGGTAACGTTTGTAACTTTTGATGTAGAGCGTAATCTCTGGAACTAATGATCCGATTCTGAAAATTATTCTTTCATTGATGAAAGATGCCTTTGTAGATGTATCGTACGTAACAGCTCGAGATGGCAATCGTAGAGGGAACGCCCCGCACACCCGCACAGCCCCCGCGCTAACTCGGTGCAGGCGTGCGCAGGTGACGTGCGGGTGTGCGGGGCGTCTCCTCGCCTCAAACTTGGATTGTCATCACAACATGTCGCGGACTATAGTTACGTTATTCCCAGGTACTATAATAATATCATGCGAACCAAGTCACAGGCAAAAGCTAGTAACAAAATAAAGTTCGCTAAGTTTATTTTATTACTAGCTTTTGCCTTTATAGCCATAAAGGTTCCTTCTCAACTACGGAACCCTAAAAAGGAAGAAAGTCTTACTTTTTGTGAATAACTGAACACAGAGTTGCTTATTGCTTGGTTTGTTCTAGTTCTAAAGCTACCCAGAGGAATTCGAAAAATAATGAGGTCTTATTAAAATAGTTATTTATTACTAACAGTTACAACACTAATATATTGTTGTTGCGATATTCAAACGCCGTCTGCTAATGGTTTTGTCTTGACACTGGCGCCATGTATGATACCTACTATTGCATACTAGTTATAAGCTCTGTTTCTCTTTGTTTAACTGGTTCAGGCAGTAAACTATATTAACCGAATTATAGTATTTACTTATTACTCTAACTGTGTCATTTAAACTTGCCGACTTAATATTATTAGGTACTTTGGTAAAGGGCTCGTGTTTTAGGGTTCTCCGAGATTTCTAAACCGATTTGAGTATTTTTTTTAAGCGATAGAGAAACTTTGCGACATTGTCGCATAAAAAATTTGGATTCCAACTCCTGAATCCTGATGCTGTACGGGACCTGATCACAAAAATTGATAGGATTTAGAAACTGTCGGTTATGTATTGATATTGGGGGTACCTACCAAATAAAGACTTTTTGAACTCGAGGACCCCACTCCTCAGCCTTGATGCTGTGAGGAATTGCATTCTTAAATTGTGGTGATCCCACAGGACTTATACAGAATCATGCTTTTAAATGTTTTTACGCAATTTACAAAGTTTCTCTATCGCTTAAAAAAAATACTCAAATCGGTTTAGAAATCTCGGAGAACCCTAAAACACGAGCCCTTTACCAAAGTACCTAATAATATTAAGTCGGATGCAAGATAATATCTTGCATCTCGGGGACGGGCTACTACGGAGTGGCCAATTTTTTTTCCTGTTAAATCAAAAGTTCCCACGGGTTTAAAACCTAAATCAACGCAGGCGAAGCCGCGGGCATCAGCAAGTATGTAATAAACCTTCGAATGCGGGGACACCGAACAAGTCAGTTAGTACTTAGTTGTGAGATCAAGAAGATAATCATCATCATGATCAATTGTGACGTTGTAAATTTTGAACTACTAACTAGCGTTTCGCTTTTAATAAAAATCAATTTTGTTCAAAGTATGTTGGTGCCACCTAGCATCAAGGTGCAGAACTACGCGTGGGTCGATGTTCAGAGTTCATTCGAGCCACAATAGATGGCGTTTGCTTCGTTGTCAATTGTCGTAAAAATAAAACAAAATAATTAAATAAAACCATAATATCATTTGTTTATTGTTAAGTCATTAACAAAACGGTTCTTATAATATATCCTTAGGTTCCGCAAATATTCAAAAATGAATTGGCTTCATGATCAATCTAACTGAGAGCGGCCACACTCGGGTTGCGTCTGGCAACACCGATTGGTGAGATTTAGAATTTTTCTGGAGTCAACATGTGAAGACGAATTTTTTCGTTCCAGGAAAATCTCACTCCTTTTCGCCCATGGCTTCGCCTGGGAAAATACAATAGTTATAAATTTAGTCATCCTAACGTATTTCAATGTTTCATCAATTATGGTGAGTGAAAAATCAAGTAATGTGGATTCGACAAAATGGCGGTTTGGTTAGAGAAAATCCTAATTTCATGATTTCCCTTTCAGTTCCAGTTATTTTACCTTCCCAAATAAATGAGGATAATGGGTTGTGGGTGGACTCCTGAAAACCATTGGTGGCCAGGAGTTCAATAGGTGAGTTGTGTTTGATCGGGAAAATTCCACGTGTCGAAATTTTCACACAGCACAAATTATAACTTGTTTTTTTCTTTGTTGCAGGGTTTCCGTTTGCGTTTCCGTTTGCGTTTCCGTTTGCGTTTCCGTTTGCGTTTCCGTTTTTAGTTTTCGGTTTTCCGTTTTTTTTGCTTTCGTTTTCCGTATTTATTTCTTTTGCACATTCACGTTGGCAACTTAATTTCTATGGATAAGACTTGGTGAAAATCTTTGTAAGGAAACATTTCGGTTGTGAAGAATCAAGTTAAATTGAGTTTTGGATCTTGGCCGATGCCGTCCAGCTACATTGCAGTCTTCGCACCTACAAGTAAGCAAATGTTTGTATCCTGGAACAGTTTAGTGAACCTTCTTAGTGTATGTGTACAGTAAGAACCCTGTCTTTACTACTGAGCTTTTATTTTGAAACAATTTTATGAATTTTACTGTGTCATTGTCTATTCCATGCCAATGGCATCTTAAATTTAAAACATAGATTTTATGTACTATCTACCTAAGGCATTCTAATGTATCTAAATTAAGTCTTGGCATTAAGCTAGAATAACTAAGCATTATTAGCCATCACTATGTATTAAGCGACCCCGGTAAAAGTTACATTAAAAACAATTTTGCCTAACATCTAGCAAATTTCATTTATAACACCTCATATACATTACAAGGGAGTCGACGGCTAGCTTCTATTCTTTACTAGGTAGATAGATCAAGTAAGTAAAATTATTTTTTTTTTCCTCTAATCTTTGTAAGGTGGTAGATTATTCCGTATCCGGGTATATTTCTATTCCGCCCAATTTACCACACTTACAAATGGCGCCCGAACGTTTTTTTATATAGTTATTTCAGTATATTTTGAGAAATTTTGTGAATTTTATGAAATGTACTCCGCTGATTGTACAATTTTCTAAGTAGTGACACATTGCAAAGAGCACTAAGCTGTTTTTATGGTTAACTAACTAAATAATAACTAATAGTTAGAAATTTTGTTTGATAGTTTAAGTAATTTTCTGAGTATAGTCCAACATTGGTTTTTTTTCTTATTTAATTAACACATTATAAATGGTGCTTATGCCGTTCAATTATGTTATTTGACTTACCTTGGAGGTGTATAAGTGAATGTTTGCCTTCAGTTTAGTAATAAACATTGCTTAACTGAGTTGTTGTTGGGTATTGCTTTCAATAGTAAGTACATCTTATGTTTGAAAATTCCGGTAACTTAGTATAATTAAAGTTTTGACACGCTATGTGCCGTTAACTAGTTACACACATACATTTATAAATACTAAGAGTTACAACTTGTGAAGCTAAATATATAAACTATATTCAGAGATTACATTAAGTTCAAGTATGAAGTTATGAACAATTTTTTTTTCAGTGACTTGATACTTCATTATTTTGTTGAAATTTTGTTTAGAGCTGTGTTAAGGTTATGATAAAAGCTACTTCACACACAAAACATGTTAAGTTTAAGTGAATGCTGGTAGTTTAAAGTGACATTTAGAAACAGATTTTGTTGTATTTTAGGTTATGTGTTAAAAGTGTAAAGTAACAGTCATCAAACCATTGCACAATCTCTTTGTTTTTTTTTGAAAGATAATATGCTAGTCAGAGTTCATTGCAACTTTGTTGCCTGTTTACTTTTGTAATTGTAAAGGTTGTAACACACTGTGTACTCATAAAGGTGATACTGCACCTTACAATCATTTATTCAATTTTGGGAAGTTTATTTTGTTATATTTTGTTTACTATAGTAATAATATGTGCTTGTATTATTAACGATATTTTGGAATAGGAACATAATTGATAAAATAGGTTAGGATAGACTTAAGAATATTGTTTTTGTTGTGTATTTTGCTTGTGTATATTTAATAGTTTAAATAACTTCTTTTGTGTTTGTGTTTAACCAATTGGTATAAGGCTAAACATAGACAGTTACACAAGCTCGATATTTTGTTAAATGTGTTTTGACTTAACACAATGGAACAGACTTTTGCCCAGTTTCATTCACTTTTGAAGGACGAATTGTGTTATGAGGTATCCATTCGTTCCGAAACTCCAGCACCTACAGTGCTAGGTTTAAAGAAACAGTTAAAACAATTAATTCAGGAAATTCCTTCTGAATCAATTTTAGAGACAGATTTCTCTTCTGAAAGTGAGTTAGGGGTTATTACTAAAAAACTTCAAGACTTAGAAGATTTATTAAAAAAGTGTTCTGACACTAAAGATAGACATGCCCTCTGTAGGTCTAAAGCTTTAGCTTCACATTTGTACTTTAGAATTTTGAGAATACAGTGTTCCGAACTCAGCTTAATAAGTAGGAAGAGTGAATTACATACAAAGTTGCAGAGTTTGATTTCCAGATTAGATGCTGACAATGAGTCGTCTCACGACGAATCACTGGATTCCGAGAGTACCGCCGTTGACTGCACTGGTGATAAAAATGTGGCCAAGTGGAAGTTAAATTTCAACGGACAGGGTGATCCGCGCAGTTTCATCGAACGCGTTGAGGAATATAAAAGATCGTATGGCGTTTCAGATGGAAAATTATTTGTTTCTGCATTTCATCTTTTTACAGGCCGAGCATTGTTATGGTACAGAGGCAACAAATGTCAAGTTTCGTCTTGGTCAGAATTGAGAACTTTATTTTTAGAGGAATTTGATGCAGTAGATTATGACTACAGGTTGCTAGGTGAAATTCGAGCAAGAACACAAGGCTCTGAAGAACCTGTGTCTATCTATTTCGCTGTAATGTTTGGCATGTTTTCAAGGTTGTCAACACCACTTTCCGAAGAACAAAAGTTACAAATTTTATTACATAATATTCGCCCTTTTTACTCAGAACAATTAGCTCTTGTTGACATTAAGTCTGTCGCAATGTTGAAGGAAAAGTGTCGCAAACTAGAGGCTGCGAGGCAGCGTTCCGCCTTATTTTCTGAGCCTACTAACAGTAAGGCAACTTTAAGTTCAGAGTTTGCTTACAAACAAGTGACAAAACAGATAAACACACTTTCAGTCACACCTGCACCTAAGGTTGATACAAGTAAAGGCACTGATTTTACGAAAACAAATAAACAACTATGTTACAAGTGCGGCAAGGGTAACCATTCCTTTAAATTTTGCAGGACAGTTCCGAAATTTATTAGATGTTTTTCGTGTGGACGTCAGAACTTTACAGTAAAGACATGTCCAAGTTGTAGTAAAAAGGCGATTAGTAAACCCGCTCCGGACAAAAATTCAAAAAACTAATTAGTAAGAACTGTGCAGAGACACAAGTAAAGAACTTGGTCATTAACAACAAAACATCCCTTTTACCTGACACAGTTCTGTATTCAGTGGATAAACGAGACTTTAGGCCACATTTAAAGGTTTTTGTTGACGGTTTTGAGATTACAGGTTTACTAGATTCCGGTGCTTGCGCGTCAATTTTGGGTAACCAGGCGCACAAGGTTTTTTTGAGATTCGGTTATAAATTGCATAGCAGTATTGATACCACATTTTCAGTGGCAAATGGAGACAAACTTGATTGCATGGGTTATATGTTTATTCCGATTACTTATAATTCCGTAACTCACATAATAAAATTTTTTGTAGTACCCTCTATAATAGCGGATGTTATTTTTGGTTGTGACTTTTGGAAAACATTTCAGTTAGCCCCTGGCATTTTTGATAATTTAGAATTAATTAAGGCACCTTCTCAATTTTACAATATTTGTGCGATTGATAATGAACAAATTCATACCATCACTTCTTTTGAAAACTTATCATCTCAACAGAAAGAATTAGCCCAATCTGTAGTAAATAAATTTTTAAATATTTCTTCAGAGAAAATTGGATTGGGTAGAACAAAATTAATTGAACATGTTATTGACACCGGTGATGCCTTGCCAATAAAAATAAAACAATATCCACTTTCTCCCGAAAAGAAGGAAGCTTTAAGTAAAGAGTTAGATAGGATGCTGGAAATGGACGTAGTTACTCCGAGTGAAAGCCCTTGGAATAATCCAGCAATTTTAGTGAAAAAGGCAAATGGAGACTGGAGATTTTGCCTAGATTGCAGGAAACTAAATTCAGTGACAAAGGGGGATTCATACTCAATACCGTACATTCCACAAATTCTAGATAGCTTGAAAGAGGCAAGGTTTTTATCATCGATTGATTTAAGTTCAAGTTTCTGGCAAATTCCAGTTAGCTAACGACTCTCAGGAAAAAACCAGTTTTACAGTTCCTGGTAGAGGGTTATTCAAATTTAAAGTCATGCCGTTTGGCCTATGCGGTGCACCAGCACGACAGCAGAGGTTAATGGACCAGTTATTTAATCAAAATTTTTGTAGTGATATTGAAAATGGAATAGTATTTTGTTATATAGATGATATTGTTATTTGTTCTGCTGATTTTGAAACCCATTTAATTTTATTAAACAGAGTTCTGGATAAACTAAAAATGGCTCAACTATCCATAAATTTTGATAAATGTAATTTTTTTCGAAACTCTTTGAAATATTTAGGGTATATAGTGGATGAATTTGGTTTACGCACAGATCCTGGAAAAGTTGCCGCAGTTTTGAACTTTCCGACCCCAAAAACTGCACAGGAGGTAAAGATTTTCCTAGGCACTTGTTCTTGGTACAGGCGCTTTATTAGGAATTTTTCAACCATCGCTGCACCACTCAATAGACTAACGAGTAAAGGAAAGAACGCACCTAAATTTGAGTGGAGCGAACAGGCAGAGGTAGCATTTAATACATTGAAGAATGCGTTGGTAACCGCACCTGTTCTTGCGGTACCGAATTTTGAAAAACCATTCAAAATACATTGTGATGCTTCTGCATATGGTGTTGGCGGTATGCTGACGCAAGAAACCGATGGTTGCGATCATCCCATTGCGTATGTCAGTAGGAGCCTAAATAAAAACGAAAGGAATTACAGCGCGACGGAACGCGAGGCTCTAGCTGTGATTTTTGCAGTGGAGAAATTTCAGGCTTATTTTGGTTCCAAGCCAGTCACAATTATCACAGACCATGCATCCCTAAAGTGGTTCTTAAATTTAGAAAATCCCTCAGGACGACTCGCCAGATGGGGTTGTAGATTATCACAGTATAATTTTGTTATCGAACATAGGAAGGGTTGTGATAATGTAGTTCCGGATACCTTGTCGAGACTCATACACGTAGATGTAGTTGGTGATCGTAATGATAACTCTAGTCAACAAGTTTTGGTAGATGACTGGTATGACAAAACATTTAATGGCTGTAAAATCAATCCAGCAAATTTTCCGAATTTTTGTATTTTGAACGATAAACTATATCGTTACAGTAAATGTAAATACCAGCTTCTCAGTGAGTTCGACTGGAAAGAGGTAGTCCACAAGAACGACATCCTTAGAATTATGCAACAAAACCATGCAGATGCAACTGCAGGTCATTTTGGTGTGTTCAAAACTCATCGCAGATTATCCCTCAGATATTTTTGGCGTGGTATGTATAAGGACGTGGTTGAGTACGTTAAGAATTGTGATACTTGCTCTGCGTATAAACACACGACATCAGCCACTCCAGGTCTGCTTGGGAAGCCTAAAGTCTGCGAGAGACCTTTTCAGGTCATTTCGGCTGATTTAGTCGGACCTTTGCCTAGGTCTAAATCAGGATTTACATTTCTTTTTGTGGTGACGTGTTGTTTTTCGAAATATACAATGTTGTTTCCGTTACGGCGTGCCACAGGTGCCGCTGTTGTTAAAGCGCTAGAGAATTTTGTATTTTTGAACCATAGTGTTCCAGAGACTGTGATTGTGGACAATGGGTCCCAATTTACAGGATCTGAATTCCGTAATCTCATTAAGCGTTATAATATTCCGAAATTACACTACACACCACTGTACACTCCGCAAGTTAACCTTGTTGAGAGGTACAATAAGGTTGTTATGACTGCTGTAGCCGCTTTTGTGAAAGATAACCACAGGTCCTGGGACGAAAACCTGTACAAGGTCCAGTTCGCCATAAACAGTGCGGTTAATGAATCCACTGGATTCTCCCCGTTCTTCCTTGTCCACGCTAGAGAACCGGTCTTAAATGGTTCCTTCTATAAGGACACGGATAAGGAGTACGAGGCCGGAATTCCAAGGGAGGAATACGCAGGAAAGTTTGGATCTTTGGAGGACATATTTGGTCAGGTTAGGAGAAATTTGTTTCAGGCTCATGCAGAGTATGCAACGCATTACAACTTAAGGCGTAGGTCTGCAAGCTATTCTGTTGGGGATATAGTGTGGAAAAAGACCTATCCACAAAGCGACGCTACAAATTTTTTCGCAGCTAAGCTGGCACCTAAGTATGAAAAGTGCAGGGTTGTCAAGGTTTTGTCACCTTTGGTTTACGAACTAGTTAGAGTAGCTGACAACCACCCAATAGGCACTTGGCATATTAAGGATATTAAGAAGTAGATATTTGCCATTACTTAGTTTGGTCTAAACTGTTTGAATATTTAAGTTATCAATATTCAATTAGGAATTTGAATGAGTGTAGTGATGTTCTGAGTTAACAGTTACATTACCATGGTTCAGTTGAGGAGGAATGTAGTGGATGTATGTAGGGATGAATATGTGATGATTGGAATGCTTGTGGTAGACCAACCGGTTGAGAAAGTAAAAATGCAAATATCGTACTTTGGGGATAACGAAAAGGGGGGGGTTTTGTGTTTTGTTTTCGTTTTCCTTCTAGATAATGGATCATTTCTGTTATTTTTCCGATTCTGTTCCGAGATCTATTTTCTAGGAGAGTTATTTCGTTTTTTTTTCTCATATTCCGATTGTGATTCGGTTTTATTTTTCCGAATGGGATAGAGAACGGTTGCCATATCAGATGGACCCGTTCACAACCAGATTTTCCGTATTTGTTGAGTAACAAATATTACGATGGTAGTTTAAAAGAGTGAACCACCGTAGGCCTAGACGCATTCTATCAGTCAGCTGAAGAATGATGCCAAGATGTTTCCACTCAAGTGTCTTAGACACCATGAAGTTTTTTTGTATATATTCTTTTTAGAAGTTAGGGTTGTGTAGTTAAGTATAACGTATAAAACCTTACACTGTTTTCAGTATATTTATTTTGTTAGACAATTTTCCTTGTTAGTAGTAGATGTGCGTTCACGCGTAACTTCTGTGTTTTTTTTGTTTGTTTCAGGCAAATTGTTAGTAGTTGTTGGATGACGCTGAGGGCAGCGTGGTTCAACCTGTTGAACCTTTTCGTAGGAGGGGAAGTATTGTGACGTTGTAAATTTTGAACTACTAACTAGCGTTTCGCTTTTAATAAAAATCAATTTTGTTCAAAGTATGTTGGTGCCACCTAGCATCAAGGTGCAGAACTACGCGTGGGTCGATGTTCAGAGTTCATTCGAGCCACAATAGATGGCGTTTGCTTCGTTGTCAATTGTCGTAAAAATAAAACAAAATAATTAAATAAAACCATAATATCATTTGTTTATTGTTAAGTCATTAACAAAACGGTTCTTATAATATATCCTTAGGTTCCGCAAATATTCAAAAATGAATTGGCTTCATGATCAATCTAACTGAGAGCGGCCACACTCGGGTTGCGTCTGGCAACACCGATTGGTGAGATTTAGAATTTTTCTGGAGTCAACATGTGAAGACGAATTTTTTCGTTCCAGGAAAATCTCACTCCTTTTCGCCCATGGCTTCGCCTGGGAAAATACAATAGTTATAAATTTAGTCATCCTAACGTATTTCAATGTTTCATCAATTATGGTGAGTGAAAAATCAAGTAATGTGGATTCGACAAAATGGCGGTTTGGTTAGAGAAAATCCTAATTTCATGATTTCCCTTTCAGTTCCAGTTATTTTACCTTCCCAAATAAATGAGGATAATGGGTTGTGGGTGGACTCCTGAAAACCATTGGTGGCCAGGAGTTCAATAGGTGAGTTGTGTTTGATCGGGAAAATTCCACGTGTCGAAATTTTCACACAGCACAAATTATAATCTTGTTTTTTTTCTTTGTTGCAGGGTTTCCGTTTGCGTTTCCGTTTGCGTTTCCGTTTGCGTTTCCGTTTGCGTTTCCGTTTTTAGTTTTCGGTTTTCCGTTTTTTTTGCTTTCGTTTTCCGTATTTATTTCTTTTGCACATTCACGTTGGCAACTTAATTTCTATGGATAAGACTTGGTGAAAATCTTTGTAAGGAAACATTTCGGTTGTGAAGAATCAAGTTAAATTGAGTTTTGGATCTTGGCCGATGCCGTCCAGCTACATTGCAGTCTTCGCACCTACAAGTAAGCAAATGTTTGTATCCTGGAACAGTTTAGTGAACCTTCTTAGTGTATGTGTACAGTAAGAACCCTGTCTTTACTACTGAGCTTTTATTTTGAAACAATTTTATGAATTTTACTGTGTCATTGTCTATTCCATGCCAATGGCATCTTAAATTTAAAACATAGATTTTATGTACTATCTACCTAAGGCATTCTAATGTATCTAAATTAAGTCTTGGCATTAAGCTAGAATAACTAAGCATTATTAGCCATCACTATGTATTAAGCGACCCCGGTAAAAGTTACATTAAAAACAATTTTGCCTAACATCTAGCAAATTTCATTTATAACACCTCATATACATTACAAGGGAGTCGACGGCTAGCTTCTATTCTTTACTAGGTAGATAGATCAAGTAAGTAAATTATTTTTTTTTCCTCTAATCTTTGTAAGGTGGTAGATTATTCCGTATCCGGGTATATTTCTATTCCGCCCAATTTACCACACTTACACAATCCATCGCCGGCGCACTCCTGAACACGGTCTCCTCTCAGCATGATAAGAGTTTAGGCCATAGTCCGCCACGCTGGCCAAGTGTGGATTGGCAGACTTCACTTACCTTTGAGAACATTATGGAAAACTCTCAGGCATGCAGGTTTCCTCACGTTTTCCTATTCGATGTTATAGAGTAGATAAGGTTAAGTATCTAAGCCATCGCATTTGATGTGTCTTTTTATATCGAAATAGGTTTATATTTTTTATATCCCGTGTGTAATAAAATGAAACAAACGTTACAGTATCGTCACCTCAACGTTACGGCCAATCGTAAAAATAAAAATTTGTATAAAATTACAATAGGGGGCGTCGTTACATTCACCACGCTTACACATAGATGCTGAATTACCATAATTTGTAAGTAAAATAAACTCGGGTCAACTACTTATGCTTTTTAGTTTTATAGACACATTATTTAAAATATATAACATCCAGATGTCATTTTTAAGAATCTTCAGTTTTTATTTTTATTAATGTAACAGACCAAAGCTTGACATCTCGCCTGATGGAGAATGGATGCAGACAATGATAGACATTTTTTTACCTACTGCTGGGAAAATGCCTTAAGCTCAAGGTATATTAGCGCAGAATCGAAACGTTGTAATGAGTCTTTTTTTAAATACGTTTCTTTAAGTAAACTGAAGGGGGGTAAGGGGGTGCGCTAACATCTTAGCACCCCAAATGTCAACCTCACCTGCACGTGGTGCCCCCTGCGAATCAGCGGACGAGGATGTGACGACCAAAGAATGGCGGGATAACCATTCCATATGGCTTGGCTTTAAATAATACAGACCAGAGACGGGCAGCAGCGTCACTGGTGCGAAATAGCCTACAGCCCTGCG
This sequence comes from Maniola hyperantus, assembly GCF_902806685.2. Classification (NCBI taxonomy): domain Eukaryota; kingdom Metazoa; phylum Arthropoda; class Insecta; order Lepidoptera; family Nymphalidae; genus Maniola; species Maniola hyperantus. The sequence goes on from NC_048543.1 coordinate 11,212,957, forward strand.
CTGACCAACCCGCCTGCCCAGCGTGGTCAGTATGGCCACTACTTCTAATGAGCAGCGCCAATTTGGCGCGCTCTTGGAAAGGCCTATGTATAGCAGTGGACGCAAACAGGCTGATGGATTGGATTGGATTGGAAGTAAACTGAACTTTAACTCCATAGCTATCTACGTAATGTACTAGGTAATGTACCTGGTTCTGTTACTTTACTTACCTACTTTTTCTAAAGTTTTGCTAAACACTTCGGCATATTTTATTTTTTTTGTTTTTGGGAAGGCGCATTAAGTGGTTTTCTTCGACTCTTCACCAATTTGAGTTGACTCCTAAGTAGGATCCACACCTGTGAGCTAAAGGGAGTGTTTATGAGTCGTTCAGCTCACAGGTGTGTACCTACGTGAATATAGTTGAGCAGCCAATTTCAACATAACACCTGCGAGCTGAACGGTAATTCCTCGGTGCATCCTCTTTTAAACGTCCTATTTTGAGATTTTGAAAAGACAGATTTTTTATTTTAAATTGAGATTTGGTGGACTCTATGATGATAGTAATGATAATAAGTATAAATTTTATTGGGTGTCAGGCCATGACTTTATGAAATTAAAATAACCAACGCGCACAAACAATTAAGTACCTGGCTATCGTAAATCTATCTGTTAAGCCATTATTCATAATCCAATAGTATGAATTATCAAGATTTACGTTTTTCTACATATACAATCGTAGCCTTGTAACAAAAAACAAATTTTTCTATGATTTATTCCGCCAATATTGCCTGAAGCTAAACAATACAAAAGGAATAACTTATAAAATCAATTATACGAGGAGAACTGGTGGGAATTTTCGAGCTAGATAATTGATCAAAATTTTCGTCTACTTCGACGTCAAAATCGGTTACCTAAATAGACGGAGGAAAAGGTAACAGACAGATAGACACTTTCGCATTTATTATATTAGTTAGTAGGTATATAGATAAATAGCTGATGTACTTCGTTTTTACGGGATAGGAGAAGCCATTGTTGGTCTCCGGAATGAACGCTATTTCTGAATCTTTCATCAAATCGGTTAAATGGATGAGATAAGGAAATAGACAGATTAAATAGGATGGATTTATGTTTCTCTTGTGTTTTGTGTGTTGACAATAAAATAATAAAAAATATTTTTATTGAGAAGTAGGTAATCATTTTCTCTACACAAAGGAAACTGCATCGCGGGGACTTTACAAAGATTCATCATTATCATCATCATCAACCAATAAACATCCACTGCTGGACATAGGTCTCTTGTAGGGATTTCCACACATCACGGTCTTGCGCCCACCTGAATCCAGCGGTTCCCTGCGACTCACCTGATATCGTCCGTCCACCTAGTAGACAAAGTTTACCTACCTGAGTATAAAGTTATCGGAGAGCTAGGTGAAGTGAAACTTTCAGCTTTTATTAAGTAGCTCCTCAGACGTTTCGACCAGCTCTTGTACCATAATTCTATTGATCAGTTCATAAATTCGTTCTAACGTGTTACGTAATTATCCTTGGTGGTCAAAGGTCGGGGAGTCAATTGCTTTGTATATCTGCTAAATATAGATTAAAATTAATAAGAGATTCCTATGAAGATTGTGGTTTCAATTATGAAAAGACTAATTGCTGGTGAATAGGCACTCTAACTAACTGTATACCTAATATTTATTTATTAGCAGAATTTTAACATGTAATATTTTTCTTTGTGTGGATTTTTTTTGACATGTACTCTATCAGTTTATTCTATTATATTTTTCAAATCTATGTATTAATAGACCAGCGCTTGGCTGAAATCACCTGCTGGCAAGTAATCAAATATTGATGACGGCTAAGGAAGAGCTCAAATTGCATTTAAAAATACTAATTGTTCTTGATTTGGAGGTACCTATGCAATAGGTATACCTATTGCGGTTCGAAATAGAGAATGAACTTCAAAATAAATTTAGACTCAATGATATTGATTTAAATGTGCAATTGTCTTTCGAAGCACATAAACTCAGGTACATATTATAGATATTTGTTAATAATTCCTCTATCTCTTAACATAAGTTCAGTAAAGCGTAGGCACCTTAATGGAAACGACCGACACGAGAAATTTACTTTAGGACTAACCATTGTTTGATAAAGGTGTTATATCGACTTAAGTCACTTTAGTTTAATGTCATTTACCTAGATAGTAAAGTAAAGTAAAATGAAATAACATACTTATACTTTACTATACAACATACAGAGATAGTTTTTACAGTAATAAACTCTTCCAGGCAACCTTAAAGAGCACAGAATACTTTAAAATAAAGCGGAAGGAGTAGTAGGTACTAAAAGATGGAAAATAAATAATAATATACCTACCTAAAGTGTAATTCTTTTACTGTTATTGCTATACGGCAACATGTACTAAAAATCAATCTTTTAAGTAAGCTATGGCCACACCTGCGCGTCATGAACACGGGATGCAGAACGCGATGGGGGAGAGTCCACGACGTGAATCTTTACGTGCAGTACCCGTAGTATAAGATTTTACGTCTCACCAATCGTCGCTAGAATTCGAGAGTCGAAACACAATAACATCAAAGTAAAATGGATCTAAACTGCCTTGAATTTAAGTCAAAAATTCAATGCCAATGATTTTAATTTCGCAAAGTTTCCGTTTGGAGCGCTGGCTGTAGATGTGTAGACAAACTTTAAAACAAGGCTGTTAAGATCCAGTTTACTATAACGCGGAAGTGTTTCGATTCTCGAATTCTAACAACGTTTGGTGAGACGTAAAATCTTATACTACGGGTACAGGTATAGTGGTCGCGAAGGTTTGAGGTGCCATTAAAATATATCGTGAAAGGCGACCGCCGCGCGCCGCGCTGCGCTAAGTAGCAGCTTTGGTCGCGCAGGTTTGGATGATGCTTAATGAGGAGTGGTAAGATTGAACAGAATACCTACAGTAAAGATGGTGAAGCATTTGGTATATTTCCTATTAAGTTATACGTTATTTTTGCGTAATTAAAATTAAATAAGATCTGCACGTATTTAACGAAACTTATTTTGTGTTTTTTTATTTGGGATAGTAAACCATTACATCTTAAAAGTTAAAACTAGGTACGACTTAAATCGACATAATTGTGTATGTACTTATGGTGTATGTATGTATAAAATAAATAATAATTACTCAACACAAGATTCTATTCAAGGTCTACTTAAGTATTCAATTATTTATTAGTATTCAATTTCAAAATTGCTTTGTTTAGAGCTTTCGAAATTCAAAGCTCGTGCACTTTGACTAAATTTAGAATCAACTCTATAAAGCTCTATTCTAGATTTCAGAGGTAATAAACATACTAGGCTTGTTCAGTTACCAAATTTTATTGTAAAACAAATTACAGTAACTCTTTGACAATCAACAAACCTGCGGCGCTGTCAGCTGATTGCAATTAAATGCGATTCCGATTCCGATAGATGTATCAACTTGTTTGACAATCGAATTAGATGTTGATACCGATTCCGATCGGTCTTTCAATGCGTATAATAATAATAATAATTGATTTATGTATTATTTAGAATGTTCTAGGTACCTAACTATATTTATTATTGCTGAATGTATCTTAATTAAACACAATTAAACAAGAACACTTTTACAGTCAATATTTTAATTTGGAATTCAAAATGTCATTGAATCATCACCATTCAATTTTTTATTGTGACTTATTCTGTTGTTCACAATCTCTAAGCTTGTGTAACATGTATTTCTATCCATTTAGGAATACTCCTTGCAGAATAGGATATCACTAGATTTAGATCTGTCAATTTAGTTTACCTAGTTCAAAAATTGCGCACAGCAGAATAAGTCACATTTTACATTACAAAAGAAAACTGACTGACTGACATATCAACGTACCGTATAGGTAGGTACTCCTATCTACATCACAAATTGTGTCTAGAAACTTGAGTTTTTAGATGTTTTATTAAGTTCTCCCGACAACGTAGACCCTCACAAAGAAAAACTCCACGCAAACAAAGTCATGGATACCGTACATAGGAACCCACGATCCACGTGTATTGTAACAATGATCTGTACTACGACTGTACGACGTAAGGTGACTGACTGACTGACTGTTCTATCAACGCACATAGCTCAAACTACTGGACGGATCGGACGGATATTATGACGTAGACATCCTCTAAGAAATGACTTTTGAAAATTTTACCCCTAAGGAAGTAAAATAGGGGTTTGACATTTGTATAGTCCATATAGACGAAGTCGCGGGAATAAGCTACTGAGATAATACAAGTTCTAGTGGTTCTAGCGCCAGTTTCTTAGAGCTCACCTTCAGGTCAAGGCCAGTGTAATGTGTCGTGAATACAAAGCTCAACTCAGATGAATAAGCAAACAAGTGATATTGGGGTCTGAGTACCCTCGGAAGATGCCTCGAGCGTTCGCAGCTTTTTCATTTCTCAATGTATCTTTACTATGACAGGGATATTTCATTTTCCATTTGAGTTTTTCTTTCTAAGTAGTTTTTTAAAGGCGCAATCTTATTTCAGTAGGTAAACTTAGCGTAGCATACTATTACTTACAATTTTTTTACAAAAAATCTTAACTTACCTTGCATCCGTACTAACCATTGGTTCGAAAAGATCCAGGTTCTGCTGAAGACAGGAGCTTACTTGCCATCTCAACTCAACCCCTGTCGTGATAGCCTAGTGGCCTCTAAACCTCTAACTTTTCCGAGTTACCTATATCCGTTTTTAGCAATTAAATATTATAACTTGCTTTAACAGTGAAGGAAAACATTGTGAGGAAACCTGCATGCCTGAGAAATCTCAATAATGTTCTTAAAGGTGTGTGAAGACTGTCAATCCGCACTTGGCAAGCGTGGCGGGCTACGAACTAGACTCTAGAGTCTAGGCCTTCCTCATTCTGAGAGGAGATCCGTGCTCAGTAATGGGCCGACGATGGGTGAAAATGATATGATATGATTTTTTAAATGAAAAACTTTAAAAATAGCAAGGTCATTATCTTATCTTACTGTCAAAAATAGAGCTAGACAAAGATCAAGAAAAACTACCGCTTCAGGCATCACTAAGTATATAAGTTATAGACATTCTGACTCCAAAACCGCTGTTTGTTCATCCGTCTGAATTGATAAGTCGCATCTGTACGGACGTCGACCCTGACCTCTTTCTAGGCTATGAAAAGATAGCCTTGAAACTTTCTTAGACTAACATCTCCCCAGACTTGATTGACCAAACCTAATTGGGTAGACTAAAAGTTTTATTGCGAAAAATAACTCTATTTTGCTTCAACAATTTATTTTTTAGTTATTACTTAGTTTTTATCTGTGACACCAACAACAAATAAATGCATTTCTTTCTTCTTCTTTCTTCTTTTACTAGTGACCGACTGCAACTTCACTTCCGTGGGAATTAAAAAAAATCCGGGCTTATTCCTTGTCGATATTATAAAAAAAACTATGCGCATTTCAGCTTTCTAGGTCCAATGATTTGAGATAGGCTTTGATGACTAAGGCAATGAGTCAGAACTTTTCTTTTTATATATTACTAGCTGATGCCCGCGACTTCGTACGCGTGGATTTAGGTTTTTAAAAATCCTGTGAGAACTCTTCAATTTTCCGGGATAAAAAGTAGCCTATGTCCTTCGCCGGGGTGCAAGCTATCTGTGTACCAAATTTCGTCAAAAACGGTTGAACGGTTGAGCCGTGAAAAGCTAGCAGACAGACAGACACACTTTCGCATTTATAATATTAGTATGGAAGAATGGATTTAGATTCATTTAAACTCATGGATCATTGGAGTGCAACTACTTTAATTATTTTGAATCAATAGGCAATTAAAATCAATCGTATTTAAATACATCGAATGGTGGCTAATTGTACATAACCACAGATGAATAGGGTGCACCAATATTAAATTATTAAAACATATTTATGTAAAGACGCAAATAAAACGTGTGAAAATCGTTCAACCGAATGGAAATTGTAGTTGTTTGTAATTTTATATGAGTTCAAAAAAATTTGCTAGTAAACATGCAAATGATAATCATAGATCAAGTGCCTATCTATTCAAATGCCGTTTCCCACGACGGGAAGGGACGCGCAGATCGAGACTGTTTGTAGGCTTCCTTCACCGCATCGCCTCTTCAGGCGTCAAAGTTCCGGCATCATGTCCTATTGTGCATGCAAAACAGTAGTTTTTCGATCTTATAATGAAAACATTAAAGTCCTTTTTCGAAAAGTCCTCGTCAACATTCTGGTGGCAATGCCACCGCCTTGCAATATAAGGCGATATCATGGCACCTATACGAATAATACTAACAGCCTAACATGCCCACAGAAGTATATATGGCTCATTAACATATACTTTAGGATTTGAATCAGGGACTTCTTTAACTATATTTCACTGTTAACCCCTCCCGTTGCGCTGCTATCAGGTTCTAGGAAAGCCTCTTCGCTAACAAGTCAAAGGCCAATTCCGTGAATTCAAATGAAATATTTGACACAAAAATGGTGTTAGTCCTGATATAATCGCCGACAGCCACATTGCGCCACTGTTTAAAGAAAAAGTAGTAATAACTTTGAAACATCTAAAAGTAAATTCTCCTCAGTAGTTAATTAAAATATTTGTGTCCATAATATGAAACACGAAACTAATCACTCAAAGCAAATAACGAGTGTGCCCAGGAACGTTTGGTTCCTCCCTCACTTTTCTGCTATCGTATAGGAACTGCAAGTCATCGTCACGGTCTGCATCCATACGTAGTCGAAATTAAACACGTTACGAAGCGATTTGCTTCCCCGTTTCTAATTCAAATCATTAGGAATTAGGATATGATATATTAGGACCTTCCAGCATCAGTTTTCCTTCCTTCCTTCAAATCCTTCAAATCAAGAAAGATTTTTTACACCTTTATTATCTGTTATCTCCCAAAGCCACCATGATTTTCCCAATGTTGGGGACAATATGCAGAAAATCTTTCAGCTTTTATAAAATAACAAAGGTCTGGTACGCGCTGGCTCCCTCTCTAATAGATATCAATGAAACAAACATACAGGCAGATCCTACGGCTGCATAATTACAATTTAATTCAATTGAAGAGGACACTAACGATGTTTATGCTATAAACATAACGATGTAATATGATAATGGATGCCGTGAACACAATTAGCTACCGTGTATACTGACCTATGCGAAAACTCTCATAACAGTATTGATATGGCAAAAATTGAAATAAAGTGTTGACTACTAAAATAAAAATTTAATTTTCATTCTCATTATCTTAATCAATTTAAAAGTGGTTTACAATTTATATTAGTTAGTTGGTTTATGATTTTATGTTTATTATTTATTATGCTTTGATTAACTCTGAAAATAAAAAGTAGGTACCTAAGTACTATTAGGCCTCAACTCTAAGCCCAAAGTTGCACTCACGGTGGAGCGATTTTCGAGCGGGGCACAACGATTTCCTTATTACATCGCCCGGATGAGTTCCCAGAGGTCGTTTCCACTAGGGAAAGTCCATTTACACTACCGTACACACATACTTTTCAATTCGTCAAGAATTTTTATCAATTCTGATCATGTAGAGAGACTCCAAGCATAGCTCTCTCCATTGCCCGCTGAACTTTCTTATGAGCCCATAGTCAGCGACTATGTCTCGGATACATTTTATGTCATCACTGGCAACACGCACTGTTCGGAGACTTTAGTCTTCAAGTCTGAACTTCTGATTTATTTTCTATAGGGAAAGTTGGTCTAATCATGTTATCCTCGCATCATAACCTAAAACCACTTATCGTATATTAATTTAAAATTTTTAGATCCACGCATTACGAACTTATATAGATACTAGATGATGCCCGCGATTTCGTCCGCGTAGATTTAGGTTTTTTAAAATCTCGTGGGAACTCATTAATTTTCCGGGATAAAAAGTAGCCTATGTCCTTCCCCGGGATGTAAGCTACCGCTGTACCAAATTTCGTCAAAATCGGTCTAACGGTTGGGCCGTGAAAGGCTAGCAGACAGACAGACAGACAGACGGACAGACACACTTTCGCATTTATAATATTAGTATTGATTAGTGCCAACAAAGATGGAGAACGGCTCGTTAATAAATAATATTTATAATAATTTTCGTAATTTTCGCAAAAACTGAAATTATTTCGGCTCCATCGGACGTTATAAAGGGGCTTTATGGGAGCCATCTTTGTTGCGTTCACGCAATTGTAGGGCTAGTTACATGTTACACTAACTGCCTCAATAACCTCTACACAGTTCCGTTCCTTACTTTTACCTTTGTTTTATTTTGTCTGTCAGTAGTTGTTGTGAAATCCTCAGCAGTATTTTGTTCTCAACTCGATTGGTATTTTGCAACTAGTTTTTGTTGGCGATCTAAATTGATTTTGTTTCTATTTAAGGTTGATCAAATTCACACTTCCAGACAATGACTTATATGTATCTTCCAGATAAAATGGTAGGTAGCGCTAGACTGTCGTCTGACATAATGGTATCAATTATACGACATGGTTGTCGGTACATCGGTGGGTACGGGTAATAATGCAGTTTGGGATGAAAACACGGTAACCTTTTAGAACTTGTCTTTATTGATTACCGTACTTATCCCTAGTATCGATAATACAAAGAATCACATGCCAAGAAAGCATACCTAGTTATTTTATTCACGAACCCTGCAGTCATTTCAATTTTGAACGCTATAATAATATATTTGCCAAGTTTTGACTTTGTAACATTCTTAGGACAAAACTCTGTTCAAGTATGTACAAACAATTTCACTTTACATAATAATCCAACCTGCATCGGTGTGACAATAACACCTTTACTTAGATTAGTTTTTTAAATTGTTAGCTCCATTTTTTTTTACATTTACATTCTATTCTATTTAATTTTAATATTAATTTAATCCGCTTCATACTGTGTATATTGTTATGGATTGTATTTTCATTGCCTGAAATAAAAATTATTTATTATTATTATTTATTTATTATAATATCAAATACCTATGAACTTGATCGCAAAAGCTGGGTAACAACTCTATCTTTTCTCATCATATTTCCCTAATCTACACAGATACAAAAGATAATAAGGAGGTAATACTTGATAGCAACTAGATTACATAATATTTTATACATCTAATTCCTTATTGTATACTAGTTTATGCTCGCGACTACGTCGGCGTGGACTTCATAATATTTAACCCCCTATTTTACTCCCTCAGTGGTTGAATTTTCAAAAAATCCTTATTAGCGAATGCCTACGTCATAATAGCTATCTGCATGCCAAATTTCATGCCATGCATGTCATCTGCGTACTGAACTACGAAGAACACACAGGGAAGTTAGTCTATAGTAATTAGTACCAATACCTATAAATTGGATTTCTGATCTCGAGATTCGTCAATCATCATACTTATTATCGTAACTTTGTACTATTCGTTGTAATTTTGTCCTAACCAACATAATTGTTGTCAAACTTTACCATATAAGCGTGTAATTTACTACGTAAAACTGTTCAAAGCTACCGAAGCAATTTACTAATAGGGCATTAAATTATCTTCTAAAGTTATTGATCTTAATACTGCGATAACTTCAAAGTAAAACAAAATTCTTTAAAAGGTAAAACAAGTCAGATGTCGTTATATAGGTACGGTTTGAGCGTTTTTTTTGCGAATTCGATATCTGTGTGAAAATGAAATGAAACTGGCTTTTTATCTAAGGTATGAGTGACAGAGACAACGCTCTACAAAGCCGAAATGTCATTCTAAAGGCCGATGTATATTACTTTCTGCCGCGTACCGTGCTATTGATTGACTAACACCATGACACTCTATCACTATTGGCTAGAAACTACGCATAGATATTGTTATTCACAAGCTAGAAGGTACCTATTAAAGTGTAGCAAAACTGTCATTTCTTCCGCCAATTACAACACTTGCGATTATAGCAATATGCTAATCTTAACTTAGTTAGTTAGTTCCTCTGGTAGTTAAATTCGAGTACTATGATCTTTAACTGACAGAGTATCAACTAAACCTAATTCTCGACTACGTCATAGTTCACAATAAACTGCTCCCGGCAGCAGTAGTTTAGTGGTGTCTAAAATGTTCTATTACAAAGTTTCACCTTTGTTAATGGTGTCAAACTAGAGTGGCAATACATCCGAGAAAGTTTAACTACAACATCAAAAAGCTGTGTCATACATACATACGCCTGCATGCGACTTTTTTTTAATTGGTTCAATATTTCTCTAAATGACCTTATATTTTTACAATATTTTTTACAAACCAAGTTTCAAATCAAATCAAATCAAATCATTTATTTGCACGATTGCAGGTACAATGATGGTGTTACATTGGTTTATTTACAGTTACAATCCGCCATACAGTGGGCATGCAAAATTTATTTTCTTATTATCTATTATTAACTTCTATTCATAAGCTATTTTATATAACTTGTTTTCATTTACATTGTGCGTAGATTTTTAGAATTATAATGTAAAAAATGTATGTTACTGTACTGTTTAAACTGTAACGCCTACGAGGACCATACTTTTTTTACATTTAGTAAAATTTTGTAATGATATCACTCTTTGACAAGTTTATTCCAGGGTTTACAAGAAAAGAAAGAAAAGGACAGATACAGAAAATGCAACATAAACAAGTAGTTGGTGCAAGTGAACCTTATTATGAGAATAATATTTCTTCTTACAAAATATACTTATTCTTACAATGTTGAAGAATCAGTAATATAAAAATAAAATTTTACTTATACCAAAAACATCATCCAATTCTCTGCAAAGTTGGTGTCAAAGCAAATTTTCCAATATGCTGGGCAGTATTACACCTTTAAATGGCCGTTTTATGTGGGTGATTAATTGTTTACTTTTTACATATAAATAATATAAAAATATAATATCTAATATGTAGCTAATGTTAAATATTATATTTTATGTCTCTTTGGGATAAATCTGACGCATATCGTATCGTAATCAGATTCTTCCCGAATTTTTACCGCGCGTTCACAAATGTAATGTGAAAGGACTTTAGGAGTGACATAATTGCGCGAATAGAGCAGGAGTGAGAATTACCGCATTAGTTGGATAATTATGTATAATATGTCTCTAGGTTAATTATTTAACATTGTAAACATCTCTACAGGACCTTTTATAATTGCTTTGGCTAAAGGACAATATTTAGTCGACTTATAATAATAATTAAATATTTGTGTTTGTGACTAATTGGGGGGCGTCCCCACTCCGATTGCCATGTCGCCTGTCGCAAACTATACACGCGGTCGGTAGATTTCACGCGCCCTTCGTGACACGAAAAATGTAGTCCTTTTCTTCTTCTTCGAACCTATCTATCATTCTTATTCGAGCAATCTCGATGAAATCTTTCATGGAGTAAAAGAGTCTGGCTCAAAAACATGGAAATTTAGAAAACAATTGATATTTCTTAAAAAATTGTTTCAAAAAAAACTTTTTTAGAATCATAAGTTTTTAAAAATTCTCATGTTTTTTGACGATAGCTCAATAACTACTTTTTGAAGTACCAAATTAACCGCTTTTTCAGAAAACGTAGGGCAGAGTGATGTCGTCTGTTCAAGGTCCGCCCACTAAGTCTCCAACATTGGGACCCACACTAATGGGACATAGCTCAGACCTTAAGATCCAAAAAAGCTGGAATGACGATCGCATGTCCGTAAATACAACACAGAAAAATTAATTATGCAACAAATCAGTTTACGTGTCATAAGAGCGCAAACTTTTCTGTGTTTAAATCTTCGAATAAGTAAAATAAGCATTCAGTATGTTTCAAAATACGGGATATACATGATATAATAGTCCCGTCAATTTGCGTTCCCCAAAAATTGGCGTTAAAAATTGGCGTTCCCAACATTCGTACATTGGAAACGACAATTATATAATTTATATCCCGTAGTGTCAAATAAGCTTGAAAACACACTCGGCATCCTTATGTGACATCTGTAACATAATATTACCTGTAAAGTAAAGCTGGGTCCAGACGAGTGTAACGTGTAATGTAAGATTACTTGTAATTTAGTGTCAACAGTGTGGACGGCACACGAAACTGCAGCAAACGAGCACTGCGAGCACTGCGAGCGCCTTTGTGTTCGCGCAAAAAACCGACAGCCGATGGATCAGTCCGGGCGCCGCACTGTGGAAAATGGTAGTACAACGCCATATCAAAAATCGTTTTTGTCAATGTCGCAATTTTCATATTTTTTTTAGTTTATTTATTAGTTTAAGAGTCTAACTATACTATAATGTAGAAATTTTGCACTAATAATATAAAGTTTTTTATTTGTAAGGCCACAAACTTTTTTATTTTTACGGACGTCCATGTTAAGCCAGTTCACTTCATCACATTCAAAGTGATTTTAAAGTTAAACTTTGTAGGAATATATGTAAAGTATTATACATTTCTGAAAAGCTCATTATTTGAACATTTTTAAACAACTAATATTTTTATAATTTTATGTTAACGTTAACGTTAAAATAATTGTAAAATAAAATAACGTAAAAAAAAAGGATTTTTTTAGGTTCGTTGAGACTTTTAATAGTTACCCACGTTTCCCCACGCTTTACATTTGATGTTGATTTGTAGCTTAGTTAATCATAAAAAACATTTATTAAAATTAGCTGCGCATATTTGCGCTTTTCGAAGTTATCGATAAAAATGTGACAAAAGTCAGAAAACGGAAACCCTTTCTCTATTGCGGCTTAGAATGTAGACTTTTTATATCAATAGTTTGCGGTCTTTTTTTGTATCTTATAATAAAAAAAATATTTATATTAGTACTTTTAACATATTTTGAACTTATTTACGAGTGTCAAATTTAATCAAAATGCACACTACAATTTTTCAAATAATATATATAAAGAGACATGTATTTCTTTATTTACAGTTTGTAATTATTAATTATAATTAAACAGACGAGACGTTTAGTTGTTACAAATATGATATACTTACGTTTTTTGTTAATTCTTTTCAATGTATCAAGTAGGTATTCGAAAAAAAATTACTTTCCTATATTCAAGGAGAAAAACTTTTGAGGCATGATCAATAATTTCGAAAGAAAATATCGTCTGATGACAGCATAATAGTATTATGTTTTATCATCAGTGTTATTTAAAGACATGTTATTCCTGCTTTTAGTAAATGATGGAAAAAGGATCGACTTTTACTTATATGAGTTTTAATGAATAACAACAGTAACTGGTTAGACTCAGAATATGTAATAACTTTATCAATATCAAAAGATATTACAAGTGACTCCACACCTTCTAGTTCTTCTGGAAAACGTGGAAGACCGGGCATATCTTATACAGACTCGTCATAATCCAGCAAAAAAAGAAAGAATGCTATTTATAATCCGTACCTACATAACCAACATAATAAAACCGTAAAACGTGAAGATTATTTGAAAGTGTTTTTTGAAAGTGAGCTAATTAATTTCAGATCCCGAAGTTTACAAAATAAAATGTAGTGCAATACTATACTATGCAGTTTTACGACAAAAATATAATGTTTTAAATTCATGTTAATTTATTTTCAATTTATTTCTTTCAGTTTTTGTTTAAGAGTTATAAATAATAATTTTAACATTAGAGCAATATATTTTATATTTTTCTTTAGTATTGATTTGTATTTTGAAATTAAGAATAAAATAATTAGGTTTCGTGCACATTATAACTTGTATTGATAGTTTAAAAAAGAAAAATAAAGGTAATTTTTGTACTCTGAATTTTATTTTAATTTTTAATATATTTTATAAAAATGAATTATATGAAAAACACATTACATTTGAAGCCTTATATACTAATCTATATTAGTGCAAAATTTCACAGTATAATCTTTTATAATAAAAAAGTTATCGATTTTTGATCCGAAACAGACCTCGATTTTCCACAGTGCGCCGGTGCGAGCGTTACATGATATGTTCGTAGTGCCGTCCACACGTAGAATTCGTGTTACATTACACGGTGGATTACATTACATGTTACACTCGTCTGTACCCGGCTTCAGACACGAGATGATTTAAATGGGGCTTCGTTACACATCTGATACTAACAAGGATGCATAAGCTTTTGCTTGTTTTACCTTATTATGGCAGCAGGATTAGCACAATCAGTGTGACAAACCTCTCTCACTGTTTTTGCAACCGTTTCTGAATATACAACTGCAAAAAATTACTGTCACACAGATAATGCTTGGGCTGGTGGTAATAGATTACAATACAGCTAATTGGATCAAAATATTTTGAGAGAGTTATTCACTAATGAGACCTATAATTGAGAGAAAAAATTACATTACAATATAAATTACCCGCAGCTAAACTACAATAGGATAGGCACTACAACAGAAACTTCATGTATATTTTGAAAAATTCACAATTTATTTTTAAGATTTATTTTATTAATAACTAGCAACCCGCCCCGACTTCGCACGGGTTGCTTATTACCTACAAATTTCCTACCTAATTTACCTAATTTTTAATAAAATATGTCACTATGCCTAGATGCCCCTCAGGAATAATGTAGCTTTCTACTGGTGAAAGAATATTCAAAATCGGTTCAGTAGTTCCAGAGATTACCCCTACAAACAAACTCACAAACTTTACCTCTTTATAATATTATCAGTGTAAGTGTTAGGTATAAATTTAGCATTTTTGAAAGACATTAAAAAACTGAGATGTTGTGGCCCCTTTTCATTTAATTTTAATTACTGATTTTTGTTGTCTTTTCTTTCTTCTTTTTCATTTTTTGTCATGCACTTCAAAGTTGTCACCTAAATTGTAAAGCATGAATAATTCTATCAGTTTTTGTAGGGTTTTTTGTAGCATTAGCCGGATTGAATTCGGGTGTCTTGGTTCAGGTTTGATTCCCTTGGGGCCTTGACAATAGTCAACTGTCACGGCCGTCCTGCAATTGGTGAAGCAAAACAATTGTCACTGTAGAATTCTTTCACATAATTGGGACTCTCGCTTGAGCATCTAAATCAGCGTATCAAACATTGTCCGGAAACAAGAGCGTACCTTGCCTTATTTTTAGTGACAGGTATTGGCCAAAAAACATGACTAATTCGATCCGTGATTAAATTCTAAGTAAGTAGGTACCTACTTACTCGTATTAGGTCAGAATCTTGAGAGCATCTTGAGAGTTGAGAGTAAAGTTTTTGAGTAAGTAAACACGTAAAAAATTAAAGCTAGCTTAAAGCTCTCTTGTTTACCCGACTGCGATGAAGCCCAAAAGGAAGGTTATATTTTTGACCGCTCTGTATATTCTTATGTCCGCTCGTAACTACTCAACGGCTCAACTGATTTTGATAAAAATACGTTATTAGATTCGTCTTGGCACGAGTGTCACTACCCATACATAAGATTCTATAAAGTCAAAATGGTGGATGTGCGGACTGAAAAAGATGCAGTGCAAACCGCAGTAAGGGGTTATTTGAAAACTTTTTTGAAAGAAATCCGCATTTTCTCAATCAGATATAAGACTTGCACCAAATCACTTTATTAGAGGTAACTTCGGTAACGAGTTTGTTTAGGTACTCGAATCAAAGGGCGTTTGTGCACTCATCCGTATTCGGTTCGTATCCGTGATTCTTCGAAGTGGCTGTTTTACAAATACGTACCTACTCATTCGATTCGTATTTTTACGCAATCCGTGATTTCACCGATGAGTGCACAAACGCCCTTAGGCTATAAAATGGCCCTAGTGTAAATTTTCAGTCAACTAACGTGACATGTGTGTCACGTAAAGCCGACATTTTTGTATGAAGGGGTAAATGTAGATCTTTCATCCATACGGTTTTGGCACATGAGCAACTCCAGTATCACGTTTTGGACTCGAAAAGTAACTCAGCTTCTGAGCATTATTCTTTATACTCCCACTTACGAGTATTTATCGTCTCTGCCCAGTTCAGACAAATAATATTTAGTAGGTACCTTCCCTCTAATAAAACTTTTGTAGATACCTAATCTCGGTACCTACCTAACAATTTATTTAAAAAATGGTAATAATTTATTCCTATCGCAATCAAGCGGTTAGAAACATTTAAAATAACAAAACAAATATTGGAAAACGTGTATATTATAATGGAGGTGCCAACTATTAGTTTTGAAACTTATCTCCCCATCACTATTATAATTATGCACCGTGAGTAATAATTGATTTGATCGATACTATCAAATCGGTATTTACTTTGGAGATTGCTTCAAGCAACTTACCCACTTAGATTATCAACACCTATAAATACACCAGCATACGTTTACTAGCCTTTTCCTGCTACTTTAACCGCGTGGGTTTAGATTTTTTAAAATTTTAAAATCCTTTCGTTGTAGAAATCTACGTTATACCTAGATGTTCCAAATAGCTTAGACCCAGTAGTTAGAGCTGTGGGTACGTTAATGTGTCTGTTAGTCAGTTTCTTCCTTTACTCATAGATAATAATACCTACCCTTTTTAGTTTCGACCGAATTTTTGCCACGGGCGCGGTCGTGGCGCGGTGGTGATTTCGCACAGAAATAAGCCATCTGCGTGGGAAAATTGACAGTGCAAAAGTATGCGCAAAAACAGATATCACCCTATATTCTTCCATTGTAGTCTGATGGGACAGCAGCCCGACACGACTGGAGGCACAAAACACCGAACTTCCTAACTCTGTGCGACCTACTGAGACTGTCCCTTGAGTGGTCTTGACACAAAAGCCCAGTAAATATTTTTAGTCCAACCCAGAACTTTGTCATCCGAAGTCCATGCTGACCACTACACTACACTAATGAGGCACAGTCATTAATAAATAGTCATATTATATTCGTAGCTATTGCTTTGTATTGAGCCACGTGCCCTGTCCGTCAAGTAGGTACGTATCATATTATGCAAGAACCAGATGCGCGAGGCAGGCACGAGAGTGAAAGCTTGACTATCACGACCGCAACATTTGATCCTAATTGTCATGGGCTCACATTGTCTATATTAATAACAATTAATAACGTAACCATATCAGACGTCTGTCCGCATACTTAAATAAACGAGGTCGTTTAAGAGTACCTACCTATAGTCCGCGACAGGTCGAGATGGCAATCGGGGTGGGCAGCACCCACGTTAACCTGATGCGGAAATCGGGACAATCACAAAGCAGATTATCTGGTATCTTTACAAAATTTCATTGAATTTGACGGTAGGTAACTAGCAGAGGCCAAAGTGCCACAAAAAACCACCACTACTAAGTTTCCTCCCACCCACCGGCCCACTACTAAGTTTCCTCTCAGAATTAGAAGGGTTTAGGCCATTGTCCTCCACGCTCCAAAGTTTGGATTGGCAGACTTCACACACCTCTGAGATTATTATACTTTGAGGCATGCAGGTTTCCTCACGATATTTTTCTTCCCCGTTAAAGCATTGCCTAAAAACGCACAGAATTTTAAAGTTAGAGGTACGTACTCGGGATCAAACCCATGACCCTCCGAATAGGAGGCCAATATCTTAACCAGTAGGCTATCACAAGTATGAAAATCTGCGAAAGGTAAAATTGAGTTCAACCACTACATTACCTACTTGAACATCACACCTTAACAAGTTCGTAATAGATCTTATACAAGACTTTATTACCAAGAAAATGTTCCATATGGAACATCCTCAGGAATTCCAATTTATACGACATTCCTTGAATTTAAAAACAAACCGTTAATAAAGAGCGATTGCCAACACGGCTCATTTGTACTGCTTGGAGACCTACCATGAACTCTCGATATAAATATAAACTCACGTTATTAGTTGGAATATTATGTCTGACTAGTTTCGACTCGTTCGAGGTCCTTTTCCAAAGGGCCTTTGGATCCGCTCGCGACGCGGCGTCAAGGAAGTATCTTTCATAAAGTTGAGTTTAGCCGTCAAGATATATTTATACCTAAGTTTAAAAGCTAAAACTCTCGGCATAAAGTTTAACTCATAGTAGGTAGGTACTGTCACTCATAAAGTAATCACCATTAATTTAATTAGAACCTGCAGACGCGACTTGAGAAATACAACAAAAGATATATTTTATAGTTTTCGGTACAAACTAAATAACTAAAAAAGGGAAAATGAAGAAGATAAATAACTAGGGGATAAGCCCTGCTTGCAGACGAAACAAAAAGTAGATACGAATGAAAGTTAGAAAACTAAGGAACACTGCAACTGCAAGTGATCGATTTTGAGGTTCATGGTAGGCGCACTGAAATCGGTGTCATTCGAAACTATTTGGAGTTAGGGAATGACGACGACATCGTTAAAAACGAAACGCGCCTGTTAATCAACACCGGCGACTTTTATTGGAGCCTGCTTGCTGCCTGCCATGATGTCAACTTGAGATTACTTCGAAGTCGCCTCAGTTTGGGCTACTTGCAATGTAACGACCAGTAATGTAATGTCAATGTACTACTTGTACTTGTATGTACTTATTACTTTTTCAGAAATTGTTTTGCCAAAGTGCTTTTGTGCACTCCGGTTCATATCTCTACATAGTATAAAATAAAGTCGCTTCCCGCTGTATGTATGTATGAATGCGCAGATCTTTTAAACTACGCAACGGATTTTAACCAGTTTTCACCAATCGATAGAGTGATTCAAGAGGAAGGTTTATAGGTATAGTTTGATATTGGTTTGTCAACTGATAGGTATGAATTTTTAATCACTCCTCACTGTCACCACATTAGTAGTTACATTGCACCCATGCGAAACCGGCGTGGGACGCTAGTTCGTATATATAATGACGGCTACATCGCATCGTATTTTAAAAATAGGAAAAGTGGTCGTCATACAAAATGTATCTACTAATTTAGTTTCGTATTTATTACGAATCGAATCAATGTACCTATGTATAAGAGCACTTATAGTCCTCTACAGGTCGAGATGGCAATCGAAGTATAAGAGGAGGGGACATCCCGCACATCCACAAGTCACCCGCGCTCGCCCGCACCGGGTTAGCGCGGGGGCTGTGCGGGTGTGCGGGGCGTTCTCTCCCCGATTGCTATTTCGATCTGTCGCGTACTATAGGTATTTTGTGATTTGCAACAATTTTGAAGCTTATTTTTACGAGTCCGTATAAATAAAAAATATTAGAATCGATACGAATTACTATTGCAAAAAAGCCCAACCCAGCTGTTTTGCCTCTAACTTGGAAATAATATCGTATCGGAACGCTAGATAACTAAGTCGTCCGTATTTTATTTGCCGGTTAGATAGATAGCCGCGGCCGAAGCGTCCTACCATAGATAGGTACTAGACCTGGGACAATAAATTATAAATCACTTAACCCAGCTGGCAATTGAACCCAGGACCTTCTGTGACCACGGTGCACATTAAGTACTGCTCTTACAATAATAAACGGCACTACAAAAAGATTTAATTATGCATAACTACATAATAATTCTCTCTACCTGTAAGGGTCCTTGGAAGCTCTCTTAGAAGAACTCACTAAAATGGATGCTGCATTAAAACTCTTAATCCAATAAACTTAAGATCTATTTGAATATGTTATAGCGGAGTCAAGGGACAATTAGAGAATATTCTATTCAAACGCTATTTACTCAGCCGCTAACTCGAAAAGCAAATAATAGTTAGGATAGTCAAACATTCTTTATCACTAATTATGACAAAACCGGTTAGTATAATAACAATATTCTTAGAGCGGTTACGCACTCATCCAATCCGAATACTGTTATAAAAAACTCGGATCGAACTCGGGTATTGTTTACACACTAATCAGATCTCTGATCCAAATCGAAGCTATTCAGTAGGCATATTATGTCCGATTTCAACCCGAGGCACATCCGAGATATTCTCACGGTTGACGGAGAGTAGGTACTCGGATGATGGAAGTCGGATCTAGTGCGTAAGCTACCATACAAATAGTTCTATGACTACCGATGTAGTGCGTAATCGCCCCAAGGGCGTTTGTGATCCATGATTCATCCGTGATTTGACGGATCCATCAAAAAATACGAATCGAATGTACGTATTTGTATGAAGGCCCCTTCGAAGAGCCACGGATACGAACCGAATACGGATAAGTGCACAAACGCCCTAGGACAACAAAAAACAAATTGTGGATTAGGATGCGGCCGATTACGGATGACATTAAGCAGGCTACACATCTTTGAAAATATTATGGAGAACGCTCAGACATGTAGGTTCCCTCGCGATGTTTTTCTTGTAAAGCAAGTGATATAGGTAATATTTTATTTATATCCCATATTAACCACGGACCCCTGAATAGGAGGCCGAGGTCTAAACCAGTTAAAAACACGTTATTATATGCACCTTTGAAGATAATATTATATAAGTAAAATCATAACCTCTCGGGCACCAAAATAATGGCACATCTCACAGCTCTTTACATCCGTCTGAGAAATAAGCGCAGTCAATTTACATGAACGATTGATGATCACGCTGTATAACAAGGCACAGGTGCAAGCACTAAGCAGTGCTGCAGTGCTTACAACTAACACTAACGACTGCCATTATACATTTACAAAGCGCTTAAATCGCTTGAAATGTAGAGATACCTACTCGTGCTACGGGGTGGTGTATTTATCATTGCCGTTGTTCCGATAATGTAGTTTTGACAGGCTTGCAAAGCTTCTACTATTGTATTCTACCCACGTATTCTATCACTATCTTGGGAAATCTACAAGGTAGTAGGTACGTATTGTGTGTATTAGTTGGACCCATAAAAACATGCGGGAAGACCTCCAGGCCGGCTCACTACAGAGCACGGATCTCCTTTCAGAATGCGAAGGGGTTTGGCCATAGTCTTCCACGCTGGCCAAGTGCGGATTGGCAGACCTTTGAGAACATTATAAAGTCACACTGCAACTGCAAACTCTCAGGTGTGCAGATTTCCTCACGATGTTTTCCTTCACCTTAAAAGGCAAGTGATATTTTAATTTACTTAAAACGCACACAACTCTGAAAAGTTAGAGATGCGTGCCCGGGATCGAACCCCCGACCTCCAAATAAGAAGAGGATGTCTTTTTTCTTGTATTTATACCTACCTACTCGTTTATTTTTACAGCGTCGAACTATAAATCGATTACCGATGGTAAAACAAATCCTTCGTAGCGGTAACAGAAATTTATACGCTACATCTATTTCCTATTCCTACTTTATTCTGGGCTTTTCTAAAAATAATGTTGTTTTTGCTTATTTATGTTTCAAATAGATTGTACTTATATACCTAGCAAAGTTAACTCACTAAGTACCTACTTAGTTTATTTTTGGCCAATACTTTTATTATAGATGTAGGTGTAGGTATGTAAGTACCTCCTTTTATGCAGGTCTAGTACCTAGGTGCTACCATGTGTTTAAAAAAAATTCATAACCCAATTAATGTTACTTATGTGTTCATAAAATTGAACAGAACCTTCTTTTTTTAAAGCAGATAACTGCAAAAAGTAGTTTTTGAGTTATCGCCAAAAACGTAGGAAGTTTAAAAATTTATTTTTTTCTAAAAAAGAAGGACCAGAGCTTTTGTTTGGTCCTACGTAGCAAACTTTTATAGAAACAACCGCTTTTCTAAACCCCGACCCCCGAATAGGAGACCGGTGTCTTAACCACTAGGTTATCACCGCTTCGTTTGCTCACACGTTCATCATCTACCTTTAAATCATTAAAAAACATAATTAAGCACAAAACAGTTCATTAACTACAACAATAGTTTACGGGCTTCGAGGGAATTAGTTCGACAGCTCTATTGTAAATTATTGCTCGTAAATAATATGAGATAAAAGATGCCAAGTGAATAATAATAAATTATCATTAACTCATTAACTAACTGATTTTAAGGTCGGCTGTTAAATTTTACTACAGATTTTAATTACTGTAGAGTGTAATCTCTATTAAGATTAGAGTTTTGGTACTAACTAATATTATTAACATTAACTACCTACGGTAATTTACCATCATAACATTGACTAATTTTGTAGCCAGTTATTTCATGCGACTCCGCCAAAAATAGGTACCGTGCGTCAAAAAAATTAATATCCTACTAGATGAGGCCCGCGATTTCATCCGCGTGGATTTAAAGGATTTTAAAATCCCGTTGGAACTCTTTGATTTTCCAGGATCAAAAGTAGCCTGTATCCTTCCCCGGGATGCAAACTATCTCTTCATCAAATTTCATCAAAATCTCTGATTTTGATGAAATTTGATGACAGACAGACAGACTTTTGCATTTATAATATTAGTATGGAAGTAAAATATTTCTCAATAGGGAAGCGCGTTTGGAACCCTCGTAGCTTTAGTTTTAAGTCTACGTAATTAATTATCACCATTAATCATTAGATACATCTTCCAAATTCCACAATTGGCAATCAAAAAGTGTACAATGGTACCCAAAAACATCTAAATAGGTGATATTATTATAATGGTAAATACGTCGTCGGCCTTCTAGTCGAGTGGTCCATGGTTGGATCCCGGGTAGGATCCGGGTAGGACCTTTAACTTTTCTGAGTTATGATATCACTTGCTCGGTGAACAAAAACTTCGCGAGGAAACCAGCTTGCCTGTGAAATATCCATTTAATTAATGTTTTCTTCTTTTTAAAGGTGTGTAAAGTTTGCCAATCCGCACTTGATAGTAGTGAATATGGCGTTAACATCCTCATCAACATTATTCGAGAGTTCCGAGTACGCTCATATGACTGATGATCAGCGCCAAAATGGCGATGATCAAGTTTGCTTCTTCTTCTTTTGGTTTTTGCTCAAGGAAAAAATCGTCGTCAATCGCATATTATTTTAGCGTACTCACCTACAATGTATACATAGTATGATTATATATCTATCATAATAATACTTAGATGTAAGGTATCGCATTGATTGATAAAGACTTCTAAAAGATTTGTCATGCAAAAAACGACGATCCTTCGAACAAAAACAAAGGAGAGCCTTCTCGCATTCATGGCGCCAATCAATCAAGGTGTTATGTTGCAAAGGATTTTTTGCATAAGCCTCCATGGACATAATATCATATAACGTGTTTATGGACTACAGTCATAAAAATAATTTCAATTATACCTACATATCTTAAATTATTTAAACAAAATTCAAACGTAGCTCAAGTCAATAAAGCGCAAAATTGAATGTTTTCTATCGAAAGATATACCATGCCAAGGATAAAGACCACACTAGAGACTTTTTGTTTTAAAACTGTTTGCCCTTACCTTCTTTACACGCATGCCGTGCTGCCGTGACGACACGACACAGTTTGAATTGAATACAAAAGGAAAATAATATGAATAAATACAAATCCTAATTCGTAAGTATGCTTCTCTTATCGAGAGTTACAACTTTATTCTGTTTGACGTGGAGACCCTAGGGCCATGGAGTCTTAGTGTTTAAAATAATACAAGACATTTCACCGCGATTAATAGCCTCATCTGGTGACAGAAGGGCTGGCTCTTTGTTTGTGCAACGGATCAGCCTGGCTTTTCCAGCGCGGAAATGCAGCCAGTATACTTAGCATCATTCCACGCAGGCATTATTTGTATGTAATTAGATAAGGCTAGCTTTAAGTTTTATTGTAATATGTTCATCGAATACTAATTAATTAATAATTGATACATCAATCAATCAATCAGCCTGTTTGCGTCCACTGCTGGACATAGGCCTTCCCAAGAGCGCGCCACCACACACGATCCTCTGCCTTCCTCATCCACTTCCCGGTACGTTCTTAAGGTCGTCAGTCCAGCGGATTGGAGGTCGTCGCACACTGCGCTTGCCGATACGCGGTCTCCACTCCAGAACTCGTCTGCCCCGGCGGCCATCGGTTCTGCGGCAGACGTGGCCTGCCCACTGTCACTTTAGCTGGCTAATTCGTTGAGCTATGTCAGTCACTTTGGTTCTCCGACGGATTTCCTCGGAGGGACACCCAACATAGCCCGCTCCATAGCACGCTGAGCGACTTTGAGCTTCTGGACAAGGCCAACTGTCAGTGTCCACGTCTCAGCGCCATACGCCATCACAGTAACGCGGTCAAAACAAACTGTCTTAGTAGGTAATATAATTTAATTTTTGTCGATAGTGTGAACTCGCTCTAATAAATTGAATCTCCTAAGCAAGATAGCAAGGCACGATCGCGAAGGAATCAAAAAGAACATAGCTCCAATCACGGTACACTGCATCGTTATCCTTGTAGGGACGCGGACCCACTCGCGGCTATTAACGAACCGAACATAAATATTTAAAGGACGTCGTGTTGTCTATACCCACTGTGTGTTCGATGAGAATCTATGTAAAAGAATACTCACTATACCCGTAGTTGCAGTCGTATGGTGACATTTCTTCCGGTATTTTGGAGCGACCTAGAAGCTCTCGGTAACTTTTTAGTTATCTGCTGTGCGTAATCGGTTATTCTGCTAATTCACTTACATTTTTTTTAAAGAATATTAGCCAAGTTAATTGCTGACTAATATTCCCCTTTCCTTTCCAATTAAGCGTAAAGCTTGTGCGGGGAGTAGGTACGACAATAGTGCATCGGGTGGGATTTGAACCGGCGACCTTTCGGTTTGTTTTCAGTCCGCTCCTTTAACTGTTGAGCTATCGTAGCTATCTGCATGCACTTGGTCAGCGTAGTGGACTATGACCAAACTCTTCTCATTCTGAGAGGAAACTCTTTCCGTACTCAGTAATGAGTCGGCGATGGGTTGATGATGATGAACCAGTTAAGTAGATATTACTAGGTGAGTAGGCATATTATCTCTTGTAGTTATTTCCACACTAAGTAGATGTAGTAGGTAGGTGCCCAGCCCTCTTGTGCCCAAAGTCACCTGATGTCGTCTCCAACTAATGAGCGGTCTACCAACACTGCACTTTTTCGTCGCTATTCGAGCATCTTAGAAGTAAAATACAAATAAAAATCACTTCATCATCCGTTCTTACTTAGGCCTTCCTAGGATATAGTCAAATAGTCAAATAATTTATTCAAAATAGGTAATAAATTACACTTTTTAATGGTCGGTGATAATTTTTACGCGATCTCAAAACTAAAGCTACGAGGGTTCCAATCGCGCCGTCTGAGAAGAGCCAACAATAAACTATACATACTGTATGATTAGGTGTCACGTTTTTTAACATAAAAACTTACACTGAAGCTCTAAGTGCAAGTTTACACATACATGCAATATTCTAATAACAGGTCAAAGTATCGAAATTATTAAACGCGGAAAGCACAATTCCATCGTGGCGGCTACAATATGCGATAGATTGCTCTCGAACAATTTTGATGGGAGGCCAGCGGGGCCTATTATTTTCCCGTCAAAGTGATTAAATAAATAGTCCCGTGGTCCAGGTACGAAGCTATTTCGTAATTACGGAGGTTTATTGCTTAGACAGGACGGGGGCATGTTTGGAGCGAATACTGTTCTGAAGGGCAAACAATGACGACCTGTGTATCAGGAGTTTATGGTGCAGGCACATAGCTGTGTTGTTATTATAGCTGATTGCCATCTTGACCTGTCGCGTAATATACCTACTTATAAAAAAAGTGTTGTCATAAAGATGGATGGACGGACAAGTGGAATGGATGAATGAGGTGTAGAGGCATACGGCCTCTTCTAAGGCTGGCAGCTGTTAAGAAAATATTGCAGCAGCCACTCGGAATCAAATTTGGAATGCAGTCGAAAATCCTGCTGATCTCGTGGAACTCCGAGAGCGTCATTCACTTCTTTCATATCAAGACAGACACACCACTGTCGAGCATCACGCTCCAGTTTCGTTTCCACCATAACGAGTATATAGACTTCGTCTGTTCGGAGACGTTCAGTTTGCGATGAGTTTGCGTTTTAATTATACAATTGTCAGCCATTTATGTAAATATACCTATTGTAAAGAGGTTACATTTATACCATATCTTACGGATAAGTCTGTATAGTATTTTTCAAGTAAATAATTAACATTTAGCTACAAAAGTAAACAGTGATTATTTGCTAGAACGGTCCCGGGGTCGGCGGTCAATCGTCTAGCCATGTTAGATTCGTATCCCTGGCGCCGACCTGGCCGCCATTTAGCCGATTCGCACCAGCAATGGAATTATTTCCGCTAATTAATACGACTGGCATTAGCAATATGTCAGACCAGACTATCTATCGGTTCACGGATAGGTATGTGCTAAGGTATCTATGACGAAAATCATTTCGTATTTTCAAAATATGATTGAAGTTTTTTTAAGTCATACTAAGGTTATGTAATTAAATATGGAAAACGTGAGGAAACCTGCATGCCTGAGAGTTCTCCATAATGTTCTCAAAGTTGTGTGAACTCTACCAATCCGCACATGGCCAGCGTGGTAGACTATGGCCAAAACCCTTGGTGAGTCGGTGATGGATGGATCATGATGATGATGATGATGAAGTAGGTACTTAGTCAAAAAAAAAATTAACAACATGACTCTACTATCAGAAAATCAGTAGTTAAGTATCTGGACAGTGGGTCTGGGTATCGTTTTCAAAAAGCAACATCTAGGCTAGGATAAGGACACTCAGGTCTTCTGGCAGAAGGTAGCTACGATCCTACTCCGTGGCCACGACACAAGAGTCTGGCAATGCATGACGTGATTTCTAATACTATTCCGAAGAAAATATAAAACTTTTTCTTTGACGTAAGGTAAGACTTTTGCGCCTTTATTACCTGGTATCTCCCAAAGCCACCCATGATCCAAATTCCAAACTTCATAGTCGCTGATCGTTCCTCCCTGTGCTGGGGACAATACGCTGATAAACTTTCAGCTTTTATAAATTAACGAAGGTCTGACACGCACTGGTATTATTTATTTGTTGAACTTGAAACAAACTTGAAACTTGAAAGTTAATAATGTCAGAAATAACAAACGCCTGGTGCAATACACGAGCAATAAACACTAAAATATATTCCACTTACAATTTCAGCGAGGCGCCCAATTTTGAATTAATGAAAACGGGCAACAGTTAATAATTTGCGAAATTACATCATTGCCGCCTATTCGCACTAATTATCCGAATAATTTAGCAATTTTGATATTATTTACATCAAAAAGTTTGAACTTAACACTGATAAGAGTACCTACATAATTATTTTTTATATTCTTCTTTAAGTTAAAGTTACCTAGGTATTTATGGGGGATTCCCTTGTCAACAATCTCTAAACTAAACTAAATTAACAGGTCTAAATATATAGTGTCTAGTGCTATCCTTTTCTGCAGGCAAAATTATGAAAGGGATAGCAATAGATTTAGACGTTCCATTTTAGTTTAGTTTAGAGATTGTGTACAACGGAATTAGCCACACTGTTATCCTTGTGGACTAAGAGGCAGCGCGTGTCATACCTTCGTTATTTTATAAAAGCTGAAAGTTTCTCTGCGTATTGCCCCTAAAACTCTTTTTTTTGGATCATGGTGGCTTTGGAAGATATCAGGGAATAAAGGTGTAAAAAATCTGACGACAAAGTATGAAGTATATTTTTTTATATTTTCTTCGGAATATTATTAGAAATCACGGCAACCCCCTGCCAGACAACCTCAAAGTTTAAAAATTTAAGTTAAACTTAAGAGACAACGCTCTACGAAACCGCTATCTCTTTCTAAAGGTCGATGTACAATATTTTCTGCCGCGTATTGTACTAAGCCTGCCTACGCGTGATGAGCACTACGGTTACTTCGTCATTACAGCGCATTTCTCCCTTTCGGAATACGGATGGAATGACTTCTAATAACGCTCGCGCCGAGCAGAAAGCAAAGATTCAACGACATAATCACACTAAAAGCATCGCGTTTTATTTGTGCACAGCCACCTGAATATTAGGATTTTATGACAAAGGTTCGGTGTATTTTTGACTGTGCTCAAAGTTACCTATGTCTTGATCAAAATGGATTTTAGGAAGGTGCTCAACACGTGCTCAAGATTATTGCTAAATTAATTTGAGATGCTTGAGCTCTCGTTTTATTTAAGCACATATTCAGATTTGACGACGTTTTCGTTGAATCTCAAATAGTTCAAGAAAGAAATACTGTGGGTAGCAAGCGGCAGATTTTCCTTGAGATGAACAGATTTTTTTTTTTTTTAATATTCCTATACAAGTTAGCCCTTGACTCCGATTTCACCTGGTGGTAAACGAAAATGCAGTCTAAGATGGTAGGGAGCTAACGTGGAAGGGTTACAGCAGTTTTCATACCCCTGGTTGGGTTTCTACGTGGCATTGTACCGGCACGCTAAATCTCTTGGCGGCACGGCTTTGCCGGTAGGGTGGTAACTAGTCACAGCCGTAGCCTCCCACCAGACCGGACCAGAGCCCGTCTAGAAAATATAAATAAATTCCCAACGTACCGCTGCTGGGATTCAAACCTGGAGCCTCCCACCTATAAGACCACAATGCTCACCACTGCGCCAGGGAGGTCGTCACTTGAGGGTTGCGCTAGTTCTCCCACATAAGTGCATGACTAAGGCAGCTGTCAGATAGGAGTAGAGACCTTCGGACGGGGAGACGTTAGTTAAGAGTACCATATCAGGGACTTCACTGCCAAATTTTAAATTTCTTCTTAAATAGAAATAAATAAAAGGACATCGAGGGCCCTTACAAAATGGCTGACCCTGCCCCGCTTGGGTCGGGTAGAATTTCTACAAAATTCTTTCTTAGTCGGGGTCTTCGTAAAGAAAATTTATAATTAATTATACAACATCTCAAGTTTTTCTAACTGTAGGTACATTGATGTGTTAGCCTGTCCGTTTATCCTTTTTACCTACTAACTCGATACCTACTGATTCACGTTTATGAAGATAATTATGGTGTACCAATATGAACTGTTTCTAATTATATATGTACTACATAACTAGAACCTAACTAACCTAAACTATAGATAATAGTTTTTTTACTATTCAAATACAAGTTAGCCCTTGACTGCAATCTTACCTGGTGGTAAGTGATGATGCAATCTAAGATGGATGCGGGCTAACCTGGAAGGGGATGCCTTTGGTTGCTACACGGCATCGTACAGGAACGATTAATCGCTTTGCGGTACGGCTTTACTGGTAGGGTGGTAACTAGCAACGGCCAAAGCCCACCAGTCCAAACCAAAAATTTGGAAATTATTAAATTCCAAACCCCTGCCGGGAATCGAACCCGGGCCCTCCCCCTAACAAGACTACAGCGCTTACCACTGCGTCAGGGGGTCGTCAAAATCTGTCTGAAAATGAATACCTAGTACAGGTCTACGACCAACATTATACAAAAATACTTCCTACACTTCTGAATGGGTCACGCGTTGTGGAATGCCTTTCATTAAAGTTACATACTTTCAGAGCAGGTAATATGATCCCTTCAAAATTTTAATGAAAATATCTTACAGGATTTATGTTGCCATTCATTAGAACCACGTACGGAAGCATGGCATTTCTACTACGTTACAAGTATCAAAACTGTGAAAATGGATGCCTCTTTTTTGAAAAAAAATTGAAAAATAGTAAACCGACTACAACACACAGAAAAGCATTACCTGCAGTAATTTCTAGATTGTTTGTTTCTAGTATTTAAAGTTTAAAGTTAAAAAATAACACGCGTTTTTAGAACTTTTATACCCATTCCGGCCGGTTTCATAAAGGTTTCAAAATTTTTAAAGTATAGTGTATGAAAAATTCCTGAAATGCTTTTTTATTTACCAATCTTTTCAGCGATTTTTCTCTGTACTTTAGAACGTCTTAATACTTAGATAAATGTGGGTAAATGGCAGTGGCGAAGGGTGAAAATCTGATAAAGGGAAGCCGGAAACGTACTTACCTAAAAGAATATCAGAAAGAAAGAAAGAAAGAAAGAAAACTTTTATTTGATCACAATACCTACTACAATAAACCTTAAAAGCTAATTAAGTTAATCTACATAATTAAACTAATAACAAAAAAATATAATAATAAAAAATAATACCTATATATATACAAGTACGTGTGACCAAATATAGGTCTCCCACTCAGCATCATGCTGCAGCAAGCTGCAGCGCTGGTTTTCAGTGGGAGCCTTAACAAGTGAAGTCACGGACGATTTACCTAGTACAGTATATTATAAAAATAAAATACGCAAACAACTAAACTATCAACAAACTATATATATCAGCTGTTCGATTTTTGTTTTCAAAACTTAATTTAGAAAAATTACTATCGTTACGTAACAAGAAATCTGTTAAACAACAATCTATGTGAATTAAGGCCATTTCTGATTTTGGCTTACCAAACTGAATCAAAATTACCGTGAACTTACCACTTATAAGTTATTAATCACATCCCCAATTTATTATATCAAAATAAAACACCACTAACAACTTAAACAAACAAGCATGGCCGCTTCACAAAAACAAATGTATCAATATCAAATCACCCTTCAAAATACAAAATACTCAAAATAGTAGCATGTACCTGTTAAAACAATAGTATTAATATAATTTTTAATTTGGAGGTATTATAGGGTAACTCGGATCCAACCGAGTTATTTACGTCAAATTTGTCTGACCTGTCAGAGTTCCAAATTCGTATTCGCTACTGGGCCAGACTAAATTGGTGTGCTCTTTATTAGTCGACCGTAGAGCGAGACAGACCTAGTTCGTTCCTTCCGCTTTCGCTAGGGAAATGAAAGAGATAAATACTAAGCAAAAATCTAACTAGGGAATCCGATATTTTACGGCTTGTACGGTGTAGGACTGTAGGTGTATGTTACTTACATTAGCTGTTATGTTTTTAACTTAAATTAGTACTTAATAACAACAAAAAAAAAATTAGCATTTGTGACGATCGAACCTTTGTATTTACGAATGTATTACGGAATTTATGTGAATAGTACCTACTTACGCTATATTATGCCAATTCTTAAAGGGAAGCCGATAGGAATCGTGTTATATTGACTCTTCGCCGCTGGTAAATGGATAAGATCTACCTATTTCGTTATTTTAAGTAACACCAAATGGATACTAATTCCCAGGATATAAAGTGGCCTATGTCTCTGTCTAGACTCTAAGATCTTCAACTAAATCCATGCAAAAAATTACATCTATCTTTTCAAACAATCACACTTTCGCATTTAAAATATTAGTAGGTACACAGTTCACCACAGTTACGGAACTTCAAACAAAACGTAGAGTTTTCGACGTCACTGGCAGGCGTTAAATGTAAGTATGTACACTCAATTTACTTCAGGTAGGTAGGCCTAAAGTATCCCTATTTTTAGGGTTCCGCACCTCAAAAGGAAAAAAGGAACCCTTAACCACTTTGTTGTCTGTCTGTCCGTCGTGTCTGTCAAGAAAACCTATGGGGTACTTCCCGTGGACCTAGAATCATGAAATTTGGTAGGTAGGTAGCTCTTAGTATAGCACAAGTAAAGGAATAAATCCGAAAACCGTAAATTTGTGGTTAATTTACAGAAAAAATTATTTAAAATGTGTTCATGAACAAATATTAGTATTTACAATTTTCAAAGTTAGATAACTATACCAAGTGGGGTATCATATAAAAGCGCTTTACTTGTGCATTCAAAAACGGATTTTTATATATTTTTATAAATAATAGTTTTTGAGTTATCGTGCAAAATGTCGAAAAAATACGACTGCAATACGGAACCCTCGGTGAGCGAGTCTGACTCGCACTTGGCCTAATATTTGACATATCATCGATTCAGAATCAAACCGAGAGTTCCCTCACTCTAGTACACTCTGGTAGGGATTTATAAAATGTAGTAAACTAAATTGCTGATAAGTGACCTTTCGCCATTTGGGTTGTGTCAGTCAAAATATAACACGACAAAATAATAAAATCGCCAAAGCTGTCGAAAATTTATCGATAAAATAAAATTGGAAGAGCTTTTTAATGTTATCTATAGAGCATCGAGAGCGACCCAATTTCAGAAACAGGCGGAAGTCACGTGCTGAAGGTTTCCGTTTTAATAATCAACACAACAGTTGGAAATGGATCATATTTTGGATATCTACCTATGATAACGTATTATTGTTTGCGAGTAAAATGTTTATGTTATGTTTTAAAATCTGTTCAGGCATTTAGAAGTTGTGGAGGAATAAAAAAAATCACGTGCATGAAGCCTGAAAACATTATACTCCTTTTTTGAGCAATAAAAAAAAAACTTTTTTATTCGTATAAACTTTTACAAGTACTTACGAATAGTCGGATGCATCTACCACTGGTTTGGAATGCCTTTCCTACCGAGAAGAACCAGCAAGAAACTCGGCGGTTGCTCTTTCAATCATGTTATCACTACCCATACTATAAATGCGGATGTATGTTTGTTGGTTTATTGGTTTGTTAGTTTGTCCTACAATCGCGGCGCAACGGAGCAACAGATTGACGTGATGTTTTGCATAGGTAGGTACTTATAGGTCAAGACCTGGAGAGTGACTTTGGTTACTTTTTATCCCAGAAAATCAAAGAGTTCCCACGAGATTTTTAAAAATGCAAACTGAATTTTCCAGTAAATCCGCTTTCTGTGTGTTGATAAATTACATTTAGTTTACATTACGTAGTGTCGTCTATAATTTTGTACTGAAAATGTGCAGCTACATTTCGCAGGCAAAGTACATATTTACTTGATTGGATATTCTTTAAAAGGTTTTTAAATACAGTTCTAGGTCAGATAAAGAAATAAGTAACTTTTATTATAGGATTTAAGAAAAGTTCTTTGATTGTCTAGACTCAAGGTATAATATAAAGCTCTAACGTTTTATTGGAACTACTTACCTGTACGTACCTATATTATTTGAAACAATGTTTCGCTTGGCTTTTGACATTTACAATTATTGTTTTTTATCAAAAATGTAAAATGTTATGGTATACTAATTACTCATACTAAGTTTAATTTTATGATTTGCCTGTATCTTATAATTTTTTTATTTATGCTAATTTTTTTTATTTACTCTCAACTGTCTACTATACTTGTAGGCTGACATGGCTAATGTGCTGGACTATGTTTATTAAATTTAACACTTTATGTGCCTACACACATTATGCAAATAAATAATTCTGCTGTTTTGTTATGTACTAGCTTATGCTCGCGACTTCGTCCGCGTGGACTACTCAAATTTCAAATCCCTATTTCACCCCCTTAGGGGTAGTATTTTCAAAAATCCTTTCTTAGCGGATGCCTACGTCATAATAGCTATCTGCATGCCAAATTTCAGCCCGATCCGTCCAGTAGTTTGAGCTGTGCGTTGATAGATCAGTCAGTCAGTCAGTCAGTCACCTTTTCCAGCTCAAACTACGGGACGGATCGGGCTGAAATTTGGCATGCAGGTAGGTAGCTATTATGACGTAGGCATCCGCTAAGAAAGGATTTTTTAAAATTCAATCCCTATGGGGGTGAAATAGGGGTTTGAAATTTATGTAGTCCACGCGGACGAAGTTTCGAGAATAAGCTAGTTTATACCCAATACACCCTCTAATACTAGAGTCTAGAGTCTCTCTAGACTCTATTGCCCACTACTGGATGGCTAGGTTTAGTCGTTGAGTTATATTAGCGCCAGCTCTGGGGTCACCTGACGCGTGGATCAGCTTTTGGGACACAACATTAATAAAAGCTGACGCATATTAATGTTTGCACACTTTATTATACGCATTACAGTTTTTTAAGCTCAGCGAAATAGACGCATATTTTATAAAATATACACAAGTATGAGATCTAAAGCTGATACATCAAAACGCAGACAAGGGTACATACGTGCTGCAGCATTCATCACATATTGTGCTCGCATGATACAAATAACTGTCGCTCGCTGCTTGGCATACATTTTACTTGAACCTAACTCTAAAGCTTCATTTACGCCAGATCAAAATACTCGTAGCCGCATACAACATACCAGCGATTACAACATTGCAGCTTGCAACAGGGCTGCATAAGTAGTACAATTAAGCAAGATTATACAGCACGATGTTGTCTCGCCATAAAATAGACTGCCACATGCTGCTTCAGTTCGCAAAAATAATGTTTCTATATTATGTAGCATGTCGTATTGTCGCATGTTGTTGCTCCGGCGTAAAACAGCTTGGAACGAAATATAAAAAGAAGTTTTCGCGAATATTTTATATTTATCTTTCAACATTTTTAACACGCGAGATTATATAAATCGTTTATAGTTATATAACTTATAATAATTTATGAATGGAAGCGAATGCTAGATAGAGAATAGCGCCACTTCTTGGCCTTAGGCTCAATGGGACACAAATGTGGCCCAGCAGTATTGCAAACAGCATTTCATTAAATTTCACGAACAATGCATGACACAAAATGAAAATCGGGATAAATACAACAAACAAACTAATTTCGTCTTCGATCAACAATTTTCTACTAAAACCTTAGACTGCATGTAAACTTTCTTTCGGAATGTGCGAGTTATGTATTAATGTGAAATACCTATTTATTTATTTATTTTGATTTTTCATGTACCAAAATTGTATTTACAAAGTAATAATAAATTAAGTTACATTGGAAATGCTTATCTCCAAACAGAGATAAGCATTTAACCTACTTATAGAAATTTCAACGGAAATGCATGAATAGTATGAGTATTTAATAAGTACTATCTCTATGTTTCAAATGCATGGAGCTTAGTAGCAACTGATACCTAGTCCAAATCCTAATAATCCATAGCCATACTTCCATACTAATATTATAAATGCGAAAGTGTGTCTATCTGTCTGCTAATACAACTTTTTTCAATTTACTAGGTAAGAAAAATAGAATAAACGTGTTTTCTGACTCCTTCCCCTATTCGAAAGCTTTATCACAGCCAAGCAAATACCACAGTGTTATTGTTGCCTATTTCTAGCGACAAAACAAATATTTTTCAACGCCTACATTGAAATGGGCATATACAAGTAAGTACTTACACTCGCAGAGGGGTGCAATACAAAATTAAAGTTATTTTTTTGTCGACTTATAAGCTCGTGAGTTAAGCCGTTGTGTGATATATGTATAATGGAAATCACTCACGATGGTTTAAACGCTAAATTAAATATTGCTGGTCACGCAAATCTCTCTCAAAATAAGTAAATAAGTATAATATTTTGACGTGTAGAGTGTAGGCCCTTTACTCTAATCAATTAAACTTTTCATAGACTGGAATGGAGTATTTCTCCTAAGAAATAAATTATTCACGCAGAAATCTAATTGTTTTGTACGGATTAGTTACCTACCTACCTACCGACTCTAATATCTTGCCGAATCGCAAAAGTTCACAGCTCACGACGATTGCCAAGTATTCTTAAAAGAATATAATGAAGGCAAGAATATCCTCAAAAGTATAATGAAGACTGAAATAAACTAGGTACTAAATAAAACGCGTCACATAAAAAGAGGGCATCTAACGAACAGATGAGGGTCTTTATAGGCACTTGTTGCTTTTGTTTCTTCTCCTTTGAACCCAGTGAATTCTCTTTGTTCTATATCACATTTTGATTAAATATATTTCTATCAAATTAATGATAAATATTCACAACAATTTATAAGAGCAACAAAATTTTATTGTAGTCAAAATAATAAATTTTATTTATTTAGGATACAATATGTCTAGTATATTTTTTTTAAGAGAAAAGTTCCAAAATAAGAGCTATTCTGCGTGCAAAATGGTTTCGTATATGACTAGAGTCTAGACTATGGACTCTCAAAATCTGTTATAAAATCCTACTTGAAAGGAAAACTTATCGACTGTAACTTCAAAATCATTTTGTTAAGTAAGTAAAATAATATTATTAATGTAGGTAAAATGCTAAAAGCGTACAAATAATAATAATTTTGGTGCAGAAGCTCAAAATTTATAAATCTTAATTAATAAATAATGAAGTCGCAGAAATTCATTGTCAAAGAAAACCTTATCAAAAGCACAATGAATACGAAACAGCTAAACAATAAGCGACGCATCAAAGAGGGAACCTCAGGTCATTTTGTTGACACTTGTTGCTATTGTTCTATCTCCTTTTGAACTGTCTGCTCTATTGTTATCTATCTCAAATTGATTACAACATCGGATTTTCAGACAACCTTTACAAACCGGTGCTACAAACTACATATAATATCCTCTTCGTACACAATAAGATAAACTCAGATAAACTGTAGTTCAAACAGCACGCTATTGAAGAATTTTGAGAATCCTATGATTCTCAAAATTCTTCTATAGTCTATTCTTAAATCTTAACGCGTATCCAGACTTGAGATATTGCGAGTAATTTTCTGAAAACGTTGACCCTAATAATTAGAAGATACCTACAAAAAAAACATCCTACAAGAAAAAAAATAAGCAATAGTATATGCCTTTACAAACTTTATTACTTCTGTATCACAGAGCTCTGCACTTTCGGCAGTTTCGGCACTTACTTTGATTAAATAAATATTTATTTTACTAAGAAAATTTTAGTTTTTAATTTAACCTACAGAAAAATTCGATTTCATACTAAAGTAAGAAATCGAATTTTCCGTTATTACCGTTATTACTTTCAATAGAAAAAACGGGCCGAATTGAGAACCACCTCCTTTTTGGAAGTCAGTTTAAAATAGAAAAAGAGTAAGAAGTGGACAGGAAAGCACATCTCTTTATGAGATCTCTCTCTACCGATGACCCTTGACAATAGAAAAGATTCTACTTAAAGGAAGATGAATAGGTACAAGTTCATTAAACGAGAGCGAAGCCAAACAATGTATTAAAATTGGAAGCTTTAAAAAAATAAGTTTTGCACGTGAAGATAAGGCGAAACACGAAAGAGGCCGTATCAAAATATTGCAATGTAAAAGGTTGATTCAGTTTCCGATAAAGGTAGAAACGTCGAGATGATAAGGTACATACTACGCAGTTAACTAAAACGAAAATCGCATCTTACAGAATTTTTCCAGCATTTTATGGACGAAGGCGGTTTCAACAATAATAATTAATGCAGTGTCCTGATATTTTTTTCATATTCCTTTTAGTCTTATAAATATCGTATGCTAGGTCACTTTAATACACAGACATCTTTAATAATATTATGGAGTATATTATAGAATGATGAGTAGCTGATGCCCGCGACTTCGTCCACGTAGATTTAGGTTATTAAAAATCCCGTGGGTACTCTTTGATTTTCCGTAATAAAAGTAGCTTATCTCACTCTCCATTACTTTAACTATATCCATGAAAAAATCATGTCGATCTGTTGCACCCCTCGCACCTCTCTACCCGCCTTCTCCACTCCTGTCCCACTGGCACGTTAGGTACATACCGATCTCAAATCCCAATGCAACTAGGAATGTTAGCAGGATTTGGAAGCAAGCGGCATGTGCTGAGAGAGATGAAGTTTGAGCTGGCAAGGACAGTAGCGAACTACCCTCTTTCTTGTTCTTATCGCTGGAACTTCACGAGCTGTCCGGCAAACATCGACATCTACATTACAATATCTACATTATATTATTTCGTTAAACCACGAAATAAGCTTAAAATCATGAATACGATGATATTAGCATTTCGATTAACTCCATCTATGTAGCACAGTTTTGGCCTACCGATAGATCTTCGTGTCTTTCGTAATAAGTATAGTTTTATAAAATCTAAGGTCAAGCTATCGCAATTGCAAATATCAAACTGCAGTGAAAGAAACCTATTAACACTTGTTTACAGAGAGTTTTAGATGATACTGGACGTGGAAATGAGTTCATTTTATATTACACAAGTCCACTTCGCTTTCATAAAACTCTCCAAACCGGACGTTTTCCACTCACGTAGGCGGAAACAATATCCGTTACGATTGCGACTGCTCCCGACCTTGTGCACCTACGTGTAGCTCTGTAGGAATCAAATCTAGGTATTTAAAGGCAATTTTAACACTTTACGCCTTTATTATCACTACTATACTAATATTATACTTATAATATATCTATAAGTATAATAAGATATAACTTTATAACTATGTCGATCATGTAAAAACCGGATGTTTTGCAAATTACGTAGGCGGCAATAATATCCGCTCCGCTTGCCTCCAGAGCGTTTAGCTTAGCACTACTTTCGTCCATACTAATATTATAAATGCGAAAGTGTGTCTGTCTGTCTGCTTACTTTTCACGATCCATCCATTCAACCGGTTTTCATGAAATTTGGTACAGAGATAGCTTGCATGCCATGGGACATAGGCAACTTTTTATCGCGGAAAATCAAAGAGTTCCCACGGGATATTTAAAAACCTAAATCAACGCGGACGAAGTCGCGGGCATCATCTAGTTAAAAATATAAAAGAGAAACAGGAAATGCCATCACTTGGTTAGTCCACAGAGTAGCACATTAGAAGAATTTATTTGTTGGATAATTTGCATTTCAGGTACAGCTAATTTAAGAGTAAGTACCTATACATATCCACTGAAATACCAAATAGACTTTTAGCTTTAGCTGTTATGTTCGTTGATACTGTTTTTCAGTCGGCTTTCATAAGTATTGGGGTGGGTGCAGCGACATTTTGCCAAGGGGCTTGTAGCTGATGTGACCCCACGCTGAATGAAGACTAGGGGTGTCGTGGGTAAGGGTGCGGGGCTCAGTCAGTCAGCCGCTCGACGCCGGCCGGCGTGATCGCCCGGTGTTTCGCACATTACGGTACAGAAACTTCGCGTGTTGACGATTGGAAAATGTTTCAGTGACTTTGTTTTGTTGGACCTTTTGCGAAGGTAATAACATACGATTTAAGAGCTTTTGGTTTTAAATTTCGCTATTATTTTTAAAGATTTTTTTTTTTTAAGTTTATGAGTTTTAAAATAGTTTTAAGGGAGACTAATGAGTTTTAAGAGAAGTAGGTACTTTGAAAATATAATTATAAATGTTAAATATATATTTCATTTTATATTTTTTAATTCGGATTAAATTTAACCCATGATTGTAATCTCTTCGAGTGATACCTAAGTGAGGATGCAGTCTAAGATGAAAGCGGGTTAACCTGCCTACCGATTCACTAATGTAATGTCTAACACTGGATGATAGCCGAGCTGGAGCGTGGTAGACTATGGCCAAACCCACACATTCTGAGAGGAGACCGGTGTTCAGTAGTGAGCCGACGATGGCTGATCATGATGATGATGATGATAATTATTAAGATTAAATTATACTCAATTAGCGATAAGTGAAATTAATTATGTATTAATTAAAGCTGCAATCTACGCGCTCGGATATTGGTACCTACTTCACACGCGTGGTAAAATTTCTATCTACATAATTATAAATAAATCATAAATTATAAAATATATATTTATAAATATGATTTATAGTATATAATATGGTATATAGTAGTAAATTTACCTACATATATTTGTATGTTTTTAAATCCATACTAATATTATAAATACGAAAGTGTGTCTGTCTGCTATCTTTTCACGGTCCAACAGTTTGGTATGGATATCGTGATAAATTCTCTCAAGCTGACTGATGAAGGGCATCATGATAAATTATGTCAAATTATTCATTATTATAACTATTCATTAGTATTAATTATAATATTAGTATCAAAGTATGAATTTAGTTCTCATAGATTGGGAGTTAGGGAGGAGGACAGTATGCAACTCACTTAATACTGAAACTTTGGTCTCCAATTTCGTAAACGATAGTTTTTTCGAAAAACGGCTGATTTCTAAGTTTATTTAACCCATTCAAGGGTGTGTGCCAAATTTTGACTATGATACAGATACCATAAAAAATTCTATTCAAAATTATAATACTGAACTAAGTTAATATAACAGCTTTTCGCTTTCAATAATTTTCGAATTAAAAGTTTTTCGAATTTGCGACTGTTTGCTTAAATTCCCTGAACTATCGGCTATCGGGCAATGAACTCAAATGAGAATTGAATTCAGTCTAATTGCTTTTAAGCCAGGGGTCGCCAAACATTACGGTGAGCGGTTCCACAAATTAATATATTACCAAGATGACACAACCAGCAACACGATTACCGACACCTGCTCGCGACGAGATCGTAAATTTCCGATTGAGGTTAATTCAATTTATGTCCCTAATGGATCGATCTTCCATTAATAATATTGCCAGTGTCCAAATCTAACCACTAGGTATACAAAAATTAGGTTTTATATTGTTACTAGCTGACCCTGCGAACTTCGTTCCGCCTAACAGTCGATTCAAATTTTTTAATTTTTTTTTAAATATCAATTCACTATCAGAAATTAAAGAAATTAGTATGACCTCAAATCGTACCAAGTTTCATTGGAATCCATTCAGTAGTTTCAGCGTGATGCGCGGCCGTGATACAGACAGACAGACAGACAGACAGACAGACAGACAGACAGACAGACAGACAAAAATGAAAAAAACTACAGTTTTGGGTTCAGTATCGATTATAGAGTGCCCTCGAAAAAAAAATTTCAAAATATCTTCAATGTACAGAATTTGACCTGTTACAGTTTTATTATAAGTATATATATATATATATATATATATATATGATGATTGATGATAGCACTTATAATTTATTATCTCTGACAGAAATCACGTGATCCGTTGCGTCAGCATCTTGTGTCAAAGGTATAAATACGGGTTGTTCATGGTTTTAAAGCCAGCCTGCGTTCAACCGCAGTCTCATTCGACTGTTAAATGCTTTTGTGTTTAGGTCGCCATTTTAATTGATTGGATGTAATAGTAATCTTGTGCCTGATCAGGTTTAATATAGTAGTTAGGTTAGTATAAAGATTAAACCTCTCAGTGAACCTCTACGCGTGTGATCAATGTGCGCAAGTTTTAAAAGAGACGACATTCCAGTAACCAATCCAAAAATAGCTTATAATGCCCTGCCTTTCTGTCTGATTTTTAACTCGCTTCTGGTACCCTTTTAATAAAGGAAGAATTTTTTATTACTTTGTATTTTTATGAGGTGGTACCTTTTTTCCGCTGGTTAAAAATACCAAGGTACTAGTGGAGTTAAAGATATAATTACTATTTTAGAAATTAAAATATGCAAATACAAATATACACTTATTACTTCGACTCAACGCCCAAGTATCTTGAGCTTTATAGTATGACTTGAGAGATATAGCAGAAAATCTCTTTGCAGCTAAGTACGTTTCACCCATTCGTAGCTTGACTTCATTCACATCACACGAACACTTTCATCTTGTGTACGATCGAAAATTGCCTTCAAAGGTACGAGAAATTGCAATACAGCCGGTATTCAATTTTGTAATACTCCTAAAATTGGAACTCAGAACCCTATCATGCCCCAATTTCAGCGGAATAGCAAACAAGGTGGCGAAATGTCAACCTTGTACGGGCGGAAACTTCACCTCTTCAGAATTTACCCACCGACAATTTTGAGACAGAAATAGTACAACGATTTGTTAATTAACATTGAATAGTCTAAATATATAAAAAAGCCGATTGACAGACTGACTGACTGGCTGATCTATCAACACACAGCTCAAACTACTGGACGGATGAGGTAAAAATTTGGTATGACCATTGCCCATAACTATTATGACGTAGACACTAGACATGCGCTACGAAATGATATTTGAAAATTAAACTCCTAAAGTGGTGGAATAGAGGTTTGATATAAGTCGCTAGCATTTAAAGCTAGCGCTACTATATCTATATATATAAAAGGCAAAGGTGACTGACTGACTGACTGATCTATCAACGTACAGCTCAAACTACTAAGCGGATCGGGCTAAAATTTGGCATGCCCATAGCTATTATAACGTAGACATCCAATAAGAAATAATTTTTGAAAATTCAACTCACTAAAGGTGTGAAATAGAGGTTTGAAAGTGTCGTGATCACGCGGACGAAGTCAGGGAAATAAGCTAGTTAAATAGGTACCATGTACGTTCTACACATCCACTCATAGCTGAACTTTATTACAAGACAAGATCATGTCAATATGTCGTTCACTCTTCAGAACGTCGAAACTTTTGCTTCAAAGAAACGATTTCGTTGGAATTGCAATAAAGCTAGTATTTCATTTTATCACACTCCTAAAATTGAAACTCAAACCCTGTGAAAATCTAGATTTAGTGTATGATGATGACTAAAGAAGGTGTAGACAATTTATCTCGTTTGGAAACCATTCTGGTGATTCACAAATTGAACCTACATAAAATAGAAAAAGATTCTCAAATAATATTATTACCGCAGTACAAAAAATATCCCAAAAGGTTTTTTTTAAATGCTTCATATATTAATTACTCAAACTGATTATGCAGTTATTTACTTGTATCGTTTTCGCCCACTTCTTATTTTTTTCGGACGCTTTAGTTTTTAATTCATTCACTTGAAATTTTCATTACAAGATTAGATTAATTATTTCCCACTTTCATGACCACATTTTACTTATTTCATGTACTCTATGGGTTATCGCCGGATATGTCAATTTTTCGCAAACATATTTGAACACCGCTCGCTTTAATATTAACCTATCCCATTCACCAACCACCAACTTATTTGCTTTCCGAACGTTTTATTATATCCCAAAAAAATATAATGATTCCGCCACGACTTTGCACATAAGTAAACAAAAAGTGTTTTAAAATAATCATAATAAAATCTCTCAGGGACGAAGCGACTTGTTTAAAGCTTTAAAGTTCTCCACCTTTACAAAACTCCGGATCGTTAATAATTGTTCTCAACAATGAAGTTTCCTCCTCCCTTTTCCTGTTTTGTTCACTAAACTAAAACTTTAACCTCTCTAAAAGAAATAAAAAGCAAAATATTTTAAAATGCATTTCGAGACTACCGGTTTATTTCCAATACTTTTCTCGATGATTAAAATATTTTGTTGACCTATTTTCTTGTAATGACTTTAGCCCAACCCTGTCCAATATTTATGAATGATGATTGTCTGACAAGTGGGAAGAAAGTTTTTGAGTTTTGATGAAAATATCCTACGTAGATCTCTCTCGTATTTGTGACTGGATTAAACGTTTTAAAAAATCGCTACTATAAAGTTGCCTTACAATAATATTCATCATTATGATCAATCCATTACAGGCTCACTACTGAGGTCGGGTCTCCTCTCAGAGTGAGAAGCCATTTAGGCCATAGTCTGCCACGCTGGCCTAATGCGGATTATATTATTTTAATTAAACCTGTACCTGAACAGAAAGTTAGGTATGAATAGAAAGTAGGTACTTATTATTTACATAGTTTTTACCCCATATATGTATGTCTGTAGCCAGATACGGCTATGTTTCGCTGATGTTCACGCATAAAATTTTATCTGTGACAATTTGAATGGTTAGGTATATTGTTTTATTCAGTAGGTTATGGAAGATCTGATGAAATCTGCTCTGAATGTAGACGGAACTGGATCATCAGTAAATAGTAGACATATTTACTTCTCATCCCTTAGAGGTATAGTGAACAGTAGGTACATAGAAGTCAAATTAGCTTTTTAAATCCTGTTGAAAAGTTAACGACCGTACACTCCACTCAGTTCGGCACACATTCTGGTAACATTCTGTTGGAGTTATGGGGCAACGAATGGGTAACAATTATAAAAATGCTTAGGTCATGCAATCTCTACATTTTTCCTCACATTGTAATGGAGTCTCGTTAGAAAAATGCCATGGAGCGGAAGATTTTACATACGGGAATTTGATTTTTCATAATGGCAGAATTTCCAGGTTGTAATTTAGTATAATTTTTGCATAGAGGAAAAAGTACTTACTTTCAACTTTTTAAGTTCATAGCACTGTAACTACTAGTAAGAACACAATAAACATTCAGGGGTTCACATGGAATTTTTAGCCACATTGGTATAGATGTTCTATTTCACGAAGACTGTTTGGCTATTTTTCTGTGAGTGCACACGTACATATTATGTGTGCGTTGCGTTCAATTTCGACCGGGATGCGGCTTATATAACGCACAAAAATGCATACTAGCTTGGCAGTAGGTACACTCACTAAGCTACAATCAAGGCTGAGCGGTCATCGTGAAATAGAACGTCCATACGCTCGATACCTTTAGCTCGGGTATCGGACAGTACCCGTAGTACAAGATTTTACGTCTCACCAAACCAAACCAAATTCGAGAGTCGAAATACTTCCGCGTTACAGTAAACTGGATCGTAAATGCCTTGTTTTAAAGCTCAAGTTTGTCTACACTTCTACAGCCAGCGCTCCAAGCGGAAACATTGCGAAATTAAAATCAGTGGCATTGAATATTTGACTTCAATTCAAGGCTGTTTAGGTCCATTTTACTGTAACGCGGAAGTATTTCGACTCTCGAATTTGGTTTGGTGTGGTGAGACGTAAAATCTTGTACTACGGGTACAGAACCAGTGTGACAAATCTCTCTTGCGGCTTTGTCGATGAAAAACCTGCGAGAATGCGATTTTGCTTGGGCTACAGTAGAGGAAATAGTAAATAAATCCAGTTCCACTTATTATGTTACTACGTAGAACGACGAGGCGACCTAAATGAACCGCCATTGGTACTTAAAGCTACTTTTTTTTCTGCGGGACTTCTGCGTTAAAGAAGAAAATTTCCCGTTTCCTCCTTTCGCCGACTTTTATCGAAGTTTCTTAACGAGTTTATCAGATGTTTGATAGGAAGGTATAGTCATTAAAAGTATAAAACTATTAAAATCAACATAGTAGTTTGTACACTTACATTCTCGATATACATAATATAATATACATCACTATACTGTGTGCTAAGTTTGTGATTTTACATCTCACCCAGATGTAAAATCTCATACTAAGCAAACTGGTTGTATCAATATCCCTTTTATCATAATCTAAATATATAAAAGGATTGACTGACTGACTGATCTATCAACGCACAGCTCAAACTATTAGACGGATCGGGCTGAAATTTGGCGTGCAGATATTTATTATGACGTAAGCATCCGCTAAGAGAGGATTTTTGAGAATTCAACCCCTAAGGGGGTGAAATAGGGGT
Organism: Maniola hyperantus; assembly: GCF_902806685.2. NCBI lineage: Eukaryota > Metazoa > Arthropoda > Insecta > Lepidoptera > Nymphalidae > Maniola > Maniola hyperantus. Next base: position 11,257,911 of record NC_048543.1, read on the forward strand.
TTGAAACTTGTGTACTCCATGCGGACGAAGTCGCGAGCATAAGCTAGTTAGTAATATAATGAGAGAAATAAATTGAAGAGCTGGCGAGTAAAACGGTGTAATTACACTTCTGATTTTATTTTTTGCTTTAATCCAGACTTTTTGGCAAACTGAATACAAATCTAAACTCATTTCCAAGCAGAACAGCTTAAAATTTTACGGAAGTTGAGTCAAAAGTTCGTGATTTCGATCATAACGGTACAATAACAGTAAAGTGTCAATAATTTTCACTGAAACTTTGGGTCCACCTGTAAAAGTTTATTTCATGTTGGTGTTATTGCATGATTTTTTTTGCCATCTCCTTAATATGGTGCTTCAAGAAACTTATTTTATTCGCCAGCTTCTCAATTTGGTGTTTCCAGAAACTTCTTTTATGCAGACCCTTCTCAAAGTTAGGCAATATGTAGGTATTGTCCAACTTTTGATGCAATCTATGCATTGATTGACTTCTTCCGACTGACTGAAACTTTTCTATCACTTTCATCTTGAAATTTTTTCTCTGAAAATCTTTTTAATAAAAATAGGTACATACAAGAAGGCTTATATTATGCAAAAAGTTAGGGTCGTCGCTCTACAAGTTTCAGCGCCTTTGAGTGCAAAGAGTGAAGACACAAAGTTTGCAATCTTCCGTAGGTCCACATCCGAGGGATGCTCCAGTTGGCGCGCAAAATGTGCCAAAGAGAATATTGTGCAATTTGACCTTTAACTACTAATTCTTTTCTTGTCTCGTTGTGATAAGGCGCGATATGAATTAACAAGAGATGGCAGTGAAATAAATCTAACTCTATATCTAATACTTCTATACTTTTTTATAAACAAAACTAAAACCCAACTACGATCCTCTTAATAAACGCTGAAATATAGTAAAATTTAATTTCTGTCGCTTGGTATATTATAATATTGAATTATATTTATATTTATATTTATGAACTAAGTATATTTCCTCTTTCATTTGACATGTTGACATCCCACTCGATACAATAGCAAAAAACAAGGAGATATTTTACATTGTAAAATCGTATCAGCTAGTACCTACTTTGTAAAGGGATAGTTAATAAAGTATTTTGATTCATTTATTATTCCTTAACTATCTAACAGCTGATAATATGTATCCAACTTTGTTATTATAACCAAACCAGAATTATTAATAGGCTATTCAATAAACGCCCACCGGAAGGCCGTGCAAGCCCAAAAGTTGTTAAATTGAATCATCAGCTTTGTGTTAAACCGCTTCGCCCTCCTCTAGGATGGAAACTATACAAATTCCCTCTAATGGCTGCGCCTATCGCTCCGGCAATTTATCACAATATAGAAACCGTCGGTGACTTGCAATTATCTCTGTTCGTCGTATTCCTCATCGTTGAGCGTCGCGACCCTTTCCATTAATCACATAATAGTTGGAGTTTTCTTGGGAAAATAATGAGGTGGGTTGCCAGATCCTTCCACATAGAACTCAACTAAAAGAACAGAATTTCAACTCTAAGGTCTTTATAGTAATTGGGACCTACGGCTTAGCATGCTCTCCGAGGTACGGAGGAAACGAAAAGGCTGAATTTGAACCTCGAAAATCGGTCACCTATCCAGTTCCTGAATCGCAATTGATTGACATGAATTTGCACAATTACCACACATCTATACAAAGTCTTTCTACAAATTATGATCGTCATCATCTCAACCCATCGCCGTATTTGTTGTGTACGTATTGTGACGTCATTATTCGCTTTCCGTATAGCGTAACCTTAACAATGAATTATGTTAAAAATCATGATTTTTAAAATCACTTTTTAATAATGAATTCTAGCCCCATAAGCTACCGCTATCCAAAAAATCACATCATTTTATTATTTACTGCAGTCCAAGACCCTATTAATTAATTCAATGCATTTAGTTTAATCCAGTAGACCATGATTAGATTGCTAAATGGATTCAGTACTTATTATACTTAAAGTAAAACCACTATCTACTCGTGTGGTAAAACGCTGGTTCACATTATTTCCGCCTGGAACTCTGAACTGGAACGTGCTTCAGAATAATACCTAATATATACTAATAATTGCGTCAAATAAGATAACCCAGCGATTTAAATAACAAACGCGTACTGTCGTTTTTATGAAACTAAACAAGTCAAAATTTATGAATGTTACTTACCTTCAGGAAAAATTCGGTCACGCATAACATGTTGAATATGTACCTAAATAAATAAGTACAAGCTCTTGTTCTTAGTGTAAAGTTAAATTATTATAATGGAGCCCGTTTCTTTAAACACTAGAGAATGTAGGAAGCTTGGAAAATAAAATAGCACGGTACAATGTATAGCGATTAAGTATGTAGTTAGAAACTTATGTTTTATATATAGGTATGTATTTTGTGTAATATTATTTTCCTCGTATGCTTCAATGATTATAAAAATACCTCGAATTTTCTAAAAAAAAATGAATAAATAATATTAAGGAAGTAAACAAAGCTTAGTTTAGGGAAAACGCAAAAATTGAAGAAGTATCAAGTCATTCAAAACAAATCAGAGGCAATAAAAAACGGTTTTGATTTCAGAACAAAGTTCGTCCCAGATTTTTAGGCCACATTTCAGTGAAACGAGTTTTTGGCGGATATTACGCCGCGAATTTAAAAGGAGAGGCCGTTCAACGTTTAGAGATAAATCTTTATGTTTAACATCGGAAAATATTCTGTTTATATATTATTATGTGCTCATTTTTTTCATGATTACTACAGTTGAAACGTTTTTAAGTATTATGGTTCAGAATGGACTGTGTGAATAATTTTATTCAGATTTATTACTTTTACTTTTAATTAGAAAATATTGTAACATACATATTCATCGTATGGAACGGAACCCTCTTCAGTCTCCAAGCTATTTCCGGGCCGGATTTGATAGGTATACTATTTTATACTATTTTGTCACAAATGCTTTTTTTAGGGTTCCGTACCTCAAAAGGAAAAACGGAACCCTTATAGGACTACTTTGTTGTCTGTCTGTCAGTCAAGAAACCTACAGGGTACTTCCCGTTGACCTAGAATCATGAAATTTGGTAGGTAGGTATAGGTCTTGTAGGGGAAAAATCTGAAAAACGTGAAATTGTGGTAATATCACACAAAAAAAAAATTGTGGTCATGAACTAATAATTAGTATTTTCAATTTTCGAAGTAAGATAACTATATCAAGTGGGGTATCATATGAAAGGTCTTCACCTGTGCATTCTAAAACAGATTTTTTATTTATTTTTATGTTTACGTGTATGATGTTTTTGAATTATCGTGCAAAATGTCGAAAAAATACGACTGTAATACGGAACCCTCGTTGCGCGAGCCCGCCTCGCACTTGGCCGGTTTTTTATCATATATTTTATTTATCAAGAAACCCATCATTATACTCAGCAAAGCCTGTTTTAATATTCGAAGTAATTTAAAGTTAGTAAAGTTTCTATGATTGTAATTTCCAACACAATAGGCAACCATTTGTGTCTTTTAAACCAATCTCAAGCTCTAAAAGTCGCGGTCTGTTCTGGCAGAAAATGTAATCCACTAAACAGATTTCAAGTTTAGAAATTCTCTTTACTTTTATCCGTTTTACTTTGAAACATTTGCGTCACTGGATGTTTTGTAATTTCTCTTACTTTTATTGGAACTTTTACGTCATTGAATTTTTGTAGGTAGATTTTTTGTAATAAAGCTTCATCATCATCATCATCAACCAATAGACATCCACTGCTGGACATAGGTCTCTTGTAGGGACGTAATAAAGCTTAATTAAACTTAAAAACGGTTTGTTTTTTAATTTGTTCTGTTTTACTTTAAACACTTTATAATTTTTCGTATAAAACGCACTCATATAAATTGCCATACGACGAATCGAGGCGGCTTTCCTTCAATACGGACTGATTCCATCGTGGTACTTACATAAATAGAGCAAGATCCCAGGACCGCCAGATTTCACATATTTTCTGAGAAACATGTATGGGATAGAGGAGTGCTAGTAATTCTCTGCTGTTAGTAATAGCACTCAGACTTTAAAAAAAAGTGAGTAATATTTTTACGTACATTTAGCAGCTGATATCTTCATATTGGCCTCGACACAAGCTAGCCAATAATATTATTAAAAGTACACAGAAAATCTGGCGGCACTGGGATCTTGGACCAAAAGTATTTGTAGAGCGGGCAATGAATTTGCTTAGTTATGAGGTTTTCAGGAACAAAGGGACTGGGAAATAAACAGTGACTTTCGCATACAAACTTAAACTGAGAGTAAAACGAAATTTGTATACAATTTTGAATTTCAACTTCATTATTCTACTTACTTTAAAATATACCTTAATATAAATTATTATTCTTCACAAAATTAATATAAACAAAAAAGTTTCAAATATAAACAAGTCTATTTATTATATTAGTGCTTCTTTACGGTACGAGCTCAATGATTCATGATTACTTTTGGCTTTGCTGGTTAAATATCCCACCTTGTTGTACAAAAATCCGTTATTCAATCATTACCAAAGAAATTGCTGACTATACTTAAGATCTCCCTTCGTTATTAAAATTACATTCTATTTAGAAATCAATATTAATTGGGAGTTGGAAGTGTGATGTCTTATTTTTTAATATATCTAGACTAGCGCTTGGCTGCAATCAGACCTGCTGGCAAGTGATGAGGCAGCCTAAGATGGAGAACGCTTGCGTAGAAAATGCCAATTCACTCTTCACTTAAAGGTACCCACATCAGTTACATGCAGATGCCACTATTTAATTTTGTATCATTTTGTTACAGGTCAATAAAATTCCCACACGAACACCTAAAATGTCCTGAAAAAACAAGAAGGATACAAGTTACAACGCTGTATGTATGAAGGCGCATAATATGACCGGAGTGTCCAGACGTGATGCAACTAGTAATGGTGAACTTTCTCATCATGTTTGACGTGGTTTTCGTGTTCTTTCTCTTTCTAATCGCTGTAACCTGTATAATGAACTACATGCCTGGAAGGAGACGGCAAGAGGTGACAGAGGAAGAAGTAGACAGTGACGTTATTCCTCCGCCTCCACTGTTCGCGGGTGATGACGAACAGGCATGTACCAGTCGGGATACATACGTGGTTATACCGCCGCCACTGCACAATGTTAGGTCGAAGGATGGATGTCCAATACACGTCGTTTAGTATACACGTACTGATATGTAAGTTTACAATTTGAATTTTCTTCTAACCAACTTAAAGCGTCCAAGTCTCTTCATTGTTACACACAGGTGGTAGGGTGGAAGGCCCGTTCGTGGTACGAACCGAACACGGCAAAGTATACAAAATATCAGTAGCATAGTAGCATCAGTAGCAATCCATATTTTGTATTCCTATGATATTAATATTATAAATGGTAAAGTGTGTTATAGCTTATCACAGCTCATCCGTTTAATCAATTTTGAAGAAATCTAATAGATACAGAGATAACTGGTATCCCGGAGAAGGACATAGGCCACTCTTTATCCCGGAAAATCAAAGCGTTCCCACGGGATTAAATAAAATCAAAATCTAAGCGGAAGCGGACAACGTTGCAAGAGTCATCTTGTCAATCAAAATCACATTTATGTATGCCATACTGATCTGTGAAACAATAGTTTTTCCCACCCACTATCATCATCATGATCAACCCATGACCGGCTCACCACTGAGTACGGGTCTCCTCTCAGAGTGAGAAGGGTTTTTGGCTATAGTCTACCACGCCATTATGGAAAACTCTCAGGCATGCAGGTTTCCTAACGATGTTTTCCTTCACCGTTAAAGCAAGTGATATTTAATTACTTAAAAACGCACATAACTCCGAAAAGTTAGAGGTGCGTGCCCGGGATCGAACCTCCTACCTCCGCTTAGAAGGTGGACGCCCTAACCACTTGGCTATCACAGCTCGCACCCACCAAATTGTGTAAAATAACATAATTATGCAAGAATACTTGGTAATGGTATGTTACTAATAATATACATCAACTTCATTTGTTTCAGATCAACGTAGGAGTTTATTACAAAGAAGCCTTATGAAATTGTAGATGTCAAAAAACGTAGTGATTTTTTACCAATTAGTCAGATTTAATTAAATTTCATATGGTAAGACTAAAACGGTGAAAACACGGGACTCAAGTGACGGTAACTAGCTGAGAGGATATGAAGAGAACTTTTAATAAAAATAAGTTATAAACGTACATAGATTAAAAAGCGATATAAAATTGTTATAATGTTGTATGATGTAGAATTTGGTTAATAAATAACTCAATTAAATTATATCATAAATGATGACAAAGAAAGTTGATGTATGTTAATTTATGTATTTTAAATTATATTTTACACAAATTTTAGCCAATGAAAAGTTTATTTATATAGTTATGTCATATAATTTGTAAATTTGTAGTAGTAAATACAGGAAATTTTGATTTTAATTCAAATACTTTTGTAAATTCTTATTTAATATGGATGTGACTGAATAATAGGTAAAATTATTGTTATAATATATACCTAAATGTATGTATAGTAGCTATACAAAATTTATTTGTAGTTAGTATTAAAAAAAGATTAACACACTCTCACTACCATGGTGTAGACACATAATTTTATACTTATCAGACTTTATTATTTATTAGTTAGTTAAGTCAAACAAATCGTACAATAGAAACTGAGCTACTATAGTTAGCAATAGTTGTATACTTAATATTAGAATTATTAGGATAATGCATACCTACTATAATAATGAAAAGACAATACGTATCTGTATTACGATAATTTCTCATATCATTTTTTGATAAATGGTATTTTTAAGTTGATATAATATTATATAAATCAAAAATTTGTTAAAAATATGTAAAACTTAAGTCGAATATATTTTACAAAAGTGTTAAAACTGTTGTATAAATAAAATTTGTATTGTATTGGATAAAATAATTTATTTCGTTTTTTATTTATTTTTTTCTAGTAAGCTCCTAAAGGTTGATTTAAGCTTCCAGCGAAACGAAGAGAATTTCTAAAATTTTACATAGAATATTGACGTCTATTTCCATTCTCCACCCTCGTAGACTTTGGAAATTCCCTTTGATTCGCTGGCAATTAAATCGTGCCTATGCATGCATAAATTATTATTAATAAAATATTGTGTATCATGAATATTATCGTAAAGTATTATTAAACTTTTGTAAAGTTTAATAAAACCTACACGTACGTTTTCTTCACTTACGTTAACTTACCTTCAAACCCGAAATGCTTTGAATATTACATACACATTAAAGATAATTTCGAAATTTCAAATCCGGGATAAGGCTAAGCAAGAGAAATCTTGGAAACTTGAGGTAACATAATACAACAAAATACATAATAATTTTAACACTTTTGTAAAATAAATACCCACGATTATGAACTCTGTTATTTCGTTCAGTAGATTATATTATATACTAACTCTTTGTTAGAAGTAGAATAAGAAATGCCTAATGAGTATTTAGTTAGGACTGAACAATGTTTGATGTGTATGTAAGATATTAAACGCAAATGTTTCTTTTACAAAATACATTCCACTTTGTTAAGAGTCAAGTTTTAATGTAAAACATGTGTTCCAAACTTTTGGGTCGTTTTACTCAACATGCTCCTTGACCAAAATATCTTATTTATGGAAAAGTCCAGTTTCAAAGTAAAAAAAAACTGAAAAAAATGATTCGTTTTTTTATATAATTTATAATTGAAGCATATAAAATTCAAGCAGTAACTAGCAGTTAGTAACTACCTACTCTCTCTAACTTTCAAATAGGTACTTACTACTTAGTGAAAAAGCATTTTATGAGTTTTTATAATCTTATGTTTTATTTGATGTGTTTCTGAATTTTGTTGCCGGCAATGCCGTGGAAATCAATATAATGTTAATAGTGAACACAAAATAGTTACAATATATGATATCAAAATATAACATACTTCATGTGATATATATACACGATTTTTAATGTAGTTATAGTACCTATCTAATAAAAATATTGTCGATGGATTGTTAAAATTATGTGACATCAAAAATATACGTTCCATTTTGTAACATAAGTCATAACGTAACCATAAAATAATATGTGTAATAAATTTAATAAGCGGTAGGTATATAAAGTTTGGTTTCTGAAGTTTACTATTTACACTTGCCACACTTGATAAAGATTAAAAATAACAAAATTAAATTAATAAAAAAAAAGTTGAAATGTAAGCAAAAACAAACTTGTGTAGCCACTCACAAAAAAGCAAAAGATTTTCAATCCCGGTATGTGAAAAAGAGTCACCAAAGCCAGCAGCTTATCATCATTGCAAAAGGTCGCTGGCTTTCGATTACTGTGCGAATAATCGAAAGCCACTGGCTTTGATATAAAGGGTGTGAAGGACATGCTAACGAAAACTTAAACCAGGGATTCAGAACATGATTCTGAGTCCCTCAGTGTTAGAATTTTTCATCGATCTTTACATGACTTTTGTCTATGTAATCTATCTCAACTTGTTATTATATAAAAACAACACAAAATGGTGATATTTGACACAAAATAGCAATGTATGTATGTAATTATTTTAAACTTTCTCGCCCGCCCTATCAGCTGTCTGTCAAGAGTTCAGGAAGGGACATGACTCGGTCTAAGTATGGATACCGTACCCACTATGAAGCTCAGGCGGACAGCGAACGGTAGTTGATGTTATGTGATCGTATTTTTGGGATACATAACGTGCTCAAAAATTGGAATATGACCCTTACAATAATTGTAAGGGTCATATTATAGTTATTATAATATTATCAGTTACCCATCAAATTCAAGATTATATTATTATTAGGTATCTATTTGTGATTTCGTGATAGGCACCAAGTGCGTTCACAAAGTTTTCGTTAACATGTTCTTTACACCCTGTATCTCCATGCTACACTATGGTTACGTTATGCGATAGAGGAATCCACAATAATGATGTACTTAATAATAAAGTGCACTAAATGCAGTGTCACCATATCGTATTTGAAGTTTTATTTATAGCAGTTGCCCGCGACTTCATCAGCGTAAAATTTCTGGTTTCTCATGAGATTAGAAATTTTCACGGTGCAAAAGGCCTCACTTACCTACTCACTCAGTCTCACCTTAAGGCCCATAACCCAGAATACCTAAATTTGCTTTTTATATCAGTAGGTACGCTTAGTATAAGATTTTACGTCTCAACAACGATGATAATATTCGAGTGTCAAAACATTTCCGAGTTATAGTAAACTGGATCTTAATGACATTGTTTTAAAGTTCAAGTTTGTCTACATATCTACAGCCAGCGCTCCAAGTGGAAACGACAAACCAAAATCAGTGCCATTGAATTTTTGACTTCAATTCAAGGTTCTTTAGGTCCATTTTACTTTGACGGTATTGTGTTTCGACTCTGGAATTCTAGAAACGTTTGGTGATACGTAAAATCTTATACTAAGCGTATTGTAACTTCAAAAACAGGACTTTCAAATATAACCTTTCAACCCTCATTTCACCCCCTAAGGAGTGAGTGAGTGGTATGATTATATCTAATTCCTTTATTTATGGCATCATCACGTGCTGTAAGAATCTTATCAGTAAAATATAACAAAGAAAAATAAAAAGCCTTGGCAAAAACTTACATTAAAAAGTTAATTTATGAACACCTCTAATCGGCATCTTTATACCTACTTACTGTAGATATTCTGTTCCACCCTACTGTCTTTCTGGTGTAGGCTGTAGCGCAGATACAAGATTTTATTTCTAGTTTGATGATTTAAATATCTACTTAAATTTGTTGATTGCAATCTCGGTGTCTACCCTGGTAGGCACTGGAAGACTTCGAACATGAGACCGCACTTATAAGTATCTTTATCTACTTATACCTCCTAAACTTTATCAAGCATGTTGACTTCCGATACGGAACCAGTAATTTTATCTAGTTGCCATACACCTAATAGGCAAAGTATAGGCAAAATGTTCGGAATGAAAACCATTCGGTTTGATTTATTCGCTTTTTCCTTTCGCTTATAAAAGCGGAGGTGAAACCACGTAAGCGAGGCAACGAAGAAAGGCTTTTAACAAAACACAGCTTTTGCGAATGGCTTGAACGGAAACGGTACCCATTTCCTTGATTCACGATTCCTTATGGGGGTTGTAATGTCAATGATATAAAAAAACTGTCTAGTGCGAGCCGGACTCGCACACGAGGGGTTCCATAGTCCATACCATCGTACAAGAAATTAAACTTTTCAAATTTTTTTTTAATTTTCATGGCGGCCATTTTGGAATATTTATTATTCGTTGTTATAGCGGTAATAGAAATACACCATATCTGAAAATTTCAAACCTCTACCTCTTACGGTTTACGAGACAATAACAGTGAGGATAAGGGACAAGGAGGAGACATAAAATAATTTGTAGGAAGTCAAGAAGACACCCCGGGAAAACGTCAAGAGCAAGTAACGAAAAGCCCTCTCGCGATTTGGCCCATATAACCGAGAGATTGGTGCCCCTATGGAAGGTGGAGGGTTGTATATGGTTCACGAGACGGCCCACTAACAGACGGACAGACGGATGGACGGACGGGTGGATGAACGGATGGATGAACGGACGGTTGGACGGACAGCGGAGACTCCCGTTGACATCTTTTACTTACGGAACTCTTAAAAGTAAGGGCGAATACATAATCATAACTCGCGACTAGATCTGATGCCACGCGACGCGAAGCCACGTCGCATCGATTGTTTATATTTGGTTCAGGTCATACAAAATACTGCGATGTTCTTTGACTCTACACGAGTCAATTGGGTTGGGTTTCGAGGTGTAAGTATAATATTTACGCCTTTACGTATTGAAAAATGCGTGGTCTTTCACTTCTTGCGAATATGGCAAGTTATCATGGCTTTTGTGGGATTTCTCATGGTATACCACCACATACATGATCGTATAACGTACCTACCGTAAAAGTCTAATCAAACAAAAAGTACAGTCATCATCATCATGATCAACCCGTTCCACTACTGAGAACCGGTGTGCCGAAGACCGAGAAGTATTTAGGCACAGTCTGCCACGCTGGATCACACATCATTATGGAAAACTCTCAGGCGTGCAGGTTTCCTCGCAAGGTTTTCTTTCACCGTTTAAGTACCTAAGTTATATATAATTCCGAACACATAGTTCCGAAAAATCACAGGTACGTAGCCAGGATCGAATCCCCGTCCTTCCGGGGAAAGAAAGCCAACGTCTTAACCAGTAGGCATCAAAATCAAAAAGTTTAAAAATAAAAAAGTTGCATTATTTTAACTATTAATTCATCGAGACAACATGCATAGTGATTAATATATGTAACATTTTATTTTCTGTCAATTTCATTATAATTTAATTCATTCGAAGATTTGTTCAGATTAATTATATTTCTTTACCAACAAAATGCTTCAATTCAATGCGTGGAAACAAATGAAACCAGTTGTTAACCCTCAAATACAATCTGTACACATTTTTAGCTGCACGGAAGCCGAAAATTGGTGAATTATACGCATGAATGGAGTTTTCAATTACTTTTGCCTTTTTATTCACTCAATAACTTTTGCCGATATTTTACTTTATTTGATGTAGGTACCATAAGCTCATGACTGCGATCTAACCTGGTTATGACTTGAAGCACAGAATATAATAATATCATAGTACTGACGTACTTGAAGTATGTGATGATGTTACCTAGTTAAGATAAAAGCGGTCTGACCTACGGGTAAGGCAATTCTCGTAGGTATCTAACAAACATGCTTTCACGGATAATATTATGTTAAAGGAAAAATATTTTCTTTCTGAAAAAATATTTTTAAATTGTTCTACTGAACTAATTGTTTTTTCGAGTGGTAGTTATGTAAGTATATTTCCAGATATTTTAGTTAAAAGATTCGATCTTAGAACAGCTATTTGACCATTAATATTACTCGGAATAAAAATATCTAGTTATACCTGCAACTTAATATATTATATTGAAACTTTTAATTGTAACCGCAACTTAATATATTCAAAGTTTGATAATGTAACTTTGACTATTTCATTGACAATATTATTAATAAATAAAATACAACACAATTTCCATACTTAATTAATTCAGCCCCGGCTTAGTTTTGGCAGTTTCGGGCACGTACCAATTAAGGGGAATGATACGCCAATAAAACGTCAAGATAATTTTAGGTGTTCGGCACCTGTACACCTGGGGCTTTGACGGCAAATCGATAAGACAGAAATGTTACGCAAACAAGCTAATTTGTAATCTTTCAATTTTTTTAAATACACCAAGGTATTGAATTTCGGAAATTCGAACGGAAACGAACGAACGAGAAACAAGTAAGTATGTAGGTAGGATAGTTTGTCACTGGACTATGAGCTAGTTAGCGAAGGCAACGGGCGATTACTCCCGCTCGGATGGACGGCCTAGGCGTCGTCTTCAGGTGTTGTCCTGATACAACGCGATTACGCGATCATCGCAAGATCACGCGAGTTTTACTCGTGCGAACGCGCTATCAAACATACTGATATCGAATAGGCATAAGCGCGATTATCACGTATTCTCGTTCTTTTTGACACAAACACGCAATGGTCGCATCGGTTACTTGCGTTGTATTAGGAACACGCCTTATATCGTGCGAGTGAGCGATGCGACCATCGCGTGCTTGCGTCTATAGTACGCGAATACGCGATCATTGCGCGAATGCCACACCTATTCGAGATATGTTTGATCGCGCGTTCGTACGAGTCAAATTCGCGCGAACTTGCGATGATCGCGTAATTGCGTTGTACCTATTATGATAACGCGCAGCACACGTCTAGACATACATTAATTATTAGTGTAAGTATTTATCACTTTCATTGAAATTTAATTTTACATACATTGTTCAAAAATAGGCGATTAACTACCAACTGCTAAGCTATTGACAATTAATTTAAATGAATTATGTTTCACTGTTAAATATTTATCAATGCCTCAGACAAGCCGTGGACATTGTAATGAACTAAGAGATAAATGACTGAATGACACTTCGCCGCCAATGTTTGTTTTCCATTTAATAGAGAAACAAATTAAATTACTGTCCGTTCCCTTTAAGTTTTTCTAAAAGACAAAGTCAAAACCAGCCAACGTTTGTATTTTAATTTATTAATGTAAAGTCACATTTAATAAAATGAATATTTTACACTGAATATCCCGACCTGACTATACTAGCACTACATTAATTAATTTAAACTCAAGTCTCAAACCAGAACTGTTAAGCCAAATTAATCCCTTAAATAAAAACGTTGCGTTGAGTTTTAAGTGAAATAGTTTGTGACTCTTTTGAGTTTAGACTAACTTAAAACCGCTTAATAAATTACAAACTTAGTCCAAGAGTAGTTAATCTTTACATTTGTACAAAAGTTTACGGCAATTTATTTTACGAGAAGCGAAAAGTAGGACAAGGAAAAGTCGATAAGCTCTTTTGATTTGTACTCAGTGACAAGTCTTTGGTTGTAAGTAGTTGTAAAGATTGATGTTTAAGAGGAATTCACTTGGCAGCAGCTTAACGATTTTGAGATGTAAATACAAACTACAACTACGATTGTATGGAGGTGACAGAGAGTCCACTCTTAAATTAGCCTATTTATGTATTTATGTATACGATTGTATCTGTATATACGTAGGTAGTAGGTACCTACCTACGTAGCGCGTGAAAGGTTTTACGGGTACGATTCTTCCACTGTGTCATTGTCCACAATGCTGAGTGTTGTGACTACTTTCATTAATCGCGTAATAATAGGGGGTTTCTTGAGATAAGTATACAATGAGCTCCTAGATCCTTGCAAGTACCTACCTACAAACGAGTAGACCCTACTTAAATACCGGGATAATGTTAGAACGAATCATGCAGTATTAACTCAGCTTAACACAGAAAAGGGGCAATAGTAAAAGGTATTTGTAATACTTACATAAAGCTTAACACACTGAGCAATTTAAAACGAGAAGATAAGACCGAATTAATTGAGGCCCGAGGCGTCAAAGTTAATTAGGAACATCTAGGTTTTTTATCTTCTTTGAGCAAGTTTTAAGTTAGTGTAGGTAACTTGAACCCTGCTAATAGTGAGCAGATTTGAAGCTTCTCGACCAACCAGTTTGCTGGCATTTAGCCAATGTCTACGTTTTGCTTAAACTACTTTGTAGCTGTGAAAATTGAGTTACATCAACTTTTAAGTGAGTACACGAACCTTCACTTGTAGTGAATAAGATTCCAAGAATCTGTACCTATGTCAATGTTTTAGGAGATGAAGTGAGTCCACAGACCTCCACCTATAGACGCCTAATAGCCGCACACCCCCGATCGCCAAGCTTAGGCAGTTGCTTAGCATAAAAGTCGACCCACGCCCGTTTGGTACCCTCATTCCGCACATTGTCTTGAATACGTGACTTTTACGTCCACCAATCACAACAAAGCTTCTCTCCTGTCCCCCACCATTATTTTTCGATATTTTTTTTTAATACAAAACCTTGCATATTATGTGTACTTTTGAGGTTGAATTCTCTGTGAGTGAGTTAGTACGTGAGTGATGAGGATACAGCTATTAATTGATCGGTCTCCTATTTGGGAGATAGGGAGTTTGATTCGGGGCACGTCTCTCTCCTCCAAATTTGAGTTACATATTATGTGGGGCAGTTAAATATCACTTACTTTGACCGTGAAGTAAAGGAAAATATCGTCAAGAAGCCTGCACGTCTGAGAGTTCACCTTGTTCACAAAGGTGTGTGACGTCTGCCAATTTTACACTTGTCCAGCGTGGTGGACTAGTGCAAATTGGCAGATGTCACCGCTTATACCGTTCATCCACCCCAAAACAGACTCCATATGGTGACTACTCGGAAACGTGAGTACAATCCACCCCTGACAAAAAAAACAAATTCTTTTAATCCACCCTGTCCGGCATAGATAGATGGTCACGCGATTCCGAGTTGACACCCTAGGGTGGTTCTTTTAGGGTGGATGAACGGAATAAGCCAATCCCAAACAATATAATGTACAATACCTACTCTAAGCATAAGCTTTATGCTTTGTTGGAGAGTACAGGGGAATTTGTAACAGCGTATGTTTAGGTTATACAGTAGGATAAAATCACGTCGATCTGTTTTTACGTTGATACGTGAAAGAAGAACAAACACACTTTTGCCTAAATTCAGCCAAGAGCCAACGCGTTCCAGACCTTTGTTATTTACAAAGGTCTGGACTCTGGAACGCGCTGGCTCTTAGTCCATGACATATTATAAGCGTCACAGTATCCTACATGAAATAAATACAGTTTTTCACTTTATTTTTAATTCCAAAATAAAAATAAAAAATTAAGTTGTATTTTACTACAACTGAGAATCATTGCAGCCAACATAGCGAACGTTTAATTGACGTTATAATTTCGTAGGTTCATGGCTGCTTCATTCACTGTCGCATAATTTAAATATACGACTATTTAAGAACGTAACTGACTGTTAATGTTAGTGCCTTGCCTCGCAAGCCACGATAAAATTATATACGAACGAGACATCGGAGTCAAAGTCATAAGGTCTTATTCCCCATTCGACTCAATAATTTTCATGTAGAACTCGCCTAGGTGTAAAATCTTTCTGTATGTATGTAAACTACGATACTGAAAAAAATATCAAATTCATTGGATATTGTGATAATCGTGAACATGCTCAGTGCACACATATTATAGTTCGCGACAGGTCAAGATGACAATCGGGGTATGAGGCGAGAGGACACCTCGCACACTCGCACAGCGCCCGCACTATTCCGCACCGGGCTGTACGGGTGTGCGGGGCGTCCCCACACCGATTATCATCTCGACATGTCGCGTATTGTATATACGATCCGAATAGAAAGAAAGAAAACGTTTACGTCATAACCTCTTTTTTTGAAGTCGGTTAAATAACGGTGTGGAGCTCCCTTCAAAGAAAGCTAAATAAACAGGTAAGTAAGCAGATTTCTGTAAAGCCCAAAAATTATTTATTTTACTAAATGTTATTAAAACATTTAAGTAGTCGTACGTGCACCATTTTTTTCAGTTCTTCGCTGGGGCGTCAATAATAATAAAATGGCAGTTAATGTTAGGATCGGCGCGTTTACGACTTGCAGATTGTAAACGGACGACCATAAAGCGTATCACAAAGCATTGTATAAAATTTACCACCACCCCGCCCTATATTTCCATATCGGTTTTTTAGTGGGCCTATATTATTATGCACATAATAACCACAGCATAAGAAAGCTCAGAGTCACTCAGAGTCGGGCGATGGAGACAGCTATGCTTGGAGTTTCTCTACGTGATCAAATCAGAAATGAGGATCCGTAGGAGAACTAGAGTAACCGACATAGCTCAACGGGTTGCAAAGCTGAAGTGGCATAGTTCGGAAAACCGATAAACGTTATGGGTCCCAATCTGGAATGGCGACTTCGCACCGGAAGACGCAGCGTTGGAAGACCCTCCACAAGGTGGATGGAGGACATCAGACGATCGTAGGGAGCCGCTGGATTCAGGCGGCGCAAGACTGTGGCGTGTGGAAGTCCCTACAGTAGACCTATGTTCAGCAGTGGATGTCTATCGGTTGATGATGATGATGATGATGATGATGAACCACAACTCAACCACTGCACCGACCTTGGCGATAAGCACAAAGATAGGTTGTATCCTAAAAAAGGACCTAGGATATTTTTATCTCGGAAAATCTAATCCAACCAGGCGAATTCACAGGTTACACGGCTAGGTGTTCATAAAAGTGAAATAAAGAAGCAATGGAAATACTTATAATATGATGAATGAATAAATGAAATGAATGAATGAAATATGCTTTATTATACACCAATATAAAAAGAAGGACAAGAAAGTAAAACAATAAACAACAAAAATAGAAACACAATTGGCGACCTTATCGCTTTGAAGCAATGTCTACCAAGCAACCAGGTTGAGGAAGATTTAATGATGATAAAGCTTTTAAATCTAGAAGATCAAAAATTATTATAGTTACGGTCTATGTATGTATAAAATTATAAAGATCGGCTCAAAATTCTGCTAACTTTTGCATCGTTCCTCGAAACAAGTCAGCGCTCCGTCGTGCGTACAGGTACAATGGATGACACGAGAATTGATGCATTCGCGTTTATTATAAAACTACCCGCCTAATCCTATTAAGAAAATACGAGTACAAAAGAAATCCTAAACACACAAACACCACCTAATCTATGATTTCAAGTGCACCGCGCAAACCTGATGATTTGCGAGCGGGCGAATTGCCAAATTTCCTACACTGGTATTCAGAAATGGAGGTACAACCAACGCTCACATTTTACTTTACAAAAGAAATGTCTCTAGCATTAAATTTATTCTACTTTATATTATTTCCTAGTTGAATTTCACTAAACACCAAACCACATTTAACGCTAACATCTTTCTAGACTCTAATATTATGTGAATGTGGTTTACTTTGCATATTAATAGTTAATGCTTCCGTTTTTTTTATAAAGTCATCATGAGCAACGTATAGCTGGCTCACTACAGAGCACGGATCTGCTCTCAGTATGAGAAGGGTATGGTGGCCATGGTACACCACGCTGGGGCACGCAAGTGCGGAATGGCAAACTTCACACTCCTTTAAGAACATTATGGAGAACTCACAATAGGAGGCGGATGTCGTAACCACTGATATCACGGCTGAACAACAACGAGATTATATACCTACGAGTAGTATACCTACATACGTCTATGTAAAAATGAAGTCCATAAGTTAACGAAGATAAAAACTACCGTCACATATTTGTGTCTTTGCTTTGATATACTTACTTAATATCGTTGTAATGGGAGCAAACCTAAAGTTATGAACCTAAATAAAAAGGACTTTTTGAGACGGGCTGACAATGGATTTCAGATGAAGATTTCACCTTTGTTGAATTCCATTACTTAAATTATTATTTAGCAAAAAATATAAAAATCTGGTTGCTTTACTAGTTCTAATAAGAGTTGTAATATAATAGTGTTTATAAGAAAGAGTTTTCTACCCCAAATATTTAGTGGGTCAGAGCTCACTAGTATACAACGTTACAAAGAGTTTTACCTTTTTCCGGGAAAGTAACCGTACTCTATAAAAGGGGCGCTGTAAATCAGATCGAGTAAATTTATAGACTTTAGTAAGTATAATATATTATGTAAGTTACACTAATAATATATCTGTGATAAATTGGCAGCTTTGAAAAAGGTTTTGAGCGCCCAAAAGTAGTTCTTTTTTACCTTATTTTTTAGCGATAATTTATGATAAATAACTTTGTTTGTTAGCCTTAATATTTATTTTTTCATCCAAATTATTTAATAATTACTTTAATTATTTAAGTTAAAAAAACTTCTTTATAACAAATAAAATTATAAATAGAGAATATTATGTTAATATAACTAAAATTTATCGATAAAAAATATGTAAAAATAAAGAATTAGTTACAATAATCAGGAAACTAACCTGCCTTATTTTGTTACTGTAAATCATTGATCAAACCAATAAAGTTTTTGAATGAAATCCTTAAACAAAATGTAGGTAAACATTTAAACTTATAAGTCATCTCATTCATGTTCATTGTTCACCCTGTCTCAGTCGTGAAACACTGATTATATGCTTGATAACATTTCTTACCATTACAGAGTAAATTGAAAGTGTAATGAATTGCTGCAATAAATTCTGTTCAAAAAACAAATTATTTTTAAGACGAGACAGTGTTGAGCATTCATCAAACTAAAAATTCTAACTAACAAATTACAACCGGCTCTTCTGTTCGAGAAATGGTAGTATTAATCATAGTAGTCGTATAAATAAGTAGTAGAACGCCTACTTTGACGCAGTTTTGGACTGGGATTCCAACTACGGGGATTTTTAATAGAATTGCGCTTGGCTGCAATCAGACCTGGTGGCAAGTGATGATGCAGCCTAAGATGGAGCGCGCCTGCCTAGAAGATGCCTATTCACTCTTGACTTGAAGGGAGGCAGATATATGTATACTCTATTGACTCTATTCGCACAGGCAGGCCTTCTTTATTCCTTTTATAACTTCCTGTAAGTAATTAAATTTTTTACCCATTAGAATTATTGGCAAGGCTGTATTTCTGTAAGAATAACTGATGCAAAAATTGTAAGTAGGTATCTACTCCGAAAACTAAAATCTCAATCTCTTCTTTGAATTTGCAAAATGTAAAAAGAACAATGTTTTTGGATCTACGGGGTCGAGAAATTAAACCAATACGGTGGGTACGGACGGGAACAATAGCTCGCTGTCAACCGAACTTCCTAAGAGATTAAGACAAATACGTTTTTTTTAAATATAGATAGCGAGCAAACGAGCAGGCGGGTCACCTGATGTTAAGTGCCGCCGCCCATGAACATTTGCAGCACCAGAGGAACCGCCGATGCATTGCCGGCCTTTTAGGAATCTGTTGGTCCGCCCCTTGAATAACCCCATGTTGTAATCTAGTGGGAACACCGCCGATGGGAGTTGAAAATAAAGTATAATTCTAACTGGAATAAAATAATTCATACAATTCATAACCAACCCATTACATCATCTTTTCAAAAATTCCCTTAAACTACCTACTAAACATTTCGCAGAAGAGGACGTGCAGTGGGATAAATCCTAATATCAATGGATTTCCAGTTGAAGTATTTTGCAAGATGAACAAAATTCGCTTTATTAGTCGCATTCAAGTGCTTTCAACTAAAACTGCCTTTTATTATTATGCTAGGGATCTTATAATATCATTCATATTCGATTTGACCCTACTTATCTATATATATAAAAGAAAAAGGTGACTGACTGACTGACTGACTGACTGACTGACTGACTGACTGACTGACTGACTGACTGACGGACTGATCTATCAACGCACAGCTCAAACTACTGGACGGATCGGGCTGAAATTTGGCATGCAGATAGCTATTATGACGTAGGCATCCGCTAAGAAAGGATTTTTGAAAATTCAACTCCTAAGGGGTGAAATAGCATTAATAAGCATTTCCGATGTAACTTAATTTATTATTACTTTGTAACTACAATTTTTGGTACATGAATAATAAAATAAATAAATAATAAATAGATAGGGTTTTGAAATTTTGTAGTCCACGCGGACGAAGTCGCGAGCATAAGCTAGTTACCTATATTTACCAAGTTACGCTGTCTAACACTTGGGAATTTCTAAAACTCCAATAGAGACATAGACTTTTCTTTAGGGTTCCGTACGTCCGAATGAAAAATGAAACCCTTACATGATCACTCGTGTGTGATATACACAGTGTGTAAGTCACACTTGTCCGGTTTTTTATTTTATTTACTAGATAATGGTACCTCATAACTAATCATACATTTGAGTTCTAAAACTGAAGAAGCGATTAGTCATTTTTACCACTGCAATTTCTGAATTTGGTAAGAACAATTTAAATTTTATTTATCTAAATATATAAAATGAAAAGCTGACTGACTGGCTGATCTATTAACTAACGCACAGCTCAAACTACTGGACGTATTGGACTGGGTATGCAGAATAGCTATTATGATGTAGACATCCGCTAAGAAAGGATTTTTGAAGCTTGTGAAGTACACGTGGACGAATTAGAAGGAATAAGCTAGTTCACCATATTATTTAAGAATTTAATTTATAATTAAGGATAAGAAACTTTCCCGTACATGAAATATTCAGAAAAATATCGTGTTTTTACACATACGACGCTTGAGGGGTAATTTTTTAATATTGAAGAGATTTTTTCATTCATAATTTCAAAATCTTTCCGGTTTATTAAGGGATAGTAATATCATTATAAGGGTTGTTTGCCATGCAGATAGCAACATTATATTGAACCCTTATTAGCAAACCTCTCTTTTTACGATATTAATATTATTATAAAGAGAGTCCTTAGCCTTTTTCAGGGCTAATGGCAAATATTTGCTGAGGAAACTTATCGTGACTCCAGTACACGTTGGTCATTGGCCCAAAATTTCGGTGAGTATCAGGCATCTTCTAGAAGCAGTAAAATTAATAAGATTCGCTATTTTTTTTAATGGAGCTAAGATCCTTTGATGTTTGTTTAAAACTCACTCGGCCAGCTGACCACCTAAGCCAACGATGGAAAAAATCTGTAAATATTCTTACCAGCCAATAAAAGTAGGAAGTAACTGAATAAAAATGATTATCCTTTCAGCTCTTAGCAGAAGCTTTTTTCTTAATTAAATGGGAGAATCCTCTTTAGTAAGTAATAACATTTAGACGAAATAACTACTTTTATTTTATGAAATATCGGGATAGTGATCCAAAGGAATAAAAGTATGGGTTGCTGAATAATAAGAGTTAATTGCTTAGAATATTAAAAAATATAGGTACATGTAGATCGACGCGATCCAGCCTTATTGCAACTTTCGCTTGTGATCATTTCGAATATACGGTTATTTTATAGATTCATAATAAGTAAAGTAAAAACTTGAAGAAACTAGCCGAAATTAAAGTCCCCAAAGATTTATTACTCCTACTTTACAGATGTCAGACTAAAGTATATTTTGTCGAAAAAAAGAAAACCACTTTAAGATGCCGTAAACAAGTTTAAGCTGACCTACTGAATACCTACCGAATATTTGGGGTTGTGTCTATCCCCCGGACAATATTAAATTCTCGAGATAACGTGAGCTATTATGCGGGTCTGTTCACAGCATTTTTCAAACCTTTTACCCGAGACTTACTATATTATTATCCGGTGGTTTTGGGATATTGTCGTGAAAATTTCCTCTTTTATTTATTAAGCACTAGATGATTTCCGCGACTTCGTCCATGCAGTTGTAGGTTTTCAAAAATCCTGCCAGATTCTTATATTTTCCAGGGTAAAAAGTAGCCTATGTTCGTTTCCGAGATAAAGCCTCACCAGAAAATTAAAACACATCGCCATATTCCGTCCGGACCGGACTCTACGCAACAAGGATGTACACCACTTTCGCATAGTAGTAGGTATAGAAACAATCTACATGCGCCTCGGCGAACATCCCTGACGCGCTGCAGAATCTGGGCAGCCCCATCAGCATCCTGAATGCATTATTGTATTGTACACGCAGGGCATTGTACTGCATTTGCGTGTAATCAATCCACAGGCAGCTCGTGTAGAAGGAGGTGCAATATGCTCTGAAAAGAGAGGCTAATGACCACATTCGGTAACCAAGTCACTCCAGGCCATCCAAAATTATCCGTCCGATTACAATCCGAGAAATGTAATTGATTTGTCCATTCCATTCATAGCCCAGGGCTTGTGATTATACATCCGAAATATACATTTCAATTTAATTTAATTCCCCAGGACTATGCTAGGCTATTCTGTGCCTAGGCTGCCTAGGTTTAGCTTACGTGTTCGATGATTTACAGCTGGGCGGTGTGCCAAATTACTACAAGCCGGTATTTGCGAATAGCGTGCAAACAACGCGCACCGAGCCACGAGCATACCTTAACCCGAGTCCCGATGTAAATTCGCTTCGACTCAAAATTATAGTTTTAAAAGCTCATTTTCTTTGATCAAACACCTTTTGTGTTTCCTCAACAAAAGACCGAATACACATAGGTATAGGCAGCAGTAATCATTTAATATATTATATTATTATAAATGTGAAAGTATGTTTGTTTGTTGGTTTGTTGGTTTATTGTTTAAATGGTTTGTTGGTTTGTCCTTCAATCACGTCACAATTGTGCAACGGATTGACGTGATTTTTTGCATGGGTATAGAAAAAGAGCTGGAGAGTGACAAAGGCTACTTTTTATCCCGGAAAATCAAAGAGTTCCCACGGGATTTTTAAAAAACGCGCCAGCATCAGCTAGTCATTCAAGTATGTCTGCTCGTATGCTCGCTACCAATATACAACGGTATACGCAAAAACCGAAACACGTGTCGAATATTTTTACATATAGAATAAATATACGAAATTTCAAAAATATTTAATAAAAATTTACGAAGTTATAAGCTTGTTGTTAGTGAGTGTGGTGAGTTAAAACCATGGTCACCCCAAGCAAAGAGCTGTGAGCGAACTAGCGGCTGGCGTCGATCTTGCGCGCTCCAGCTTGCGCGGCTCGAATCAGCTGGTGCATGCGGTCATTCAACTAGGTTGCCAAACTTGGATTTTAAAGTATTTTTGGTCAAAATATAACCCGTAGTAAAAATGATTGCAATCGATTCTGTTACTGATTCTGAACAATCTACTTTCAGGTTTTGCGTAGACTAAAACTAACGTTGTGTATATAGTAAAAAAAAGGCAGTGAGTAGGAACTGATGACTGAAGTGAAAACTGAAAACAATGAAACCGATTACCCCTATACCTACCTACCTATCTACTTCCAATAAAATGTTAACCTGCGCTGCGTTGTGAAAAATTTTACTTTTTACTTAGTCCGTTTTTTGGCAGTTTTGGAGTTTTTTATTTTTTTCATTACGACTTCTTATTGCATAAGATGATAATAATATAATGATTCACCATATGTGGGCCCTGGCATGTGTTTTAGAAACCGCTTGCATCGCAAATGCGTTTTCTATTCCATCAAGCTTTAAACGATTTGACCGTCGAAGTTTAAATCACTTCAATTCTAAACTTCGAAGCCTGCGGACGAAGTCGCAGAAATAAGCTAGTGGAACTGTAAAAGACGACTTGAAAGTATTTTAGGAAAAAGTGCTCAATTTGGGCTCATATTTGTGGGCAGTCGGTCAATATAAATAAATAAAGTTTCATACCTAAAAACCAGTTCTGGGGCACGTATTCAGCGAGCAGAGTAATACTCATTTTCTATACTGTAGTAGCGATGGTCGACTTTCCTGGCACGTTTTCATTTCAAAGAGGTCGCGACTCGCGCCTTTGAAATTGTAACTTTAGTTCGTAATCGTAATTATTTATGGTCTGAATAACAGGAACTGAAAAGAAATATTCTGAAATTCTGGCATAAATCAAGTCTCTTAAAATAGAAAATATTGTACATCGACCTTTAGAGAGAGATAGCGGTTTCGTAAAGCGTTGTCTCTGTCGTTGAGACCGACAAAACGACACATAGATATGAGTGACAGAGAAATCGCTCTACAAAGCCGAAATCTCACTCTAAAAGTCGAGTACAGTCTGCCGCTTACTGTACCTACATGAACGCCGACATCAAAAATGTACAGTACGTATAAGTATTGATTTTTTGTTCATGGGCTTATAATTTTTGATACTTTTCAGTGGTTTGAAGCTCACTTTTTAATTTTTTTTTATATTTTACGTAAACCCTCTTCTGAAAAAGAATTATGAAAAATTCCAGCGGTATCTTTATGAAAAGTAAATCCCTGTGGACTAAGATGCAGTAAAGATCTTATTCAGATAGATATAAATAGAGTTTCTTAAAGATAAATAAATCATAAAAAATGTCGTTTTATGTAAACGAAAATTCGCTTGATATTCTTAATAAGTATTTTGTTCCGTACCTAGCAGATATGGCTACTTAGTCTTAAGCTGTCAACAAAATAAACAACAAAATCTCTTAGCTCCTACGCACTCGTCTCTTATAACTTTCCTAGGTGTCTACTTTATTCCCAAAAGATACGAAAACAAAGAGCAATACGCAATGTAAGATTTGGAATATTCTCTCTAAAGCTCAATTTAAGAAGAAAGTTCTGTGTTATTGATATTTTACTGAATTTTTTCTCAACTTGCTTTATTTTACTACTGCCATATTACAAGGCAGACTAAGAACGCGCGTGGCAGACCTTCGTTATTTTATAACAGCTGAAAGTTTATCTGCGTATTGTCCCCGACACAGGGAGGAACGATCAGCGACTATGAAGTTTGGATCATGGTGGCTTTGGGAGATACAGGTAATAAAGGTGCAAAAAGTCTTACGTGGCAACCCCCTGCCAGATGCTTTTAACGCTCAAACGCTTTAATTCGACCCCTAAGGGGGTAAAATAGCGGTTTCAAATTTTTGTAGTCTACGCAGGCGTAGTTGCGAGCATAATCTAGTCATTTATATTTTCATTATTGCATCTCACTTCTGATTTAATATTATTTAATTTTCGCATATATCTTTCGTTTGCAATATAGTTTGCAATATATATCTGAAAGACTGTTTCGGTTAGCATCGATTCCAAGAATAAACCAAACAATCGAAATATGCCCGTAGCTCGCTACACAAAATAAATAGGTATAATCCGGAATTTCACTCACATTTTGTTAAAAGAGTGAATGGAAACTTTCTGAAATTGCCACTTTTTGCGACCATTTAATTTGTTCAGGGAAACGTGAAGAGTCATTAGTGTAAAATGCTTGTGTTTACGTCAAGCGACCTTCCCTTTCCCCCGAACAGACAATATAGCACGTAGCCCAGTTACCAGCGGTCGGTGTTTGTACTCGTAATTATGAAAATTAATATCTGCAAATAGCCCTGTACAAACCATTTTATTAACGTGAATAGAAACACTAGGTATAGGTAGGTACCTGCTTCTGGTTTTGCCGGTGTATGTAAGTATACTCGCAACCACAGATTTCCTCGCATAAATATATGATGTACATTACCATGCAAATTTCCACCGAAAATTGGTTTGAACGAGATCTAGTAAGTAGTTTTTGATTAATCGTGCAAAATGTCGATAAAATACGATTGTAGTACGGAACCCTCAGTGTCTGTGCGAGTCTGATTCGCACTTAGCCGGTTTTTTTTGTTTTTGTCGAGGAATTAAACTCAAATACTTTAAAAAGAAGTTACTTGATTGATTTAAAAATATCTACCCTTTGTATTGATTGTACAATTACATAACTCAATAAAGATTTGAAGGCGATACAATAGGTTTTAAGACACTCAAGTCGGTTGAGTTAGATTAGCGAAGTTGAACCAAGTCTGTAACTTAATATTCGATAGGTAACCAAACTTTAGGAATACTTAATTACTATGCTACCTTCGTGCCGTAACCTCAGAGCTAAGAACTTTATATTCATTATCTAAAACAAGATTGTTTTGATAAAACAAAACCTTGTTGGAGAAAAACACTGGGTATGTTAAATAAGTCACGAAATGGAGTTTTGAAATGAACATAAAGCGACTGTGAGTGCTGACCAAATCTATACTAATCCATACTAATATTATTACGATAGTGTGTCTATCTGTCTGTCTGTCTGTGTGCTAGCTTTTCCCACCCCATCTAAACCGATTTTGGCAAAATTTTGTTCAGAGGTAGGGGGACGGGCGTTGGCTACTTTTTGTCCCGGAAATCAAAGAGTACTCACGGGATTTTTAAAAGCTATATCCACGTGCATGAATTAGCGGTGGTCTTTTATTTGCTACAGAGATAGCTTGCATCCCGGAAAAGGATACAGGTAAAATCAAAGAGTTCTCACGGGATTTTTGAATAAACCTAAACCCATGCGCACGATGTCGCGAATCTATCTAGTTATAATAATATAAGTAAATGAGATGTCGAAGAGTGAAAATAATTATTGAAGTTAGCGAGCAAAAAGGCGATACTGTGAACTAAGTTTGATCGTTATTCCAATTTCCAAGCTCTCAATTTAACTACAGCGCTAAAAATGAATAGTTAAGAAATTCCTTCGTCAAAATTATTTGGAACTTTACTTTTAATGTTCACAATTGGTATAAACTACCACTGAAAAATAATTTTCTCTGAAATGTCTCTATGTAAGTATTTAGATAAAAGCAGAGTGAACTGTCATAAAAGCTATTATAAACTTTGAGGCAACACTAATCTAATCTCCCCCAATCCTTCGGATCTACTAATGTGACAAAGCTTCCTTCCAAACTATACAAAACTCTTTCATCTTCCGGTCTCATTAGGCCTGTCCCACAGATATGTCCAGATTTGCAACTAGCGTGGCCCCCTCAGTCCCTCTCGCTCAAGCAGATTTTCTTACTTGTGAAATGTCATTTCTTCTACACTTCGCGTTGTTTGTCAAAATATACTCACGTACAAATACATTTTGACAAACAAAAAAAAGTGGCCACGGTGATAAGGACAAAACATAATCATTTTGTCACGTTCTAACAAGAGCTTAAATGCATTTAGCTATCTCGCTCTAACATTAAGTGTCTAGGGCTACTTCTAACATTCCTTATTCTGAGGCCTGTCCTAATACGATTTAAGTCATTTTGGAACTTGATCTTGCAATACGGTATTTGACAGCTAGTCAAATCAGTAACTTTTGATCAAACGTCAAAACGCGCGCTTAGTATGCGAGATTCTATGAAATACCGGTGTGTGACTTCACAATCATTTGACGTGTTTTTTTTTAGTTTAATCGATAATTTAAAATGGTTATTACACTTAAAACCAACAACAGACGTGGGTTTTACGTATTTTAGAAGACCCTCTATTTAATAATCACTAAGAAATAATTTATTTTTGATGTAGTCAAATACCGAATTGTTCTAACAATGCAAGACGCAAAAGAAAATTTTGCTGCAGTTACAAAGAGTAAGACACAAAAGGACTGTTATTGTGTTCTTCAGAGTGTTAATTCGCTAACTCAGTGTCTAACACTGAATGATAGCCACCGAGCTCATTTGACATTGATTGGATCTACTACAAGAAAGGTGCTTTTAAGTTTTCTGTGGTATTACTCCAATGCAGACAGCACTGTTAATACAAATAGTACCTAAGTGGGACCGACGTACACGACCGACACCAGCCTAATAAGAGACCTTATGTTTAAAAGCCTTTGACGCACAGTCAATTGTAAAATATCCACTTGTTATCCTTGGGGCAATTTTGTGAGAAAATCGTACGATGAAATATCGCAGTGCGAACTAACCATAGGCTAATTTTGCTTGAAGAAGTCGCAATTGCAGCAATTATTATTATTAGTCTCCATAATCGGTATTATTTCTATGCATTTTTAAGATTAAAAACTAAAATTAAAATTATTTATTCAACCAAGAAAATGTTGCACAGTACAACAAAAACTCCTTAAATCTAGTGCGAGATTTTTCTTGGAATCATGTTCTTTATGATACTTTACTTTCTCGAATTCTCGATAATGTTTTTACTTTCTTTTTTCTCTATATAAAGACTTAAAATTACACAAACCTAATTAATATTTTACAACCTCTTCTTACCTAGGTACTTTGTTATGAAACTCTCTTCCTTAGTTGGTAAGTAACTTGCGGTTAGCGTTAGCATCCACTCAATCATTGCACATTTACATAAGCCATTATGGTTCGCCTTGATCCATTACTAGAGAGAAGTAGCACCATGCCGTGGTTCAATATTAAACTGAAAGTACACTTTAGATGGGACCCAGTTGCGTCTAATGACACGGTTAATGTAAATGAAGAGCTAAGTGGTTTTCTTCCTTTTATCCCGTCTCGTCCATTATTAAAGTTGAATCGTCTTCTAGAGTTGTGTTCATATAAAACGCGAAAAGTTTAACAGTACCTAAGTGTTCATAAGGTGAACTTACACGGGCAATCTTCAAGCAATTGTTGCTCAGCAACACGTATGAATCAATCTGGAGCAATTATTTCGCATAACATTGCTGAAATGTTCAGGTATTGCTGGGTATTACAGTGTGCTTCATGTGGTCGTGACGTCATAATTGACTAAATTGCCTGGAATTGAGGAATTTCGATTGCTCGTGTAATCGTACCTTTAGGCTTACCTACTAATATATTTTATAGTAGGTACGTAATAACAAAATATTAAAGTACATATTAAAATGACGACACAAAATTTTCTTTTGTTTCCAAAGGGAAAATTTCTGATTCTTCTACATAAAAAAATACTTTTTCAATTTTTCGTTTCCAAACAAATGCGAGCAATTTGTTAAAATATTCCGCCAATACGCCAAGATTTCAACAATTGCCTTTTGGACATTTGGACAAATTACAGGGCGGACACTACGTCGGCACATTTTCTTTTTAAAGGGAAAACAAATGAAACGCCTGTCATTATGTCGATTTATTACAAGACGTGAAATGAACAGAAATTACGTGCAAAGGTACCTAAGGAAAAGCGAAGGGGGGCTAGGGATAAAACAAGGAAGAGGTTAGAGGAGGGTTTTACCACGAGGCACACTAAACTCAAAGAATCTAATAAAAATCTAAAACAGATAGCAGTACTCCAAACCGGCTTACTTATAAAGTAAAACAATTTTGGTACTTCATCAAATATATCTATTATTTTTTGTGAAATGTATGAAAATCAGAACCAATTCCGTTCAATGCCCCCATAGTATTGAGAATATTATGACGAGACGCAATTCATAATAATCAGTCTATCGATTATTGCAGATTGGAAGCTTAGGGCACTGAGCAATTAATAGGTCGGAAGGTTGTGTAAGTTAAGACATAATCAATTGGCGCTCCGGGCTTTGTACCAAAGACGAGAAATCCATTTAAAATAGAGTCAGATCAGTGAAGCTTATTTTCGTTTTGAAGATATTGTAAGCGGAATGTCATTTTTTTGTATGACCTTTTATATGTTCATTCAATAAATCTGTTTATAAAATTGATTGAGGAACTCATTAAATTTTTCAATTCAGCTTAAAATTTGAAGCTTATTATTAATATAAAAGAAAACTTTAACGATCATCACGAAACCAACTACTTATAACATTGTCATGTTATGACTCTGAAAGACATACAATGTTACGAGAGACTTTATTACGAGAGACAATTGTCTGCTGCGAACGTTTAATAGTCGTGGTAATTTCGTT
Organism: Maniola hyperantus; assembly: GCF_902806685.2. Classification (NCBI taxonomy): domain Eukaryota; kingdom Metazoa; phylum Arthropoda; class Insecta; order Lepidoptera; family Nymphalidae; genus Maniola; species Maniola hyperantus. Next base: position 11,287,710 of record NC_048543.1, read on the forward strand.
CCTTCATTCATTCATAATTGAAACATATTATCTCAGGAATGTATGTGACGTTGTTCTCTGTTTTGTAATACGTTGAAGCTACGAGTACTTCTGTGTTTAAACCACATGTTTATCTAAGTTTTAGGTATTTTTCCCACAATTTAATTGTTTACGATTGTAAAGTGTATGAAATACTGACATGGGAATGGAAGACATTGATTTTCAGATTTATCCATTCACTTGCGCCAAAAGACCTGCTTTCACTACTTTCAAAGTCACCGGAAAGTATCCCATAAATTTTGAGTATCAGTCAGCGCCTTTTAGTATGAAAATACATTTTGAAAGGCATTACTGCATTTAAATAGAATCTAGAAATTTTGCCAGCAATCTGAAGCCTTTTTATAATATTTTCAATATCAAGCTGAAAATATTATAATGTATTATAATATAATGAATTAATTATTTTAGTATAGCTTTAGTATTTTCAGCTTGATATCTCACGCCCTTTCTGAGAAAAGACCTTAACACTAGAACGGAGAATGTAATGAACAACATAATGACAACAAAGAAAATTCGTTTTTAAATTAAGACATACTGAATCCTAAAAATCCTACAGAAAGTACTAAAACTTTGAACGAAAACGGTATTTAATTAAAATGATTGCCAATAAGAAAAAAATATTGGGGTCGGACGGACGGAGAGACCAAAATATATTTTTATGTATAAAATGTCTGATGTGCTATATTCTTTATGTATCTGAAGCTCACTAAGACACATCAACGACCAGCTAAAACCGCTGAGTGATGAGTCTAAAAGCTTGTGGTTTTGCACGTACGTTTTCTGTGTTATGTAGACCCTAACTAAGGGTCTGTACAGATGGATTGCATTTGTACTGCAAGCCGACTGCTGTTGCAGTTGACACAACTACATCGCAACTGCCAAAGTGCCAACAGACTCCGCGCGACGCGCCCGCGTCCGACATGCAGTCCACCGTCCACGTGCAGTTTACACATGCCTGTACTAGAACCGTTGGTAGTTGCGATGCAGTTGTATCAACTGCAATTCTGCAGTCGACTTGCAGTCCAAAGGCAGTTCGTCTGGATAGTTTTAATAATTATATATGTACCTATATAAATAAATAATTTTTGTCTAGTTTTACTAAATCTGTATTCTTTTCGCATTTAGCCTGTTAGGTGCAGGTGGCACTGATTGTGCAAGACCAGCCATTTATACCCGCTGTGCCGCGCCGCTTTGTTATTTCACTCAACAACTCGATTTGCATGAAAAACCCACTATTCTGAGTTTCGGGTCCCAAAACTTGACAATGCAATTAGTTTTACGTTTGCGCAACGCATAAAAATGTAGTTTAATTTAAATTGAATTTTGAAGATCAAAAATAACCCAAATTACATTTTAAAGCAGTAAGAGCTTGGTTCTTTGGCTACTCAGCCAAAGGGTCCAATATGGACCCCAAACAATGGCTAAATAACAGAATAAAATATTACAATGACTAATTGATGGTTTCGCAAATTATATCGGCTCTGAAAAATAGCGTTATTGTACCTAAGGATTTTCTTGGTTATTCGAGCATAGGGCTGAATGAAACTTACATAATAGAATTGGGTATTTGACTACATCAATAATAAATTATTTCTCAGTGATTATTAAATGAAAGTAGTTAGTTTCAAGTGTGATAACCATTTTAAATAATCGACTAAACTAAAAAAGTTCGTCATTAAGTTGTGACATCACATTCCAGTATTTCATAGAATATCGCATACTAAGTGCGTGTTTTGACGCTTGATAAAACTGATTTGGCTAGTTGTCAAATACCGTATTAGGTGCTCACGATATATACACGATGCGGTTCTCCAAGCTCACCGCATTATTATCTAAAGATAAACTCCTACCCATTATGTGATTATTGAAAAGTGTTCACGACCGTCAGTAATCCTAGTATTCTTATAATATTATGAATGTGAAAGTGTGGATGTTTGGATGTTTGTTACTCAATCACGCAAAAACTACTGGACGGATTTGGTTGAAATTTTGAATGGACATAGATTACATACCCTGGATTAAAAAAATACTACTTTTTATCCCGGAAAATCAAAGAGTTCCCGCGGGATTTTGAAAAATGTAAATCCACGCGGACGAAGTCGCGGGCATCAGCTAGTATGACATAATGAGAAACCCGAAACCGACGCCGCACGTTTCTTTCTTTCCTTCTTTTCTTTCTTTTTGATTCTACAGTCATAATAATATCAGAAGCCTCTTAAAACAACTCTGCGATATACATAATAGATCGTTTAGCTCAGCCGCCCCAGTTAATCAACTCACAGCCGTTAAGCGGTTAATAGAATCGGAAAACCATCACCGAAGCACCTCCACGGATTAAAGGTTCAGCTAACAGAATTATTTTCTTGATTCATGTTTCAAGGGAGTTTACTCGTCCAGTAAAATTACGGTTTTTTTTTTATTTTTTTTTTTTATTCAGATACAAGTTAGCCCTTGACTGCAATCTCACCTGGTGGTAAGTGATGATGCAGTCTAAGATGATAGCGGGCTAACCTGAAAGGGGTATGGTAAAAGTAAGGAAACTGCCCCCCCCCCCCCCCCCCTTCCGATTGTGTAAGAAAAACGTATTCATCATTATCGAAATCGTCAAAAAATTCTGCCCTTTGATTGGTTGATTCGCTATTTACATTTTTTGACAGCCAATCAAAGGGCAGAATTTGTTGACGATTACGATAAAGATGAATACGTTTTTCTTACACAATTGGGGGGCAGGTATAAATAAAAAAATACATACAATTTTTTAAAATCAAAGTACTTAGGTATAACCATAAAAGAAGAAACTGTCTGACTGCCATAATATCAATATACTGCTTAAACCACTTCGTCTGGAAACTTGAGATTTCGTTTGGTTTTCTTCTTATGGTAGACTACCTTAAGCTCGCGACTTCGTCCGCGTGGACTACACAAATTTCAAACCCCTATTTCACCCGCTTAGGGGTTGAATTTTGAAAAATCCTTTCTTAGCGGATGCCTACGTCATAATAGCTATCCGCATGCCAAATTTCAGCCCGATCCGTCCAGTAGTTTGAGCTGTGCGTTGATAGATCAGTCAGTCAGTCAGTCAGTCAGTCAGACAGTCAGTCAGTCAGTCAGTCAGTCAGTCACCTTTTCCTTTTATATATTTAGAAGATACTTTGTAGATCCCCAATTAAATAGGATTTGAAAAAATTCCACCTGGACGAAGTTGAGGTGTGTCAGCTAGTTCAAGAATAAAATTAAATTCCTATTTATATGATAATATTACTATGTGTTTTTTCTTAGAAATGGTAACTAGAACTTTTTTTAATTCGAATGGAAACCTAACAATTCAATTTATTAAAAACTTTGGTATAACATAATATAGTATAGCAATAACTGAAATCCTTGAATCCCGATTAATTTAGGCTCTATGTCTTTATTCTAATTGAATTCCTATTCAATCCCCCACAGGCCTTCAATTTCAATCACAAAGCAGAGGACTATTTGTATGAAACAGTTACAAACGAAACCCTAAGTTAAATTCGACATTTATCATTATTGTATCAGGATGGTAGCATGATTCCATTTTATCTACACTTACTATTGACTTTGAACACAATTCATTATCATCATCATGATCAACCTATCACCGGATCACTACAGAATACGGGTCTCCTCTCAGAGTGAGAAGGGTTTTGGCCGTAGTCTACCACGCTCGCCATGTGCGGATTAAAGACAATTGTTTAGCTTTAATTGAAAATGATTATAAACAATTATAATGCCAGGAATCAAACGCGGAACCTTCCACTTACAAGACCACAGAGCTCACCACTGCGCCCCAGGGATGTCATCACAAAAAAGTGGTTATGACACTGGTATCTATTACCAGTGTTAAACCACGACAGCATAAATTTTTTTTCAGGAACGGCATTGATGTTGTATGGCAATAAAACAGCTATTCTAGGAAACTAGAGAGAAACTAGAAGATATTTAAGGTCCAGTGCATAACAGACGGTTAAAATTACGTTACAGTTACCGCTAAATTTTGACCGCCGATAAAAAGCAGATTGCAATAGAAAAGAAAACAGGTCACAACTCAAAGCTTTTGTCTTACAAATCAAAGGAAAATCTGAAAGCAATCCCAACCCTCGGATCACAATAGTAACGAAATACCTACACGTTAGCGCACACCCGACTCCCAAGTTATAATTTATCTTTGTTGGTCTGACAGAGACCTATTGTTTCTGCCTCTGTGTCCACCGCAATATTGGTTTATTGTTTTATTCTTTCGACTTTTATTAATAGATTTACGAACATCCCAGAGTCTGGCTAACGAAAGATGAGACAGGAAAAGCGCGGAAAATTAAAAATTAAATGTCAGTATGGCAGCTCTGAAATTAGTATCGGTATGGTATCGGTGCATCCACACCACAGAATAACATTTGTGGAGCAACGTTTCCAAATGTTACTCAGCAACATGAGGCAACAAAAAGTTATTTATTGTTCATATATGTTGCCACAAAAGTTACAGATTGTTACCTAATGTTTCCGTGTTGTACAATGTTGTTCCACAAATGTTATTTTGTGGTGTGGATGCACCATTAACCGACCTGAAATAACCTAATTTGATAGAACATAAATAAAAATAAGTAATTCTAAGGTATCAAATTAGGTTATTTCAGGTCTGTCATACTAATTTCAGTGCTGCCATACTGATATTTTTTAAATTTGCCGCGCTTTTCCAGTCTCATCTTACGTTAGCCAGGCTCTACCCATATTATAAATGCGAAAGTGTGTTGGTACTTGTAGGTTGAGTTAGAGTGACGTAGGCTACTTTTTATCCCGGAAAACAAAGAGTTCCCACGAGATTTTAAAACCTAAATCCACATTAAGTCGCGGGCATATCTAAATTTATAAAAAGACTAGCTGATCCCCGCGGCTTCGCCCGCGTAGATTTAGGTTTTTAAAGATCCCGTATAGCCTATGTCACTCAGGAATAATGTAGCTTTCTACTGGTGAAAGAATTTTTAAAATCGGTTCAGTAGTTCTAAAGATTACCCCCTACAAACAAACTTAACGACATTACCTCTTTATATAATATGATCCCCGCGGCTTCGCCCGCGTAGATTTAGGTTTTTAAAGATCCCGTATAGCCTATGTCACTCAGGAATAATGTAGCTTTCTACTGGTGAAAGAATTTTTAAAATCGGTTCAGTAGTTCTAAAGATTACCCCCTACAAACAAACTTAACGACATTACCTCTTTATATAATACAACGGGCCGTGCAGCAGAAATCGTAATATTTTAATTTCGCCATAACTTCAAAACCAAACGTCCAATTTTAACCATTCAAAGACCAAATATTATCTCCATAAACTGTTCTTAGTGATGAAATCATTTATTTTGATAAGGATTAATAGCATGAGTAAAATAAACGCGTTTAAATGTAGTCCAAAAAAATTTCAAGATTTTTAAATAAAAAAATGGTTGCTGTGCCTCACTCGACATAGATGGGTATAGTGTGTCGCGGACTTTTTTGTAGATATTTATAAGATCTACAATTAATTAGAACATTTTATGGTTCTATCTTTTATAGTTTAGGCAGCGTACGCAAAATAAGTAACTTTTCTGGTTGATTTTTTACACCTTGTGTCCGAAAAACCCAAATATCTTACGGAACCCTATTTTTTTCCAAAATAAAATATAGCCTATGTTACTCGTGGATAATGTAGCTTTCGAATGGTGAAAGAATTTTTAAAATCGGTCCAGTAGTTTTTGAGCCTATTCAGTACAAACAAACAAACAAACAAACAAACAAACAAAGTTTTCCTCTTTATAATATAACTAGCTGACCTGCCCCGGCTTCGCTCGGGTGGAGTTTAGAAAATTGAGGGGGAGGTTGAATTAAATTTTTCTCTCCGTAAGAACCATCCTCGAACTTCAAGAAATATTATAAAAAAAGTATTAGCGAAATCGGTTCAGCTGTTCTCGAGATTTGCGATGAGCAACACATTTAGTGATTCATTTTTATATTATAGAGCCGCGCGGGTACCTTACTCATAGATCTAAACTCCCCTCCCGCACGCGCACCCCCGCCTTGGTGACGCCCACTTCGCAACGGGCCGTGCAGCAGAAATCGTAATATTTTAATTTCGCCATAACTTCAAAACCAAACGTCCAATTTTAATCATTCAAAGACCAAATGTTATCTCCATAAACTGTTCTTAGTGATGAAATCATTTATTTTGATAAGGATTAATAGCATGAGTAAAATAAACGCGTTTAAATGTAGTCCAAAAAAAATTCAAGATTTTTAAATAAAAAAATGGTTGCTGTGCCTCACTCGACATAGATGGGTATAGTGTGTCGCGGACTTTTTTGTAGATATTTATAAGATCTACAATTAATTAGAACATTTTATGGTTCTATCTTTTATAGTTTAGGCAGCGTACGCAAAATAAGTAACTTTTCTGGTTGATTTTTTACACCTTGTGTCCGAAAAACCCAAATATCTTACGGAACCCTATTTTTTCCAAAATAAAATATAGCCTATGTTACTCGTGGATAATGTAGCTTTCGAATGGTGAAAGAATTTTTAAAATCGGTCCAGTAGTTTTTGAGCCTATTCAGTACAAACAAACAAACAAACAAACAAACAAACAAACAAAGTTTTCCTCTTTATAATATTAGTGTATTTCGCCATAACTTCAAAACCAAACGTCCAATTTTAATCATTCAAAGACCAAATGTTATCTCCATAAACTGTTCTTAGTGATGAAATCATTTATTTTGATAAGGATTAATAGCATGAGTAAAATAAACGCGTTTAAATGTAGTCCAAAAAAAATTCAAGATTTTTAAATAAAAAAATGGTTGCTGTGCCTCACTCGACATAGATGGGTATAGTGTGTCGCGGACTTTTTTGTAGATATTTATAAGATCTACAATTAATTAGAACATTTTATGGTTCTATCTTTTATAGTTTAGGCAGCGTACGCAAAATAAGTAACTTTTCTGGTTGATTTTTTACACCTTGTGTCCGAAAAACCCAAATATCTTACGGAACCCTATTTTTTTCCAAAATAAAATATAGCCTATGTTACTCGTGGATAATGTAGCTTTCGAATGGTGAAAGAATTTTTAAAATCGGTCCAGTAGTTTTTGAGCCTATTCAGTACAAACAAACAAACAAACAAACAAACAAACAAAGTTTTCCTCTTTATAATATAACTAGCTGACCTGCCCCGGCTTCGCTCGGGTGGAGTTTAGAAAATTGAGGGGGAGGTTGAATTAAATTTTTCTCTCCGTAAGAACCATCCTCGAACTTCAAGAAATATTATAAAAAAAGTATTAGCGAAATCGGTTCAGCTGTTCTCGAGATTTGCGATGAGCAACACATTTAGTGATTCATTTTTATATTATAGAGCCGCGCGGGTACCTTACTCATAGATCTAAACTCCCCTCCCGCACGCGCACCCCCGCCTTGGTGACGCCCACTTCGCAACGGGCCGTGCAGCAGAAATCGTAATATTTTAATTTCGCCATAACTTCAAAACCAAACGTCCAATTTTAATCATTCAAAGACCAAATGTTATCTCCATAAACTGTTCTTAGTGATGAAATCATTTATTTTGATAAGGATTAATAGCATGAGTAAAATAAACGCGTTTAAATGTAGTCCAAAAAAAATTCAAGATTTTTAAATAAAAAAATGGTTGCTGTGCCTCACTCGACATAGATGGGTATAGTGTGTCGCGGACTTTTTTGTAGATATTTATAAGATCTACAATTAATTAGAACATTTTATGGTTCTATCTTTTATAGTTTAGGCAGCGTACGCAAAATAAGTAACTTTTCTGGTTGATTTTTTACACCTTGTGTCCGAAAAACCCAAATATCTTACGGAACCCTATTTTTTCCAAAATAAAATATAGCCTATGTTACTCGTGGATAATGTAGCTTTCGAATGGTGAAAGAATTTTTAAAATCGGTCCAGTAGTTTTTGAGCCTATTCAGTACAAACAAACAAACAAACAAACAAACAAACAAACAAAGTTTTCCTCTTTATAATATTAGTGTATTTCGCCATAACTTCAAAACCAAACGTCCAATTTTAATCATTCAAAGACCAAATGTTATCTCCATAAACTGTTCTTAGTGATGAAATCATTTATTTTGATAAGGATTAATAGCATGAGTAAAATAAACGCGTTTAAATGTAGTCCAAAAAAAATTCAAGATTTTTAAATAAAAAAATGGTTGCTGTGCCTCACTCGACATAGATGGGTATAGTGTGTCGCGGACTTTTTTGTAGATATTTATAAGATCTACAATTAATTAGAACATTTTATGGTTCTATCTTTTATAGTTTAGGCAGCGTACGCAAAATAAGTAACTTTTCTGGTTGATTTTTTACACCTTGTGTCCGAAAAACCCAAATATCTTACGGAACCCTATTTTTTCCAAAATAAAATATAGCCTATGTTACTCGTGGATAATGTAGCTTTCGAATGGTGAAAGAATTTTTAAAATCGGTCCAGTAGTTTTTGAGCCTATTCAGTACAAACAAACAAACAAACAAACAAACAAACAAACAAACAAACAAAGTTTTCCTCTTTATAATATTAGTGTAGATATATAATATATATATATATATATATATTAGTGTAGATTGACTGATTGACTGATCTATCAACGCACAGCTCAAACTACTAGACGGATCAGGCTGAAATTTGGCATGCAGATAGCTATTATAACTTAGGCATCTGCTAAGAAAGGACTTTTGAAAATTCAACGCGTAAGGGGGTGAAATAGGGGTTTGAAATTGTGTAGTCCATGCGGACGAAGCCGCGGGAATAAGCTAGTATTGTTTAAATATCTGACTTCTATAATATATTGTTTCTAAAACATCTTGCACGGCGTATTATGATTTTTAGGAGACAGGCTGTCTGAAACTACCACTATGTGAAGCCGACGCGATGGCGTATGGCTTGAGTAGCGCAGTTAATTTATTGTAACTTTACAGTTACACTGAACGTTTTTATACCTGAGTTTCTTGTAGTACGACTTCTAAAAACCTTTAAGCTACTTGCCTCGCCTATTTTTTACAGTGCATTAAAATTAGCCGCCACCACTGTGCCACGTGGTTCCAATTCTTCTTTCTTTCGAGTCGACGGCAACCTCAAATACGGGCAGCCCAAAAAGCCGAAACCGCAATAGCTCGGTCGGTAATTCGTATTATTTGCCTAAGAATGAGATTCAAAGATCGATATAGTAAGTAAACTGTAGACATCGCTTTGTAACACCTTCCTTAATTAAAAGATAACAAACAAACATTTGGTCTACCAAGTAATAGCTGTTGGTAGTAACCCGAAACCGAAACAGTTTTGTACCCTCGTCAATCCGTTGTTGGGAATATAACCGTCTGCTTAACGTCACGTTTTCGCTTCAATGTGAGTTTCATCATCGTTAACGAGGGTGGAATAGATATAAAACACTAGCTGATGCCCGCGACTACGTCCGCGTGGAATTATGTTTTTTAAAAATCCCATATGGGAACTCTTTGATCTTCCGGGATAAAAAGTCTATGTCACTTTCCAGGTCATTCTCTATACCTATGCAAAAAATCACGTCAATCCGTTGCACCGTTGCGACGTAATTGAAGGACAAACCAACAAACAAACACACTTTACGCAATTATAATAAGGGTACCTACTGATTTTGTTCAGACTAATTTATGGCCGCTGCTACGTCCGCGTGGATTACACTTAAACCCCTATTTCACCCCCTTATTAGGGGTTTATTTTCTAAAATCCTTTCTTAGCGAATGTCTACGTAATAATTGCTATCTGCATGCTAAATTTCAGCCCGATCCATCCAGTAGTTTGAGCTGTGCGCTGAAAGATCAGTCAGTCAATAGAAGAAAATGATTTTCTTCAATTTTTCCATTTGCCGAAAGAAATTATGTATATGAGGAGATCACGGTCAACATATAATAAGTGGAGAGGCATAAGTAGGAAGAATAAGTATTCCCGTATCCGGAACCGGTAGATAAGATACCTAAATTAACCGAATTCGGACATCCAATAAGCTGGTACCTTATACACATTACCCCTTTGTACTGGCAGCCGTTTATCCCAATTCGTGGTGCTTGAAATTCTAAACCACCTAACGATCCTCTTCACGCTGTACTTGATGTCTTATAAGAGGAAGGTCCTGGGTTCAAATTACAGCTATTCGGTTATTTGTAACTTATAAAGCTCAGATCTGATTTTAGCCCTCTTCCATCAAAAATGCATGGTCAATGTATATGGTGAGAACGCAATCAAGGGCTACCTTGACATCAAATAAAAAATAGTGTTTTGGCATGCAAAAGTAACACTGAAAAGCCATAACGTGTACTTACAATGTTATATCGGGGATACCTATTGATTACTCGATATCCTCTCGACTTGAGTGGCGATAGAGTCGAACTTTTAAAAGCTTTGCACACAATACAGGTCAGAGCGGCGATGGAGTGATTCAGACCACTCTTTGGCTATATTTTGGCAAATATTTGGTGCAGATTGATAAGTATCCTTGTAAAGACACTTATACTATGAACCTTATAACTAAATCAAAATTGTATTATAAAACTAGCATATTCTCGTGACTTCGTCCGTTCACATTTTTATTGGAACTTCCTATTAGTATTTAAAAACAAATTAAAAATCGCCAGACCAACCGGTTAAGGCTGTGTGTTGTATGCCGGTCTGTCTGTCACGGTATTTCATATAACCTCTGTGTAAAACTTCTGCTTTCTAGGTCCAAGGGCGTTGATGTGTCAGTCGGTGATAGATTAAGTACCTAGGTACTTACAATCCATCTATCCATACTAATATTTATAAATGCGAAAGTGTCTGTCTGTCTGCTAGATTTTCACGGCCCATCCGTTCAGCTGATTTTGACGAAATTCGGTACAGAGATAGCTTGCATCCCGGGGAAGGATATCGGATTTTTGTTCTGGATAATGAAAAAGTGATTATTCTTTAATTGAGTAATGTTTTACTTCATAAATTAAATTATATGCTTCTCAAATCTATTTATACGTAGACCCTATTATCATAATTTCACAGGCGAACAATACCGCGACGACATAACGTGCTCTATCAGGGAGGCGTGGAATTAATTGTCTGATTTAGTGACGCCGCAGACAAACTTCGTATCTAGAATCTACCTCGTTAAGAAACGCATCATCAAATCGGTATGGACATACGTCATTCAGCTCTGGGGTTCAGCAAGCCACTCACACATTGATATACTCCAATGCTTCCAGACAATGTTTTGAAGGTCTTATGCAACGCACCGTGGTTCACAAAAACTCCGAAGAGCATGAATACCCAGAAATCCCCTAGATAAAGGAGGAAATAGACAGGTCACTTGAGGCCTACAAACAAAGACTTGAGCGTCATAAAAACAGCCTAGCAGTCCAACTTCTGGATGCCAGTAACAGCACGTTCCGCCTTAAGAGGACAAGTTTGGCCAGCATAATATAGCATAGTAATTCATATTGAAGAAGGGATGTCACATCGCTGGATGTGCAAAGCCTAAACTGTGAACATTTACGAACCTCCTGTCTATAGTCCAGGGACTGATCGCAGATAGAAGAGAAAGAGAGAACAAAAAAAAAATTTATTGTGCTCAAATCTATTTAGGTATACGTAGAGCCTATTATCATAATATCACAGGCGAACAATACCGCGACGACATAACGTGCTCTATCAGGGAGGCGTGGAATTAATTGTCTGATTTAGTGACGCCGCAGACAAACTTTGTATCTATAGAATCTACCTCGTCAACATTGCTCTACCACAATTGTTTAGCTTTTACTACTTGGCTACTGCAAAGAGCCTCATATTTACTTAGTTCTTAGACAACAATAGGTATCTATATCAATCATCAAAATCAATCAAAATTTTCAAATTCAAAATATATTTATTTGCGCTTAGTTGGAGAGGAAAGGGGAATATTAGTCATTTAACATGGCTAATATTCTTTTATAAAAAAAAATGTTGGACCACTAGTGTTTCTTTATCCTAGACTTTGACTCTACCACCGCACCGCTTCGGAATATAGATTCTACCGAGAAGAGCTGGTAAGAAAATACGTAACAATACAGCTATAAGTACCTACAGCATCTTGTGGGCAATTGAAAGCTGAGCCGGTTTTGGAACCAGCAGACAGACAGACTGGATTTAGTACCAATGGATATAATAAAATAAAATTGTTTAAACTTGAAATTTTGCAAAGGTATAATAAGAATAAAATAAGTAACTTAACATCAGGTGACCCGCCTGCTCGTTTGCTCGCTATTTCTATTAAAAAAGTTAATGCACGACTCAGCTTACCTACCCTTAATCAATTTCCAGTCGGTAAACGAATCGGAAAACAATCTATAAAGCATCTGCCGTAACCTTGTCGTAACTAAATGATTTACATACCCTAAAATGGTAAATAAGTCTGTAGTATAAATGGAAATAAAAATCTGTTATACAGAATTCTTACAAAAGTAGGCATGAAGATTGATCAAAGGCAGAGATTAGGTATTACTTATATACATATAATAACGGTTTATGAACTCGTATTTTCACTCGAACTATTATTATACCTGCTGAAGGCTAGGTATACGTACATACGAGACAGGCAATCGAGTTAGGCGGTCAAACGAGCCATATTTCTTTACTGGGATTTAAAAATCCTCATAAAACGTTCCCATCGTTTCAATTGATTTGCAGGGAATCACTGGATCCAGGCGGCGTATATAATTACTCGTATAAACAAGTGTGAGATCAACGTTGTTCGTATTACGCCACCAGTGGGCCTACCGCGGTTGTTTGACAGCTACAATGTCACGATCGCAATCATCTCTGATTGGTTAATGCTCGCTCACTATTGGTCACAATGCATTGTTGCAACAAGAATTGCACAAATTCAGCCAATCAGAACAATTGAGATTGTAATAATGATTGATGCAGGTTTTAGACAATCGCCCTACAGGTATCTTCTACGTCACAGTAAAAGCTGTGACAGCCTAGTGGTTAGAACGTCCGCCTTCTAATTGGAGGTCGGGGGTTCGATCCCGGGCACGCACCTCTTACTTTTCCGAGTTATGTGCGTTTTAAGTAATTAAATATCACTTGCTTTAACGGTGAAGGAAAACATCGTGAGAAAACCTGCATGCCTGAGAGTTCTTCATAATGTTCTCAAAGGTGTATGAAGTCTACCAATCCGCACATGGCCAGCGTGGTAGACTATGGCCAAACCCTTCTCACTCTGAGAAGAGACCCGTGCTCTGCAGTGAGCCGGCGATGGTTGATCATGATGATGATGATAAACAAGTAGTTTCCCGCGGCTTCGTTTGTTTGTTTTTGAAGCGCGAGAGGAAGCGCATTTCAGCGAGGTGCTTAGATATTTCCGGCAGGTTGTATTTCCCGTGACATCGTTTCTCCGTTCGTTTCCAGAATGTAACTATTTACCAAGGGTAAATAAATACCTGCTTACTTATTTTGCAAGTAAGTATACCGAGCTAATTTCCACTTATTGCGCTAACTTCGCTAAGCCTCCGTGCGGTCATCAGTCTTAGGAAACTAATTTTACGGCCGATTATGCTCGACACCCTTTCCCGGCAAATTGGGGCTGTAATGAATGACGACAATAATTCCACCCGAGTGAAACCTATAAGGAACGAAATAACGAGGAAAAAAAGCCCTTTAGTTTTTCCCAGACTTTATTAAAGGTATGGTGACTGAATGATAGCCACCGAGCTCATTTGACATACGTTGGTTCTACATTGCTGCTTCACTAAGTGATATTAAAATAATTTTTCGTAGAAATTGATTAAAAATACTTAAATGTCAAATGAGCTTGGTGCAGGTCTTTAATCAGGCGAAAGTGTATTTGGTTGTTGGTTTGTTGCACGTGTTGGTTTGTTGGTTTTTCCTTCAATCACGTCGCAACGGTGCAACTGATTGACGTGATTTTTTGCATGGGTATAGATAAAGACTGGAGAGTGACATAGGCTACTTTTTATCCCGGAAAATCAAAGAGTTCCCACAGGATTTTTAAAAAACCTAATTCCACGCAAACGAAGGGCATAGCTAGTTAAGTATAACAATGCACCACAGATTAGAGAAAAAATCACTTATCTGTGCAGCGAACGAACGCAGGTGCAGGCAGCATCGAAGCAGTCGCAAAATCACCGATTGCTGATGCTAAAAGCATCGTGTCTGCTATTGCCCTAAAGCTAAGCTCTTTGACACGCGTAGCATTATACCTATACAGATACATGATTACCGGACAAATACATATATCAATTATTAGTACAACATAGAGATCGTTGGTTAAACCCCTGTTTAACCGCAACCCTTGATTGGTTACATTCCACTGTAATCAAATGAATTCCAAATCAATAACCATGAAATCAATGAGTAATTTGGTTGATTTTGCGATTCGGTAGAAAGGATTCCGTTTTTTCTTTAAAACGGAACCTTAAAAAGTGTACTTCACATATTTTTTTCAAGACGATATTTCTTAAAATAAAGACGAGCTGCCAAAGTACGCCCACATCTCTTTTTCTTCTTCATATTCAATAATATGGTTCCGTGCTGACCTCTTGGTCAGCACCTTCTAAGATAAATGGAGATTGTTTTAGTCCTGTGCAAGTCGGACACCCTCTGTAAATAGGCAGAAAGAAGTCTGGAGGGACTTTTCCTCCCCCGAAGAAGAAAAGAACTCAATCAAGAAGTAGAATGATTGTCTTGCCAATAGAAGTGATAACACTTGTAGATGGCAAATGTTCAACGTGGTAAAATTTCGAACGAAAGTCTATCAACAAGCAAACTATGAAAAGCATTGAATTATTATAAAAGCGAGTTATTGACATTCTACTGTATCGAGAATTATAAAATGTACCTACATTATACCTATTGGAAGCATTCTGTCGTATCGAGAATTTCAAATATATGCCGAAGCTTATATCTGCTTGATTTCCCAAGTCATTTGTTGGAGTTATATTAAATATTGTGGAATATTGAAAATACTTTACTCAATTTTATATCCAGCTTAGACTGGTCATTTTAAAATTGAAAACTCTTCGTGGATATTTCAAATAGCAAAGTTAAAATCAAAACTCATTCGTTCAATTAGGATCTAGGCAGTTGAAACTTTAAAGTATTTTAGTAGTCCGTGTTTCCTGCCACTTATAACCTTTATCTAATACCTTCAAAGCAAGAGTGAATCTAGGCAAGCACGTTCCAACCTAGACCTCATCATTTTTTTTTAGGATTCCATACCCGAAGGGTGCCAACGGTGCACTATTAGGTAGTAAGCCTCCACTGTGAGTCTGTCCGTCCGTCTGCCTGCGAGATCTCCTATCTCATGAACCGTAGGTAATAGGTAGGGACACGAGAGTCGAAATTTTTACAGAATCTGTATAATTGCTATTGCCACTATAACAACAAATAATAAAAATTGCAAAATGGCCGCATGAAAATTAAAAAATACCTATATATTATTTCTTTTTCGATGGTACGGAAATCTCCGTGTGCGAGTCTGACACGCACTTGGCCGATTTTTTAAGCATGATTGTCGTCAACCATAAGCTTATCACGCCAACCTCAACGCGAAAAAACCTCTTACTTCCAAGTTTCAAGCTATAAGTACCTATGCAATGAGCACCGGTCAAGCCGTGCATAATGGATACAGTCCGCAATGTAAGTCAGTTTTCCTTTCTTTATCTCTACGACCTTTGACCTTTTTATCCTCTCAGCCGGAGAATATGGCCACCCTCAGGCGTAAATACAGCACAATATTTTATTAGTTACGATATGAAATGTAATATTGTATTTTTCCATAACTTCTTTTCTGAAAAATAGTATTTATAAGAATTTACTACCTAAGTCCTTATTTTTGTTCTAAGAAGCTAAACAACTTTGAACTTAACAACCTAGGATAAGTTAGGATGAGGATATCTGATATTTCTTCCATCTTATGATTTTTTTTAAAAACTTACTTAAAGCTTATATTTTAAATGGGCTCAAATCCTACAATATAGAATTTTTCTATAGCGAAACTTTTACCGTCTTTCATACTCGTATTATTTACTGAAATTAACTGGCAGGAAAGCTGTGGAAAGGTAAATACGAGAAAAGTTTCTCACTCTTCAGTAATATGTACGTACAGATTTTTTTCAATTCTTGATGAATTAGAATCTACAGCCAAAATCTATCTAATTTTAGCCATTTTCCCAGACCACATAAAAAAAACTTCTAGATTCTCTATGTTTCTAACATTAATTTATAGTTTTACTAGCTGATGCCCGCGACTTTGTCCGCGTAGAATAAGGTCTTTTAAAAATCCCGTGCGAACTCTTCGATTTTCCGGGATAAAAAGTAGCCTATGTCACTCCAGGTCTTTATTTATACCCATGCAAAAGATCACGTCAATCCGTTGCACCGTTGCGACATGATTGAAGGACAAACCAACAAACAAACACACTTTCGCATTTAGAATAAAGGTACTGATAACACTTGCACATCATCCACATCCAAAAGGCTTAGCAACCTTAGAAATGTGGTGAAAGGGGAGTCCATAATTAAATTCATTACTCTGTGTGACTCTGTGTGTCTTGAGTTAGTATAACGTTTATGTGGGTAACTAGTTTAGTACAATAACATAGGAAGGGTAAACGAGGATCAATCAGATTATAATATGGAACTCTGTAATAGTTATTTGTTGTAGAGTTGAAGCTTGTGTACCTAGCTATGGATAATAATAATTATGATTGTCAGAGGTACCATCGCACTTTGATCTCCTATCATGCACCGCTCTATAACATTTTACTTCTCACCAACTTTGATAGTATTCGAGAGTCGAAACAAAATAACGTCATAGTAAAATTGACCTAAAGCTTCTTGATTATTCTCTGGTAGGTATTAACATAACATCCTTACTAGGAACTGGTTTGACTAGATTTATGGAGCGACTACCACCTGATCTTAGGAACCTGCGAAGGCAGTTTTAGAAAAAAAAATCTAGTATTATTATATAGAATATTATATCTCAACGGCTGTACTCACGTATTTAGTCGACTTGTATTATTATTAACGATTATTATCAGGTGTTCGGGACAATAACTAGGTCCTATGGCTTATTAACAGAAATAACCTTTGCGTACTCTCCGACGCTTTCCAAACAAACGTTTCTCATTTGAATATTAACCAATCAAGTTCAATGGAATTTTGCAGACACGTTCTAGAAACAATTATCTGTTCTGTGGTTTGTCAGATTTCCGTAGAAATGTGCAGTTTCGAAGTTCGAAGTTACGACTCAACTGTTTACAAATATATGTGGTGTTATCCAATCAAATTCAATGGAATTTTGCAGACACGTTCTAGAAACAATTATTATCTATTCTGTGGTTTGTCCACGGTTTGTCAGATTTCTGTAAAAATGTATAGATTCGTAGTTGCAACGACTCAACTGTTTACGAATTTCTATGGTGTTATATTATATGAGTAGGAACATGTTTTATGTGAACATTATATTTGACAAATTGCGCAATATTAAGAAAGGACTGTTACGCTCAGCTGTCGTTTTCGCAGGGGGATTGAGTTCATTCCTTGTCATATATTTACCTTGCTTTCTTGATATAACGTTTTTTGGAACATAAACAATACACAAAGAAATCAGTTTAAAAGTTGAAATAATAATTGTGTTGAATGAATGTTGAAATCACACTGAAATAGACATAGACATTGCCTACACAAGTACGCTAGAAGAGATGTGCCATACAAAATGATAGTTATTTTCGGTGCGGATTCGGAGTCACCCATCTAGCGCAAGCCTATATTATATACTTATATATATACATAAATAAGTATAGGTACATTTTGCGTCAAAATATTATGGTCTCCATGTTGACACTAAAGATTTGATTTGATTTTTTAAACGATCAATGAAAAAAAAATCTACTAAAGAGTAGGATCTACCTACTCCTAATTTCTTGGGTACCTGAAAGGAACGTGCTGCACTTGCACTGGCACAAAGCGCATGAGTTATGTCGTCTAGTGCTGCTGACGCTCAATAGCTCCTTCGCAATAGCTTCGACGACCTCCCTGGCGCGGTGGTGAGCGCTGTGGTCTTACTAGTGGGAGGTCCCGGGTTCGATTCCTGGCAGGGGTTTGGAATTTTATAATTTCTAAATTTCTGGTCTGGTCTGGTGGGAGGCTTCGGCCGTGGCTAGTTACCACCCTACCGGCAAAGCCGTGCCGCCAAGCGATTTAGCGTTCCGGTACGATGCCGTGTAGAAACCAAAGGGGTATGGTGAGGTGAGATTGCAGTCAAGGGCTAACTTGTATCTGAATAAAAAAAAGCTGTTTGTAGACCTAGATGGGCACCATACAAGCTTCAATATTCTAGATATTCAATATTCTAGATTTCGGCTTTGTAGAGCGTTGTCTCTGTCACTCATACC
Organism: Maniola hyperantus; assembly: GCF_902806685.2. Lineage (NCBI taxonomy): Eukaryota > Metazoa > Arthropoda > Insecta > Lepidoptera > Nymphalidae > Maniola > Maniola hyperantus. Next base: position 11,306,236 of record NC_048543.1, read on the forward strand.
TATATGACATATTATCGGTCTTTCGACAGAGACAGTGCTCTACAATTCTGTTATCTCCTTCTGAAGGTCGATATACATTACTTTCGGCCGCGTACCTACTGTACACGTTTTAACCATAGCTCTTAAATTTTATTGGGGTAATAGTAAAAGACATACGTTTAATAAGAATGCAATTTCCTACTTTTATAACTCGACTTTTATTGTCACGCCCCTGCAGTTTGTGAGCATTCCTTTTCAGTCTTCTCATAAAGGGTACCTACATACTGGAACAGAAGGATTAAATTTTTTAGGTGCTTTCAACTATTTTATGCCTGAACAAAAACCAGTGATAAAATATTTATTTTAGGAAAAGACTGGTTAGTTTTTCTCCATTTTTGGTGTTCATCAACAAATAATTAATATTTTCAACTTTCAAGGCAAGATTAATATACCAAGTGGGGTATCATATTATGAAACGGGTTTACCAGTACATTCTACGACATATTTTTATGCATAATAGTTTTTGATTTATCGTGGAAAATGTCGAAAAATTACGATTGTAGCACGGAATCCTTGTTGCGCGAGTCTGACTCGCACTTGGACGGTTTTTAAATACTAACACGCATATGCAAGCTGTGGAATCAACTCCCATCAGCGGTGTTCCCACTAGTTTACAACATAGGGTTATTCAAGGGGCGGACCAACAAATTCCTGAAAGGCCGGCAACACATCGGCAGTTCCTCTGGTGCTGCAAATGTTTGTGGGCGGCGGTAATCACTTAGCATCAGGTGACCCACCTGCTCGTTAGTTCAATATTTACACTATTGACATAGAGTGAAGGAAAACATCGTGAGAGAAAATTAATGTAATGTTGAACAATAGATACCTACTAAATTTTGTCAGTGGGATAAAATAACTATTGAATCTAAGAATAATAAATTAAGTACTGTACTTTAAAGTATTTCACTCGGAAATCCAACGTGCCGAATATTTAGTAGAAGACCGAAAAGCAGCATAACTGAATAACTGCCAATATCGTGGATTTCCATTCGGAATGGCGCTTTATGTCGACAGATATTTCAGACCAACTTCGCCTTTAATGAAATTACGGAGGCACTGTAGATAATAATCATAACGGTGACACTTTTGAGGGTTCCGTGCCTCAAAAGGAAAAAATAAACCCTTATAGGCTCACTTCGTTGTCAGTCTGTCGTGTCTGTCAAGGGAATCAAAACCTATAAGGTACTTCCCGTTAACCTAGAATCATGAAAGGCGTAACAATGTCCTACAGCACAGGTATACGTAACAGTGAATAAGTATGCATTTTCTAGGCAAATGCGTCTCATCTTAGGCCACATCATCACTTCCCATCAGGTGTGATCCTGAATAAAAGTGCACCTATAATGAATTAAATTAAAAAATTTAAAGGGAAAAATCGCAAACCGTGAAATTTTGGCTACATCATGAAAAAAAAACCGGCCAAGTGCGAGTCAGGCTCGCACACTGAGGGTTCCGTACTACAGTCGTATTTTTTCGACATTTTTCACGATAATTCAAAAACTATGATGCATAAAAATAAATAAAAATCTATTTTAGAATGTACAGGTAAAGCCCATTCATATGATACCCCACTTGATATAGTTATCTTACTTCGAATATTAAAAATACGAATTATTAGTTCATGACCACAATTTAATTTTTTTTGTGTGATTTAACCCTAAATTCACGGTTTTCAGATTTTTCCCCTAAAGCCAGCTATGAGACCCACCTACCTGCCAAATTGCATGATTCTAGGTCAACGGGAAGTACCCTGTAGGTTTCTTGACAGACAGACAGACAGACAGACAGACAACAAAGTGATCCTATAAGGGTTCCGTTTTTCCTTTTGAGGTACGGAACCCTAATAAAAAAACAGTTATTTTCTGTATAGTCCGCGACAGGTCGAGATGGCAAGCGGGTTATGAAGCGGGGGAACGCACGCCTTGCACACCGGCACGTCACCCGCGCTCGCCCACAGCGGGAACAGGGGCTGTGCGGGTGTGCAGGTCCTTCCCTCCCCGATTGCCATTTCAACCTGCCGTATACGTTTTACAGCCTAATTTAAACACCTACCAGTCAAGTAGGTGAAGCCCTGGTGCGTGCTTTTTAAAAATTTTGTTCCAAACTGGATCTGTCGTGCCACATCATGCCTGATATGACTCAAGGGGAGGGTGCGGGAGGCCCAATGACGTTGAAGGCCTTTATTTTTACGTCAACAGCTGTCACCCTCCTGCAATCCGAGTCCTTTTAAAGGGTCCTCGCTCACGAGCCGTCTCAGTGAAAGGGAATATCTATAGCAGCAATATCTTTGATCTAGTCAAAAGAAATCTCCAGTTTGATGAAAAACTCAATTTAAAGAAAACGCCAGTCAAAAAGAAACACCCCCAGTTAAACCAAACTCCATGGTGATAACTGAAATGTCCTCGTTTTTCTTTTAACTCTTATATTTCAAAATTTTCATGTAAACATAGACAAAACCTTTATAATAAATTTTTGATTTCCTTCAAGAGTAGGGAAAATAATTTTTAACAATAAATTATTTATTTATTATTTATTATTAGGGTTGAATTTTCAACAATCCTTTCTTAGCGGATGTCTACGTTACAATAGCTATCTGCATGCCAAATTTCAGCCTGATCCGTCCAGTAGTTTGAGCTGTGCGTTGATAGGTCAATCAGTCAGTCAGTTAGTAACCTTTTCCTTTTATATTCTTTTATAAGTACGGGAGGTTTGCATCTAAAATCAGGAAACGTGTCTGATTCGTTTCCTGACTGCAGCCGCAAACCTTACCTGCCTATAACTATTGTATGTGGGCCAAAGTTAAATATAATTATATCTACCCGATAGGCATATGTAGGAACTATAAGTATAGTGATTATAATTTTTTTGTGAAAAATTTCTAGATTAAGGTTAAAACTATGTAATATTATGTTTAGCTGTTTATTTTCTAAATAAAAAAAATGTATATTTCGATGAGCAGTAGCTGCATACCTAATACTCTTCATGGTGCGCAGTCTTGCAGAAATTATAAAATTGCATTTGTTTAAAATTTATATTGCAGCGCAAAAACTTAATCTCGCATGTACATTATTGTCCGAGTACGTGCCTAACCATAATACTGTAGGTACATATAAATGTATACCCACATTGGAACACCCAAGTGAGCATTAGCCAGACTGACAACATCAATTTGACGAGGGTGTCCCGGCCTCAAATTACTCGTATCGCTTGTAGATAAAACACTTTCACTTCGCCAAATTCCGAATGACCAGATAACAACTTTTTCTATGTTCTATTTACAGAATAGCCTAACAAAATACCCCCAATTTCGTGTAAGTGATGGAGAATAAATAATTGCAACCATTCCTACTTCCTTATTTTAATATTATAAAGTGTGTTAGTTTGTTGGTTTACAAACTTCAATCACGCCGCAATGAAGGAACGGGTGGAAATAATTTTTGCATGGACTATATTCATGATATCCTGATCCTGATCCTGGATTGTGACATAGGCTACTTTTATCATGGGAAATCAAAGACTTTTCTAAAAAACTTAAATCCATGCAGACGAAATCGCGTGCATACCTAATTTTCATTAATCAAGAGGGTCGATAAAACTTTACCCATTAAAAATATTATCTCTACATCTTCATGCAAAGTTCCAGAACCAATTTAGTAAAAGTACCTTCTTCATTGTAAGTACCTACCTACTTACATTAGGAATATACACATACACACACAAAAACACACACCGAAACGCGCGCGCTCATACACACTCTAAAGTAGAAATAATTATCATTGTCATTGAACATCTGGGAAGAGACTGACCTCCATGACACGGGTGAACCTAGTTTGGGGGTCGAGGGTAATGTTAAGCAAAATTGTATTTGGAACAAATAAAGATTATTATTATTATCATTAGGTATTGAAAATGGATGGCAGGCTCTATTAAATGAATAAGTCAGTATTAACGATAGTGAAGCCAAAACCGATGTACATTATTTTCGGCCGCGTTCTGTACTTACCTATTGAAACGCAAAGGTTTAAAGTTTAAGTATGAATAGCACCATTAAAAATTGCAAAATTGATTTTTTCACGTCTCCCAGGATATCTGTAGATCATCTAGGTAGATTCTTTCTAGGGGGTAAGTGTCAGCTAAGAAACGGTTTTAAGAAAATCCCTCTTAAGAGGGTGAAATGGGGAGTGGAAATTATGATAGTCCTATGTTTTTGAAGTTACAGACGTGAAAATCGACATTTAGGTTATTAGCTTAAAATAATAAAAATTTGTATAGATTATTTTGGAAAATTCTTTCCTCAAGGGTGGTCATAATTGGGAATGAAAGTTTGTATGTGAAAGTTTTAATGATTGTTATTGTTAACTTGAAATTTGGAAGGTAGGTTCTCTCTAGAGGGCAGGTGTCAGCTAAGATTTTTTAACGAAAATCCATGCCCTAAAAGAGTAAAATAGGGGTTGAAAGGTTGTATGAAAGTCCAATGTTTTTGAAGTTTGATGTATGAAAATCGGCGTTAAGGTATTCTGGGTTTCATGCCTTAAGGTGAGACTGAGTGATTAGATAAGTGAGGCCTTTTGCAGCTGGAAAAATTCTGATCTCATGAGAAACCAGACAATTTACAAGGACTAAATCGCGGGCAACCGCTAGTTATATTCTGTGCTCATAGGTCTGTTACCTCTATGGTTACAACTTGTAAGCTTGTGACACTAATAAAGTTAGTGAGCTGCCGGGAACATCGGCACTTAGACCTTATGTCCGGTAATCTAATAGGTCTGTATGGGAGACTCTATCAGGAAACACGTTAAATGGTAACATAGAATATTAGAAAGCTAGTTAGACAAGTCAACGATTGTTATCGGCCGTTATGTTAAGCCGCGATAGCCCAGTGGTTAAGACATCCGCCTCCTATTTGTAATAGTTTTTGAATTATCATGTATAATGTCGACAAATACGACTGTAATACAGAACCCTCGGTGCGCTAGTCTGATTCGCACTTGGCCGGTTTTTTGTAAATACTTACTAAGAGTTAGTTAATCGCTGGCCGCCCCTCAGGACGCACCCGCTCCCACCTGGGCCGCAGGCTCAAAACGGGAACATGTGAGATACATACAAACTACAAAGTATCTTTCATAATAGAGCGCGTTAGTTATAGGTCAGCAATCAGCATTGAGTTACATTTTGACTCCGAGTTTATAGGTCAAGTAATGAAATTGTGTTTTGCTCTTACAAGGTTTAATTAAACCTCAACAGCTCGAGGCTAATCGAGTCGGAAAACTATCAACGCGAGAGCTCTACTGCTGGAAATAACTAAGTTACTATTGGTTTGTATAGGACAAGAGTTTGTTGGCAATAAAGTTGTTTTTTTAAATTAAATTCAGATACAAATAATCCTTTGACTGCAATCTCACCTGGTGGTGAGTGATGACGCAAGCTAACCTGGAGGGGGTATATCAGTTTTTGTTAAACCCCTTTTTTATACACGGCATCGTACACGAACGCTAAATCGCTTGGCGGCACGTCTTCGACCATGACTAGTTACCACCCTGGTATGGTCGAAGCCTTCTACTACAGACCAGACTAGAGAATATTAATAAATTATAAAATTTAAAATTTCCTCTGCCGGGAATCGAACCCGATACCTCCCGCTAATAAGACCACAGCGCTCCCAACTGCGCCAGGGAGCTGTATTTGTTGTGCTGATGACGAATACGTAAAAGAATGTATCGAACAACAAAGTGATCAATCACCAATTTTACGTGCTGAAAGGTGGGAAGGCCTTTCTAACGTCTAAAAGTGCTTTTAGGCGTGCCCCAAACAGAACCACATAACAGCGACAAAAATGTTGCTGGGCACAATATTATATGAAAATTCGGAGTATCGTTTACAGACGCATTGGATGTCTGTCGTAAAAGTTTGGTCAATACCGCGGACCAAACTGAAAACCAGTACTCCTTACTGATTCGGCAAATCAGTGTCTCACACTGAATGATAACCACCGAGCTCATTTGACATTTATTTTTAATTTATTTTTATTTAATTTACTTAATCCATCCTAATATTATAAATGCGAAAGTGTGTCTGTATGTCTGTCTATATGTCTGCCTGTCTGCTAGATTTTCAGGGCCCAACCGTTCAACCGATTTTGATGAAATTTGGAACAGAGTTAGTTTATATCCCGGGGAACGACATAGGCTACTCTTTATCCCGGAAAATCAAAGAGTTCCCACGGGAATTTAAAAACCTAAATCTACGCGGACGAAGTCGCGGGCATTATCTAATTTATTAATAATTTATTTTAAAAATAAAATAAAATAAAATCCATCGAAGGTTTGGTACTGGTTCACCAACACGCAACAGACATATTATTATACCACTCACCAATCACCACTGAACCATACTTAGTCATTTGTAATAGGTAATGAAACCAGCTGCAGCAAGAACATTGCCTGGCGACATTTTTGTCGCTGTGTTGTGTTGTGGTCCGTCTGAATAGACTCTAATTTGACTTCCATAATACTATATACCAACATGCCAAACAATTGAACCCCGACCTCAAAGACTCCAGTTATCTCTTTCTTTTATCTAATTCAAAAAAGAGCGAGCCATTTCGTGAAAATTGTTTGTTCGTCGTTTGTTCGGCATGAAAATGGCAACACTTTTATTGCGTTTGTATCGACCACGAGCGTCAGTTGCTTAGTATGAGATAAGATTTTGAGCTTCGAAATAAAAACGACCGAGTAAAATAGACCTAAACATCCGTGATTTAGAGCCAAAAATTCAGTACCACCAATTTGAACACAACGTTTTCAGTTATCTCTCCAGTTATCTCTGTCTTTTTTCTAATGAGAGAACCATTTGGTGAAAATTGTATGTTCGTTGCTTGTTCAGCATGAAAATAGCAACGCTTCTTTTTTCATTTGTATTATTGCGTTTGTATCGACAGTGAACGTTAGTGAGCTTAGTATGAGATTTTACCTCTCACGAACGTAAATATAGAACTTGAGCTTCGAAACACAAAAACGTCAGAATAAAATAGGTTTTCGGCTCTAAATCACTAATATTTAGATATTAGTGATTTAGAGCCGAAAATTCAGTGGGTACCACCTATATAAGGTCTTGGAATGTATTAATAAAAAAGCGATTTTTAGCGGTAGTTAAAATTAGGGTTAGAATTCACTATTAAAGAGAATCACTACCCATATAGTAAAAGCGAAAGTGTGTCTGTTTGTTGTTTTGTTGGTTTGTCCTTCAATCACGTCACAACAGAGCAACGGGTGGACGTGATTTTTTGCACGGGTATAGTTTAAGACCTACTTTTTATCTCGAAAATAAAATAAAAACCTAAATCCACGCGTACGAAGTCGCGGGCATAAGCTAGTAGTTAAATAAAAACCATGATTTTTCTTTATTTTTAACATAGTTTATTTCTGCGGGAAAATATTTTTAGCATCATTTTAGATTAGTAAACAATAGGCTGAGATACTTCTCATACAACAGTTCAAGACCCCATTTAAATTTCGCAACGTTTCCATATGAAGCGCGCGCTGGCTGGATATAGATTAGGACAAACTTGAGCTTTAAAACAAGGTACTGAGGTCCCTTTTACTTTAGTGCTGAAATGTTTTGACGCTTGAATTCTATCAACGGTGGTAATGTATAAAATCTTATACTAAGCCTACAGTTGAACCCAGCATCAGATGATTCGATTAAAAACACCCATTTTCGGTTTAACTTTTAATACCCTTCCGACGATTTCCACTCGTCCGGCCGTTAATTTAATGTGAAACAGGGGTTTGTTACGGCAAATTGTGATGTATTTTTAACGGCGAGATCCGAGGATTATTTTAGAAGCCAGCAAGTTTTTTTTAATAACAACGTGCTAAAAAAGAAAAACAGGCTGTGATAAAAATGATTCTAAAATTGTTAATTATTTTTCGGTTTATAAAATAAAGGTTCTTTACTCACGGAACAGTAATATTTATGTTGATTTCCATTTCCGGAATAATTTCATAACAACCAACAAGATAAAGTTGAAATCTAAAACCCGACTACGACCGTCATAGTAGGTAAACTCTGAAATATTAATTATAGCAAAATTATTTTTTTGTCGTTTGACATATTTAAATGTTGTAGTGTAGAGCGGAGCGAGGACCAATAATTAATCTATGGTTGTAGTATATTTTTATATTTATCAACTCAAATTTTCTCTTCTTTCATTTGACACACCACTCAATACGATAGTAAAAAAAAAATTTGAGACCCCGACCTTAGATAAATGATTACCCGACATTTTGGTGCAACATCTGCCATATTGATTTTGTTCATTTAAAATGTTGCCTATTATAACAAATCGATTGACACCTCAATCCTCATTCATCAAAATCGGTTCAAATAAATAATAGTACGCAGTCCAATATGGGTCAGACTCAGAAGTCATGAAATATACCTACATTAAAGGAATGTGTTGAAGTGTGAATGGAGTAAAAGCAATACTTTTAACTCAACAAATTATTTTGCAAAGCTTTTTCGCGACGGGAAAAACGCTGGTGCATTCATATTTAATTGGTACCGCAAATCCCGGGTATTGTGCATCCAATAGCAGTAATTTGGAAAACCTCCAAGTGTCTGCGAATATTTTGCTTTTATTTATCGTTGGCGGGGAGGAAAAACCGAAAAATAATATCGCAGAAATCTGAAAAGTTTCCGTAAACTTTGATTGATTTGAGGAAAGCTATTGGTGAACTTATAATATAACCTTATTTAATTTAAGTTTTCTCTTCCTAGCACAATGGTAAGCTCTGTGGTCTTATGGATGGTTTTGAAATTGATTCCCGGCTACTTGGAAATACATAATTTAAAAAAAACTTTTTTTTACAAACAGATTACTTAAGTGATTTCATCCGCGTGGTTTAGGTTTTTTAGAATCCCAAACTCTTCGATTTTCCGAGATAAAAAGTAACTTAATTTATGTCTGTTCATGGGATGTACCAAATTTTGCCAAAATCGTTTAAGTAAGTGAATTGCTCGTGGGTCACATTTATAATATTAGTATAGAAACATGGATGCACCGAGTAAAGACAATGCAACTTCCATAGTTTAATAATCGCTGACTCACTGACGATGTCACCAGAGTATATCGATTGAACACTTCATATTCGCAATTCAATTTGAATTTCAAATATCTCGCACATTTTGGATCCTACGCTTAGATTTAGGTCAGAGGTGACAATAACTATTTTTACTTTTAACTTGAGTCTCAAGGTTAGGGTCGCTGTAATGGACATATATCTACAAGTACAGTATGTGGCAGAAAATATTGTATATCGACCTTTAAAGAGAGATAGTAGTTTCGTAGAACGTTGTTGTCATTGAGACCGACTAAACATCACATGGGTATGAGTGACAGAGACAACGCTCTACAAAACCGAAATCTTACTCTTAAGGTGGTGTATAAGACAGCGCCGCATTCATGCTACATAGGTATATGTATATCCTACCACCTACCACCTCAGTTTATAGTCCTAGGTGCATCGGTCGATGGCAGGCTTGCCATGGTAACCATCGACAAACACTCCAGTTAGAATCCAGGTCGTCGGCATTATGCTTGCGTCTGAAACCTACTTTATTTTCCAGATAATTTAATCTTAACTATGCGGCGACGTCAGTTAACGTATTTAAAGTAAGATTTAATTAATTTTTAGAGAAAAAGTAGAAATATTATTTTATTTGCGAATTTAATAAGTCTACGAGTATTTCTATTTGATTCTAATAAACTTTAACTCATGACCATCTTATGACTTACATTTTGGCAGATTTCCTATACAAAACTGACAAAATTTTATTTAGCCATTTAAAAATTCGCCCTTGTTCCAAGCATATCAAGCGGATTCCTAGTTCCATGGGTCTCGCAGTCACTAATATTTTTAATTTAATAAAAAAATACAATGAAGAAGGATACTATTTTGGAAAAATATAATATTATAAGTTATTCTATATATACATTTTATTTATACATAAACTAGTTTATTCCTGCGACTTCGTCCGCGTGGACCACATACATTTCAAACCCCTGTTTTACCCCTTTAGGGATTGAATTTTCAAAAATTCTTTCTTAGCGGATGTCTACGTCATAAAAGCTATCTGCGTGCCAAATTTCAGCCCGATCCATCCAACAATTTGAGCTATGCGTTGATAGATCAGTCATTCAGTTTTATATATACATAAATAGATTGTTGTGCTTTGTAGATGAAGTTTAATTAAACGACACGCTAACGAAGGAGTGTATAAATCAACTCTAACAATGTTGACTCTAATGCGAAATTATGTTGCTTATGAATTAAATCTTCCCCTTAAATATAATTAAGTTCACGGAGCTATGAATCAGCTTAGTTTAATTGAGTTTACCTACTTGATTTTAATTTACCTTGTTTTAAAAATAAATTACGGCAAAACTTCTTCATTCAGTTGTTGATTGCAAATGCAAATAATACCAAGTAACATACCAAAATCTTAACCAATAACGAATGACACAAAAAAAGTGATGCTTACATTTTTTATTCCAAATCAATTTATCTGTGTCACCCGGAGTATAATAACGAATCGATTGACATCTCTTTCATCAAAATCGGCTCAGTAACACACATAACTGATACAAACATACATACATACATACATACATAGGCTCGCTGTGACATATTTGCTGACAAATGGGCTGACCTCATGGATCAGATCTTGCACTTTTGTGAAAATTTATAATTTTGCTTTTTAAAATTTATAATTTTAACAATTTTTGTAAGTATGTTTATGTTAGTTTGTACTCGTAGTTTAATTAGTTTTATGGCCGTTCTAATTAAATAATAAATAAATAAAAATATAAAAACAAATAGGCTGTCAAAATCATAACCCTCCCTTTTGGCTTTGCCGTAGTCAGGTAAGAAAACGCTCAACCTCTTCACTATATCTATAGCAGAACGTCCGAAAAATGGACTAACGTCGCAGTTAAATTGCTATTTTCCGATAATACTTTAATAGACACAAAAGTGCTTACTCACACAAACTTGGGCCCTTTCATGAAAATAGTTGTACAAAAATCTATTTCTATCGAGCTGGGTTTTCCATTACGAGGCGTTTCCCGATGAATTCCCTTTCGCCCGCTTGTTATTCGATTCCTCGAATACATTTCGCATACCTAAGTGGTATCCTCGAAATATTTGAGAGCAACTAGAGATATTTTATATTCAATGCCACTCGGTACCTACGTTGACAGGTGGATGCTCGAACGATCCTATTTTAATGGGATCCAGTTACTTACCTATTTTTAACAAAATTATAACCACATTAATTTAAACTATGTATTATTTGAACAAAGTAATACAGGTAAATAATATCTATCGTAATTAAAGATATCCAATCCAACATTCTACGGCCTTTTGCCTCTTTCGTCCAGCGACTCCCTGTGTCTCTTGTGAAATGAAATGAATTAGAATTTATTTATTTCATACTAGCTTATGCTCGCGACTTCGTCCACGTGGACTACACAAACTTCAAACCCCCATTTCACCTCCTTAGGGGTTAAATTTTCAAAAATCTTTTCTTAGCGGGTGCCTACGTCATAAATCTGCATGCCAAATTTCAGCCCGACCCGTCCAGTAGTTTGAGCTGTGCGTTGATAGATCAGTCAGTCAGTCAGTCAATCCTTTTATATATTTCGATATAGTATATAAAAATTCTACTGAGAGGAGCCGGCAGAAACTAAGCAGTTGCTCTTTTAACGTCTTCTTTAAATACAGTGGGGGTCACACCGTGTTAAGAAGTTTATGTTGCACATAAACTCCTATTTCTAAACTTAAAACTTAAAAGAATATTCATACGAACAGCTGCCACTCTAAAACAAAGTTAAGCATTCGAAGCTAAGTCATAATTTGCTGAACATTCAAATCACCGCTGAACATAAGCTGAACATCCCGCAGGAATCCAGTTATGCAAATACTATTGTCAATAAAACACAACCCTGAACAACACGGGCTGGGGAATTTCACAAAGTACCGCTACTGCGTCCATAAACAGGGGTTTAAACTGATAGATGCGGACAATAAAGAATTTCTCATTTGCTGGGATTTGTAATCTTTGCAAAAAGGCACAATAAAAAATTGTAAGCAACTAATTTTTAATTTCTAAGCGCAATTTAATTTCAGTTGACAGTGTTGTAACCCCTACTTACCGATGCCACTGAATTTTCAGTACTAAAAAATGTATGTCTGGCACCACGGGCAAATTATCTTACCGTGGTTACGCTCTCATCCGATTCGATTCTGTGAAAATACGGATATAAAAAATCGGACCGAACTCAGATATTGCTTACGCACTAATATTTATGTCATAATATTATGTCCGATTTGAATCCGAGGCACATTTAAGATATTCTCACGAATGACAGAGAGAACTCGGATGATGGAAGTCGGAGCTAGTGCTGAAGCTACCCTACAAATAGTTCTATGGCTACTTCGGAACCTAATTTCACGGACTGGGATCGGATGAGTACGTGATCGCTCTTATGATATGCGATCAACTTAGTTTTTCATTATTTGTTCTTAAGAACTTTTTATCAATGCCTGATTTGTGGTGCACTGCTTTCCTACTAATAGATCTTTGCATTTCTACGAACTAACCATAAATTATATAAATCATAGTTTCGTGAGAGATACCCGTGTCCAAAATCTTGCAGGGCACTTTTTCTTTTCCGTGACTATAGGTACTTTCATCAATTTTATCTTTCTCTAATAAGGCAAATCTGTATCCCCATACCGAAATATTCTGTCCACAAACAAGTGATTTCTAAATAAACCTTAGACTTTCTTTCTTAGATATGTCATTCTGACGAGCGTGGTATAGGGACGTAAAGCCAAACGTTCCTTTACCACACGTATAGGAATGCGTCCGTAACATGTCTGCTAGTAGAACATATTATACTGGGCGGAGTGTGATGCGGGAGTCCACTGTCTAGCCACTCTTTTAAAGTCTCATCTGCAGCCCAAACAGAATAGTGCAGAAACTCTTTCGCTGCAGCTTTTGCAACGCTTTGTCGATACAAAATCCGCGAGAAATAAGAATTGCACCTACTACCTACCTATCAGCCAAACGCGAGTCTATAAATTAAAAAAATAAGCATTGTGTATTAGAATTTTTAAAGCTAAAATAAAGCTTACACTTAAATGCCTTATCATCCATTAGCCACACCTGACGGCAGGGTCTATTCATCACCACTAATGGTGAGATTGGATAAAAGAATTACTTTGCAAAGTAAAATTGATCCCTAATGTTCGTGAACTTGTCACACTAGTATCTAATAATATTATATTCTCCTTCGTGTTTGTTGTCTTGAAAAAAGTGACTGTAAATTTTTCACATGCAATTTTTACCTACCTAGCCTACTTTCTGATTTTATTAAAAACAATATTAACCATATTTATCAAGACATATTCCCCTTTTCCCCTGCAACTAAGCTTAAAGCTTGTGCTAAGAGTAATTTAATTTAATTTAATTTATTTATTTGGCAACTAATACAGATTTCAATAAGTACATTATAATAAATTGTAACCTCACTACATTTCGTTTCTATTGTAACTCAATATGACCAGGGTTCAAATCACGTGTAAATGTTATAATACTGTATTATATTCGTCAAAATTATATATTTTATATCTACATAATATTATTTCCTCCTTTTTTGATTATTGTTAAAAATTGTATGCTTACGCAACCACAAATACAACCTTGCTTATCTTCTACTTATATAACAGTCTTTAGTTCAGTCTACACTCTTACAGCTCGAAAGCAATAACAGACCGCTTCATCACGAATCGCCTACCGCAATTCAATAAGCAAAAGTGAGGTTGTTGATAGAAAAGCGATATTTACTAACACTGTGAGGCGCTTATTTGCGACAGATGCTAGCGTATTGGTATTACTGAGAAATTGAATTCTATGCTCAGTCGCTCACTTTCAATTTCAATAACACCGACGTCTATTAATAAAAACCTGGACAAGTGCGAGGCTCAGGCTCGCGCACCGAGGGTTCCGTACTACAGTTGCATTTTTTCGTCATTTTTCACGATAAATCAATAACTATTATGCATAAAAATAAATAAAAATCTGTTTAAGAATTTACAGGTAAAGCCCATATATACTTATGATACCCCAATTGGTATAGGTACTTATCTTACTTTAAAAGTTGAAATTACTACTAATTATTACTAATTATATTTTTTTTATGATGCAAACACAAATTCACGGTTTTCGGAATTTTTCCCTTACACTCCCGACATTTCTGCACTGAGCTCAGCTATAAGACCTACCAATAACTGCCAGATTTCATGATTCTACGTCAACGAGAAGTACCCCGTAGGTTTCTTGACAGCCACGACTGACAGACAGACAAAAAAGTAATCCGATAGGGGTTTTTTCCTTTTGAGGTAGGTACGTAACCCTAAAAATTATGGGGTCATACAAAAGTAAAAACTGTCGACGATCCCCGTGTCCCCGTCAGCGACAATCCCTAGCATTAAAGTGCAGTCAGTTTTCTTTTTTATTTAATCTTAATAAATTTTAAGAATTTTGATTTTTTTTATTTTTCGTAAATGATCTGATTAGGCGGCATTAACGGTTAGGAACCTACAGGAATTCGTTGAATAGATTTTCTAAAATCATTATGACGTTTCTGGTACAGTTTTTCAAAAATATTCATGACTAACTTATGCTCGCGACTTCGTCCGCGTGGACTACACATATTTCAAACCCCTATTTCACCCCCTTAGAGGTTGGATTTTTCAAATTCCTTTCTTAGCGGATGCCTACGTCATAATAGCTATCTGCAAATCTGCATGCCAAATTTCAGCCCGATCCGTCCAGTAGTTTGAGCTGTGCCTTAAAAGATCAGCCAGTCAATTAGTCAGCCAGCCAGTCACCTTTTCCTTTTATATATTTGGACTAGCTTATACTCGCGATTTCGTCCGCTTGGACTACATACATTTCAAATCCCTATTTCTAACCCCCCTTGGAGGGTTGAATTTTCTGAAATCCTTTCTTAGCGAATGTCTACGTCAATGAGTCAATCAGTCAGTCAGTCAGTCAAATTTTCCGTATATATATTTGGATAAAGAGGTAAAGTAAAGTTGATGGGTTTGTAATTTGAATGTTTTTGTATTTGTAATCTGTGAACTAATGATCCGATGGTAAAAATTATTTCAGTGATACCTAAATTATCTAAGCTAAAATTACCTATAGAGGCGGACGAAGTCACAGGTTAAAGCTAGTGCATACTTGAAACTTGAAACACTTATGTTGTACTTCATTTTCAATATTAGTATCACATTTTTTGTCAAGTATTACGATTATAAGTTACTATATTATGCAATAAGCCAATTGGAACGCACGGTGCATGATTTCGCAGTTATTTTATTTATATCCATGTAATAGTCTAATATAAAAATCTGGGTTGAGTTAGTCACGCCAAATAGTTGGTAGGTGTCTGTATTTAATTTGGCGCATTCTTTTTACCTTGGATAATCAATATAAACCATTTATAAACTAGTTTGTATTAATTATGCACTAATTTATAAGATGAGAATTTATTAGAAGGAATGCAAAATACCTGTTATCATCATCAACCCATCGCCGGCTCACAACAGAGCACAGGTCACCTCTCAGAATGAGAAGAGGGTTTTCGCCATAGTCTACCACGCTGGCCGAGTACGGATTGGCAGAGTTCACACACATTTTGAGAACATGCGGGCTTCCTCACGATGTTTTCCTTATCTAAATCTAGTGATATTTAGTTGTTCGAAACGCACATGACTCCAAAAAGTTAGAGGTACGTGCGCAAGGTTGAATCCCAGACATCTCAAATAGGAGGCTAACGTTTTAACCACTATGCTATCACCACTCCGCTATAAAATATACCTGTACTAACGAATAAAATGATATTGACGCTATAAGTATCCTACTGTTAAATTTCTCCCAAAATAATAATGTTAAGACCACAGTTTCTCTCATCTGTGGTCGAGACGAACCATTAGCACTCGCACTGTTTACCTCTATTCCTGATTATATAAAACGAAGATACTGTTTATTTTATTCATTGTTAAGTAATTAATTTGAAGTAAAACATTCTACTAAGGTATGAACATTCTGACGGAACAATATCTGCAGTTGTTGTGACAGCTGCTGTACATTAGTCACGTGTGCATATGGTTGCGTCTCGTGGTCAAGAGAAAAACTGTGTCAGTGTAAACAGTTGCGTGGACGCAGATTATGTTTGTTACGTTCTAGGTTCAAGGGGAGCCAGCCAGATTGCCGACGCGTTTCACTATTTATAGTGCCTCGCGTCTATTTAGCAGTTTGCTCTCAGTGCAGAAATGTCCGGAGTCGCGAACGAGCAGGGACCCACGCTCATGCAAAGCGGACGGAAAATCTACGAGTTACCAAACAACGGGCTCTCGATGTCGATTTAATAACAAGTTTAGACGCGGGTGATATTCGTACCGTACAGTTTAGTGTTTACTAACACAAAGTTGCTGGACGATGCATCAGATTATCTTCGAACACGCGAATTATGCAATCCTTGCAATATCACCTCACCTCGTTACCTTTCGTTACAGTGCGTTCAGTTAACATTACAGTGCATACACGTAAAAAGTGGCAAGTGTCAATTATTAAATAAATTATGATGAAAATAATATTTATGATAATATTTAAGAAAATCGTGATTGTGTATGTGGGAAAACAAAGTTGACATTGGTGCTATTTTTAAGTGAATGCCAAAGAATGGCTGGAAACAAGCCAAACTGTAGCGCTGAGTGTAAACAAACAGTTTAATATTAAGTAATATAATTTTTTGCATATTTGTGATTCTATTTCGTAATATCACAAATGTCTGTCGTAAATAACAAAGAAAAGTTTGCAAAATGGCGGAAAAAGAGGACTCGAGTGATAGTGATGGGCCAATAATAGATGATAACGTGATTCGTATCCAACTTAGGAAACCCAGTCAAAAGAAATGGGAACTGCGGACGCGAAATCTTTCTCCTAGTATTAGGTTCCCTACCATACAGCTTTTTGATTCGGAAGGAAATTTGTTAGTGGAAACAAATGATGAAAACATATCAATTAAAAGCCATGATTCTAATGACCCTTGTCTAAAAACAAGTCAGTCTTTAAAAGAAAAAGATCATAAGCATGTCATAAATAAAAAAATTGTAAAGAAACATAATTCAATATCTGGTGATAAAGTATATACACGTGTATATCATAATCCTGTAGTTATTAATAAAAATTGTGAAAATGAAAAGCCCAGCTTTACTTTAAAGGATAGCAGCAGTGTAACAAACATTCCAAGTAAACTTACGATAAACAACAACTTTACCAATTTGCAAGCAAATAGCCTCGACACCACGCCTTTCCATTCAGAGGGCCCGAGTGAAGTGAGTAGCTATAAAAGTTCCGACAATGAAACTTGTGAAGATATGACCTCTAATGATAAATTATCAAATTGTAAAAGTACACTATTGGACAATGGTATTGATTCGACTCCGATTTCTCAACAAACATCTTCTGTATCTCTTCTAGAACCTTGTGAGTCGAATAATGAAGAAATTGAAGAGGAAAATAAATGTTTAGGACTACAAACATCGCAATCTCTAAATGATGCAACAGTTTTACAACGTCCAAAAGAAAACCAATATCACACATTACCGCGATCAAAATCTAATGTTATTTACAAGCTTCCTCCGAATAAAGTTTCCTTTCTCAATACTTATCTAAGGAGCTTACCTGCTCGACCAAGTTCTAATCCGGACTGGTGTAGTTCACACCTACGCCAAACAACAGCTTCTCAACAAAATTCTCGCGAAGAAACTAAACTAAGAGTACCGCTAATATTTTACTCAGAAAACTTTTGGCGAAATTGTAAGATAGCCGATGATAATGCCACAACAGATAATGAGTTCACAAATATTCCAACAGATGTAGCTGCTGACTGTGAAATGAAAAAACGTTTAAAAATGTATCGGCGTGGTATATCGGAAATTGAATCTTGGTTCGGAAGCAAAAGTGTATTTACAAGAAAGAGGCGACACTCAGTGAGTGGTGCTGTGCAAATTAAACGCACTTCTTCCTCAGAAAGTGTGGATGAGGCCGACGTAGTACTTAACCGTTTGAAGAGGAGGATACTCAAAAACAAGCTAAGAGAGAAACGGAGGAGTGGTGGCACTAAGTCTCTTTTCAGTACGTATATTTTTATATTTTTTAGTGTTGGTGGTTATTTAAGTCGGTTTTTATTTATTTTTTTATATATTTTTACATGGGTATAGATAAAGACATGGAGAGTGACTTAGGCTACTTCCTATCCCGGAAAATCAAAGAATTCCCACGGGATTTTCAAAAAACATAATTCCACGTGGACAAAGTTGCGGGCATCAGCTAGTTTATAATATGGGTAGTGATTGCAAAAATTCGTTTTCGTGAAACGTAACAATTCAAACGATTGTTTGCTATAAACAATAAGTTCAACAAATTAATGAATTTATTGAACTAGGTACGGACAGACGTGCTCATTACTAGCACGAAAGCATGCTTTTATTGAGCAAGTGCTCATTAGTAGCACGTGTGTCATGTAATGAGCATGCTTATTTCGAGCATGCTCAAAAATCAACCGACGTTTGATTTTCGAGCATGCTACCTGAGGCGCGGGTAGAAGGGGGCGTGCTCCGAGCGCGTCTGAACAGGGTTTGCTTATTAGCATGTACTCAGTACAACATACAACATATAACTCTACAGTTTATTTAAGCATGCTTATTGCTGGCAAATGTGAACAGTTGCATGAGCATGCTAACATTAAGCTAGCATAAAAGCACGCTTTTTTTAGCACGTCTGTCCGTACCTTAAATGTTTTCCCCTTTCTAACACGTAGGGATTCGAGTGTTCTCGCTCGCGCTCTCTAAGCTCAGGTAAGTAGATAGCCCAGCGTACTGGACGGATCGGGCTGAAAGGCATGCAGATAGCTACTATGAATGACGAAAGCATCCGCTAAGAAAGGATTTTTGAAAATTCAATCCCTAAGGGGGTGAAATAGGGGTTTGAAATTTGTGTAGTCCGCGCGGACGAAGTCGTGAGCATAAGCTAGTTAAAATAATAAAGCCATATTAAGTGAACTTTGTTAATTTATGCTTCGTGAAAATTCAGTCCATTTTAAGTAAGATACGAGTACCAAGTGTTACGTATACAAAATGCTTTGCACGTAATTTTTCACAAATGCTATCTGTGAAATGGTCCATCTCTAATAGGTACTAAGGAAGTGTTTGCAAAGGTCCAATACAGGTAGTGTTAGCCTTACAACACTCCATTATTCGATGATTTACGACAGACTGTTGTACGGTTGGGTTGTCATATGGTTCGTTAACAAAATTATTACGTAGGTGTGCATGAAAAGCAAACATAGTGGATTTGTTGTAATAGCAATTGTTAAAACGAGTTTAATATAATTTTGTGCAAAATTCTAAAATTATAGACACAGGCCAGTGGCTATAGGTATTCAGGTTTTAATACTTCGGGGTTTTTTTATATTTTTTATTTTTTACTTTTTAGAGTAAAAATTTTCACGAATGTTGGGAATGTTTGACCGGACTATAATATAATTTATATCCCTTAGTGTGAAATAAGCTTTAGACTTCCTTTGATAGCAACTGTATCGCTTTGTTTAGTTGAATGAGTAGGTATCTAATATAACTAAGGCATTTTTTACCAACGACAAGTCTGCATAGTAATATGGCATTTGCACCGCTAAAAAAGGCAACTTGTATCAATAAAAAATAAATGGAATTAGAAGCGAAGCCTTGACTATCAAACGGATCCGACCTTTTAACGCACTTTAACGTCGTAAAGAGCTTGATAATAATTGACAATAATATTTTTATGGTTCGCGTCTGACCTTATGAAACTTGACACAGATGATGTAGATTCGACGGAACGTATATTTGTCGAAATGTGAACTAGTAGCTAAGGCTAAGTAAGTAAGTAAGATTTCATATTATTTTTCCAAAAATCAATGTTGAACAATGTAGCTGAAACAATTAAACGTTATCAATCCGTAATAATATACAGCCACTATAGTCTATACAGCCTATATAATTCTGGAAATTAAAATATTTTCAAGTAAGTACCTACATGACTAATCTAAAATAAAAGGACAAGGTGACTGACTGACTTATCTATCAATGCACAGCTCAAACTAACTGGACAGATCAGGTTGAAATTTTAGATCAGGTTGAAATTTGGCATGCAGATAGCTATTATGACGTAAGCATCGGCTAAGAAAGGGAAATTTTGAAAATTCAATCAAGGGGTAAAACAGGGGTTTGAAAATTTTATAGCCCACGCAAGACGAAGTCGCGGGCACAAGCACAGAACATAAAACCAGAGTTGAGGTGAATCTGTCATGTTCATAGTCTTATGATGGTCTACACATAGAAGTAGAAAGTTATAATTCTTATTACATCTAGGTACTATAGTACCAGTTAATAAATAATTCTGTAGGTCTATAGGTACATCGTAATTTGACAAATCTATACAAAATGAAATTAACGTAGCTTTAAAACGGTAAATATTTTTAGTAAGTAACTAGTTTTTGACCTTAAATTACCTCCTGGCTCCTAGGGTCAAACCAATACAATGCGGGAATCGGTTTTACCATAACGCCATCTATGCTAAGCCTTTTGATTTACCACCGCTGCTGTAAAATCAACTGCGAACCTCTTGTACCTCACAAGAGGTTCTCAGTTAAGACCAGGCCCTCTGTCGGACTTTGTCAGTACTCTGTTGTTAAGGTCCTCTTAGCAGTTCGGAACGTAGTTTTGAATTTGTTCACGCTTTTCAAGCTTTTCACCAAACATGGTAGACGGTAGTAGTGCTAGAATAGAAATATGACTATTCTGTGCTAGAAATGCTATACTGACTTTTGATTGAGATAACTTTGCTTTTTTGTAAAATGGAGGTGTTCATCATTTGAGCAAATATTTAACTACTACATAATAACTCAATATTATGTTCATCAATGTACTTTTCATAAGGAGATCTGATAAGAAAAAAAATTACAGGAAAATAAACTACAGAGAATTTTCTACAATAAATAAGTTTATCACTTTATGAAGCGAATTAGATTTAATTATGTTGAATAGGAATAGAGATAAGAGACTCATAGCTGTTGATACCTGCGAATTTGATCACGTGTATTTTTTTTTTTTTAATCTCGTGCATATTTACACTTTGATATTCGGGATACAAAAGTTAATATTCTATGCCTCCGTCTCTTCAGGATACAAGCTATCTCTGGTCTTATTTCGTTTTGATCGATTCAGTTGTTAAGCCATGAAAACGTATCAAACGGACAGACACACTTTCGCAATGTTATCTCCACAGCACTCATATTAGGTTTCTTGTGTCCTCAATAGTGAGCCTGTATTAAATCATTGTGGAAGCAGGCCTCACACATCTACGAAATAAATAAATAAATAAAACTAGATTTTTCTAGTTTTAACTTTTTTAATTTTATCCACTTCCGATTTATGTACACCGTTATCCGTACCTATTTCTAGGTATTATTTCTCTTGAGTTTATCTAGATATTCGTACCCTCTGGTCTCTAGATACCTACATTTTCAATTTAACTACAACACAAAAATCCGTAAAATATTGAAACCCGTGAGCAACTGCTAGTGTACAATCCAATATTATGCCTAGTCTGTATGCAGAGTGAGTACCCACCTTAATATTTCAGTAGCAGTTTCGAAGGCTGCGCCTCGTTGTTTCATAAATCAATGTAATGGTTTCCTCTCCTTTTTGCCGTTCGCGAAGAAAACCGACGAAAAAGTGACATCTAAGAAATCTTAGCTCATTGGCTTCAGGCCAATACTTGAGAATAGTGTAGCAAGGAAATTAGTGTTTAAAAATGGGATTGACCTTTAAAATTAAGTTGTGAAAAACTTTAATAGCTCAACGGTCTAAGAATAAAATCCAATAAGTCAAAGCTTCTAAGCGCACCCGTTGCCTTATTCTATATTAATTATGTGGCATAAGGAATGTTAATTGTTAATAAAATCATTAGCTAAAAAAACCAGCCAAATTCAGTACAGATTAAGTGGACAATTTGTTGCGTAAAATACTTAAATTTTATTGTATTGCATTTAAAATAACAATAAGTACAATAATAAACCAAATAACTAAACAGTAAACTATATGAAATAAACTACTAATGAACGAAATGAAAGATGATCGCGTACTATGTAAAAGACGACATGCAAGGCCAGAACTTGCAGCAGGCACAATTTTGCAGTACTGAAAATGCACGTGACAAATTCGGCAGTCTCGATTGTATTGAATAAGTTTTGAGGAAAAGGTCGTTGTCACTTATCAGTGCTGGACTTTGCTGATGAGTGATGACAACAGTATTTCTTTAATGAATCGTTGCAGATCGTTGCGGTGTATACAGATAATTTAGAATAATCGTTAAAAGATTGATTTTCATACAAATTGATTTGTAATAAAAGCGATGATATTCCACTAAGAACTGTTTACTTGGCAACACTACTGAGTCTTTCAGTTGCAGCCAGGCCTGTATGGAAACAAAGTTAGAAATAAATTAATGGTTGTACGAGTCCTGGTGATGTAGGTCAAGCTATCTTTTTTCTCATTTTTTCGTAATAATGACGCTTGCGGCGGGAATATCGGTTTTGAGTTAGAGCTGTTGAAACATGGACGTGGAGATTATTTTGCCAGTTTTATCGGACCATTTTCTTTAATTCTCACCATGCATCTATATCTATCTTAATCTATCTTCTTTTTATTGTGTTTATAATTGTCAAGGCAAGGTTTGCTTGAAAGAAAGTTTTTGGAAAATCAACGGGAAAATACATCTTTCTATATCTTCTTTTTTTCTTCTAAACAAAAATGAATCGCCAAACTTATGTAACTTCCAAACGAGTGCACCAAACTGGTTAATTCTTTTTTATTGTGTTTGTTATTGTCAGGACAAAGTTTGTATCTAAGATTTTTTTTGGAAAATCAACGGGGAAAAAACATCTTTCTATATCTTCATTTATTCTTCTAAATAATGAAGTAAAAAATTTATATTTCATATTGAAATGAAAAGTCAACTTTTCATATACATAACATAACATGTAATAAATAAATATACTTAATAACTGAAGTGAATACAGATGAATGGACAGGTGAAACTATGTATAAGAATTAAGAACTAGATGAAAATGTAAAGGTTCCTTGTTTTATTACAGGACCCTAATAAATGTAGGATAAGCCAGACCTACACTGTAGCTAAAGTTACACTGTACAGAGAATTGACGGTGATAATCCCAGATCACATTTCCCTGTCTCCTATCTTCAGAAAATCTTGCTTCGGGAAATTACATGTATAAGATAAAATAGCTACTTTAGTTTATTTATTCCTCAAAAAATTTAAAGGTATTTTAAAAAACCGGCAACTTGGTGGCTCCTTTGGTATCTACTGGTAGTAAATTTTTAACATATGGTGACCCGTTTCGGTTCTGTCTTTTCTTTTTCGTCTTCTTATTGTTGGCCCATTTCATTAGATATTGAACCCCGTTGTACGTAAGCGTAAATAGGTATTTGGACTTTGTAGCCTGAGTTGTCATTGGCGAGATCGCGAGATGTTGATGTTTAATGTATCTTCGAGATCATCATGTAACTAGGGTTCTACATCTCCCTCGTGGTTTGATAGGATAGGCTCTTTGTAATATCTCGTCGTCATGGTCAATGAGAATGACATCCTTTGCTGGCCATAGTTTTCTTGTAGAGCCTGAATACAACAATCTTTCTGATCCGTTTGATGTCGTCTGCCCACTTATTGGGGCTGTCTGCAAATGCGAGGACCTTGGAACCCCAACATCTGTTGGTTTTCCGAACTATGTGCTCCGTCCATTGCCACAACAGCTTCGCAGCACGTTAAGCTATATCAGTTTCTATGGTTCTTCTCATTCAACGAATCTCTAATTTCTGATGTAATATCTAAAATGAAAAAAATGTACTTAGCCAAAAGAAGAAGCTAACTAGTTACCTACAACGTAACATTTAATTATGTTCAAGAAATTGAAGCTTGAGAAAGGTAGATTTTAAGAAGTGCTTAGGTAGATATCTACCTAACCACTTTGTAAAGGGTAACTAATTATTTATAGTAGTGTTAATCGCAGCGAACGCAAGCAGAAAGCTCGCCGAGCTTCTGAGGGTCAAGGCCATTCGGGTCATCTGAAATCGCAGCGCGTGCCCACTGCGGCAACGCTTATGCGGCGATCGCTCAACAAATAGTAAAATAAGCCTGATATGCGGAATGGCGATTGTTCAGGATTTATAAACAAAGAAATGGCCATAATTTCCTTAGCACGAGCGGCATAAAAACAGAAACACATGGTATAGTACATGCGCAGTGCCGGCGCCGCAAGTCAATATCCTCCCTCCCCTGCCGACGCGCCGCCATGACGCGGCTCGTTTAGCTGCTGTTGTTGAGACGAAAGGGTCTATCGTTGATTTTAACTTATTTCGATTGTTTCAATCATAACAACGGTCGCTGAAAAACGTCACATCATCCCACCATTCAAAACTACATTTTATTAGAAAAGTCACTAAAATAATACATTTTTTGTGTAGTTATTGAATTTTGTCTTCCTATTAGATTCCGCTTTTTCTCAATAATTGTTCATTCTTGACAGAGTGGTCTATGCATTTGTGTGCATTGCGTGCACACACGGATTCCTCTAAATTCTTAAAATGAACGTCTTCTCCTTGATCGTCCTCTTCATTGCTTAAGTTTTGAGCAGTTTTGTAAACCTTAAGTTTTCATGGAATCATCTTATTTCAGTCTCTTTCCCTGTCTTGCTCTGACATTAACTCCTTTCAAGTTTTCCCAACTCCTAAATAAATGTCCTGAAAAATAAAGAGAGTTTTATTAGTGACTTAACCAATCATCTGAGTCAAGTAGCATAGAAGTATGTAAATTACATACTTTTTACAACTTTTTATTAAAATATTCCGGTACTGCTGATGAAGTTATACTAATAACTCAAGTCGCTAACTGGATGCTGCATAGGTAATTCGATTTGAAGAGCCCTAAGTACTGGGCATAGAAGTCCTTCCAAAATTGATCATTTTCATCTTCGGCTATACCTATGCGTCTACTGTTTTATTTTATTGGGAAAACCAGTAGCTTTTTGTACTACATAGGCTAAGAATAAGATATATTATATTGTCACCTATAGCTGATGATAGCTTTTACAAATAGACACAGAATAAGACATAATATTATTATGCTTGTTTTTAAAATGGATTAAATGTCATTTTGATCTAACTTAATCAAATAACGCTACGTACATTAATTCAAATCACCTTCAAATCGCGTATTTCAGGCTTAAGCCTCTTCACCGCTGTACATAAGTTAGTTGTGCGTTTGTCCGCTAGAGTGGCGAAGATCGGAGTGTGGACCAGCTGGTAGGTTTGACAGCGAGCCGACTGAGCCGACTGCCGAGCAGGCGAGCACTTGGCACTTGAGGCTCGTCGACCGGTCCGGACGACCGCGGCCGGTACATACCGCGATCACGTGGACCCGGGAAGAAACACAAGCCCCGATTTTTGACCTTCCGCGGTCCCAAACAACTTTTACATAATCCGTGAAAGTACCAGTGCACGGAACTAATATTTTATAGTGTTCGAGATTTTTAGTTCCATTCTTATTGTGTGAATTGTTTTAGTCTGTGAACCGCTGTGGTATTTTCGATTGTTTGCTTTTGAGTTTGATTTGAACCGGATTCTGTTTCATACGGCATTGCATATCTCGGTAAGTGTTTATGCTTGGTTTTCGTAACTTGAATGCATGAATACGATTGTTTGTGTGAATACATTGTTCAGCTGAAATGAGTGTAGGTAGGTACCTACTTACCTAGCTACTTACTGCGTTTTCAATATTCACATTTTTCTACTAAGTACCGACTGCCTAGGTTATACCCTGTAGATACAATTTGTATCGAGAGTAGTTTTTTTAATTTACTCTTACGGAATAGGTATAGTTTTCATAATAACATCTACCCTCATTTACGGATTAAAGTTTGGAATGATTGAAGATCGTGAGTTTCTTACCTGTTCTTATGTGTTAAAAATATGTCACATGCACATGGGTTTTTCCAAGTAATATTGATTATCTTTTTCAGCTTATGTACCTACCTACAATAGCTAATGGATTATATAAAAAATGTTTGTTCATAATTTTTTCTCTTGTTATAATAATCATAGATAGGTTGACGATGTAACATGTGGACTAGTTACCGGACAACTGGTTTAAAATACCTAATAAAAAAACAGGAGTGGGTGTTAGACACCCACTTTGTAATTGACCTTAGGAATGGGGACTATAGGCACATGAGTAGATAGGTGCCTCAAATAAGTAGGTAGGTAGGTACTTAGTTGGTCTTTGCTAGAATAATATACCTACCAAGTACCTACTTAATAGTTTGTTGTGGGCTCTTCTCAGACCTGGGCGCGTTTGGAACCCTCGTAACTTTAGTTTTAAGTACGTATTAATTATCATCAATTATCATATCATCTTACAAATAAAAATTTATGACAATCAGGAAGCGTAAAATTTTACCAATTCTGAATAAATGATTTGAATACTTAAATAGGAAAATAAAGAATAGTGATGGCCTAGTGCTATCCAATTAAGGCCTGGTTTCTACTTTAGTAGAGCGGAGAGGAGATGTGATTAATCAACCAATCAGATTTTGAAAAAATGATGTGATAATTTTTTCACGTCATCTATTAAAAATCTGATTGGTGGACTGAATATTTTTGTTTTTACATTATATACTATATAATTCTATTATTTTTATAATGCTATTTTGATTGCAAGTTGCAGTCGTCGTTGTCATCATCATCATCACCATCGACCGTTAAATATCCACCTTCTGGACATACCTAAGTAGTATCACGCGTCTACTTAGGGTTGAGTTTGTAACTCAACATAAATAAGGTGCCTAGTTAAATTTCAAATACAAATACAAATTTCTTTATTGCGAATATGGGTAAACAGTGGTGATGTTACAAAAACAAAAAGGTACAGCCAAATTCTGCCTATTAGCATGCAATATATTATGTTATACCTAGCATCGTGTACATAGTTCTGATAATATTACCTACTCGTACATATTTTATTGTGTAAAAATAAGGTAAAAATGTGTCTGGTACTGAAATATGTCAAATCAGAATAAAATGACAAATAGTCGGATAAGAACAATGTTGAGTTAAATTTTTTTACAAAAAAAATAAAAACCGACTTCGTTACATAAACACTAAAAATTGAAAAATAATTTAATTTATTACCGAATATATTATGTATATATTGGAGGGTCGATATTGAAAGAGTTCTTACTGTATGTAGACTCCGTGAAAAGAAACGTATGAGCTTTACTCTACGGAAGGTAGCCATCTTTATTTTAGATGTCAGAGTTGGACTTTGACACGCACGCATTTGTTGATTGTTCAAAATTCTCTCTCGCGTTAAATTAATTATCAGATTATAGCTTAGCTAATTTTTATTATTTGAGATAGGTAGGTAGTTTCTTAATCGTGATATTTAATTCGGTGATTGTGATATAGTTAGAACAGTAATTGTTCGATGCTAATGTACGTTGTGTTAAATCGTAACATCTAGTGCCATCCGGTGACTTTGCCTGCAAAGCACTATTAATAATGTTCGCGTAGTTGTTTGACGAATATGGAATACTAATTATTGGTGAATATTAGAGTAATTCGTGAGTTAACGTTTGGCTCAGAGGATAGATTATTATAAGGACATCCGTTAAGGTTATTTCTGCAGACGCTAGTGATTTAGAGTGTAATTGGAGATATACCGGCAGTTGAGATAATGATTAGTTTGAAGTGATAGCTTAGTGTGATAGTAACTTGAAGTTAACTTTGATAGTAGGTACCCGCTTTAGAATCGTATAACCCGGTTGGTAAAGAATCATTGATGACTCTCGTGTAATGTTGAAATGGATTAGACAATGAGTTGCCCATGAGATCGAATAGCTTACATTCTACCTGGTTTCTGTTGTGATCGCTTATTTGGGTGGATAGTAGTCGTGGCGCGTGTGGCGCACGATGCTATGGTGTTCTGTATGCAGATGTGCACAGAGTGGAGAAGGTAGAGCTATTGCGATATTCTGAATTAATAATGAGAAGTCAATTATAAGATCTGGTTTAGATCGTAAGAGAGTCGATGCAATGATCCTTTTAAGAGCGTTCATGAAGTTGTGATTGATTACCTTGAGATGATTAGATAACGGAGTAGGTCGTGACTTGATTGAGAGGTTGCAATAGCAATTGCGCCCTAATCACACGATGTAGTGTTTAGCTTAGGTTAGCTAGTTTAGAGTGAGGTGAGGGGTCGCTGTGAGGGGTGGTTGGAGGCGACCATAGGTAGGGTTAGGTTAGGGTGATCTGGTTGTGTTACGTTGATGGTTTCCATGTGCGATACGTTACTGAGAACTATTTGTAAAGAACATGGATTAAAGTACCTACTTATTAATTACTACCTTCTGATGTCGGCTAAAGATGAATAATAATTATCAGCCATCCTCCTGTTCTCCGACATCAGAAGTGGGATACACGATTTATGCCCACATTTTCGAAAATCATTGCAACACTAGCTTTGTTTAAAAAAAAAAAAAAAAAAAGTTACAAGATTTTTTTTTTTTTTTTTTTAATTTGTGCAAGACATGTTTTCAATTTTAATACCCACACGTGGTCTTTCTTGAAAAGCTTGATTTACTTTTGTGTGTTTTGAATAAAAAGAGAAAGAAAGAAGGATTATTTTGTGTAGAGATGCGCTAAGGAGTGGTGAAAGTGGCCGTGATTTAATGGAGTTAAACTCAAACTCGAATCATTCAAAATAGTTAAGTTTAGTTAATTTACAATTTTGACTGTCAGTTGTTGGAGTTATGTGGTATGGTGGTGATGGTGAATTGCGTAAGCTTGGAGCTAAGGCTACGAGGGTTCCAAACTACTTGGTTTCCTTACTAAATGGTTATAGCATTGGGAGTGTGATGTCCCAGCACGGTTGTAATCTAATTTAATAGCTAGTGGTCTGATGTTTTCAGCTGCTGAGATTGACTATCTAGCACTCTCAGATCATGATGCTACTTGGGCATTGGCAGTAAGGGTTGAAAAAAAAGTGCGATATAGGTCTGCATGGTCTTAATATGGGAGGGACTACAACGGGGATAATACGAAATAATTTTATTCATGAAATTTATCTTGTCTCTTACATTTTCGAATATTCGGAAAGCGTCGGCGAGGCATTTGATTCCTTTCATGATGTTGTATAACTTTTCTATGTGCTGTGTTTACCCTCTAAGAAGGTGAAAATGCATAATTGTAATAATAAAACGGTATGGTTGACTGAAGGGATTTTTGGTATAATAGAGTCACCGAGTGACACTGAAGCTGGGCTAAGATGAGATGAGGACTGGCTCTGTAGAGGAGTGCGCTATTCGCCTATGCAGTGTATTTGCAGACATAGTGAATTAGTCGTTTGAATAAGGGGTTTTTCCTAGCAACTTAAAAATTTCTATAGTTACCATTCCTGTAGCCCGTGTTCAAAAAAAAAGGCGATTGATGTTGCACCGTCCTATAACATTGGTGCCAATATTAGCGGGAATGATTGGAAAGGTAATGGTGAAACGTCTCAAAAAAAATTCGATGCCAATGGTGTGCTCGTGGATGAACGATTTGGTTTTTGCAATGACAGCTCCACTTTCGAGGATTGTTTCTGTTTAAGTGGAATAGATAATGATAGCCTGAATGACAGGGTACCTATTGCTATTATTTTTCTGGATGTGACTAAGGCTTTTGACTTTGTGAATCATAAAATATTATTGGATAAATTAGATGGATATGGTGTTGCAAGAAGAGCTTATGAATGGATAGTAGAGTCGTATTTGAATGGACTGAAAATGTGCGCTGGGATTGCTAGAATGAAAAATAATACCAAAGGGTGTACGAATCTCCACTGGAATGTGATAAGTGGGGGGTACCTCAGAGTGTGTGGTATGTGTGGTGTATTAGAATCCTTCCGTTTGAACTGACTTCAAAAACGGAGGTTTTTAAATTCGCCGGAATATTTGTTTTCTTTTTGTAACTTGTATTGGTGACATTACGATAGCGACCATTGTTCGTTGTGTATTGTTTGCAGATGATAGAATAATGTTGAAGGAACGTAGGAATGGGAATTGAACGGCGCTTTGGAGGATAATTAATTGAATTAGTAATAATGACTTGGAAGTGCGCTTAAATAAAACTAAAATGATGCAGTTATGATCATGCGACGATGGAGAGGGTTGATGAGTTAAAGTTTTTGGGAATAATTTGCGACAGGAACTCTAATTTGAGGGTGCACATTAGATGTGTGTGCTGAATTGGACGAATTTGTGTATGCGTGGGGGTCCTTCCACTGTGATGTATGAGCATAGAGGATATGGGCGTATTTATTAGGAGATGTCAAAAATATTTCCAACGAGATTATGAGGTAAAGATGAGTGGGTCGGTTGGATGCACGCACGAGCTATGCATTTCAGAATGTCACAGTGGTACATGCATGAAAAGCGTTTGCGCTATGGCTGTAAAAGAAAAATGAACAATAAGCTGCCGACTGACCTCAAAAGGATGAGTTTGAATGTGTATAAGGAAGAGCTTAGTGAATTGCTTTTGGAAAAGTGCTATTGCGACGTTAAAGAATATTTGATTTATAAAAATGGGTTGTCTAAACGGCGAGGTGGCCATTTAGATGATAAACGGCGAGGTGGCTGTTTTGAAAAAAAAGGGGGTTGTCTAAAAGGCGAGGTGGCCATTTAGATGATAAACGGCGAGGTGGCTGTTTTGAAAAAAAGGGGGTTATCTAAAAGGCGAGGTGGCCATTTAGATGATAAACGGCGAGGTGGCTGTTTTGAAAAAAAAGGAGTTGTCTAAAAGGCGAGGTGGCCATTTAGATGATAAACGGCGAGGTGGCTGTTCCGATAATGGATGGACGGCGGCGTGGCCGTTTCAGCTGAGGGGAGTTAGCTTGGTGTATAGTGTGGTGGGTGTTTGGAACAGGTGATAGGATCAGTAGCGGGGTACTGCTGGAGTTCGGGTTTTATGAGACATAATTATGAGCGGTGAGTCTATTATGGCAAATGGTGCAGTGTGTTTTAGAAGTTGCTACTATGGATAAAGTTGGGCTATGCTTTAGTTGTGTCATGCTTGTTTTATTTGTAATGGTTGTGATATGCATGCTTTAGAATATGTGATTTGTGTGCTTGTGCTGATTGTCAGGATGAACGAGCGGATGTTCTGACGTTTATAAAATGTTTGTGCTTGATACATACTAGCGCCCGAGGACGGTCGCATGTCAGAATGGCCGTATTGGAGGGTCGATATTGAAAGAGTTCTTACTGTATGTAGACTCCGTGAAAAGAAACGTATGAGCTTTACTCTACGGAAGGTAGCCATCTTTATTTTAGATGTCAGAGTTGGACTTTGACACGCACGCATTTGTTGATTGTTCAAAATTCTCTCTCGCGTTAAATTAATTATCAGATTATAGCTTAGCTAATTTTTATTATTTGAGATAGGTAGGTAGTTTCTTAATCGTGATATTTAATTCGGTGATTGTGATATAGTTAGAACAGTAATTGTTCGATGCTAATGTACGTTGTGTTAAATCGTAACATCTAGTGCCATCCGGTGACTTTGCCTGCAAAGCACTATTAATAATGTTCGCGTAGTTGTTTGACGAATATGGAATACTAATTATTGGTGAATATTAGAGTAATTCGTGAGTTAACGTTTGGCTCAGAGGATAGATTATTATAAGGACATCCGTTAAGGTTATTTCTGCAGACGCTAGTGATTTAGAGTGTAATTGGAGATATACCGGCAGTTGAGATAATGATTAGTTTGAAGTGATAGCTTAGTGTGATAGTAACTTGAAGTTAACTTTGATAGTAGGTACCCGCTTTAGAATCGTATAACCCGGTTGGTAAAGAATCATTGATGACTCTCGTGTAATGTTGAAATGGATTAGACAATGAGTTGCCCATGAGATCGAATAGCTTACATTCTACCTGGTTTCTGTTGTGATCGCTTATTTGGGTGGATAGTAGTCGTGGCGCGTGTGGCGCACGATGCTATGGTGTTCTGTATGCAGATGTGCACAGAGTGGAGAAGGTAGAGCTATTGCGATATTCTGAATTAATAATGAGAAGTCAATTATAAGATCTGGTTTAGATCGTAAGAGAGTCGATGCAATGATCCTTTTAAGAGCGTTCATGAAGTTGTGATTGATTACCTTGAGATGATTAGATAACGGAGTAGGTCGTGACTTGATTGAGAGGTTGCAATAGCAATTGCGCCCTAATCACACGATGTAGTGTTTAGCTTAGGTTAGCTAGTTTAGAGTGAGGTGAGGGGTCGCTGTGAGGGGTGGTTGGAGGCGACCATAGGTAGGGTTAGGTTAGGGTGATCTGGTTGTGTTACGTTGATGGTTTCCATGTGCGATACGTTACTGAGAACTATTTGTAAAGAACATGGATTAAAGTACCTACTTATTAATTACTACCTTCTGATGTCGGCTAAAGATGAATAATAATTATCAGCCATCCTCCTGTTCTCCGACATATACAAGAGTTAATATAGTTCCATAATAATACTTTTTGGTGCCGGTGCCAATTAGCTTTAGCTGCGCGAATCGTCTAGACTTCATATTTTTATGGGACTCCACAATGGCACCTCATTGGCACCGACCCCAAAAAATATTATTATGGAACTATATTAACTCTTGTATACATAATATATTCGGTAATAAATTAAATTATTTTTCAATTTTTAGTGTTTATGTAACGAAGTCGGTTTTTATTTTTTTTGTAAAAAAAATTTATTTCACAATTTTTAGTGGCCCCATGGAATTATGCTATGACTGGTTAAAAATCTACTGTTTACTAAGCTATTACACTGATCGCGAGCAATTTACTCTTATCCGTTGAGGAGTTCCAGTATCTATCTTCGAAGATGTTCATCAGATCTTCACCAAATTGAAATGGGACCAACTTTGAAGTATACCCTTTCAAACAAAAAAAGAATTTTCAAAATCGGTCCAGGCGTTTTTGAGTAATCGGGGAACATACATAAAAAATAAAAAAAAAATAAAAAAAAAAAAGATTCCGACGAATTGAGAACCTCCTCCTTTTTTTGAAGTCGGTTAAAAAAGAGGTTATTATTCAAAATTTTTAGTTAATGTAATGGAGTTCCTATGTATATTAAGTAAATAAAAGTAAATCGTGCATTAAGTAATCATTAAATTATGCTCGATTCATTAAGATAGAATAATAAGCTTTGCTTATCAAAAATGTCTTTAGTGATGTTTTAAAACTGGTCATGGGTAGTTTCTTTATCTCATTTGATACTTTGTTATAAATATTAATTGCGAGACAAACTATGCTTTTTTCATTTCGCTTTTGAATTATTACTTAATAAGGTTGCGTATTAAATTAAGTGCTTCCGTAATTATTATTCTGTTATATAGTCGCATTACTTTCTAAGGGGATTTAACTAGTTGCATATATTTGATTATTTTGACCATTGATCTCACTTTTGTCAACTTTCTATTCGCATACTATTTCACTATCACTTTCAACATGATTAAGAATGTGCATTAAGTGTTAGGTGCAAAACCAATCAAATAAGAGCAATCTTTTTAAAAACCTTTCATACATTGAAGCCAGAGAAAGCCTTGCTGCAGCCGAGTGTGCTCGGGCCTAAGTTGGAAGACCCGGGTTCAAATCCTATTAAATAATTGAACACGGGAATTAAATAATTGAAAATAGAAGGTCGGAATGGAAGGCTACTGGCTAAGCCAATTTGGGAATTTATGATTTCTCACCAAAAACTTAACTTAAAAATGGACCAAATCTGGTCCATTTTAGAAATCTATCCTGCCGATATTCGTGCAGCCAAAAGATTATACGTATTGTAGGTATTGGTGCGATGCAATGGCGCATAAAAAGCGATAAGGGTCTAGAGATAGGTAAGTATGGTTTTCTTAAACCACCATACCCTACCGCGGCACCTCACTTTTTTTTATTTTTTTTATTCAGATACAAGTTAGCCCTTGACTGCAATCTCACCTGATGGTAAATGATGATGCAGTCTAAGATGATAGCGGGCTAACCTAGAAGGGGTATGTCAGTTTTTATTAAACCCATGCCCCTTACTTACTATGATGTATCAACTATCATTATCATCAACATCCCATCGCCGGCTCACTACTGAGTACGGTCTCGGAATGTGTTTGTGAGTCTACCACGCTGGCCAAGTGCGGATTACCAGACTACACACACCTTTGAGAACATTATGGAGAACACTCAAGCATGCAGTTCTCCTCACGATGTTTTCCTTCACTGTTAAAGCAAGTGATCAGCTATCAGCACATATTAATAATATAGGTATGTATGGTCGCAATTCGCGGTCAATAAACAAAATAAGCTCAACGAGTTTCGACTAAATTTTTGGGAGTAATTATTGTAGGCATACAAAACAACTAATTAACTATGTTTAAATAGTAGAAGATAAAAGAGATTACGTAGCTGTGAAACATACTAAAATAAGATATTAGATACATTAATATTTAGATACCTTCCTAGTGCCTTTGCCCTTAGATACCTTTCTTAACTTGACAGAGTTAACAGGTAACAAAAACCTGAAATAAGTTAAAAATCATATTTTCTTATTTTGCTAGGGCGTTCGTCTTCATAATGTCTTTTTTAGATGAAATAACTAGAATACTCCGCAGTGAACTAATTTTCCCTGTCTCCGTATTTCAACGAAGTCGGTATGACTGCGAAGAAAACTAGATGTTCTTGTAATAAAAATATTTTCCTTGTATTATGAAATAAAACCAGCTGAAAATCTAGTCTTAGCTATTTTTAATGTAACAGAGAGATCTGAAATAATGGATGTTGGCACCTTCTTAACTTGTGACCTGAAGCAAAACTTTTAGTATTAAGTAATATTAGGTATGATAAGACACCTAAGGTACACTCTTTCGCATTTATAATAAATGGATTAGTATGGATTAAGGGGTACCTAATCTATACAATCAATGAAAAAACAAATAATTCAATAGTCTTATTTTGTTTTAGGTCACTTTAAAATGATTGCATCATATCAACGGGCTGACTTGACGAATTAGGGATTACTGTGAATTTGCGCACGGTTAAGCTTTATGAACATTCTTGCAATTCTTTATACAAATGCTCTAAAGAACCATTGAAAGTCAAAAATACAACAACTACTTAAAAGCGCTCTATAAAAAGAAACAGAAAAATTAATAAAAGTGTCTTATTTTGTTTTAGGTCACTTTTATTCCGAACATGCCATTATTTTCATCCACAAATAGCGTATTTTACGTGACGACAAAATGGTTGCATCATTTCAACGACCGAGCTGACTTGACGAATTAGGGGTTACTGTGAAAGTGAGTGCGATTCGGCAAAAGCCTTATTAAACATTCTAGCAAGTCTTCACGTTCGAGCCTCTAGAGGGCCATCGTTGCTGGGAACACCTCACGTTTTGAGGTCAATGTCGACCGCTTTGTATGCAAAATAAAAGTTAAGCTTTTCAGAGGCTCGAGACGTTCGGCTCGATACAAACTACATTGTTGATAGGTGGAGACTACAGATATTTGTAAAGTTCAACATTCAAGATGAAACAGTGAAGGGGTACCTAAAGTAATCTAGCTCTGGCAGACCTCCAGAATATTTGACCTTCAATAATAATAATTATTATGTTACACAAACTAGCTGACTCGTCCAGGTTTCGTTTGGGTTAAATTTCTGGAAACCTTTTCTTAATGAGGGTCTACATTGTAGAGAAAACCTACATATTATACAAAATCTCGAGTTTCTAGACCCGACGGTTCGAGTTACGTTCATACACTTAGAAGGATCTAGTTCTAGACTATCTAGTCAACTTATACTTTATTAACATAAAGTATATATACTTTACTATATTATGTGAAGACAATAATACCTATCTATTATAAGTTAATTTTATAAATTCATATTAAGTTCGTAGTCTACAACAAGTTCTTATACAGCCAGGCCTTAAACATCTGAAAATTTAGGCCCCGTTAAAAAAATCGAGTATGTACTTGGCTACTTTTTTATCCCTTGATTGCGATCTCGCCTGGCGGTTTCATTAACCTTTATCTACCCCTTATCGGTTTCAACACGATATCGTACCGAAACGCTAAAACCACAGTAGGTATACGTATATCGTAAAGCTGTGGCTGAAACACTTAGCGGCTTTGCTTTGTCGGTAGGGTAGGGGGTTTGTCGTAGCCTGCCACTAGACCAGACCAGAGATGATTTAGAAATTATAAATTCACAAATCCTTTAATATCACAGAGGTCGTCAAATCACAAACTATTTATTTTCTTAGTATTATCAAGTTGTTTTGAAAAATAAAATAAACTTAGGATTAGGTACCTATTTAGTGCAATACATACCTACATATCTACTCATGTGCCTACATAGTAGCATACCTGTTACATTAAATAACTGCTAATTTGATTTTATTTTTCGTACGTACATTATTTAATTTAGCTTAAAACAGCAATAGGTTACTGGTGAAGAATATAATAATAATATGTATTATTATTTAGATAGGGCTATATCTACACTGCGGAAAATAATCGCCCGAATTTTGATTTTTAGCACATGTTACTTATAACTTTTTAGTTAAGCACATAAGTAATTATTCCAATAAATAATCGTTTCTAATGTATCAATATACCTTATTTTCATATGTTACAGAAATACGACAAAATATTCATGAGAAAATATTTTCAATGCGCATACCTATACTTCAGGCTTTTCGGCAGAGTAGGTGCCTATTACCCACTCAGTAAAATTAAAGGAAATTCCTATTTTATTTTTTAAACTTGTTAAGAAAAATAAATGCCACAAAAATTGAGGACAACCTATATACAACGGTATATTCATTGCACCAATATTTTAAAGCCGAGTGACTCGCATTATCCAATGGTCTCGACAAATCTCAGCACTATTGTGGTAAACCACTCATGTCACGGCGTAATCTCTAAGGAGAAAATAAATGGACCAAGAATTTTCCAAGCCGTTGGAGAAAATTTATCCTCAAAGTGAATTAAACTCAGCTTCAGTTTGAATACATTGTTTCGCTAAGCTTGAATAGGATAAAAATAATGACACAAATATTCTTTATTATAAGGAAATCAAACTAAATTTTCTTGTTTAAAAAAAATAAACAATGGAGCTTTACTAAACCGTAATAATAAATATGCTGTTATATTTACTTGACTATTTGTCGGTTTATATCTTCATTTGCGCGTTAAGGATATAATATAAGGAATACCGGAATAGGAAAATTCTGTACATCTTGTACAGAAGGTTCCTTTCGGTTAAGAGCTTTACGTTTCATATGAAAATTTTAAGTTAAATTGATCAGCTTACGCTTGATCTAAGAGTATAAATTACGAGTAAAAATAGAAAATTATTAATATTAAGTATCACTATCAATGGAAATATGTACATAAGCAAAAAGCTGCACGTTTTATAAATGCCATGACTTTGTCCAGGAGGTTAGGGTTTTTATCCAAGAAAATTGATTTTCATTATAAATATCTACCGAACAGCATGGTCTCAGCCATTCAATATTCATAACCCCTTAACTGTCTTTTTCACTTAGGCTTGGACAGGTAAAAAGGCCGATAGACCTCCATTATAACGGAGCAAAACGACCATTTCATTCCGGGTTGGTTTCCCGGGCGGTCCCGTAAAAAGTACGATAAGAAAGTGGACGCATTAAGGCCACTCTGAATATATTCTGTGTTACAATACACGTGTTATGTTTCCTTTTGAAAATACGTCTTGTCATTGTTATCACAACCTGTTTTCGTATTGCTCTGAATATTATGTTAATATTACGTGTGCTTAGATAGAGGTGTGGGTGTCGTATTAAAGCATATTTTTGCTTTTATTCCACTTGGTTCACTGGTTATGTAGGTTGGATGATTTTGTTAAATCTCGTGGCCTCTTAAATCAGAAATTAGAGTAGTAAGTCCCTTATTTTTTTCGTGAGTAAATCTCTTACTGACTATAAGAAAACTAGAAAAGAGCTGATAATCTTCAAACAGTTGAACAGATTTTCTTGGATTAAAGCTAAGAACACTGTAGATCACGCCACCTTTAAAGCAAAAAAAACAAAATCAAAATCTGTTCATTCGTTTAGGAGCTACGATGCCACAGACAGATACATAAACACACAAATACACACGTCAAACTTGTAACACCCTTTTTTTGGGTCGGGGGTAGTTTTTCACTTAATTGAAGGGGAAAAAGGAATATTAGTCATAATTAACAATGCTAATATTCTTTTTTTTTAAACAAATAAAACAAATACAAACACACAAACAAACAGATACACACGTTAACTTATAACACCCCTCTTTTTGGGTCGGGGGTTAAAACACCACGGTGTCCCACGCATCAGTGGTGGTGGATGGATTACGGGCTAAGAGGTAGAGCTCGTTCACGCAGCCCAGCCAGCTAACTCATCTCCAAGTTAGTCAAAGAATGGCTTGGATAAAATAGTTCCACTATGACATCCTAAAGCAATAAATAAAATCTAGACTTCAGTAGTCCCACTTGAAAGTTGAAAGGCAAACAAACTCAAAACTTTAACTTTTATACGCTGACGAAATCAATACAATATTGTATCGCAAGTAGTTTTTGATGTCGAGACTTCATACAGAGAGAATTATTATACTTACTTTTCTTTATCTTGGCTGACACATTTTTAATACTTATTACATAAGATAATATAACTCAATTTACGGTTTACCCCCCATAAAGTCTAAGCAGGTCCATTAATTTGTCGGTATAAGTTATGGGAAAAGCTTAATAATTGCTGAGTAGCAGAGTATGACCATTATT
The DNA here is from genome assembly GCF_902806685.2 of Maniola hyperantus. Classification (NCBI taxonomy): domain Eukaryota; kingdom Metazoa; phylum Arthropoda; class Insecta; order Lepidoptera; family Nymphalidae; genus Maniola; species Maniola hyperantus. Next base: position 11,345,402 of record NC_048543.1, read on the forward strand.
GCAGAATAAAACAAAAATGTTTACGAAATAATGTGTTCAAATTAAAAAAACCGGCCAAGTGCGAGTCGGACTCGCACACGACGGGTTCCGTACTATCGTAAAAGATATACTTTTTTGTAGAGCACTGCAAGTTAATGACAGACTGCATCTCCTATAGGTATGTGATTTAGTACGAGTAAATTATTTTTCGTAAACACATATTTTTTTGTGATGTGAGCACAAATTCATGGTTTTCGGATCTTTTCCTTTGCTAGTGCTATAAGACCTACCTACCTGCCAAATTTCATGATTCTAGGTCACGGGAAGTAGGTACCCTACAAGTTTTCTTGACAGACATGACAGTTAGACTGAAAAAGGGGCAGACGGACAGACAGACAGACAACAAAGTGATACTATAAGGGTTCCTTTTTCCTTTTGAGGTATGGAACACTAATCCGAACCACGCTGCACGCAGCGCAGTCGCGGCAGCAATGTAGCAGGACATAGCTGCCTAGCTCGGATTGTAATGTCATATAAGCTTATAGAGATTGTATGTAGTAGTGCCTCGACAGGACTGTGACAGCTGGTGACAGCACTGTTGCGGCAGCGCTGCTGAGTGCAGCGTGGTTCGGAATCATACCTTTAAACTTAATACAATACAGTAAGTAATCAATTCATAAGTCTGTGCCAGGCTGTGCCAACATCTACGTTCCTGGCACTGCCCTCCAATGAGCTGGAATCTAAAGGAAACGAATAACATTCATAACATTATATTATAATTCCTTCCTTCCTAACCCATGGGATTTGAATACGAGATGTCAAAACAACGTTATTTTCTTTTTAGGACAGTGAATCACGAGGCCCGGATGGAATATGCTAGCAGCATCCGTGGTTTCATACGAGAATAGCTTTGATTTTGATTTGCCTATTTTTAGTTTTTTGTATGATTTTATTTTCTGAGGAGTTGCTACTCAAGTTACTGTTTTGATTATTAAATAGTCTTCCACGAATTTTGTTTTGAAAATTTACCTTTAGTGGGTAACTAAGTAGAACAAGCAGAGGTAATGAGAATTCACTTACAAAATTTATGCCTCTATCATGTTGGGTAGTACTTAGGTAGGTAGTAGGTATACTGTGTCAAGAAAGAGATAGGCCATTTCACAGGTAGCCTGTGAAATATCACGTAAAAAACCTTTTCATAAGTAACATTTGGTGCCTCACTTAAAATAGACTGCGAAAAATCACTAAGTAAAATCTCATCTATGACGGTTATCGATTCAGATCGATAACCGTCGATAACTTTAGCCAAGATGCTAAAGAACGCGCGAGCGAGAACACTCGCATCGCTATGAGTTAGAAAGTGAAAAACACGACAGTTATGAGTTCAATAATTAATGTAGCAAGCAATTGTTTGCTTTATTTAACGGGAAGCGAATGTTCGCACTTTAAATCATAAGTGCGAAATTCACTTTCCGTAAAAAATATATTTGAAATAATGCTTTGAAATATAATCTTGATAATAATTTCTAGCTAAATTAATGTAGCAAACCGTTGTAGGAACAATATTTGAAAAATCACTTTTCGTGAAAAATATCGCGTGAAATCACTGCTAAGAAAAATGATAGATTCAACATATATGAAAATGGTTTGAAAGTAGCAATAATGCCCATCTCTGCAAGGAACGCTACGTAAAGCTACGTAAACATGAATTGATCAATTGTGTTGACACTAATGAACCAGATGACTGATGCTCTCCCGTAATGAGGCTAGCGACTAAGTTATTTTTAACTCAGGCTTTCCTTTTTAGGAAAACATTTTACGTGCTCCGTTACTTATAAAAATAAAAATGTCACGCGGGTGATTAGATATTTTTTTAAACAATATACACATAAGTAATATTAGATTTAGAATAGCCATTTTATCTGAGACGTTTATCTACCCGATAGTAAAATGAATTTTATGATCGAGTTATACTTACACTTTACTTTTCACTTCGATTGCGAGGAAATGAAACAAATATACTATTATTAAATATATTAATATGGTTTTCGTGTGGACACTATTTGACAGATGTCTTATTGCTACCATTTAGTTCCGAGTATGCTCACATGATGCTCCCTGCAGCTATCAGGGCCAAAATTGCGAAAGTCAATCGGCAATAGGTACTTGTTTCAGTTTAAACGTTCATTTTAACGAGTTTGGTAAACATCAATTGAATCAATCATCACAATGAGTCACATTCGTTCAAAATTGAAACATTCGTTATTTTCAGCACTTTGTTTTTAATTCTGGTGCAGAACTACAGGAATAGATTGTGTCAATGAACGCGTAAGCATAAATTCAAATTGACGTAAATATCCTACAAATGCGACAAGTCCCGCAACATTTATTTACATAATAATTACTCTTTTTTTACACTTCTTGTATGTTAATTATAGCTATATATATTTTATATAGGTAAGTATAATAATATATTTATAGCTATAATTATTATCCTCAACGAACAAGATGTCTTGAGGTGACATTGTGATACATTGTATCAACGAATGCGTTAACATCAATTGTGTTGACAGTAATGATCAAAATGAGCGACGTGCTTGCTTAATTAAAATTATCACTATGTTATTTTGGTTTTAAGCAAAATTTGATATAAAGAGGAAATTTTTGTATAACTCAAACTGCTTATGTGCGTTAATGTGGATTCACCAACCATTTACAAAACAACCTTGTATCTTATAACAGCTTGCTTTACTAAATTAGCGCCCATTAAGATTGATCGTTTGGTAAATATTGTTTGATCAACAAGTTTAAGTAAATGAAGTAAAAATTTTACTTCATTAACGTGAACCGGTTTAGTAGTGATTGACGCCCTAGTAATAAAGCATAGACCTCTAATTAATCTAAGTAATAAAGATCGTCTTCAAGAACGACTTTCGTTCAAATTATTGGAATTGATTATTGAAGGCATGAAATAGTAATTAATAAGTAAAGTAATTATACTTATTGGAGATATTTTGTCACTCAGAAGACCGCTGTGTCACTTGCACAAGTCATAATAAAGTATATTGCGGTAATAATATTATTGTCTTAAGTCAATAAAGCGAAATAACAATAGATTGAGGTCATAATGTCATTGTCTGGTTCTTATTAATCTAAGTAGGTATAATTAAATGTTATGTAATTTTACTCCTAAAATAGTGTAAGTAGATAAAGATTTTCTAAAACATTATAACTTGTCACACTCACTTTTGAACTAAGCTTTTACATGAACTTATCATCCGTTAAAAATGAACAAAGAAATCGGATCCGAAATATTATAACCTAATATTATATATACTCCCAAGTCCCAACATACCTAGGGGCTAAGCAAGCAAGCGACTAAACTCGTCTCGCATCGCGTTAGGTATTTATAGCCTTGGAATGCATCGCCCACCAGCTATAATATCACCACTGTCAAGTTCATTACTCACTCATCCCGCCACACAATACTCTACCTTTAGTTCTTAAACCTTGAGCATAAAGGCCCTTTTCCTGTTTCAGCCTTCAGTGAAGCAGAATCTGTGTCTCAAATCTACATTTTTTATTCAGTTATCAACCTTACGACGGTTTCACTGAAGGATGTAAATTATGATAGCAAAATTTTCTCAGTGAAAGCAGAAGAAATATTGGTATAAATATTTGGAATTCGACATTTTAAAGGAACGTCCTAGTTAGAGTTTTAAGGAATCATTTATTATGACTGCGTATCCGAACAACATTCTCTACTTCTGAGTTTATTTCTTCTTTTCAGTGAAATCTGCTTTCCAAGCCCGTTGTAGTCTTGACACAATTATCATCAGAGCCATAAATTGGCCTACATGAAACTATTATTTATGAATTTAATTTTTCAGCTGAGGGTTTTTGGCTACATACTTCACACATATAAGAAGGTTTGGTTTACAATTTAATTATCCCCAATATTCCTACCTGATAAAATTGTTAAACAAAGTAAGTATTCGTAAACAGCGAATGCCCCATAATCCCTATATTGTTGCCGCCAGCTATAAATACCGTTCTAGGTGTGTGTGTCTAAGCTCCTTACGTCTTGCCGCCACTTTCTCAATAGAGTTTATGGACTTTACAGAGACGATTCCGTTGTCTTTCTCTAAACTAAATTTAGAGTATCTGCATCCTTTTCTTTTTAACAATGCTAAAAAGGGACAGAACATGAACTTTACATATAAAGACTCTAAATTTTAGTGCACGCTACAAATTTAAATAGTAGGCTCGCGAATGTGCGCTAAAATCACGGGTTTTCTTTTACCATCTAAAAATAAACGTCTGTCCTTTTCATATACCATTAGTAAGAAGAGGATGCGAATACTCTAAAATTAGGTTGTGCTCAGAATCAAGCAAACCAACATTTTAAGTAGAAGTCAAAAGGGTAAGTATGGCATGCTTAGACATTTATCATGATCTTGTATCATGGTTGTGATAAAAATACCGTATGGATTTTGTTGTACGTGAGAAAATACCGTATGGATTTTATTGTATGTCAGGGTTATTTTGTTACTTACATATTGTTATGAAGTTACAGATAACGCTCATGTTTAATTTGTTATAAAATTTGTATAAGTGAATATATCTGATAATAGATTTTGTCATAGACAAAACCAGAAATGAGAATTTAATGTGTGACCAAAAGTTATTAGAAGATTATTATTTTATTATATTCTTCATTTTTAGGGTTCCGTACCTCAAAAGGATCACTTTGTTGTATGTCTGTCTGTCCGTATGTCCGTCGTGTCTGTCAATAAAACCTATAGGGTAGGTACTTCCCGTTGACCTAGAACATGAAATTTGGCAGGTAGGTATGTCTTATAGCACAAGTAAAGGAATAAATCCGAAAACCGTGAGTCTGTGGCTACATCCATATATTTCCATTTTCAAAGTAAGATAACTATACCAGTGTGGTATCATATTATGAAAGGGCTTTACCTGTAATTTCTAAAATAGATTTTTATTTATTTTTATGCATAAAAGTTTTTGATCGTGCAAAATGTCAAAAAAAAACTACTGTAGTACGCACAGATTAGAAAAAATTCTCTAATCTGTAGTAGTACGGAACCCTAGGTGCGCGAGTCTGACTCGCACATAGCCGATTTTTTTTCTCTTAATTCTAAACTATTACCTTAACTTTAGCATTACTTTTTGTACTGAACCCGGGCGCATGTGCTTTTGGTGTGGTTTAGCTTTCAATTTTACAGCGCGAAATAAAATTCATTATTCGTACGATAACATTACCGCAGTGCGGGTTGACCCGAAGACAATCGCTATCATTTTCGATAGTACATAACCGAAATAATATTGTACATGTTACTATAGGGAAGAAGCAAAAGATTATTTATAAGAGAATTATTAATTTATTATCCACTAGCTGATTCCCGCGACATCGTCCGCGTGGATTTAAGTTTTTAAAAATCCCGGGGGAACACTTTGATTTTCCGGGATAAAAAGTAGCCTATGTCACTCTCCAGTCTCGGTCTCTAACTATGTATATCCCTGTTAGAAATCACGTTGATCCGTTGCTCCGTTGCGACGCGATTGAAGGACAAACTAACAAACAAACACACTTTCGCATTTATGGGTAGTGAGGTAGTGGTATCAGTATCAAAAGTGTGTATAACTCTCTGTCTGTTACATTTTTACTGAAATGCTGAACCGATTTTGACGAAATGCACAGAGCTAGCTCGCATCCTGGAAACGGACTTCATAATTATATACCAACGCTTGTCTTATGAGGCTCTCGGGATTTCACAATAACTTATATCTACGGGGACGAAGTCGCAGATATTACCCTAGACATGAATATTTTTATTCTCCACCAGAGATATTGGCTCGGCTTACTTCAATGCGGCAATAGGTAGATATGTAATATGTATTTACATTTGTAAATCGAAAATGCTATCGGTACGAGCCATGAGCGTGGTCAGGATTTTTGCTCATTTTCTGGCAAAAGGAGGTGACAATGTGTTTTCATATTCCAGTTTCGACAATTTTATTAGATTATGCAAATGGAAGAAATATCGCCGAGTTGTGTTGATATCGGACAATGTATTTTATAGTTTTTCGGGAATTCTTGTTAGGTACCTACTGATTTTCATCTATGTCTGTTTATCCAGTTACTTATATGAAAATTGCTGAATTTTGACGCAGTGTTGTAGTGTCTCATACTTATGTAGTTTTAAATCCGTAGTTTTGTTTTCTTTTGTAACCTGTGCTTGCTTCTTTCATTTATTGAAAAAGTGATGAGAGGCAGAGATGTGACTTGGATAATGTCTTCTTCATAATTATGTAACAAGTAGGTAAAGGTATCACGAATGTAGATATTAATTTTGGCCGTAATAAATAAATAAATAAAAAAATAAAAATCTTTTTTATTCGTATAAACTTTAACAAGTACTTACGAATAGTCGGATGCATCTACCACTGGTTCGGAATGCCTTTCCTACCGAGAAGAACCAGCAAGAAACTCGGCGGTTGCTCTTTTCAAATATTTAATATAGGTACAAGATTATGCCATGTATAAAATAGTATTTGCAGTCTTGTGCGTTGCTGGAACGAGCTGCAGGTCAAATCCACGCTCTTTTATCAGTTAGATAATCTTCAATTGTGTAATATGCTTTTTTCAGGAGCATATTTTTAATAGACTTTTTAAACTTGTGCAAAGGTAAGTCCAAAATAGTTTGCGGGATTTTATTATAAAAGATTACGTACTACATATAGTACGCGACAGGTCGAGATGGCAATCGAGGAGGGAACGCCCCGCACGCCTGTACAGTCTCCGCGCTACCCCGGTGCGGGCGAGCGCGGGTGACGGGCATCCCCCCGCCTTATATCCCGATTGCCATCTCGACCTGTCGCGGACTATAGGCAGATATTTAAACGGATAGATAAATGCTCCAACATCAACGGGGTAGATAGACAATTACTGTTTGTATAACTTATCGCTATGGAATTCACAAGCTGCACTTAGCTACACATATTTCTTATCTATAATAAGTACCTACTTCGTAATATGCACTTGGTTATTCTAAGAAAAAAACTGTACCGTGAGCCAACAACTAGATAAACGGTAAACATCTGATCATACTACGCAAGCGTCGTGACTTCACACGCAATACAGAACAATTACCGGTCTCGAAGTACAATTACTTTCTTCTGATTTGTTAGGTACATGGTTTCCAGTCACTCAGTCGGTGCCTATAAGGTTCGAATGTCGAGGGAGTTACACAAAAATAATGAGGAGTAGACGGTTCGAATGGCTAATTGGTGGCTCCAAAAAATATTATTAGGTATATAACACGACTCTTGTAGGTATACATAGCATTACATTATTATATCAATATATAAAAGGAAGAGCTGACTAACTGACTAACTGACTGACTGACTGACTGATCTATCAACGCACAACTCAAACTACTGGACGGATCGGGTTGAAATTTGACATGCAGATAGTTGTTACGACGATCTGCTAAGAAAGAAATTTTTAAAATTCTACTCCTAAAGGGGTAAAATAGGTTTTTGAAATTTGTGCAGTTCACGTGGACGAAGTCGCGGGAATAAGCTAGTTCTGTAATAAATTAGATTATTTTGTAATTTTTAGTGTTAACCTAACCTAACCTTATATTATAATTGACCTAATTATGCGCTTCCGCATAAACAACAATTTTTAAATCAAGAGTAAATAGTATATTTGCATTTTCAGTGCATTGTGAAAAGCTTTATGCATTTGTTTTATTTACTTTTGACAATAAAAGCAAAATTAACTTCGACTTCGAAATTTAATTATATTCATTTCCTAGAGTTTCTCACAATTATAAACAGTTTAAAATTTTAAATACGAATATCAACGGTTAAATAAACTTTTAGGGAAGAAATTTCGTATTTTCAGTGCACTTATTATCGAAAGTGCAGTGCCTGCGCTACTCCAATGAAACAAGGGCTCTCCACTGCAGATCCGGGCACAGCTTTATATCATCTTAATGGTGGCTTTTCAACTTTTTATTGTTATCATAGCGGTCTCGGATCGGAAAAGCAGTTAAGATTGAATTTCCCTATTCCTATATTTCATCAGTTATCTACAGTTTTTGTTTTTTTTATACGACATCACCAATACTTTGCTAAGGACATTTCATACGGCTGTAAGACTTACACGAGGCGCAAAATCCTTAAAAAGCGGCACAGGGCCAAAAACCGGCCAAGTGCGAGTCAAGCTCGCACAACGAGGGTTCCGTACTATCGTAAAAGATATACTTTTTTGTAGAGCACTGCAAGTTAATGACAGACTGCGTCTCCTATAGGTATGTGATTTAGTACGAGTAAATTATTCTTCGTAAACACATCTTTTTTTTGTGATGTGAGCACAAATTCATGGTTTTCGGATCTTTTCCTTTGCTAGTGCTATAAGACCTACCTACCTGCCATTTGCCATATTTTTTTGACATTTTGCACGATAATTCAAAAACTATGATGCATAAAAAATAAATAAAAATCTGTTTTAGAATGCACAGGTGAAGACCTTTCATATTATAATATCCCACTTGATATAGTTATCTTACTTCGCAAATTGAAAATACTAATTATTGGCTTATAACCACAATTTAATTTTTTTTGTGTGATATAACCACAAATTCGCGGTTTTCAGGTACTTCTCCTAATACCAGCTATATGATCCACCTACCTACCAAATTTCATGTTTCTAAGTCAACGGGAAGTACCCTGTAGGTTTATTGACAGACCGACAGACAGACAGACAGACAGATAGACAACAAAGTGATCCTATAAGGGTTCCGTTTTTCCTTTTGAGGTACGGAACCCTAAAAATGCGTGAAAATGCCAGTGGCGTGAATATCATTAAACGAGCCTTAATTACACTCCTTATAGTTAGGGAACGTTGTGGTTGTGGGGAGAGTGAGTGGCGCTTATTTACGTAGTATAATAGTTAGTCATCATCATCATCAACCGATAGACGTCCACTGCTGGACATAGATCTCTTGTAAGAACTTGCACACGCCACAGTTTTGCGCCGCCTGAATCCAGCGGGCTCCCTGCGACGCTTCTGATGTCGTCCGTCCACCTAGTGGGGAATAGCTAGTATTCTTTGCTAATACTAAATGTAAATTACTGGTCGTTATGCGGTTTCCCGTCGCGAATCCAGCGTGCAACATTAATTAATTATACTGTCAAAAATGCTGCAGAAGTAGCTAAACAATTTGAACAATACGATTCGCATAGCGTGTACATAGTTGAAAAGAAGTGAAACGCAATTGCGAGAATTGATCTCATTTTATTAAATGAAGCACCTTGCAGTCGAGCTTGGACGATTTAAATCGTCCAAGCAGTCGAGTAATTCAATAATTAAATTACAGAGTCGATTGTGTTTGGCGCAGTTTGAGTGAGAAATTATTTGATTCGATTTTGTTTATTTACCCTGTGCCATGTTTTTGAAGCTGTTTAAATTTCAACTTGATATGTGGCCACCACGGCCACTTTGACTATTAGCACGCGATTACACCTGTAAGTTTTGTTTACGTACCTAATTAGCTTACAGTACGTGGCAGAAAGTAATGTACATCGACCTTTACATGGAGATAGCAGATTTGTAGAGCGTTGTCTCTGTCGTTGAGACTGACAAAACGTCATATAAGTAGGTATTAGTGACAGAGACACTCTACAAAGCCGAAATGTTATTCTAAAGGCCGATGTACATTACGTATTTAATTGACAACTTTACTAAGGTAAATGACACTTATAAGAGTGCTAACTGCTAACATTAATATAAACGGGTTTGAATATTTTAGTAACATTAGTTTAGTTTTTGCATCTAGCTGCACTCCAGGCTCTATATTAACATGTCGGTGACGAAGCTTGAATTTAAAGTTTTTTTACTTAAAAATTAAGGAATACTCTCCAGAGCTCAGAGGAAGAAACGGAAGATGGCACTCGGGGTGGGGACGCCCCGCACACTCGCACAGCCCCCGCGCTAACTTGGTGCGGGATTACGCCGGTGACGTGCTAGTGTGCGGGGAGTCCCCCCACCTCATACCCCGATTGCCATCTCAACCTGTCGTGGACTATAGGTATCTGGTAGATACATAAAGGCAAAATATATGTATAATAGCTATCTCAGACTTGATTTCTTGAAAAGTAGGTGAGCGATTTGAATGAAGCCTTTAGCATGGTAATCCTATAGACTCAATGAAGCTCGGCTTTGGACGTAGTTTCTCGATGTTTGTGATGAATGCATTAGCATTCGGCGTCAGCTCTCGACCAATGCAATTAAAAACTCTGCAAAATAAAGGCAGTGGGAGTGACAGTTTTTTACAAAACGTCGTCGCCAATCTTTTTCGTACCTACCTACCTTTTTTAAACGACTTTAAAAAAAGGAGGAGGTTCTAAATTCGTCGGAATCTTTTTTTTAACATATGTATATTTCTAGTTAATGCGCGACTCGTTTCTTAGCGAATGTCCACGTCATCACCATATTTTAGCTTGATCCGTCCAGTAGTTTGAGCTGTGCGTTGATATATGAGCCAGTCAGTCAGTCAATCAGCTTTTCCTTTCGTATGTTTAGGTTACTAGACGATGCCCGCGAATTCATCCGCGTGAATAGAATACCCAGGTGTTTTAAAAAATCCCATGGGAACTCTTTGATTTGTCGGGATAAAATAATAAAACCTTATGTAGTTATCTTTCTCCAGGATGTAAACTATTTCTGTACTAAATAGGTGATGTTCGCAACTTAGGTTGCAGTCGATTATTAATTTCGTATAAAATGTACCTGTTTTTGTTACGGGCCGTTTCTCATTGAGATTTTAGAAAAAAAATCGTCGTATCAAACTTCGTGCTTTTCAAACACACATTTTGACACTTCGATGATTTATCGCTTCAGTAGCATCCGTAGCATCCATACAATAGAATTTATTACTAGCTCGATTGGGAAAAGCCTCTATCTGAAAGATCTAATTCGGTGTGTGTGCGTAGAGCCTATATTATGCGAGCCGAACCGAATACCGACACTACAAAGGTTATTTACCACCACCACAGAGTCCAGAATAGGTATAGCAATAATATAGGGACCGAACACCGCCGCGAAGATTGTGTAGTAAACATCAGTGCACGTTTTCGACAAAACATCGACAAATAAAAACATTGAATTGATCGTAGTATGTACCCGTTATCTACATTAAAGTATGTCGTTACACCACGAAATAAGCTTAAAATCATCAGTGCACGTTATTGTAAAAACACGCATTTCCCGCGTTACTGATTAATTTACATTGCGTTATAGTTTAATTGTTGCATGGGACGCTAGAGATAAGTTCTTTCGAATCATTATAAAACAGGTGCGTTGCTAAAACTTAGCGTTACGCCTATCTCGCAGTAGGTATACCATTTCTGCCCAATTAATTATAATTCTATGGTTGTTACCTATTATACATGTTTTGTTTCAGACTAGTCTCCTAATCTTAGAGGCAGAGTCCCTTAAGTGGTCCGAATTCAAGTCTCACAAACTTTACTACTCCCTTGTTTTATTATTTCCATTAAAGCAAGCAGTTCCAAAGGATTTCTTGCAATTTCTTGGAATGCCTTCAAGCTTCGCGTAAACTTGCCGTCAACTTAATTGAAATTCGATTCTGAACAGAATTAGGTTCTCGGAGGGTACTGAGAGAACGATTGCTAGGTTGTAAATAAATTAATGGAATTCTTAGGATGCATTTTCAGTGAAGTATAGCGAATCAGATTGTTGAGAGCTGTCTAAAATTGGAAAGTCATATTTTAACGGGATTGATCTATTGAACACATAATATGTATGTAATTATCCGTACCGCTTCAGTGAAAACGCACCCCTAGTATCCCTGTCCACTGCACACAAGCAGAGCAGAGCGAAGATGTGTAAAGCAGATCACTGCTTAACAGATCTTCACGCCACGCCATTTATTGTTATCATCAGACATTTTTTGATAGACTGCACTACGTCCGCTTTAGTTTTGGTTTTAAATATCCTAGCTGATGCTATAACTCATAACGCCTCTAGCTCTCTTATCGGGAGTTACATTTTTGTTTCGTTTGCCAGTGCTTACCACTGCACCAGGTCAAAGTTAGAGTTACCTACAGTCAAGAAAGTGACTTTTGAAAAACATTTCTTTCCTATATAAAATGTAATAAATATTTTAAAGCCCAAATAGCCGAAGCGAGTAAGCTATTTACGAGTAGCTTTTAGGTGGAAGTTATGAAAGCCTTGACCTTATTAAAACCGCACGAGCTGCATAAGCTACGGTAGAAGGTTAGATAAGTAAGTTGATGCATCAAACTCGTTTATTTTACGATCTGAAGAAGTAGCGATGAATTTCTTGGAACCGTTTCAATTTTTGCTGTAGGTAGTTAGGTACACTTGGCTTGGTGGCTTTTCAATATACTTACAGTACGCGGCCAAAAGTAATGTACATCGACCTTTAGAAGGAGATAGCAGATTTGTAGAGCGTTGTCCCTGTCGTGGAGACCGACGAAACGTCATATAGCTATGAGTGACAGAGACAACGCTCTACATACCTAGCCGAAATGGCATTCTAAAGGTCGATGTAGGTACATTACTTTCGGCTGCGTACTGTACACCATAGGGTCTAATAAAATATGTATTTAACTGCCTCTTTGGTCTAGTGGCCATTTACTCAGCTATAAGGTCCATGGTTCGAGTTCGAGTAAAAAAATATTATTTATTAGGTAATTTTATAATTAATTTGTTTTATTTATATATTAAAACCCTTTACCGCCTAAAAGAAAAGACAATTACCTACATAGGAGTTATGACATGTACATATATATACCTACTAGAATATGGAGGATGATGGCTTCGCCCGCGTGGTTTTAAGTGTTGAAAATTCCATGGGAGCTCTTTGATTTTCCGGGATAAAAAGCAGCTTATATCAGTCTCCAGGTATTTAACTATATCCTAGATTCTATATCGATGGCTAAATCCATGCAAAAGAAGCGCGTTAATGTGTTGCTCGTTTACGGTGTGATTGAAGGACAAATCAACAGATATAAACAAACACACTTTCGAATATATTACTTAGTGATACACCAAAGTGACTACCAGGCAACATATTATTGTAGTAAAGGACCTTATCATTGCTTATTATTTTACAAAAATATAATAATAATACCTACACAAGAAGGCGTATCAAGGCAATGTTTTGTAAAAAAAATATCTTCATTATACGCTAACATTGCGAACAAAGCTATTTTCTTAGCCTAGTGTATAAGAATACGTTGAGGGACAAAGAGTCCCTCTTTACGCGACTCCGCATTATGTTGAGTCAATAAGAGGCAATCTAGGAGTCTTTGTAATTTCTAACAAAAGCTTTAATTTTGCTTTCGCATGTCAAGCTTTTTTAATGGTATTCAGGGGTTGGATCGGGGCCAACCGCATGAATCGATGTGGTTTTAAATACAACGTCCGTTTGTAATACAAGAAACTAGCGCTAGACCATTCTATAGGTAGCATAAGAAAAGGCGTGTGAAAAGCCTTTTTAGGGTACCATACCCAAAGGGTAAAACGGGACCCTATTACTAAGACTCCGCTGTCCATCCGTCTATCTGTCCGTCTGTCACCAGGCTGTATCTCATGAACCGTGATATTCGAAATTTTTACAGATGATGTAGGTATTTCTGTTGTAGCTATAACAACAAATACTAAAAAAACAGAATAAAATAAATATTTAAGGGGTTTCCCATACAACAAACGTGATTTTTTTGCTCGTTTTTATAGATAATAGTACGGAACCCTTCTTGCGCGAGTCCGACTCGCACTTGGGCGGTTTTTATAATAATATAATGTAACACTTGCTACCTAACGTAAAGTAGCCTGTGAAAGATTCAAGAAGTTCAATGTTTGACATAGAAATATTATGTGAATAGTAAAGTTAATGATCCAATATCCCAGGACCACCAGACGTTACTTATTTTATGAGAAAAAAATATGTGGGATAGTGTAGTGTTAGTGTGTACAGTACGAGGCAGAAAATAATGTATATCTACTTTTAGAAAGAGGTTTTGGCTTTGTAGAGCGTTGTCTCTGCCACTCATACCTATATACGACAGAGACAATCCTCTACAAAACCGCTATCTCTTTTTAAATGTCGATCTACATTATTTTCGTTGTTTGACGTACGCATATTTGCTAGCTCGAGCCAACGGCAAATTTAAAGATATCAGTCAACACAGAGTAGCACCTAACACGTAAGTTAAAGGTACACACTAATCTATTCCACACATTTTCTTTCTCAGAAAATAAGTAAGGTTTGGCGGTCTTGGGATCTTGCACTTTAATGGAGACGCTCCAATTCATTTGTATTTATTTGCTATCGCGACCTAAATCGAGACGTCGCATTATCTAGTCCGTTCAAGTAGATTACTAATTCAATGTTTCATTCATGCATTATTTTCTTTTATTGCGAATTTTCGACATAGTGTTAATTGATTCCTTCAACTAAATAGAGATACCTACTTAGCTATTTGTTTGTATGGCCTTCTCTTGGCAAAACAATAAATTATGAACATAATAATATATACTTTTTACTGTTGCAATTGACTATGATATATATAGAAGTAGGTATACTAACTAGATAAATAATTTGATTTTTGATCAAGAAAACAAAAAAATCCTCGCATTTCTTACCAAGCAAAAAAACTTGCGCTTAAAATGTGATAAGTACAGAACTTATTTTGTAGCTTACGCGCGCTCGCGACTACGTCCGCGTGGAGGCCTATTTCACTCCCTTAGGGGTCGAATTTTCAAAAATCCTTTCTTAGCGGACGCCTACATCATAATAGCTATCTGCATGCTAAATTTCAGCCCGATCCGTCCAGTAGTTTGAGCTGTGCGTTGATAGATCAGTCAGTCACCTTTTCCTTTTATATATTTAGAAGAAGAAGATTGAAAGCGACAATTAAGAAAATGGGCCAAAACTTCCAAGACATCGAAACATTTTTGACAGAACAAAAGACACGAATAAGAATTGTCCTAATATCCTTTAATAGAACCCCTCCGACGAAGAGCGAGGAAAATGACGTAATAAAGTAGTAAGAGACGCTCCGATTCGTTTGTCTGAGCTTGTAATTGTCTTTGCGTGATTTCGCAGCGACCCAAATCGGAAGGAAGCATTCCATAGTTCGCGTTGCCTTCAAACCATTAATACGAATGGTTTCCTGCCTTAACTAGTATTTGTCTCTAACTTCATCTATTAAAATCACACTTCTGGTACAAATATTGTTTAGAATCGGTAGTCGGTACCTAGATGGTAAGGTATTCGGGTAGAAGCAAAGTTTTGAAATTTAGGCGTCTGTCCTTTATTTTCATTTTTAAGGTGTTTAAAGTACCTAATATTACTAAATTAAATTATAGTATCTAATATTACTAAATTAAATTATATACATAAACGTACTTACATAGTATGCAAAAAATACATACACCGCACCCAAAGATATTACAATATTCCAGATATATTTATATATTATTCAAAGTGAAGCCAAAGTACCCTTGTGTGTCACACATTATTATGCCTAGTGACCTAAACTACATAGATATTGGCGTGGAGATTCGCACATTTTCAGAGTTTCACACTTACGAGCGTGCTCCAAAAAAATGGCGGCTCGTGACTAAGTTTACACCGCATCAGTATTTTCCTACTCTCTACTTATTTTTCTTAGCGCTATTTCTCTTTTCCGGTGCACCCTCTGGGTAGGAACAAGTTACAACTGTTGCACACCTAAATGTCAAGAACAATTTAGTCAGTCCTTTGAACAATAGCAAGGACGTATCTGTTGCATGACACAGAAAGGACTTTACGCTTCATTACTTTACTAAAAACATAGATTATATTATTAGGTCGTTTTAAACGTTAAATGCTTGTTTAGTCCGGCGTCCATATTTTCTGCCGCGTGTAACCTAAATACCTTCAAGGCAACACTGAATAGACATCTTAAAGGAACATCCGAAAACCGTAAATTTGTGGTTACATCACAAGTTTTTTTAAATGTGTTTAATAATAATTAGTTTGTTCAAGTATCAAAGTAAAATTAATATACCAAGTGGGGTAAGTACCATATGAAAGGGTTTTATCTGTACATTTTTAAAACAGATTTATTTATTTATTTTTGTGCGTAATAGTTTTTGATTTTCGTGCAAAATGTCAAAAAAATATGACTGTAGTAAGGAACCTCGGTGCGCGAGTCTGACTCGCACTTGGCCGGCTTGTTTACACTAGCTCTACTTGTATCCAAGGTATATTAAGAAGCAAACTTACTGTATAAGCTGGTAGGTATACCACTAACGATCCAAGTTAAATCTTCCCCGTCTTGGTTTAACCTGTTTAATTTATGGCAGTACACGGATATTACAATTAAAGAGCTGTTTAAAGCAAATACTTCTTGCAAAGTTACAATGGCCTTAGAGATAAAACTTCGTGAAACTTGCCTTAAAGTTTAAAGTTCAAGAGTTATGTGTTATCTTTCTTTTCTCTTAGTTGAAGACAAAAACACTAGTACAAGCGCCTGAAACATTTTAAAGCCATTAAAGAACTTCCATCCAAGGCTTGAGTGAAGTTGAGATATATACATAACATTAAATTTTGTTTTAACGATAATGCATTTGTGGACATCAAATGGAACAGTTTATACATAACAATAAAAATATTATAATTCCAGTACATATAATTCAATGTATAGTTAAGATACTTGATAAAAAGCAAGATCCTAGGACCGCCAGACGTTACTTATTTCCTGAAAAACGAACTTTGTGGGATTAGAGTAGTGTTAGTGTGTAGTGTGTACCTACGCATATCTGCCAGCTTGTACCGAAGCCAACTTATAGGTATCAATCTTTGGTTTTATGATAATAAGGCATTATATTGCTGTAGGCAAACTGTCTCATTAAAGTTGTAACTCGCATTGTATCTCAATTAAGATTTTTGTCCAATAGATTAACTAATTCTTAAGTCTTTAAACTGAAGATAGATTTCCTATTCTACGATATAAATTTTTACGTAAGTTTTATAAGTTATATGAAAATCTAAGGGTAAGACGTCGTCCTAATACAACGAGATTACGCGATTATCGCGCGAGTAAGCGATGCGACCATCGCGTGCTTGCGTTAAATAGAACGAGAATACGCGATCATCGTGCGAACACCAAATATTATTAGGACTCCTATTCGAGATCAGTATGTTTGAAGTACGAGTAAAATTCGCGCGAACTTGCGATGATCGCGTAATCGCGTTGTATTAGGACAACGCCGAAAGCTTCCTAATTATAACATTTTCAAAATCGCACTGATTTAGCAGATAGGTACAACGTTTTGTTTACAAGAGTGCTTACAATCAGCTATGACCATTCAAATTGTTACGTGATTTATGAACACGGTCGTTCCACTACTGTGCAGGTACTTTGCATTTTGCAGTGCTCATCAAAACGTTGCGCGGCCATGTCTGAATTAGTAGCTACTGGCTAGTGGCGGTCTATATTCATTATTCAATTGAAGATAGCATATTAAAGCCTTGTACATAACTAAGCTGCAGTAGCACAGCAAGATCGTAAATTAATCAGTCTAGAACTTAAATAAAGTAACCACCTTTTGAAAAGATACGTACCTAGTACAAAATCTGACAGCAAGTGTCGATTCAACTTTATTTTGTTTAAGAAAAGTACCTATAGTTCGCGACAGGTCGACATGGCCATCGGGATAGGGATGCCCCGCAGACTCGCACAGCCCCCGCGCGAACCAGGTGCGGGATAGCGAAACATTACATTGTAAAGGTAAAATTGACCTTATTCAAATAATATCAAAGTGTAAAATACAATAATATGATATTGTGGCTAATTCCATTGTACACAATCTCTAAACTAAACTAAAATGGTACATCTAAATCTATTACTATCCCTTTCATAATGTTGCTTGCGGAAAAGGAGAGCACTAGATTTAGACCTGTTAATTTAGTTTAGTTTAGAGATTGTGTACAAGAGAATCGGCCCCAATGTACGCCAATATTGTGATCGTGATTTTCGCGTAAGTACACTTTTTGACGCCCGTAAGCTTATCTTGTAATTTTCCATTAAATGTCTAGAAAATTGTGCCTATTGTTTTTTTTTTTTTAATATTGCAATAAAACTTAAAGCTAGCCTTATCTAATTACTATATAAATCATGACCGCGTGGAATGGTGCCAAGAATACTGGCTGCATTTCCGCGCTGGACAGCCAGGCTGATCCGTTGCGCAAAAAATGATCCAGCCCTTCTGTCACCAGATGAGGCTATTAATCGCGGTGAAATGTCTCGTAAATTTTTTTTAGCACTAAGACTCCATGGCCCCAGGGTCTCCACGGCAAACGGCACAAAAATGTAACTATCTATAAGAGAGGCATACTTGCGCCGCTTGCCGTTTTCAGCTGTTTCTGCTGCGGCTCCCGGTCTTGATGCTGTCTTCCTGATATGACACGGGGCCTATTGTTAGTAAACCACTATTAAATTGTCCATATTTTCTTTTTGTTTTATTTCTAATTCAATGAAGTAATTTTCGAAAATAAGTGAATAAAAAAGTTGTAAGTAGTGGATTCCAAATGCATCTGATTAAATGGACATCGTCACATGAGTGATGAGAACTAGGTGATTTTGATAAGATTGAACGTTTCAAAAGGATTCGTGACCATGACCTTTTAGTTTTACCAAGCAACGTACAAAAAATATGTCGCAAAGGACGTATTATCACACGAGTAGATGTATTATATCACATCGTACAGAGGAGATTGATATTAGAATGGATATATTTACATTCAGCACGGCACCGAAATAAAAACACGCATAAAAAACCTTTCCCATCAGTCTAAATAAGACAGTTTGTTTTATTGGAAGACATTCGTGGCAGACGTTGAATTTTAAGGTAAAAGATCTTTGACAAACGTACCTGGACTAAGAGCTATTACGTGCTAGACCGTCGATTTTTTATAAAAGCTGAAAGTTTCTCGGCGTATTGTCCCCAAAACAGGGAGGAACGATCAGCGAGCATGAAGTTTGGATCATGGTGGCTTTGGCCTTAAAGTTCAAAAGTTTATCGGTGTCTGGCAGGGGGTTACCACGATACTAAGTGTCTGGCAATGCATGAAGTGATTTCTAATACTATTCCGAAGAAAATTAAAAAAAAAACACTTTATACTTTGACTTAAGATATTTTTTACACGTTTTTTACTTGTTGTCTGCCAAAACCACCCTGATACAAACTTCATAGTCGCTGATCTTTTCTCCTTGTGTTGGGGACAATACGCATAAAAGCTTTCAGCTTTTATAAAATAACAAAGGTCTGGCACTCACTGGGTCTCATTCCATCGCTGACAAACGTACCTACTCGCAGTTTGCAATCTGAATACCGAAGCTTCATTGTTTACTTAATCGAAATTCGCGAACGCAATCACGAATGCGGCATAAGCAACTTTGGAAACGATTCTGTTTTATTCAAAAACTTCATCTTGGTGCATAATATTATTGAAGATCTTTTGTTCTTTTATGATAAATTATACGGAAACTACTTTTACTATTGAAGAGTGGTATTGTATCTAGCCATCAAAAATGTTGTAATTATAGCATTCTAGATGACTAGCTGACGGATTTAGAGTTATAAAAATTCCGTTGGAACTTTTTGATTTTCCGAGATAAAAAGTGGTCTATATCACTGCAGATTTTTAACTATAACCATGCAAAAAATCACGTCAGTTTATTGCTCCGTTGCAGCATGATTGACGGACAACCCAGCACGCCAACAAACAAATATACTTTCCCATTTATAATATTAAATGATGATGTAATCTACAAAATCGCTTTAGTGTTGTACAGTTTACTGATTCGTCAATATTTTACACTCAGGCAAATAACATTTTTGAACGTACATACCAATATGTACGTTTTAAGCCGCACTTCATTAATGGTGATGGAAAACATCGTTAGATACTGCATACCTAAGACTTCTCCATAATGTTCTCAAAGGTGTGTGAAGTCTGCCAATCCGCACTTGGTCAGCATGGTAGACTGGGCAAAACCTTTCTCATTTCGACAGGACACAGGTGTTCAGTAGTGAGCTGGCGATAGGTTGATAATGATGATGATCATTCCGTGGATTAATTGGATTTTCATTCGTTCCAGATCAGAACGCCTGCAAGACAAGCGATAGCGACACCCAAGAAGATTGGCGCGATGCGGGCGGCGGGGCCCTCTTGAGGTCCCGCCTCGCTATGGGCTCAAATATCAGCCAACATTCCGCAAAGGGCCTCAAGGGCCGGCGAGCGCGCTCCAGCGGGGACCTCTGCAATGGCGAAGCGAAGAGCCAGACCGAGTCGTCGGTCTGCGGCTCCGTTGTCGGGGACTCTATGGGCTGGAATCGGTCTTTACCCAACCATTTGGATGGAAACCGACATTTAGCGGACTACAGCCGTGTGAACAATAACTATGGAGAGTTTGGGACGTACAATCGGTGCCATACGAAGAGCGGACGCGGTTTGCGGTATCGGGTGACTAAATCTGGTAAGTTTGATGAATCACTTTGTTAGAATCACAGGCATTGCATTTAGCTAAGTTGTATTAGAAATGGCAGACTTGTTCTAGAACACAAATCTCACTCACTAAGCACGCCAGCCTCGTGATACGAGTCTCTCTCACTCTTTGGCGAGATCCTCACTAAACGGTTTTCATATAGACTAGATATAGTAATAGCAAAGCGCATTACTCGGTCTAGGCAGCAACCTGCTATATTCAATTTACTCTGTGGCAACCTGCTACGTCGCGCAGCGGCAGCTGGGCATAGCACAACCTACAAAGTTGCGCTTATTTATAACTAGTGGCCACCTGCAGTTTCGCTCTATCATAATATAAATTCTCTTTATTCCCTATCTCGTAGAAATATCAGCCTTATCTTATCCCTTGCCTATGTTAGAAAGGAAAGCTCTGTAGAAAATTTCGGCTTTAAGGTCCAATGGTTTGGGCTAGGCGTTAATGAATCAGTCAGTGAGTCAATACTTTTGATACATTTTTATGTATTAAGGGACCCTGTTTTTTTTAATATATTTTTGTTACGTTTGAAGGGAACTGGAAAGATAATATGAGACTCTATTTTACATTATTACAGGCAATAATAAAATAATTTAGTCATTGTAAACGGACTTAAAAATAAAAATACAAAATTTCATAGCGGATGCGAGGTATACTCTACAGACAAGACCTTCACTTCATAAAACTTAAGCTAATTCTAGCTACTAAAGTCTGGTGATCCGAGTAGTGTTTTCTAGGGTATGAAAAGTTGATGTAAGTAAATAAAGTAGATGGAATTGGAACTTAGCGCTCTTTCAAAGCGGGATTATGGAGCTTTCATAAAAGCTCGCATACATACG
This sequence comes from Maniola hyperantus, assembly GCF_902806685.2. Taxonomy (NCBI): domain Eukaryota; kingdom Metazoa; phylum Arthropoda; class Insecta; order Lepidoptera; family Nymphalidae; genus Maniola; species Maniola hyperantus. The sequence continues at coordinate 11,366,851 of NC_048543.1, forward strand.
CTTTGATATCATTTTATACGAGTATGGACTTTACTACTTTTTACATATTAATATTTGAAATAATTTAAATCGTATTCATATAATATGTCAATTAATTTCTAAAGTACGACGTCTCTTTAATCTCTACTTCAGGAATTTTAAAAAATAAATTCCAGGAAAAATACGTTTTAGAGCGCACTGCGCATTATACCTAGTCCTGGAAAAATTCTACTCTGTGAAAGTGAATATGGATAGTAATAGTATGGAATTATGGATGTAACAGGTGTAGGTAAGAGAAGAGAAGAAAAAATACAAAGGGCAATATGAAAGTGTTTTTAAAGACTTGAAAATTTTACCTGTTAACAGGAAAGTAGAATACTTAATAGTAAAAAATATTTTTTTCTCAACAAATTTTAAAAAAAAGGTTAAAATGAGGGATAATGTTAGGAAAAATAGGAAGGTGAGATTTGTAGAGCCAAAAATGTATAACTACTACGGTGGAAGAATAAGCGCATATTTAGTTCCTAAAATATTTAATGCAATCGGTTGGGCTGGGGAGGATATCGATAGGCTCAGTGAGGAAGTCCTTAAGAAGAGGTTAAAGAAACACTTACTTTGGGACTCTCTAACTGACTATCATGCTTCTTTATTATTTATTTGTGTTTTTGGGTTTTCTTTGGTTATTTATTAGTAAGTTGTTAGTATACTCAATTGTGTTAGTTTATCTTTTAGTAAAGTAGGTAGGTTTAAATTAGTATGTAGTACAGTTTTTATTATAACAATAGATATAGGTGTATGAATAGCGTTAAGGAAATATAGTAGTAAGTTATGTACTTAGTATTAAGAGCGCCACCTCGCCAACAAACTGGCTTACCAGTTTGGCGAGATAGATATGTAGGAAACTTTGTAAAATTAATATGAATAAATAAACAAATTTTACAAAAAAAATAAAAACCGACTTCGTTACATAAACACTAAAAATTGAAAAATAATTTAATTTATTACCGAATATATTATGTATACAAGAGTTAATATAGTTCCCTAATAATACTTTTTGGTGCCGGTGCCAATTAGCTTTCATATTTTTATGGGACTCCACAATGGCACCTCATTGGCACCGACCCCAAAAAATATTATTATGGAACTATATTAACTCTTGTATACATAATATATTCGGTAATAAATTAAATTATTTTTAAATTTTTAGTGTTTATGTAACGAAGTCGGTTTTTATTTTTTTTGTAAAAAAATTTTATATCACAATTTTTAGTGGCCCCATGAAATTATGCTATGACTGGTTAAAAATCTACTGTTTACTAAGCTATTACACTGATCGCGAGCAATTTACTCTTATCCGTTGAGGAGTTCCAGTATCTATCTTCGAAGATGTTCATCAGATCTTCACCAAATTGAAATGGGACCAACTTTGAAGTATACCCTTTCAAACAAAAAAAGAATTTTCAAAATCGGTTCAGGCGTTTTTGAGTAATCGGGGCACATACATAAAAAATAAAATAAAAAAAATAAAAAAGATTCCGACGAATTGAGAACCTCCTCCTTTTTTTGAAGTCGGTTAATTATAAAAAAAGGTACTACGTTAAATATGAGCCGAATTTAGTTGTCGATAGTTCCAGTTACATGGATTGTGGTCACCACAGGACTACGGAGCTGTGAAAGCCGAGGAGTAAAGTTATAGTGCTGTCACGGGCTGAATTAGATCTGCCTTCTCGTTCTTTCCCAAATCAACTTTACGAGCCGTTCACGCAAAAATACACTCACAACGTCACTATTTACTTTTCGTCGTAGCCTAAACAAGTCATAAGTAGGTATTTATCGTTGTACCTACATAATTCCATACTAATGTTATAAATGCGAAAGTGTGTTTTTTCTGTCGGTTTTTTACCTTTTCCATCCGATTAATTGATTTGGGCGAGATTTGGTACAGAGATAGCTTGCATCCCGAATTACTTTTTATCCCGGAAAATCAAAGAGTTCTCACGGGATTTGTAAAACCTGAATCTACGTGGATGAAATCATGGACATCTTAAAATTGATCAACTAAAATTTGACCGTTGTGAAATAACAAAAAATACCTCAACCTAGTATTTAATAGGTACGTAACACAAACAGAATGATTGATAAGATCCTGAAAGGTTCAAAGTAATCCCAGGGAGGCACGATAGCTATATCTCTTTCCTGGAAGCACATTTAATTTTTCAACCATGTCCAAAGTAAAAGATCGCTGCCTTATCCCCCAGCCATTAGCAGTTTTATCTCGTAATCCGATAAGGTGCCGCTCCAGATTGTAGGGGAGAGCTGAAACGGTAGCTAAACAGATTTTCATTTACGACTTAGAACATTTTTATTCGTGCCCATAATTTTTTATGTATAAAAGAGTAAAATTGTTGTATTTCTATATAGACACATAAAAGGACAAATTTGCAGACTGATATATTTACGTAGCTCAAACATTTGAGATTTTGCTGGTTTTTTAATAAGTGATAGGTATTATTAAAAAGGAGTTTTCAGAATTTCAATCCGATTGGAGTGAGAGTCTAGTTAAGTTATATGAAAACTTGTAGTGGCATTCAATTAGACTAAAAAAGCTTTGCCTTTCCCTTTTACATGTCAGCAACTTATTTTTGCGATGGGTTATAAAATTAATATTTCCTTATTTTAATCGACACGTTTGAATTTTGATGATTAGGTACTTTTAACAATAATAAATAATGTTAATTTTTTGTTACACTTTTTGACTATTTTTCATTCGTTTGATAGGTTTGTTGATTGCACGCAAACTAATTAACTCACTTTTGTACACTAATTATTACCTACTAGCTGATGCCCGCGAGTTCGTCCGCGTGGATTTAGGTTTTTGGAAATCCCGTGGAAACTCTTCAATTTTCTGGGATAAAAAGTAGCATATGTCCTTTCCCGGTATATAAGCTAACTCTGTAAGTACCAAATTTCATTAAAATCGGTTGAAGGGTTGGGGCCGTGAAAAGCTAGCAGACAGACAGACAGACACACTTTCGCATTTATAATATTAGTACGGATTTCCTATTGCTTTATCATATTTTTGGCTTGTAGAAATCTATCCCATCAAGAAGATAAGTAGCGGGTTAATATGAACGCTTATTATCATTGCCTACTTGGCAATTGGCATTGTTAATAACCAGGCCAAGTTGTAACTACGTGCATTGTCATAATCATAACCCACAAATCTCGTTTTAATAGAGCAAGTAATAGAACGGGCTTTAAATTCCGAGGCGAGCACTTGCACTGTATAATAATCACATAATTCAGAGCATCCGGGAAGACGGGCGTGGTGTACTGGCGGCCATTAGTTTTGCATACAACTTTATAACATGGTATACAACTCATGTATGTATCGAACGAGTAATCTAAAATCTAAATACTTAATACAAAAAGAAGTCCTGTCTCTGACTGACAAAAAAGACTAGATTTTTTAAAATTCTCCTGAATAGGGAATACTGCAAGCCTGTATATTAAAAAAGAAGGCTGAGTTAATCTTTTGCTCAAAAAAAGGCGAGCAAACTCTTATGCCACAGCCACCCGCAACCTGGAGAGTCAATTACGCGAAGCGTTATGTCGCTAAGATTTCTTACACAAAGGATTCTGATGGAATGCGAATTGTGCAAAGATATAAATTATTATAAGATGTAGTCTTCGTTTATATTATTTTACAATAATATAATGTATTGCTGCAGGCGAAATATTAATTAATCACCGAAAGCGATTATTATTAATTAATATTTGCCATTATAAACAATATAGGATAAAATAAAATATTAAATTATACATTATTTTGGGTGTATAGGTACCATTATGATTGGTTTTTGTCTTATTTAGTAGTTTGAAATTTTTAGACGGCTTTCTTAAGAAAACTAATCTTTGATTTTTTTTACGTCAAATAAACTTTTAACAGAGTGATCGCGTTTTCGTTTTTAACCATTATCTTCAACATATTATGTATTTTATCCCTTGTGGTATAAAACGTGAGCATTTCACATATTTTTTGTTCCTTATCTTTCATTCAGTTGACTGCCAGAAAAAACCAACACCGCAGTAATTTTATGGAAATGAGATTCACTTTAATCATTTTTCCGTGGTTTATGAAGTCGCGTTTTAAAGCGCAGTTCGGTTTAATCCCTCGTTTTTCTTTGCTGAGAATTTAAATTTTTTAACTGAGATTGAATTTTTACAGCTGAAGATTTAACTTCAAAAGGCAGGAAAAGCTTTCGTAAGTTGCCCTTTTGGTATTTGTAATTAAAATAAAAAAGAAATCTGGGTCGTTGTTATGTGAATTGAATTCAACTTTTTGCAATCAAAAAGCTATAAAGTAGGGCACATTAAAAAATACAAAAAAAATTAAGGTATACGTTGTACTACATTCTACATCTGTCCTTGCTCAAGCATCACAGAATTACTAAAATTATTGTGCGTTTGAAAGCGTACCTACTTGTACCTTTTAGAAAAAATTAATAAATGCAAACATTTATATACACGTTTTTGTTTAGACACGAAAAAGGAACAAAACGCAGTTAGCTCGTTAAAAGTGACCATGTTCACAGTTTTACCACTAGTTAAAAAGTATTCGGATTTTTCATATGCAGTATGCGATGCAATCAAAAAAAGGTTTCATTAAACGGTGGCACGGTTCTAGTTAGTATTCTGCTGTTATTTGTCTCTGTGAAAACATTTTTGTTACGAGTAGCTCTGCTTTTTCAAGTGCGCAACTTGTGAGCGGAAGTACGTTATTCAAAGTTTGAAATGCGATATCTGAGCCAACTTTGAATCGCGATACTTAAGCCTTGAATATGTATAAGTATCTTTTATGCGTGAAACGAGATAGACTTCGTCTCTCTACGAGTTTCCACGGTTGATCATCGACGGTAAGAAAGTTGGAAAAAACGCTGTACCTACTAGGAAACGTAGTTCATCTTCAGTTAGAAGATGGCACCGCATGAGAATGGGCGAAAATTTGTCACAAAAAAAAGCGAGAAAAATCAATCGTTATCTAAATAGGTAGGTACTTATATAATATAGAAAATTAAAAAAAACTTACTGAACTATCATTTTTCTAAACCATTTTAGAAATAGTTCACAGTAATAGTTAAATTAAGACCAACTAGCGGTGAGAATTACCAGGTATCACGCAACACGTTAAACTCTAGGCTCTGGGAAACACGAAATCTAACATAACACTAATCTTAATTGTCGGGTACAAATTGTTAAACTAGGTACTCAAATTAATAAACTTAGAAAGTGGTTTACTGAAACGGATATAGTAATTCAGACCGAGATCATGCTTGGCCCGTTCGTTCAGCCGCATTCCGGTTTGGATATCAGCGACGTAGCCATGACGTCACTCCTGCTCCAAATAACTTTGGGTCAAGGACAACTTATCTCCCAGTTTCCACTCCTATTGAAAATAGATTTAGGACACCTTAAAGTATTCCGCGTAAAGCTAAATTTAACTCTTGGTCGCCACTCGCCAGTCTGTGACATAAATTTTGCTGTCCAAACGACCACAAAAGTCACTACACTTTACCGACGATTTCATGTCTTTATTTCTTAGCAGGGGCGGCATTAGTTATTGCGAGGCTCTAGGCGGTAAATCTTTGCGAGGCCCTTATCCTTTGTCGAGTTAATGTGAATTGAAAGTATTTTTATCTTTGATGCTTGACGAGAACTGCGAAGGTTATAAATAAATAAATTACAGTTTAAAAATCTAAATATATGAAAAAGAAAAGATGACTGACTGACTGCTCCATCAGCGCAACGCACAGCAAACTACTGGACATATTGTACTGAAATTTGGCATGGATATGGCTACTAATATGACCTATGACACCCGCTAAAAAGGTTTGTTGAAAATTCAACCCATAATGGGTTAAAATAGGGGTTCGAAATTTATATAGTCCACGTGGACGAAATCGCGGGCATAGGTACACTAGTTTTAGGTATATAATGCGTATGCCAACGACTTCGTCTGCGTGGTCTACACATATTTCAAACCCCTACTTTACCGCTTAACAAAAGCGAGGCCCCAGGTGTTTTCCCTGCTTGCCACCCCCTGAGGCCGCCCCTGTTTCTTAGCACTATGGTGAATGCAAATAGAGTTGTATAGCTAAATTCACACTTGGTCGCGAACCATTATCATAAATCGTACTGTCCTAATGGCCGTAAAAACTTTGCAGACAGTTGTTGTCAAGCACTGCAGGGGAAACAAATACATAATTTACTGTCAGATAATTTAGTACCTACCTAACCCAAACACCTAATATACATACGTTTACCTATTTATCTTAAATACTTACCAAGGTACCAATATCCAGTTCCCAGTACCTACACTGGTAGCGGGGTATCTACTTTTCAGAAATCGCCCATTTACAAAAATATTTTTAAAAGTTCTTTCGGATTTATTTCTTTCCTTTCTAACATATAAAACGGGAGTGTTAGATCCATAAATACTCTCCAATAGCACCGAATTGGCATCGTAAGATATCATAACTTTATTGGGTTTTACGAACGTATTTGTGCTGAATTCAACATGAAAACTCCATATTCCGAAAGTGTTACTGTAGGTCAATATTTTCGATAAATATCGCTGTTTACTGAAGCAATTCTTGCACATGATTCCTTGACAGATATTCCAAGAATATAAAAGCTCAAGAATTCAATTTCCGTGAAGATCTGTGATATCTGGTAACTTAGAGAGCACGTTATGAGTGAATCCTTGCTAAAATATCTTGAGACTATGGCCGCAAATTCGTCTGCGTGGACTACAAAACTTACACTTTACTTATTTAGGGATTGAATTTTCAAAAATTATTTTCCTAGTCTACGTCATAATAGCTATCTGCATGCCAAACAGCCCAATCCATCTAGTACTTTCAGCGTTGATAGATCAGCCAGTCAGTCAGTCAGTCACCTTTTCTTTTTAGACATTTAGATATAATATATAAAGGGAAGCTTCAGAAGTAAACTGGAGTATTCTCTCTCTCCAGTCGGTCCATCCCTGGCGCGGCAACATCTTGCGGTAAATGAAGTCCTTCCATGGGGTCCTGTTTTTAGTCATCATCTATACCTATAGCATAACACACAAACGCATGGATTTGTTTCTCAACTACAAATTAATAAAACACGCCTTTATTCCATTTTCAACGCATCCGTAGTTGTTTTGGATTGCTCTCCGCGCCAATGAAAGTATAGAGAGCTGATCATGGTTGGAAACGTAGTAACCACGAATAAGTCCTATCCAGTGGTTACTGGTTAGACAGACCAACTAAAGGAAACTTTCGTTTAGGAAACTGTCATTTTTTTGTGAAGCTCTTTGAAAAAGCCCCGAACGGGGTAGAAACTAGTCGGGCATATTCCAACTAATCACGTGAGCTCCGGCGTAAGATATTTACAACCCGTCGAAAATATCTGCGCACCTCGCTGGAATGCGCTTCCCCCTCGCGCTTGCCCGCAGCTCGCCCATTTTCGCCTATCCAGTACCCAAAGACTATATAAACACTAGGTTCTACCAGTACCTACCGTAGCCAGTACCGTTGCCAACGCAAGCACATTGCATGACGTCACTAAGCCAGGTTCGCAGATATTTCCGATGGGTTGTATATTTATAACTTTGAGTTATAGGTAACACCAGTATCAATAAAAAAGTCTTACAATATTCATACAATACCTACCGTAATTTATACATCCATTCATCCTACCCTTTACCAAAACTTTTGCTTGTCAATTTGTTTCAGTAATCAGCAGAATAAATGCGGAGGGCTTCTTTCTTTGTTAGCCATTATTAATCCCAATTTGCCTCGAAGATTGGACTCGGCTTGACATTGATGTATAGCCGTTTTGCGGGAAAGGAAAGGAAAATGGAAAATGGCCTATTATTATCTCAATGCTGGATTTCCGAACCTTTCGCATGATTCCTACATTCCTTCGTCCGATACTTTCGTGTTTCGCCCATTGAATTAAATCGTAGCATTTCATTCGTAAAGATTGTGATAATTGGAGATTTAAACTTCTTGATGTCTGGACAATTATTTTGTAAACGAAAATGGTGCTTTGAAATATCTTTTCATTCATGACTCGATGCTCAAAAACTTGCCAAAAAACGAACTAAAAAGTAAACTTTTTCACGTTTGAAAACTGTGCCATATTGCGGCTAAAAAAATTATAGCCGGTGTTACTTGGGATGATGTAAGAATTCTAACGATATACTTATCTAAATCTATTCAGGCATTCAGAAGTTTTCATGGAATAAACTTACACCATACATACACGAACAATGAAAATATTACACTCCTTTTTTGGACGGTCATGTAAAAATGAGTGCCTATAGTACGCGACAGGTCGACATGGCAAGCAGGGCGTCCCCTCACCTCATACCCCTGATTGCCATCTCGACCCGTCGCGTACTATAGGTAATTTTGGGTACATTTTAGATAACTTTGTGTTTTTTTTTTTTTTTTTTGTGTGTCCGCTTTTTTGTCCTCCGACATGATGATCGGAGACCTTTTATAGCTGACATGGCTTGCTTTTTTTTTTTTTTTTTTTGCCTTGCTCTGTTGGACGAGAATGAACAGCTACGTTTATTTTTTTTTCAGCTTGTCATTCATTATTATAATAATATGTTACATGCTATTTTTTTTTCTTATGTATAATATTACATTATCATATATAATATAAATATACATATTTTCTTACTTTATTAATTCTTATACTACCTATTTACATGTACAGTTTCTTTTTTGCTAATTACATTTTATATTCTTCTTTTAATACTCTTTTAGATATTTATAATCTAATTTAGTATTAACTTATTCTAGTGTTATTTTTCAGTTTCACCTTTCCTGTTATTTGTTCACAAAATTCTAGGAATTTTTTGCTTACTTTCTTGTTAGATATAATGACAGGTATAGTTTCTTTATTTATCTTGCTATCTATGGTATATTCCAGTTCCAACCGCTTTTTGGCAAATTTAGGACATTCTGTTAAGATGTGTAAGACTGATTCCTCGGTTTCATCATCACAGTCACAGGTGGGGTTGTCTTTACATTTAAAACGGTATAAATATTGCCCGAATCCACCGTGACCTGTTAATGTCTGCACGAGGATTGGTGTAAGCTTGATTTTATTTAAGACCTTGTATGCTCCAATTACATCCGGAAAGAATATTTTTGTCAGAGTCGCGTTTTTACTTTCTGCGTATCTTTGGTCCCACAGTTGTACCGACCTCTTTCTGACCATCCGTTTTACGTGAGAAGTTGGGCAGGCATCGTAGTCCACAGTTGTGTTTTTCTGTGCTGCTTCTTTAGCCAGATGGTCGGCTCTTTCGTTACCTATTACACCAATATGCGACCTTACCCAGAACAATCTCACATCTTTACGTTGGTCTTTGGCCTCTCGGAGTTTCTCCCTTACCATAAAGGCAAGGGGATGATATGTGTTGGGGCTTCGGATCGATTCTAAGGCGGATCTTGAGTCACTAAGGATATTCACCGTATGTTCTGTAGACTCTAATGCTACGTCTGTGGCGTGGTAAAGGGCATATAATTCGGCCTGAAAAACGGTGCAATAAAACTCGAGGTGAAATTTTTTAATCATTATTTCATCCCCGTCTTTCCAGCAAGACAGGGCTGCTCCTACTTTGCCATCAATCTTACTACCATCGGTGAATATCCTTAGGCCTGTCAAATCATTTTTCTCGATGGTTTCAGCGCTCATATCTTCCAATTTTCTAAAGTCCTGTATTATTTCGGTTGCTGGATGTGGTGCTTTAAGGTAGCAGATTCGTTTTTCTACAGTCCTATCATTTACTACCGTTTGAGGCTTTCCTCTCTTAGCTTCATATAAGGTTGCGATTTCTTGTACTTTACTACTTTACTTTACTTACTAACTTTGTGGTTTAGGAATACTCGCTTTACAAATAGTGGTTCCAAGTTCGATTTACGGTAGATTAATTTTTCTAACGCTGATTTAAAATATAGACATTTTCTTACATGAGAAAATAGAGATTATTTTACAGTAGCATATTATATCTAATAATACACGGTACCAACAAAGCCATTTCCGATTACGTCGACTCCGCGTTAATATATCGTATAGTAGGTACATATAAAATTTCGCTCGATAAAAGGAAATTCGCGTCGTTTCACTGTGTTGAGTCAACCGAAATTTTAAACTAAGTATGTTTCAAAGTTCGGGCGTACAAGAAAACTTTATGGTTTAATAGACGAGCGGCTTATTCTTTAGACTTTATATTTGAGTTTTAATCTTATCAGAGTTTGTAAAATTCTTAGAGTTCTATTTTAGTTTAATACCAATGAATGCCCGCTACTTCCTCAGCTTAAAACAGCTAGCAACTTGAGGCAAAATCTTGCGAAAGTGTATGTTTTTTAGTTTGTGTGTCTTAACAGAGTATTGGATCAACGGATTGATATAATTTTTGCATAGGCCTAGACTATATTATGTAGGTAATTACTACTTATTATTAATCAGCGCAGACGAAGTAATGTGGGAGAACTAGTACATTATGTACTAACTTTTGCTCGGAAAGTCTATTTTTTAAATATTCAAATGAACACATTGTAAAGATAGCAAGCTGACAATAAAGTAAGTATTTTGTAGATGAAAAAATACAAAATCGAAAAAATGTCTGCACGGAAATCTCATTAGCCTATATTTCGACTTTCTTTTCAGTTTTGCTGTTAGTAAGCGACAGGTCGAGATGGCAATCGGAGTGGGGACCGGGTTAGCGCGGGTGACATGCGGGTGTGCGGGGCGTGCCCCCACTTCATACCCAGATTGCCACCTCGACCTGTCGCTTACTATAGTTAACCTATATAGTATATACCTATCTAGAGAATAATCACCTGCATGAATTTTCAAATCACAGATAGTAAATCATTTGGTTATTATAAATTACAAATCATTTCGTAAAGCGGGTTGCCAATTAACATGCCATTAGCGAAGGTTATTCACCTTTGTTTTATTGATATTGATTAATGAAACCATACTTATAGTATAGTAGTATAATCTTTTTCAAATAACTTTCTTTGCATGTGGCATGCCATACGGAAATTTTAAGGAGCGCAAAGGCTGCAGCTCAATTTTGGCGTGACCTCGTTTTGCTTGAAACATTAAAAAAGGTATGAAAATACGGGTTTCATGTAGCAAATAACATCGGAATGGGCTATAAACATTTCAGGATTCAGAGCTGTTTGCAAGTTACGAATAAGTAACGTATTTTAGCACGGAAACAGTTTTGCCCCGAGTAGCCTTATGGTCTGTTCGCTCTTTTCATACTAACTTTGAGCGTTTTTAATTTCGGGTTTTGAGCGCTTTTCCTGTAAAAGTGCTTCTTTTCACCTTCAGGCATTGAAATTAATATGAGGTAGATGCGTAATATTATAAAGAGGTAAAATTTGTTAGTTTGTGAGTCTGTATGTAGGAAGTATGACTAAACTTAGTAGGTTAAAGTAGGTAAAACCAGTGCGAGCTAAAGCTGACCGACAGACAATATCAATGAACAGTTAAATCACTGGTTCTCTAAAAACCTGATAACTATAGCTAGCAGGTTTTTTCTTTAACGTTGACCCCCGCTGAGAAGAATTTCGAAAAAGTTCATCCGAGCCAAGCCAGGGCGGTTGCTAGTCGCTAAATAAACGGTTAGGCTGCGGTAAAATGTAAAGCCATTATCTTCCGACGGTGAATTTATTCCTAGATTATAATATTCTCCCTAAAATCGTTTTATGAAGATTAAATATTCTACCATTTATTCCTCTGTGTAAATATTATACTAAATAGTCTTCATCATCAATATCATCATCTCATCTCATAGCCAGACGGTTGGCCGTTACCAGAAGCACGTGTTTCCTCTCAGAACGAGAAGAGTTTACAGGTACACGGCAGAAAGCAATGTACATCGACATTAAGAAGGAGATAGCAGATTTGAAGAGCATTGTCCCTGTCATTGAGACCAATAAAACGTCACATAGGTATGAGTGACAGAGAGAACGCTCTACAAAGCCGACATGTCATTCTAAAGGCCGATGTAGATTACTTTCTGCCGCGTACTGTAAGTCATACCACTATAAGTACCTACTGACCAAGTGCGGATTGCCAGACTTCCACTCGTTTGAGAACATTATGGAGAACTCTCAGGCAAGCAGGTTTCCTCACGAAGGTTGTCTTCACCTTTAAAGCATACTAATTTTATCTTATGAAATAATCAGTACCCTTATTATAAATAGAGTGACATAGGCTACTTTTTATCCCGGAAAATCAAAGAGTTCCCTCGGGATTTTTAAAAAACCTAATTCCACGCATATGAAGTCGCGGGCATCCGCTAGTAAATAAATAAATAAACTTTGAAAGGTTAAAGAAAATTTAATATTACTGCGAAACTTTAGCACCCTGAAATATAATGTCAGAGGTTTTCTGAAAAAGAAAACGCCTTTAAAGCAAGTGGTTTTTATTTGCTTAAGATGCACATATTCTAATAGCTAGCACTAGGCTATTAATAAAGTAATACTAAGGCTGAGAGAGAATAATAATAAATAATAATAATATAATAAAGAGATAGGACGTACTTAATTGGAAGACAGAGTTTCAGTTTAAAACAAGGAGTATGGAACTTACATCCTGTCGCGTTTTAACTCTAAGTAAAGTCTGAGCAAAGTCAAAGTACGCTCTATAATGCAAATAGTCAGCCAAATGAAAATAATAAACGCACTGATGAAGTAGAGAGAAACGCTGTTCCGTAGAGCAACTAGTTTGATATGAAATTCATGTGGCAGTTTACTCCAGGGAGTAGCAGATAGTTCATTTGTTCCACTTTATATAGCGCGTCGGTTGCTTCAGTGGGCACCTTCAGATGAAGACAATTGACATAAACGTCCGTATTGTACTGAACGCAAACAAGCGCATGAGGTTTTTTTATGCCGACACAAGTTTTCTCTTGACTGCAATTTCACCTTGGTGGTAAGTGACGATGCAGAAAACATATAACACAAATGTCATAGAGGAAAGATTTGTTTGTTTGTAATCGATAAATTCTGTGACTGCTGAACTGATTTTAATAACTTTTTCACCATTAGAAAGTTATAGGCACTTAATCCAGAAGTAATATAGACCATAGTTCACCAGGGCGAAGCCGGACTGATCAGGTAGTCTTTTAGGTGTATCTATATTTTACCAGTACATAAAAATTTCGCTTTCGGGGCTCTTGGTTCTTGGTTCCGTAACTTTATATACCAAGTATAGTGAACGCGCTGGTATTTCGCAATTCGGCCCGGGATTACACTCCGGTATTCCTGTGCTTTAAAGTTGAGGCAGTTACTAGTTCCCAGTGAATTATTTCAGTTAAAAAACTGTTTGCTAGCCTAGGCTGAAGGCTCAAAGTCAGTCTTTGCATGACACGTTTAAACCAGAGATGGCCATTATTATCTACTACTTTAAAATCATTCTAATTAGGTGAAGTTTTCATTTTTCTTGACCACTTGATCTGACTGGCTATTTTTCACATGAACTGATTTTCAGATTTTTCGTTTGCTATAGTAATTTAACTAGTGATCAAGGTCTATAGCACTGATATTTAGCAGGTGGTTTTATACAAAAAATTTCGCACTTATGATTATACCTAAGTACCTGTTTACCCAGATTCGCAATAAATAAATGTGTATTTTAAGTGCAAAAATTCGCTTTCCGTGAGAGAGATAAGTGTTTGGCCTTCAAACATCTACTTTATAAATGGAACTGCGAACCAAAATTTCGCGTTTCTAGGTCCAAGGGCTTAGGCTGGGCGTTGATGATTCAGTTAGTGTGCCTTTAGATGGCTTTAGACTTGAAGTCGACTGATAGCTATACACCGCACACTAATAGCCATACACCTTCAAGTTTACTGGACGCCGCTTCAAGTCCACTGCAAACTCGACCGGTAAACATGATCGTGTATGGCCAGCGTAAGCATAGTCAGGCAGGTTTCGTCGCAAGTGTGCTCTGAAACTGATCTCCTTGGCTCTGAGTGGCTGCCGCGTGCAAGAACTACCTCAATTAATCTTCTGACTTCCTTTCGTTTACGAAAATTAATAAAATGCTTTTAGATCTTATCCTCATAGTTTGAAATTTCCGAAATTAGGATGCCAAGGTGATTAATGATTTACGGAGTAAATATTTCCTAAACTGTCTTCTAAAACAATTTTAAGCACAATATTAATTTATCTTTACCTTAATGGTAAGTATTTAATCATCACACAACCATGTTTAGCCTTGGCTACTTTGGAATAATTTATCGTAATTCTATCTGAATTTACTTGTAATGGTCAATGTACATAATTACAATTTTAAATACAATTTATTTTACCAATAACTCTTAATTAAATATTGGTTACTATGAAAATGCTCAGTATTAAAATTTTTAGGGTTCCGTACCTCAAAAGGAAAAACGGAACCCTTATAATAGGATCACTTTGTTGTCTATCCGTCTGTCTGTCTGTCGGTCTGTCAAGAAACTACAGGGTACTTCCCGTTGACTTAGAATCATGAAATTTGGTAGGTAGGTGGGTCATATAGCTGGTATTAGGGGAAGTATCTGAAAACCGCGAATTTGTGGTTATATCACACAAAAAAAAAATTAATTGTGGTCATAAACTAATAATTAGTATTTCCAACTTTCGAAGTAAGATAACAATTCAACAAAGATTCGAATAAGATACATCAAGTGGGGTATAATATGAAAGGTCTTCACCTGTGCATTCTAAAACAGATTATTATTTATTTTTATGCATCATAGTTTTTGAATTATCGTGCAAAATGTTGAAAAATACGACTGCAGTACGGAACCCTCGTTGCGCGAGCCTGACTCGCACTTGGCCGGTTTTTTAATCAAAGGAAATTTTACAGCTAAGCCTTTTTTTAAATAAATAAATGCAAACGTTCCGTGTTTTTATATGTAAACAAGCAACTTCAAAAATTATGACATAGAAGTCACATCGTTCAAGCAGGTACGCCAAGTTTTTTTTTTTTTTTTTAATTATAAAGGCACACAAAATAGGTTTCAGCTATAAATGGAGCAAATAAAAATAAAAAACAATAGATTAAGATCATTAAAAGAGATTTTTCATATTCTGTGAAGTATTACATTTCAAACTTTCAGCTTTATACCTCTTTTATCATAATGTACCTTCAAAAATTCCCACGGGCTCCCAGGCCATTTGCTTTTCACGTGTAACCTTGGTCGCGAACGAGACTTTGAGGCGACAATCGGCCATATTGTCTGTCGTCAAGTAAGTCCAAAATTTCTGGACTGAATTATCTTTATTCGCCTACCAATCTTGGCTTTGAATAATATAAAATACACATAGCTGATGCCCGCGACTAAATCTCCAGCTCCATTGCAGCGTGATTGAAACACAAACCAACAAACAAACACACTTTCGCATTTAGGCAATGAGAAAGATAAGAGAATAGGTATGGATGAAATTTGTTTAAACATCGCCACAATATTAAATTTCCTTTATCCCTTTTCATTCTAAGCTGAAATAATATTATTATTTCAATCCTCATTTAGTAATACGAGCAAACACGAAAACGTTTGAATTTCAAACAATTATTTGATCTGTTTTGTTTCCTCTTCTACAATAGGAAAAGCCGTAATTTGTTAAGAATGTAGCTATAATAATCTAAATACTTCGTATCTCATGGCCCGGGCGATATCTAACAGCCTTTATACTCGAATTACGTATTAATCCTTCTTCAAAAGATCTTCCATGAATAGGTAATAAAGGTCTTAAATCTCTACCTACGAAAGGTATATTAGATGTCTTATCCAATGTATTATATGTATATCTCTACAGGTTACGTACTCATAATATTTCAAAGTTAGGTATTTTCCTTTTGTGTATTCTGACTTCTGAGGTCTTACCTCTAAACAATATTGGACTTTACGGGCTTCAGGTAATTTAAGTAGTTAAAAGTTAAATAGTATGAATCAAAAGATGTAGGAGACAATTTTTTTATTTATATTGATTCCAATTTCTAAGTAACTTTTTCAAATAAACCGTTTTTAAAATTTTATGGGTTTTTGAGTGATTGTCGTATTGTTATTTTGTGACGGTGTAGTTCAGCGTTGTATATACAGCCTAAGATTGCTTCAACGGTTCAATATATTATGTTATCGATATGCCGCTGACTTGTGAACCATGTAGGTAGGTAGTTATAGTTTATTAGAATATGTTATAGAATTGAAGTTCTTAAGATCTTTAAATAATTTTATTCTTTCAATCAGTAGTTTTTTTTAATAGGCAGTAAAATATCAAATGCCAAAATAAAAATTTCTTTGATTACATAGTATGAAATAAATTTTCAATTTAAATAATAAATTATTGTTTGTATTACTGAACATTATTATTAAAGGCAACTTAACTGTGCTCTTTCTCTTAATTTTAATAGAAAATTTTATAATCATAGTCCAATCATCTCATTTTTCGTAAAGATATTAAATATTTGTTTCTTATGAAATGGTGCGTAACGATAAATTTATTTTATTTGTCATCGAATCGACTTCACATTCCATATATTTTGTAAAATTGTTTATCTTTAGTCTCAGTTTAAATGATTCTAAGATAGAAATCTACGGTAGCTATTTTCTGCAAAACTTTTGCTGACCTAAAATACGGGATTTTTGTAACATTATATTATGTTGTTCTAGTGTTTTAACAACCGAAACTCGAAAGAGTCAATAATGTAAAATTGAGTTTCTTGCAATTTCATTTGTATTTAATTTGCGTTAACATTGAAATATTATTCCAATATAGTTTATATTCCTACCCTTTTGACATAGCCAGCATTTATGATTCGGAATAAGTTAAACTAAAATCAATTCTTTATTGGATTATGTAGTCCGATTTGAATAAAAACATATATCCATATATCTTACAGAATTATATTATAGGATATTATGTGTATAAATTAATATATTAATATAGAACAGACATTTAGCCTATATTATTACACTTATGAACGTCGATACTTATTGGATATTTAATAATTAACTATTATAATGTTGTTTCCCCATTTCTCACGTTATTATTGTACATTATATTGGTATATAAAGGATGCCACACATGTAAGTAAAATATATTTAACTAAACATTGAAAATGTACTCACATATTACGCTGAAATTTGATATAATATTAAAATAAATATATTTTATCTGTGGTGTCATATGGATATGGTTATAGACCTAGAGAGTAACATAGGTAGCTACTTTTTATCCCCGAAAATGAAACGGACTCTACGGGATTTTTATAAACCTAAAACCACGTGGACTAAGCCGTGAGCATCAGCTAGTTCCTTCAATATTTTGATCATAAAGTGAACATAATAAAAACTAAATATACCTAAAACTTTTAAAAAATGTTGAATGTTCTCTTATTTTACTAAATTATTAGAAAGAGTCAATGTATTAAGTAAAAAACGGATATATACTTTAATTTCATAATTAAATTTATTCATTGCAGCTGTTTTGAAAACATATTATGATAACCTATTTTTTGTAAGTACCTATCATATTTTTAAAAGTTTGTGATTAGGTTTTAAACTTTAAATTTACTATACATTATTCTCTAAAAGCCATAATCCGTTTGTTGTGATTTTCTGACATTTTGGCTTCCATTAGCGTACAATAAACGTGAATGCGTAGGAAATTCAAACATTAATTCGATCCGTTTCAATACAACAAAAGCCCCGCTTTCCGTTTCTCGTCTATCATTTAGTAGGTAGGTACAACCAGTATATTCGGGACCTCGTCCCGAGGCCAAAATACACCGAGAACATTATCGCTGCATTATCCTAGGTACCACAAATAGAATGGAAATAATATTCGTCTCTTCTCTTTACTTAGATCAAGTTTTGGATGCAATGCTTACAAATCCATATCCATGCAGCTCCTGCCTTCCGCCTCAGGAAAGTCCAAAAGTCATTTGTGGGTATTGGTATTACCTTTTATAATAAAATCCCGCAAACTATTTTGGACTTACCTTTGCACAAGTTTAAAAAATCTATTAAAAATATGCTCCTGAAAAAAGCATATTACACAATTGAAGATTATCTAAATGATAAAAGAGCGTGGATTTGACCTGCAGCTCGTTCCAGCAACGCACAAGACTGCAAATACTATTTTATACATGGCATAATTTTGTACCTATATCAAATATTTGAAAAGAGCAACCGCCGAGTTTCTTGCTGGTTCTTCTCGGCAGGAAAGGCATTCCGAACCAGTGGTAGATGCATCCGACTATTCGTAAGCACTTGTAAAAGTTTATACGAATAAAAAAAGATTTTCATTTCATTTCATTTTCATTTCATTTCATTTCATTTCATTTCATACTAATATTATAAATGCGAAAGTGTGTCTGTCTGTCTGTCTGCTAGTTTTTCACGGCTCAACCGTTCAACCGATTTTGACGAAATTTGGTACAGAGATCAAGCTATCTCTGTACCAAATTTCGTAATTTTCGTAAATTCGTTTCATCCCGGGGTAGGACATAGGCTACTTTTTATCCCGGAAAATCAAGGAGTTCCCACGGGATTAAAAAACCTAAATCCACTCGGACAAAGTCGCGGGCATCATCTAGTAATTTAATAATCCATAACCGTTGTACGAGACTTTCCACTTTATTTTGCTTATTTTTTAAATTTAGATTTATAGAAGTGTGTAGCTGCTATAAATCTTAAAAATCTAGAAATACTATTGCGGCCTATTCTAAGCTTGCGGCATTCAATTCAACTTCGTATTGATGCCTAAATACTCGTAACATCAAAGCAAGCACTTAGGTATAGGTAACCCACGCTTACTATAGACTACATACATCCTTTCAAACAAAATATGTGATTCCCTTAATTTTCGGCGCTGATAAATTCAATTAAGTAGATACCTATACAATTTTCGCCTATTGTGCGGAAATACTATTTTCTTCCCGCCATTCGTCGCTCCACTCATCCGAGCATACTCTAGAAACTTAGCGGGCTGCCTAGAGGCACTGACAAGTGGAGCTGACATTCACCAGACAAAACTTTTCATTTTTCACTAGCGGCACTGTTCTTTTTTTTCACTTACGCCATTTATTTATTTAAGTAGGAATACTTCTAGTCTAGTCTCCTCTCCAGTGATAAGGTCGCATACAAAAAACGATCAAATGCGAGTCGCAGGCTCGCACTTGGTCGTTTGACTTGAAGGGTTCCGTATCATCGTGCAACACTGTAAACTTTTTGATTTTTGTGTTTTTGACACATTGTGAAAATTTCAAGTCTCTATACCTATTACAGTTCATGAGATACAGCCCGCTGACAGACAGACGGGCATATGGGCGGACAGGTTGACGGACAGCGGAGGCCTAGTAAGAGGAGCCCATATTGGCGGCCTTCGGGTATGAAACCTTTAACACCGTTCTATAAAGAATAAAAAAAATATTTCAAAATACTAAAGCCCACAACTTGCAAGAATCCAAAGCTTAAAAGAAAACTGCCACTAATTATACCATGACGATTCACTCCTCGTCTCAAGGATCTTGAGTAGAGACGGTTCTTAGCCTTGAGAGGAAATAAAGAAAGTATTACAAAAGAAATAATAAGAAGAGCACCTTTTTTTAAAATTCATGTGCGTATCTGAAGAAATGTGTATCATTTGCACGTTTTTTTTTAAAGGTAATGCCAGCGATTTTTTCAAATTTAATTCAAGTACCTACATACTTAGCTACCGTGTTTTCGTAAGGATAGATAGATTGGTTCATACTGGAATATAACAGGTATAGTTTGTGAATTGTGTATTTGTGGAATTCCGAACGTTTCGGCGTGATTGCAATGGATAATTCCCGTATTAAGTACTTAGTAAATAGGACAGTCATTAATTACATTTACTTTTTGTCACGTAAATTCTATTAGCAGAGACCTTACCACTTCTTCTTCTTCTTCTTCGCTCTGGGCTGGTTTCCGCACTTAAACGTTTCCGTCTGTTGTGCGTACCTTACCACTTATTTGCTAATGATACTTTTAGTCGTAAAATATGTACTTACCACGTAATATGTACATGAAAGCAAATAAATCTGAATCTGAATCTGAATCTGAATATTATATTAGGCAGGTATATATTCCTACTATCGATAAAACTTAAGCTAGTAAACCCGACTATAGTTTTTATAGTTAAAGAAATTTGTAATGTAAAAGCATTCCTACAAATTAAAATATTTCAAATCACGCATCCCTTTACAATTTGCTTAAAGAATACTACAGACCACCTTATTTCAGTAGAATTTGCAAGTTTGAAACAAAACCTACTTCGAGGCAAGCACAGAAATAGTACGCCGACATCACATTAGCATATCCCCATAAATCTCTTCACGTTACAAAACGTACCGAAAGCATAGGCGGTGCGATAAATCAAAGTTAGTAACGCCGTACCTACTCTAGAAAGCCCCTAACTAATCCATGACACGCAAACCGATATTTTACTTTTGTTCTTTTAAACATGGTTTATACTTACACGTTAGATATTGTTGTCTATTATTGCGAATGTGTTTACGACTATTATGGACCTGGACTATGTATTCGTTAAACTCACGTAAACATATCTGGTACTGTATCTTCTATACTAGAATAATCTGCTATTATTTTATCAACCGACTTCCAAAAAGGAGGTGGTTCTCATTAATTAGATAACCAGAATAACCGCTGTCGTTCCATCCGATGGACGTTCACAGCTAGACATATTATGTAGATCTGTGATCTCTTGAAGAGATTCTCATTTCTTATACTCAACGTCATACCATGTCGTGTGTTGCTTATGTCCAACGGCTTCCTAAGACTCTTTTTTTTAATTCTGATACAAGTTAAATCTATGCGATCTCACCTGATGATAAGTGATGATGCAGTCTAAAATGGAAGTGGGTTAACTTGGAAGGGATATGGCAGTTTCATTAAACCCATACCCCTGATCGGTTTCTACATGGCATCGTACCGGAACGCTAAATCGCCTGGCGGCACGGCCTTGCCGGTATGGTGGTGACTACGACGCCTAATAGGGCTTTATTAATACCTACTGTAACACAACTGTACTGATACAGATCACTGTATAAAATAGAGACCTACATTTTGTGACTATAGCTTTCCGTGCGAGACTGCCATTTCAGCACATGAGGCCCCAACGTTTATCGATATACTGTACCATAAAGGCAATGCCACTGTGGTATTCTGGTACACAATCCCTAAACTCTAGCCCTCTAACAAATAAACCTAGCGGTAGAATAGTTATGCTCTGTTTTGTCTTTCTCTGTCATCAGTAATTTGACATTTGAAGGAAAAAGACAAAACAGAGTATAACTATTCCACCGCTATTCCAGGTTTATTTGTTAGAGGGTAGTGCTATAATTTCCAGAGAGCATTATATAAATATATTTAGTCCTATCACTTTAGTTCAGTATAGAGATTGCGTTTACGCACAGAATAAATCACAAATTCAAATAAAATTGTGGTTTCGATAGTTTTTGTGTAGGAAATCTGTTAAAACGTCAAATTTATTCTAATATATTATAAGTTATTTAACGATTGAATAATCGGCCCTTAGAAATCTATAAGTTGCTTATACTTACAGTTTACACTCTTACTGATTTACCTATATGGAGCAAAAATAGGTCAAAAGGCAATAGCGAATCAAAGTTCTGACCTGAGAGTAAGTATAAAATACACCATGTCAAAGGGAGGAGAATAGTTTAAAATCTAGAAAAAAATATAACCTAAGAAATAGCGGGCCGTATAATAAATGGCGAATGAATACGTGCTACATATAAAATAGCAATGGAAGCTAATTGTAATGATCGTACTACAATATCAAAGTTTACTGTTCCAAATAATTTACTTAAAGTACCTCTATTGCCTTAAGTGAATTGAAATAGAGAAGATCTCGATCCTGGATAGAGACAACGCGTACGTGCTTTAAGTTTCAATGCTGCATCGAGTAGGGATGTACAGTGTACAACTTATTAACTTAAAAATAATCGATATTAGTTAAGCTTTGTTTATCAGCTTGTTGCTATGCTATTTAAACTGGAGGCAGAGTTCGTATTGTTCGCAGTGCATTATAGCGTAGCGTTTTTTGCGATTAGTTAGGTATAAGTAGTAACTAAAGTAAGCCTTAGTCGTCACACCTGTGGTCTAATAGAAAATTTCAAGCTTATAAGTAGATCGTTGCTATTGATCGTTGCTGGAAATAAATCAAAATCAAAATTTATTTATTTCATGTAGTGTTGTTGTAGTAGTATAATGTTCACTTGTCACACTTATTGCTACATTACGCGGCAGAAAATAATGTACATCGGACCTTAGAATGACATTTCCCCTTTGTAGAGCGTTGTCTCTGTCTCCCATACCTATGTGACGTTTTGTCGGTAACCGCTATCTCTTTCTAAAGGTCGATGTATATTATTTTCTGCCGCGTACAGTACGTCTGACTCCACCACAGGTTCCGAATGCAGACTCTACTGAGAAGAGCTGGCAAGAAACTCAGAAGTTGCTCTTTTCAAATCTAAGTTACAATATGTAGCAATACACAACACCATCTTGAGGGCAATTGAAAGCTCAGCCGGTTGCTTCCACCCAACTTTGTCAATACCTATAGGTCTAATTTTATCGAGAAAAAAGGTCAACTTGTGAGCAAAACAAAAGATTTTAAATGGGAAATATTTTACATCGACCTTTAGAAAGAGATAGAGGTTGTGTAGAGCGTTGTCTCGGTCGTTGAGACCGACAAAACGTCACATAGGTATGACTGACAGAGACAACGCTCTACGACGCCGAAGCCTCTTTCTAATAGTCGATGTACAATATTTCCTGCTGGTTACTGTAAATTATTTTAAGGAAAAGTGACTATTAACTATAATACTATTTCTATAATATTGCATTTTTTTATCAAATTTAATTCAAATGAATAAAAATACCAATTCCATGATATTTTACATTTTATTTATCTAATTTAATACAAATAAAAAACATAAGAACAACTCGATTACATGTTCAAAAATAAAACTGATTAGTTTACTACGCACATCAGACAGTTTGACTCGAATTAAAAAATCAATTTTCAATATATCGATTTTCAATTTCTTTTACCGGAAGCGACCAACACTAGTGTTGAACAATTTCTAAATCCCCTGTAAGGTGACTAGAGACTGCCAATATAGAAATTACTTACATATGGTTGGACTGTGGAATTGTTTGGTTTCCATTTGCCATTTGGAATGTTCTAAGTCGTGCCCTACTAGTAGTATTTGTCTAATTAACTTATCTCATTATACTAACAATTAATCATTTCAATTAAGAACCTTAACATAAATAAGAAGGTTCTTCCAAACAACTCGTAGGTATGTATCATGTAGACCTTTTAACAGTACCTAAACTTTTCTATTTTGAAAAGGATGTTTTTCATTTTTGAAATGCTTCCGCTAGGAAACTTTATTTTTTCTCATTATATTCATAATTTCTTAGTTAAATATCCTAAGGTAAACTTTGTCAGCTTTGTCTACAAATTAGTTTCACAAAGAAGTACCTACGTACTTTCAAAGTACTACTTTGCAAAGATAGATAATATAATGAGAATCGTTTAAACGCTTTAATTCTGTTGCGAATGAAACGAGATCTTTGTGAGAACTGAGAACTAACTATTAATCATGATTAACATACCCATATATAAGTAAGTTTTGTAAAATATCACAACATATTCGACATTTTACCCAATTTATTTTACCGATTTCATGCATAATTTTTATTTAAAAAGTTGAATTGTTATTGAATTATTACGAAAGCTTACAAAAACTTCATTATGTAAAATTAGTGTAGTGTTTTTAAAATTTTAATTAAAAAGCAATGAAAGTGTACGAAAGGTTGTAAAAGTTGTTTTTTAACGACAAGATCGGCTATCTGAACATGGTTGAGATTCCGAATTTAATTACAATTGAAAACTACAGACGCTTAAGAGCAGGTGGATTATTTGATCGCAGTCCTTATAACGGTCCAGAATTATTTTGTAATTGAAACCTCATTATATCAAAAAAAAAAATCAAAATTTGTACCACCCGGTAGAAAAACAGACTGTCAAGAAAGTCAGTTGATAAAACCGTGTCAATAATATAAATATCGCCATTCTCGCGATCCTAGTCCAGTATTACTATTCTAATTTTTATTGTCTACTAGCTTAAGCTCGCGACTTCGTCCGCGTGGACTACACAAATTTCAAACCCCTATTTTAACCCTTTTGGGGTTGAATTTTCAAAAATCCCTTCTTAGCGGATGTCTAGGTCATAATAGCTATCTGCATGCCCCATCCTTCTAGTAGTTTAAGCTGTGCGTTTATGGATCAATCAGTCAGCTTTTCCTTTTATATAATATTATAAACTAACCACAGTAGAAATGCACAGAACAATAATATTAACTTATACAATATTATAGTTTTTTAAATTCTTTGGGAACTCTTTGATTTTCCGGGATAAAAAGTAGTATCCACAGCCAAATCCATCCAGTAGTTTTTTCGTGAAAGAGTAACAAACATACACACAAATTTTCGCATTTTTTGAGTTAAAATGCTATGAAACATTTCAACTGCCACATTTTTGAAAATAAAAAATATGTTTAGGACTAGGTTATCATCCTGGCAAGTGGCAGGCTTCTGACATTCAGTATATTATTTTATGAAAATTACTTTTGGAGCACTCATAAAATAGTAAGTACTTGTCTTAAAATTAAATTCATGACGATCTCTCGGCCTATATTAAAGAAAAAAGTTTTCAGCTATTTACAGAAACGAAGAAAAGGGGTGAGGCGAAAATAATAGCAAAGGAGTAATGCCTATATAATGAGATTTTGTTTTCTTTTATCCAAAGGCCTTTTTCTCGTTTTGCATAATTACTCCATTTTAGTATTTGTTGAGACTTGATTAGGTACATTCCTAAGTTGATGGCGGCTATAGACCTCTTTAAGTGTGTTTTTAGAATTGTTAATGTTTAAAGGGATTTGTTTTGTCTTAGAACTGTAATTCTGTAAGGGGTTATTTAGAAAGTTTTCATTTGATTTCCATGTTACTTATTTATATACCTACCTACCTAATTCTCCGTTCAACATTGTTTGAGTGACGGAGTTCCTTTTTACATAGATTGTTAGAGCTTATTCTATATTTAACTATGGCATATATTATAATAATATAATATAATATAATAAGAAATTTATAAGCAATCCAATTTTGAATTAAAATATGGCTTTATTACTTTTTATTAATTTTATAAAGTTTTTTTAGATATACCGGATATACGTATCCATTTATTTTTATTTATTAAGTGTTTAGTATTTTTTGTGCACTATCCGTTATTTTTTTAATTAAGACCTGAAAAGTGACATATACCAATTTTTATCCCGGAAAAATAAAAAGTTGTAACTGAATTTTTAAAATCCTAAATCCACGCAGACCAAGTCGCGAGCATCAGCTAATTAGAATATCAGATCGAATTAATATACGAAAAAAAAAATTAGAAAACTAGGTTTCTTATCACATAATTGTTTTGATTACCAACGACTGAACCGATTTTACAGTAACTTTAGCAGGCAAGCGTATTTTTTTCTCCATCTGCGAATTAAATATTTAGCGCGTACCAAGAGCTGGCAACTGCTAGAATCTTTAAAGATAAAAATATTATATTTAAGTACTTAGGTACCATAAAACAATTATAGATTTGAAATATCGATGATCTAATTTCTAAATTGGCGTAATTAGTCTTTTTTTTAATTATGTGTGTAACAATATGTGTTATTTTTGTTCAGGTTCCAATGCTGAGCCAGTATGGAAGCTTCAAGATCCTGGTTTCGACCAGGGTTACGGGTCGGAGCGGTCGCCGGAGGAGGACTTCGTACCTCCCATCGTACCGGCGATATCTCTTGAGCAGTATGAAGCAGAGCTGCGGACTGTCTATCCGTTTATCACTGATGGTAAGTAATTTTTAGGGTTCCGTATCTACAGAAAAAATAGGAACCCTTATACGATCACTTCGTTGTCTGTCTGTAAATTCGGAGGAATCAAAACCTATAGGGGTAGGTACTTAACGTTGACCTAGAATCATGAAATTTGGCAAGTAGAAATGTTTTATAGCACAAGTACCTAAAGGAAAAAATGAAAAAAAAATGAAAATGAAAATGAAAATCTTTTTTATTCGTATAAACTTTTACAAGTGCTTACGAATAGTCGGATGCATCTACCACTGGTTCGGAATGCCTTTCCTGCCGAGAAGAACCAGCAAGAAACTCGGCGGTTGCTCTTTTCAAATATTTGATATAGGTACAAAATTATGCCATGTATAAAATAGTATAAAAAATCCGAGCACTGTTGCATTAGCATGTCGGTGACATGACCTTGACGTTTCTTCCCATCTCAAAATTTTCCAACGCACCTATAGAAGTTTTCACTTGAAAAATGTAGTCCAAAATCCAGTGTAAAATCAGTACTAATATTATAAATGCGAAAGTGTGTTTGTTTGTTGGTTTGTCCTTCAATCACATTTCAACGGTGCAACGGGTTAACGTGATTTTTTGCATGGGTATAGATAAAGACCTGGAGAGTGACATAGGCTGCTTTTTATCTCGGAAAATCAAGGAGTTCCCTCTCGGGATTTTTAAAAAACCTAATTCCACGCCGACGAAGTCGCGGGCATCAGATAGTAAAATGTAATTTTTGAAACATGCTGCGATAATTTCTTATGAGTAGCAAATTTATACTACAATATTTTTTAAATCTTATTTTGAATAACGACCATTTTACAAGATTCTTACCAAAGACATTATAGGTAATATAAGTAGGCTTAAACAAAATTGGATAATTCTTTAAATTTTCTTAAGCTGAGAGTTTCTCAGAAGTTTTAATTAATTTGATAGATTTAGGGCGACGCGGACGTTCCTTTGAAAAGGAAATTTAAGAAAATAATTGTATGGCTATTGATTAACCTGGTAGATTCACTTGACTATTCAAAATCACTTGTCACTTGTTTTTAATATATCTTTCTAAGAAGTATAATTAACTTTTTTTTCATTACATTCTTTATTCAGTTCCATTTGTGTCAAATGGTACTTAAAGCGAAAAGCACTTCCCTCTAATAAATTTATGCTAATTCCTCTTGTGAATCAGTTTATATTTCAGGGAAATACTCGTATTTACCTACACTTCACGGTGAAGTAAATGACTAAGCGAGAATTACCCAACGAATCCTTAATTTTTAACTCAATCCTTTATTTTGTCGCTCTGCTTCATTACCTACTATATTTAGGTAGTTTATGGTTAGATGCTCCGATCGTTTCAGAACGAATATATTGAAATAGACAGACCGACAAAGTTAAAGTTTGTTGGTACTCAGTTACTACAGAACAATACGTAACAGTTGCAAATAAAGTACCAGGGTACTATCAGAAACTAGGAGCACAAAACTGCTCCACACTCCGACCTAATATGCTTAGCCACACCTTTGTAAATGTAGTTTCTGAACTAAATTATTCAAGCATAATTCCCTCTGTCATTGCCTACTCGTAGTTCTTGAGAAGCTAATTCGGTGAAAGTGATTCAGTTCTTATTGCTACATTTGAATTAACTGTTACAGTATTCGCTATAAGTATTACATTTTTACTCTTTCATTGTAGGTACTTTTATACTTTATCAAAATTATTTTATACCCTAATCAAGAACAAATACTGTTTTCATACGCATTTTCAAATTAATACAAGAGCAATGGTAAAAGCAATTGAAATTTGAATATTGAAAATTCTCTGTTATTCGAATGCTAAATCTATGCAAAATTTAAAATAATACACTGGTTTACAATAACAAATTCAAATAGAATGGTATTAAGTATATAATTTAATTAATTGGAATGTCTCGTCAAAATGTTTGAAATATTTTCAATTTTATAACTGAACTAGCTAATGCTCGCGATTTCATTCGCGTGGACTACACAAATTTGAAACCCCTATTGTACACCCTTACGGCGATTCTGCACTCATCCGATCCGAGTCCGTGAAAATACGTTCCTTTTTGTTTGTATGGAACTCGGATGACGGAGGTGCAGTGCGTAATCGCCGTTAGAGGTTGAATTTTCAAAAATCCTTTCTTAACGAATGTCTACGCTATAATAGCTATCTGCATGCTAAATTTTAGCCCGATCTTTCAAATAGTTTGAGCTGTGCGTTGATAGATCAGTCAGTCAGTTCAGTCAGTCCTTTTCCTTTTAAATATTAAGATGTCTAGAATAAAAACTCACATCATTACAAACTTGAAACATTGAAGGGTTAATTTAAAAAAACAACGTGAAAATGCAAATGGCATTTTATCCTTTTATCTTTATCGACAGGAAACCTTAACCCTCGCTTGCCGAGATAAATAAAGGGGATGCAAAAAAACTTTTGTCCTTTCCGGAGTTTCAGTAACATAATATTTTACGTTCGATGTGCATTATACCTAGTAGGTAGGTACAGGTCGCTGTCTGTCTGTCCGTCTGTTGCGTCTGTCAAGAAAACCTATAGGGTACATGCCGTTGACCTAGAATTATGAAATTTGGCGGGGAGGTCTTTATAGCACAAGGAAAGGAATAAATCCGAAAACCGTGAATTTGTGGTTACATCACAAAAAAAATAGTATTTTCAACTTTCACATTAAGATTATACAATACCATTTTGATTTATCATGCAAAATGTCGAAAAAAATAGTACGGGTACGGGTGATACGGAACCCTCGGTGCGCGAGTCTAACTCGCAATTGGCCGGTTTTTCCTTTTGAGGTACGGAACCCTATAAAGTAATCAGAACGAGCACTTTTACACTTTAATTACATTAAACGAACACGTTGCTTACTTCTGATGAGAATTGCAATCAAGAAATTGGATCTCCGACATATTGCATTTGTATGATTGACGCATTACGGGAGGCGGCTTCAGGCTGCAGCTCGTTTATTAAAAAGAACATTTTTAATAATTTTTAATGATTTCATATGCATTAATACTATTATATTAACAGAATATCGAATACGCTCAGTATCTAAATATATAAAAGGAAAAGGTGACTGACTGACTGATCTATCAACGCATAGAATCGGGCTGGAATTTGGCATGCAGATAGATATTTTGACGTAGACATCCGCTAAGAAAGGATTTCTGATAATTCAACCCCTAAGGGGGTGAAATAGGGGTTGGAAATTTGTGTCATCTACGCGGACAGTCGAAGTCGCGAGCATAAGCTAGTTATCTAATAATTTTCATCCGCACATGAAAATTCAACTCAATCGGGAATTTGAAGTACCTACCTAGCTGAACTTCAAGTTACCAATTTCGACGGAAGGACAACACACGAACAAGTCAAACTAATAAAAAGCTTTTAAAAATACATCCGATACTACGAGTGAAATGCTTTATCTCCGAAAGAATTGGGTGAAAACTTTTTGTCCGTCATATAAAAGGGTTGATTTGAACTGAAAACATTGTTCGATGATGGGTACGATCCAATTTAGAAAGGGCCCATTATCCTTAATTGCGTTAACAGATATTGGCTTAAAACGTGCGAACGTGAGCGATAAGCGGTGTTTTTTAATTAATTCCAATTTTTCAACACTGACACTACACCTCAAAAATTATCTGTAAAATATACTGAAAAATGGGTTAACAAGCTCTTTATACAATAATCGCGGGTTTACCTTGCTTTTATCGAACACAAACGAGCACCGTAAAATAATTATCTTAAGTTTTGCATATCAGTATATCGCCCCAAACACTCAGGTAGGTCACTCATATTATTACATATATCATATAGTAGGTATTGTTTCTCATTATCCCTGCTGTATTGAAGTTGTGAAACATACTAATATATAGTCATGGTAGTCAATGCATATTGACGGCCTCCCTTCGGCCGTGGCTAGTTACCACCCTACATAGCGTGCCGCCAAACGACTTAGTGTTCCGATACGATGCCGTGTAGAAAACTAGAAGAAATGGGAATCTCTTCAAGAGATGAGAGATCTATGTCCAACTGTGTGTGAATGTCCATCGAATGAAACGATACCCGTTATTCGGGTTATCTAATTAATAAATAGTAGTAGGTTATTCTATACGCAAGTGAGCTAAATTAATCTGCTGTAAAATTGATCATCACCTACCTACTTTTGCAATGTATAATTTTGGTAACTTGCCTTAAATTATGTTACCAGAATTTACAAAAGCGTAACTAAATTAATTAAAAGCCTTGACAACATAGCCTCCTCATTTTCTATGCTACTATTCTAATTAAACAAAAAGCTCATAGTCATAATTACAGTGTTCCTACAAACTTCATAAATAACTAGCTTATGCCCGCGACTTGTGGACTTACACAAAGGGCTTTAAATATTTTGGTATACCTAGCAGTCCGCCATTTTACTTTATCCTAAAATAGCGGCCACTCTATTAAAAACCTGTATTTAATCTGACATCTGTAATGGCCAGTGGCCATTGGCCATATCAGATGTGTCTTCTTTGTCACCTCAGTATTTAATTTCCATCATAATGAATACCACTTTCAATTGATATCAAAGTACACAAAGCGGAGTTGTTGTTATCAAAAAACACCTGGCCCCATTTCACTCCAAACCTACGACATGCGACGGCTCTAACTAAACCTAATAATACTTACAGCAATTCTGAAATACTGTTCTTTTAGGAAATTATCTACATGCACGGCGCACCTTTTAGCACTTTTTTCGCTACCTATTCATATTCAATTACTCTCCGAAGTCCAAAATCTTTGAAACAAATATATTACGCTGCTAAAATACTTTGGCGTATTAGGGATTTCCATTACTGTTTTTATTGCAGGGCCTAATCTGGCTTCGTGTGTTGCGAGCCAATAAGGGCCCTAGTCGCTATGGCATTCGAAACGTCACCACGCAGTAAACACACTTTCGATAAGCGATCACCACTAGGAAAACTGATTTTAAAAACCATGAGACGACATTACAGAAAGAGACCAATTTATAAAAGTGTTAATTTTTGTCCGTCAGTTCTGTCACTTCGTTAAAATGTTCTTTTCAGTTTGTAGAACAACTTTTATTGAACGACTTCGCTACAATGATCTAACACACAACGCACACCTGCAAAGTGATGTGGAGCCGAGGCGGAGCCTGTTTATTTTGGTAACTAAGTACTTATCCAAACTATGTATATATAATTTTTATGAATGTTTTTACCTACACTTTAAAGAAATTATGGAAACTCAAACTAAGCTTCCTTTGCATTAGCATAACGGTGACGACGATTTGGTTCCACTCTACGCAGGTACGCGTCGAACCTTGTTGTCCGAATTGTATCACAACTATCAAATTACTCGAAAAACCAAAAACAAACGTGTTCAAATTACGTGTTGAATGCCATCGCGAAAGGTATCATCTCATTTAGGTATTCAATTTGTATGCAAGGCCTACGGTTACCTGGGTAAGCTTCGACCTGCGTCATTTGCAGCTAACTCTGTACGGGCCAGCAAAAAGCCAACAGCAAATTTGGCTTACAACCGTTTAGGCCACGTTTAGGCATATGATTCTGAATATGTTACACATGATTTATGGTTGTCTCGTGTTTTGTAGTGATAAATTGGGTGCTGGCTTTGCTGCTGTGTTTTATTCTCGACGGCTACGGCTGTTTTTGACATGTCTGTACTCTGTATGTTATACATTCACTGGGCTTTGTATGCGGAACTATTTTACACACGTCTCTATAAACATATTGACATTATCTCTAAATCCATAACAGTTTACAGTATGCGGCAGAAAAAATGTTCATCGACCTTTAGAAGGAGATAGCAGATTTGTAGAGCGTTGTCTACTTCGTTGACACCGACAAAAAGTCATATAGGAGACAATGCTCTACAAAACCAAAGTATCATTCTAAAGGCCGATGTACATTACTTTCTGCCGCGAACTGCACGTTCGATCACAAGTTGCCTTAAAAAAATTAACAATCTAAGTAAGTACCATGTAGTGTTATAGTTTCTTCAATTATTAATTTCCTTACAGACCGATTACAGCGATTAAATCACTTGGGAATTATTTTTTCAAAAAGTTTCATTCCTTAGCTAGGTGGATGCGATTTGGTAATAAACTTTTATCAATTCGGCTTTGGGATATTTTAAGGCACTTTTAGATTGGCCCAAAAAAATGTTAGACACAAGCGGAAGTTTTGGTAGTGCTCTGGGCCTGGCCATTCTTGGGATTGCCTAGGCCAATCGCGACAATTCGGTTTTGGTCTATAACCTATAGAATAGAAGGTTTACGTAACCGTAAGGCATTGCCAAGGCCTGCACCCGTAAGTAGTCGAAATTCCACGGATACGTACGAAACGATTTGCCTCCACATTTCTGATTCGAACCGCTAAGATTTGGAACACCCTTTCAGCAGCAGTTTTCTCCTCCAGTTATAATATAGGTACCTTCAAGTCAAGAATGAATAGGCATCTTCTTGGCAAGCGCACTCCATCTTAGGCTGCATCATCACTTACCACCAGGTCTGATTGCAGCCAAGCCATAGTCTATAAATTCTGCGCTTTCGATTGTTCTTGATAGAATCCAACTTCCAATCGACGCTGCCTTCGGGTAAATGAAATTAGATTTCGACTTTTCATCCGTTTGAGTTTTTGTAATATTGCTAGCACTGCATTATCTATCCGTCATCCTATTTCAAATCTATTGAAAGTTTTCTACCAAAGCAATCAGTATAAGTCTCAACTTGTAATATTCTATGCATTTCAATAGGTAGGACTATTCGCAAGGTATTTCGATAGAGCTCGCAACACCTCACATACAGTAGGTATACATTATTATATAGTATATAGGTATGCATATGTAATTTGAATCACAAGCAACTTTTTTTTTAAAGAAAAGAAATCAAATAAAAAACATGACTAATAATAATATACATACAAAAATGTGTTTGATTGTTGGTTTGTCCTTCAATCACACCATCATTTCATCACAGTAATGGATCGACGTAAGTTTTTGCAACTTTTTACTACGGGAAAACAAAGACTTACCTCAGGATTTTTAAAAATTTTACTTTGAATTTTCAAAAATCCTTTCTTAGCGAATGTTATAATAGCTATCTTTCACAGTTCGATCCTTCCAATAATTTGAGATGTGCATTGATAGATCAGTCGGTCAGTCAGCTTTTCCTTTTATATATTTAGATTAAATAACAAAGAGTCAGTATAACGATCGTCTCCTATTCCTATTAGTTATAATATTAAGCTCGTATTGTGCATAGTTGCTAGAAATTTCACTGCGTAGCAGTTTACAACGTACGTAAACAGTGTGTGTAGACACAATGCTTGGAAAACCGCTCACGCAAGGGGCATGTAATGTTGACTTAGCGTTATGCTAACATAAACTAGTAGGAGGTAGTGTACACTGAATTTTTCATGCAAAATGCTAATATAAATAGTATGAAACCAGTTGGCGACTAAAAATTTTATTTTTTTAAAGAATAATAACCGCCGATATAAAGAGGCTGGCGGGAAGTGGCTGGATGAGGAAGGCTGAGGACCGGGTGTGGTGGCGCTCTATAGGGAAGGCCTATGTCCAACAGTGGGCGTCCACAGGCTGATGATGATGATGATGAGAGAATAATATACTTACCTGTTCAACAGAAAACTTTTTACCCTACCAGATATAGTACGCGTCACTCGTCAGGTACAGGTCAAGATGGCAATCGGGGTATGAGATGAGGTGGGGGGACGCCCCGCACACGTCACCTGTTCTATCCCGCACCGGGCTAGCGCGGGGGTCGTGCGTCATCTTGACCTGACGGCCGACGCGTACTTTATACTGTAGACTGTAGGTGTAGGTTCCTTTTAAAGTTATTAATGGCAATTTTAATTTTTTTATGCCATCTAGATATACTAGGTGGGCACTTCAAAAATATGGTAGGTAGGTAACTAGCTACAATAGCCAACAAATATTAGTAATTTCTGCTATTTGGGTGCACATGAACGTTTAGTGTCCACGCGATTTAAAGTCGCACGCCCGCCATCTATACTTCACTTGTGTAACTAGGCTAAAGTACCTTTTTCATTACATTAAAATTTAATGACCTGTGTATAACCTGTAAAGAAGTTTTTAGTATGTCATCATAATACGATGCCGTAAGGAGTCTTTATTTTTAAACTAGCTGAATAGCCTGTGTTAATCCAGGCTATAATTTATCTCAGGAGACGCAGTAGATGCATCCATGGGGCATAGTCTCAGGAGCGGAAGGTGTGGCTGTGATGAATGTTTCATCACCGATTCAATCACTGGTTAACCGACCGATTCCTGACTGTCCAGTTTGGTGACGGGTAAGGGAGTTGTTGAGGATGGGGAACGTGGAGAAGGAATTGCCCTCCCCGCGAGCCCTAGCCGCGAAACCTGTGGATGTTGGACGCGGGCCGGTGCGGTCCCGGTGTGGTCCTCGGGTTAGTTGGCGTGCTCTGGTTCCGGTAACGGTGTTTGGGGGCACGTAGTGCCCCAGCGGTGGGTCTGCTGCGGCGGACATCCGCCGGCGCGGCGGCGGCGTTTTCGGTCAATTGTGCTCCGTCGTTAGCGGTGGGATGGAACTTCGTGAAGTTTTAGTCGGTTCCGACATAGCTCCCCCGTGGCTGGTTCATGATGGATTTTCCTCACGAGATCTATCTTCATTCCAAATTTTAGACAAATCCGTTCAGTAGTTTTTGCGTGAAACGCGCGCGCACACACACACACACACACACACACACACACACACGTACACACACACACACATACAATCTTTCGGTTTTATAATGTAAGTGTGACAATCGCCTACAATATCGAAAATCTCAGTTGGCCTTACTTTGAAAATTAAAGAACATTTTACAAAGGGCATCCGCCATGACGGGGCGTAATGTTCCGGAAAATCCAACGCTAAGCAAGTAATTAAACTCCCAAATCTTGAACAAAATAGCGTCATTATTCCCTTTCATGCAAAGGGTGCGGCTTTCCTTGCGACCTCTCACAAGTCACATCGCCCACTTCCTTTTTGGCACAAATTCAAAACGATTTACGAAAAAATAATTTATTATAACTTGAATGTTTTAAGTAACACAACGTCGTTAGACTAAATAGCGATACTTCTATTTTTAGGGTTCCGTACCTCAAAAGGAAAAACAGAACCCTTATGGGATCACTTTGTTTCATGAAATTTGGCAGGTAGGTAGATCTTATAGCTGACATTTGGGGAAAAATCTGAAAATCGTGAATTTAGGGTAATTTCACACAAAAAAATTAAATTGTGGTCATGAACTTATAATTAGTATTTTCAACTTTCGAAGTGAGTGACAATATCAAGTCATATGAAAGGTCTTCACCTGTACGTACATTCTAAAACAGATTTTTATTTATTTTTATGCATCATAGTTTTTGAATTATCGTGCAAAATGTCGAAAAAATACGACTGTAGTACGGAACCCTCATTGCGCGAGCCTGACTCGCACTTGGCCGTTTTTTTTTAATTTAAGTTCCATTCATTTTTAAAACCCTTAATTTTTTTAAATAATAGTGTTTAAATCGTAGATAGAGTAATAAAGCTAGATAAAGGAACGTTTGCTTTCTCATTCACACTAAAAAGAGAGCACAGATAAAGTTACTAATGTGATAAGCAGAGACGCAGCTAACCTATTTTTAGTCCCTTATCGTGTAACCGATTTTTACAAGGAAGGAATACAACTTTAGTTGCAAAACAAACTTGAGAATTCGTGGCGTCATTGTATTTCTCATTAGTTATTTATTTGTTTTCACATAAAAAACGTTTAATAGAAAATACTGTTGATCGGTTAATAGTTTATACAAATATTTACTACTAAACAATGGTAATCGTTACGTCGTACTATCGCTATCTCATACGTGGTCACACAGTACTTTAATCTAGCTGTTTTACTCAATCTACAGCTTAAATCTTAGATTACGGAACAATAAAAACGATAAAATAACAAATATAGCTGTAAGTACCAAAAATCCTTGCCCGTCTACAAATTTTCTAAAAGTCTGTGTCGATAGCGGAGGTTTCTTTGCAAAAAGAAAATCGAACAGCGAAACGAATATATGAAACCTACCTTCCAACATACTCGTTGGAAACTACCTACGAAATTGTTTTGTTTTATTTTTTGCACGGTATATTTTAAAGATCAACCCATAGGGAATTTACATTAAAAACTTTATAATTGTCATCCCTGAAGACTTTTATTTCGTGAATATTTAAATAGCATATCGCATTTTTACTGGGAAACTCTGTATTATGTAGGATAAAGGTACGCAAAATAATTGTTGTAAGGTAGGTAGCGTTATTTAACTTTTCTAATTTTACTTTTCACTCCCTTTTAAACGGCGCGGCGGCGTAGGACATGGCTTTAATATTTATAGGCATTCTCACGGTTTAATTTTCTAACATCCGTGTAGGTACACTATTCTCGAATATGTAGAGGAAAGCAGGTAGGATTCGTACAGAGGGAGCATTCGTACAACAGTCATATCTACACTATGCTACATGGTGACGCGTTTGTGTTTTTGTATATGTGAGGCCCGCTCATATTCATAGGCTCACAGCTAAGTGCAGTGGCTGTACAACAGTCAGTTTTTTTAGAATAAGTCAAAACGTGTTTTCACACCGCGAAAATAATTTTTCGACTCATCTTTGACGACATTAATTCGTAATAAGCTTGGCTCAAATTGTTAAAGTAACATATAATAGTCTTTGGATAAGTGCCTCAGATTCATGTGTAAACATTAATTTTGGGATAACCTTCACCGTTATTTTTGTTTTAAATTTATTGTTTGATTTTTTTAGTTGGGGTACCTTCGTGCAGTTAGGAGTGGGGTGGATTCGTACTTTACGAATGCACCCCGCGTGAGTTCAGGATCGTTTTTGCACTAACTGGGTTATGGGATTCCAATTCTAAACCACTCCCAGATGATAACATGCAACAAATAGTGGTGGTGCCTTGACTAGCAGAGTAGAACTAGAGTGAAGAAACTCTCGGTTTGATCCTGAAATCGACATCTGCTAAATATTAGGCTAGGGGTGTCGTTAAATCAAAAATACCTAGTAGTTTCATAGCCTACCGAGCGTCAAATATAGGTGACATTTGACGCCTGCCAGTGTGGGTGAAACCTCGATGTTTTCTTTCTTCGAAGTTTCATGCCTGTGGTTAGCTGCGCTATAAGTCAAATCAGCAACTTCTTATCAAACGTCAAAACGCTGGCTTAGTAGGTACCTATGGCAGCTTGTATAAAAGATATACATAGATATGACGTCATAAACATTTGACGTACTCTTTATATTTAAATCGACAACTTTAGAATCAGTTTAGTAATTGTTAAAACTTACAATGGACGTGGATTTCACGAAATTTGGAAGACCCTCTGTTTAATAATAATTACTAAGAAATCGTTTATTTTTGACATAGGCGCTATCCCAATTCAACTCCCAAAGAAATAACTCTTACTCAACAAGATCTATCATCAAGATTGCCACCTCCATCACCATCTACATCAACTGTGGGATGATGACGCCAGAAATTATGCAACCTTTTACCTTAGCCTAAAGTGAATGAGAATGCACCTAAAAAGACACAAAGAAAGGAAAAGTATTAGAAAAATTAAGGATATAACATATAATCCCGAAAAAAATAGACTGATAGAAAAGGAAAGAACAAAAAAGATGAAAAAAGAAGAACAAGAGAGAAAACAGAAGGCTAAAGAGATGAAACGCGAGTTACTATAACGGTAAATTAGAATGTTGATTAATGAATGACTTAAATTGTAACAAATTGTTTGTAAACACCATATTGTTAGTTATTACTATGTTTAAGGTTGATTCTGTGTTAATTTTGATATCAATAAATGTTTAATTTCATATAAAATAGCCTTTTTAATTCCTGTGTACGAAGGCTCCCCACTATGTACGAATGTACCCTAGTCGATGTACGAAGCTACCTCGCGTGTGGGGTGCTTTCGTACGATTTCCATTTTTTGGGAAATTCATCATAGCTTTGTCATCTTACTTTGCATCAACACTGAACTACGCTATAATTAAAGCCAGATAACTAGGTAATCCAGCAGCGTTGAAATTATTTTAAAATATTTATTAGTTTTGTTTTTACATTACCTAGAGTAAAAAGTGTACGAATCCTACCTGCTTTCCCCTACCATTATTTCACTAATAAAATAGGAAATGCTGAAACTAAAGTTCCCAGCCAATTGTGAATTCTCTTATCTCAAAAGTCTCAAAAATAATAATTTTATATTTTACTAGCTTATTCCCGCGACTTCATCCGCGTGGACTACACAAATTTCAAACCACTATTTCACCCCCTTAGGGATTTAATTTACAAAACTCCTTTCTTAGCGGATGCCTACGTCATCATAGCTATCTGTTTAGTACCCACTAGGCTACAGCTTTCTAAATTGTAGATACGTCTTTGAAAACTGAAGTGGGAATCTAAATCTAAACTAAATCTAAATATGTATATAAAAGGCAAAGGTGACTGACTGACTGACTGACTGATCTATCAACGCACAGCGCAAACTACTGGACGGATCGGGCTGTTTGGCATGCAGATAGCTATTATGACGTAGGCATCCGCTAAGAAAGGATTTTTGAAAATTCAACTCCTAACTGGGTGAAATAGGGGTTTGAAATTTGTGTAGTCCACGCGGACGAAATCACGAGCATAAGCTATTTATGTATAAAATTCTTGAACATATTTTGCCTTGAACATACTTAATTCTTTCTAATTTCTTGTTCAAGAAATCAGAAAATTAATAGCTATTTCTATCGACCAGCCTAAGCAATATGGTAGGCAGGTAGGTATGCAGTGACTTTGATGTTTCGATTTTTCTCCAACAAACGGTTTATTTTTGTTTCATTTGAAACCATTTAGGTTATTTCTTCTTTACAATTTGCTCTCTTGAGGAAACTTCAGAAATTGTTTACTCGGTATTTTCCATTTAATTTTGCTTTTGACAAAGGAAACAACTTTATTACATTTGTAATTTAAATATTGACAAATAAATGTTTCGCATTGTTTAAAACACAACAAATAAATTGCTTTCAAAGTTGGAGAGGACGATGCAAGTTTTAATAATATTAATGTGCTGCCAATAACCTGGACAAAATAGGAAGAGTCATTATTTGTCATCCGTTTGTCTTCTGGATTGATGAGAGTTGAGGACTTAAAAGAAATATTCTCTTTGAAAACATTTTTTTCCGTTCTATATCTTCCTAATATACATATTCCATATATGTTGCTTTACACAAAGGACAAAGTTTAGGTATTATGCCGTTCTATTATCTGCTAGAAGCTGAGAAGCATATAAATCTGTATATTCCTACGAGTGGTGCGTTGCGTCTTGATGCAATCGTGTGATGAAACCAATTGCTTACTTTGCCTGCATGTGTAGTAGCAGAAGGTTGCCTGTCCATTTAGCATGCCGCACATACAGACTTATCTAGTTATAGCACTTCTAGCTGATTACAGCAAAATAAGTTTGCTGTTCAATGTGTTCCATGTTAATCATATGACTTTTGCAAAGTCTCTCCTGCATAATATTGTCGCCTGATTCAATCCAACTTGTAGTTTCAACATTTCAGTTTACTACCTGATTTATAATACGATAAGAAGAATGGGCATGAAATTAAAATACTTTAGTCTCTCTATATCGTTAAGTTTCTTTTTTATATAAAATATGAAGTTAATTCACCAATTTTCGCTACAATTTTTTTTCGCAAAATCGTTAAATCAGAATTTAGCCATTCAACATCCATAACTTTCGAGATTCACTGCGTAACTGAATTCGTAAAAATACATCAAACGTCTTTCATCCACAATAGATTTTCTACTCCACATTATGTTGACCTTTTACCCATACATACTCGAGGCCGAGTGCTTTCTCATGATCAGAGGAAATTCCACAATCGACTTCATTTCTCACACTATTCTCGAGTGAATCTCGAAACGACGAAAGCGTTTTGTAGAACCTCCTATCGACACATTCTGTTAAGAAGGTTATTAACTTAAAATTCTTTCAGATGTCAACTATCAGTAGTAGGTAAGATATTTATTGATTATTGATCGGTATATATTTCAGACCTTAGCTGATATCTGTCTGACAGCCAACTGCTCCTAAAAATTAACCTGTGGATTAAACCTTGCGGTAGAAAAAGTCTATTGTTTTAACTATTCCTACCACGGTTATTAACTATCTCAGCAAAGGAAATATAATTATTATTAAATACGTGTATATTTTTGAAAACATGCCTCATGGCTTTATAGCAACAGAACACAATAAATTTAACTAGACAAAAAACTTATTACGTGTAAGATTATAAGTAGAAGAATTTTGTTATTTTTACTTTCCTATAAGATATTTATTTTTATTAATGTATTGCAATAAAGTAGTTCTTTGTCATAGTTTTAGAAAAGATGTTTAAATAAATAAATCATCGCTAGGGTTTTGAATAATACCGGGAATATAATAGTGGACCAAAGATTTCCAGTACAAAAATCTGTATAAAATAAAAAGGTAAAAAAGTTAATTACGCATAATATAAATGTTGAGGCAACATTATTCTACACGCAGCAGTGGGCACTGGGTAGGTAGATAAACACGCATCATAGAGCAGGCGTGTGGAGGTGCCCGCTGATCCAGAACGCGATAGGTTATTCCTGTTCATCAAATCCATACTAATGTTATAAATGCGAAAGTGTGTCTGTCTGTATGTCTGTCTGTCTATCTGCTTGCTAGCCTTTTCATCCGTTCAACCGATTTTGACGAAATTTAGCACAGATATAGCTTGCATCCCAGGGAAGGACATAGGCTCCTTTTTGTCCCGGAAAATCAATGCGTTCTCAGGGGATTTTTAAAAACTTAAATCCACGCGAACAAAGTCATGGGCATCATCTAGTCTATAATATAAAAGGTTCAACACGACTTTTTGAATCAATTAGGTTCAGAAGCATTTTTTTTAAATATACAGACAGGTGCTTGACTGCAATCATACCAAACAGTATAATATAATGATGCAGCCAAAGCGTGCGCCTGCCTAGAAGGTCCCTATTCACTCTTCGTTTAGCTAGAAAGGCATTCCATATTCTATTCGTACGAGTCTTCGAAGCTCGAAGTTCGCGCCGCGCTTCGACCAGACGAGCTTAGCATCTATTTTAACGTCATCTATGGCGCAGCACTTCGAAAGCAAGCAAAAAGTTTACAGGTTCCACTTTCTAATTTAAAGACTTTATTCATGTTTTTTGGATTCTCTTTTGATTGAAAATCATTTTTTTTCTAATTTTGCCCAAGCATGGTAGAAAACTTCGCCGCAACTACTTAATTAGGTACCATCTTCATTCTGCATCCTTGGAAAAATTATATAGGACCTAAAAGGAATTTGGCATTCCTGTACCAAATATAGTAGAGCCATTCCATTTAATCAGTAGAGCTCGATGAGGTAAGCGGATTTTTAGAGAAAACTGCCATAACTCTACCAAGCAGCATCATTACTCCAAGGTTAGAAGGAGATTGACATTAAACAAAAACCTGTCAAACAATAAAAAATTGGCATCATAAATTATTTCAGAAACCCACAAAATTAGATTACGTAAGGTTCCTTCAGTGCGAATATGTGGCAACTGGCAACTCATTAAATTAGACAGTTCACTAATGATCATTATCCGGGAGTTAACTTTGGCTATTATGCCCGTCTAAAAATATATTTAAAACGCTTTTTTTATTCTTCGTCTTTTCTGTATACGTCCATTGAAGTACTGACGCAGTCAGAAAATATTTTAGGTACTTATTTGCTTCTTTGGGAATTTTTGTTCTTTCACATAACTTTACCTTTACTTGAATCTTTGGGAATGAAACTGTACTTATAGATTTAATCAAAGATATCGTTTTATAGGTAAGCATCTATGTCATAGAAAATGAGCATAATAATGTCTGATACATTTTATTTTTAAACTAGCTGTATTAACTTTTCATAGCACGTGCTTCATGTTTGAGTTGAGTTGAGTTGAGTTCAACCCTGAAAGTCATACTACTAAATTGTACTTTTACTTGAGAAAATTATTGTTTGTAAAAAAATATTAGGTACGTGTATGGCCTTCCTTGAAAAACATGCCGAGTTTAGTTACTCGTTGGTTAATATAACGGGTAACCCGTTCTTTTAGTAATGTGGAATGCATAAAAACACTTTACTTCGCGTATGTCCGGAGTATTCTAGAATATGCGTGTAATATCTGGTCGCCTCAATACATAATATATGCCCATAGGCTTGAAACCATACAGAGGCAGTTTCTTAAATACTTAGCTTTTAAAGACTTTAAAAAATTTAATAGTTATGAGGAAGCGTGTACTCACTACGGTATCGGCTCACTGGAACATAGAAGGGAACAATGTGATATGTTGTTACTGCAAGCAATTTTAACCGGCTCAATCGATTGTCCTAGCTTACTCTCAGCCTTTTCATTTAATGCTCAACCTTTAAGAACGCGTCACACGCGCCTTCTAAATGTTCCCAAATCTAACTCAAATTATGCGCGAAATTCTATAATTCCACGCTTGGTACGTACTTATAACAATCAGTTCGCTGAGTTTGACTTATTTTACCTATCAAACAATAAATTTAAAAAGGAATTAAGAAACTATCATCGTAAAACAAAAAAAAAAAGTAGCTAACATCTAAATATGCATGCAATCATACACTCCCATTTACACACACACACACATGCACACACGCTCACACATACTCATAAGCACACACTCACATACGCATACACACACACATACAATCATACACACACTGTTGTAATTTTATTTTATTATTGTATATACCTACATTTATTCTAACTCTATTCTGTTAAAATAGTTTAATTATAATTTTAAGTAATCTCTTTTGGCCTTCTGTTATACCTAGATTTAAATTTAAATAATAATTATGTATTTACGCTGTTGATTACTTTCAAAAAAAAAAAAAAAAAAAAAAAAAAAAAAAAAATATTTCTTCTACGTAGAAATGTCGTAAAAAACATCACATACACAACAAAGATGAAAAGCACTTATTCAGCGAATCCACTTTGCTCCAATTTGAGAAAGGACAACAGCTGAATGTGCTTGTTGTCCGTAGTTCCAATATTGACAAAGTTGGCCGACAATATTGTTCGGCCTACATTTAACATTCGACGCACCGCTAGTAGATAGGTACCTACATTATGTCATGTTTTTCATTGTTGTTTTGTTTTTAGTTTTCTATAATATTGCTATTGTAACTGTCGAAAAAACATTATAGAAATAATAATTTTAAAACAGCCAAACTGTAGTTAATATTATTTATTTTATATAAATATAATATAGATGATTCCG
Source organism: Maniola hyperantus (assembly GCF_902806685.2). NCBI lineage: Eukaryota > Metazoa > Arthropoda > Insecta > Lepidoptera > Nymphalidae > Maniola > Maniola hyperantus. The sequence goes on from NC_048543.1 coordinate 11,410,355, forward strand.
GCTACACTCATGTGGTTAGTCGACGTAAGCCCTTCTAGTTTCGAACCCATCCGGGGTCCTTTTTCACAGGGACTCAGCTCTTGACGCAGCGCGGTTGAGACTGAAATGAAATGGAAATCACTTACGATAGATTAAACGCTAAAATATTATTTCTTAGTTTATATAATAATAGCGACCTGCCCCGGCTTTTTAAGTGTAGCTTATTACAATTTTCGTAGGGATCTCTTTAAAAAAATATAGCCTAGCTTAGGAATAATCTAGCTTTCTACTAGTGAAAGAATTTTCGAATCCGGTTTAGTAGTTCCAGGGATTACTTTCTACAAACAAACTAACATACTTTAGCTCTTTATAATATTAGTAATGATAACGTCTTCACCTTCGTTACACTAGCGATTTCAACAACTGGTTTCGCACGTCACCTCACCTCGTTGCTCCACTCGATCTTGTAGGCTTGTTTCATTCGGAACCACCTGGCTTCGCCTTTACAAGACTAGGTTTTAAGGGTAAGACTGATAAGACTGCGAGGACTAGAGTGATCAGATCTCGTTCTGGCCTACATTTTACCTATTTTAAATTGTTAAACAATCACTTTAGCTTTACCATGTAAATCCACATATAAAATAATGTAAATTGACTTCCAGAGTCAATAAAGGTAGCAAATCCAAGGAAAATTATATAAAAATCCAGTGCTTGTCGAGAAAAATATTGTACTTACCTGAATATTTTAAAACTATGCAACAACTTAATAACAAAATCCTTAACTTTGCAACGTCTATTCTTTAAATATGAGAGGGCTTTTTGTACAAACAACTTGGAACCTAGCGAGCCTTTTGCGCTCATTAAGAAAGATAAAATGTTGCATCTAAGTTACTGTTGTGACTTGGGACTCTTAAATGTGTTGCTCAAGCAGGTGATTGAGCAACAAAGTATTCGAAGCGAACTTGCTCTGCACATAATTGTACACACAGACTTGCACAAAAAGTCTAAAACAAGAAGCTGGGGAACAAACTTATTCATAAGACGACAGTAGCGCGTTATATTAGGTCTTGGCAAAGTCCAGAGTATTTCTATATAACTTTCATGTCTATTCAGTTGAACTATCTATAACTTAATCAATATCTTGCACTAGTTTGAATTGCAGCTTGTAAGACGTACTCGTATCTAAACCATCGATCTAAATATGTGTAGTTGACCCTCCCCGACTTCGCACGGGGAGTCTACCAATTCCTTAGACAAATACATACGTGTAATACGTTATCATCAACATCGCTGTTATTCGTAGAGACATACTACATCAAAACTTGCCTGACAGTAGGCATCCTTGTAAATAAAGAATTGTCAAAAAATTTCTTCCCCTATCCCGAACGAAACCGTTTTTCGAGATAAAACTATAGGTACTTTAAGTTAATCTGGAGTATTAACTATTACTGTACCAAGATTCGTTTAAATCCGTTACTGTAGTTTCAGGATGAAGTGTACACAGACAGAAAGACAAGAATTTCGAAAATATTGTTTTGGACTGCCGATAATAATAATGCTTTGATTTGAATGCTAAATAGAATTTTCAAAATGTTTTTAATGTGCAGAGATTTACGTTAAATCAACAACAGCTCTCAAAAACAACTCCAAAGCACTTTTTAACATAAAAGGATGGGGCCTTATATAAGGCTGTGAGTAGCTTTTACAAAGCCTCTATTGTGTTTAAGCATGACTGATTATCCAAAGGTGGCATGAGTTGATGGTAAAGGGGAAAGGTCTCGGTAAAAGTGGACCCGGACCCACATTACGGCAAACCTCTTAAGGCGCCATAGCGAAACTGATTTTTAGATAAAATGAGAGAAAAATAAATAACTTCTGTAAACCCAGAAAGGGATGGCAATAAAGCTTGCAAAAATAAAATTATACTTTTTTAGCGTTTAAACTAACGCAGCCGCGGCGCGTTCGCGAACTGACTCCCTTGAAAAAGGACCCCGGATGGGTTCGAAACTAGTCGGGCTACTGTTTTGAAAATTACTCTTCTCTGACCCTTTTCCCATTTCATTTGGGTTGAAAATAAACTATTTTAAATAAATAGAAAACATTTCTCTGCGATGTGACGTGCTTCATACAGTTCCTTTGATTAAGACTGATCTACGTCAGAGCAACAATGCGACATTGAGGCATGCCACAGAGTCACATGCAGCAAATGCTTTCAAATGTAGCAACAATCGTCAGCAGATTGTCGTACCGCAATATATACCAGTTCTACAAGACGACATTGTCGCACCTACCTATGTTGCCTAGGCCGCAAAATTATGTTTCCATTATAGCATGCCGATTGTCGCATATTATTGCTCCAGCTAAAACAGCATTTACAAGTTCCCTGTGTGTCTGTTCAAGCCTAATAACCTATTGATCACAACAATAACCGATTAGTTATAGGCTATAACCTTATAACGGTTATCTTCATGATACCATCGTAGAGATGTTAGATTACCAATGATAATTCTGAACTCTACGTTTCTTGTATAAATCATTGTAACCGTCCATGTAACATTACTTTAACGGAGTTATTAAAAGTTGTGGTTATATTGCGGGGAATTTTGTTTAAAAATATTTGTTATTATCTAGCTTGCTATCTTTAGGCTTATAACTATAGACACATAATGCCCGCGATTTTGTGTGGATTTCTTGGACGATTTAAGTGGATTTAGGTTTTGAAAACCTAAATCCACACAACTTCCGGGACAAAATAAAATAGCCTGAGTAGGTACATTGGAGATGGATATACTTACCTATAGGCTACTTTTTATACCGAAAAATTAAGAGTTCCTTCAGGAGTTCCTTCCTTCCTTCCTTTTTAAAAAGCGCGGGCAAAGTCATGGGCATCATTTAGTCTTCTAATCCATATCCATACTTCCATACTAATAAATAATAATAGTTATAAATGCGAAAGTGTGAATCTTTTGTCCGTCTGCTAACTTTTCGCGGCCCATCTGTTTAACCGATTTTGACGGGTAGGTCAAAGCTACTCATAGCTTGCATCCCAGGGAAGAACATAATATGCATATCAAAGAGTTTGCACGGGATTTAATGAAAATTAAATTTACGCGGATGAAGCCGCGAACATTGTCTAGTAATAAATACGAGTAAAATTGAGATCGACGCCTTCGATAACACGATTTTGACAAAATCACGATACGAAGTGGAGCGAAAGTAATAAAACTCCACAAATTGCCTCAAAAATTGCCTTATGTGGAGAGAATCGGGTTGAAACGGCTGAATTGAATGAGATCATTGCTGAAATTGTTTCTCTGGGTTCCCTTAGGTAATGTTTAATTCATGTCCAGCACCCTCCGTCGTCCGTTACGGGTATAATAAAAAAACCTTTAAAGCGCGAGTCTGACTCAAACACGAAAGTTCCGTACCATCATAAGGTATACCTAACATTTTTATGCATAGAACACTGCAAGGTAATGACAAATTGCGCCACCTACATAATATATTATTATTGAGTGTAAATCATTTTTTTCGTGAACACGTCATTCTAATTTTTTTTGTAACGTAACCACAAATTCACCGTGTTCGGATTTTTTCCTTTACTTGTATTGTAACAAAGTGATCCTATAAGGGTTCCTTTTTTTCTTTTGAGGTACGGAACACTAATAAGAACATAAATTGACCATAACGACATTTCTCCTTCGTGACGCAGCGATGAGAGGAGTTTCTATTTTGGGAAGAATCAAATTGAAGACTTATAATATCTAATACGGCGTACGCAATCTCTTAATTGACATCTAAGACTATCCTTTTCCACAAGTAGCATTTTTTTTTTTTTTTTTTTGAAAAATGAAAAAATATTTTTTATTTACCATAGATCAATCAATTATAACAACATTATGAAAGGGATAGCAATACATTCAATATCATGTTAGTTTAGTTTAAAGATTGTGTGCCTATAACAGAGTTACCCACAAATCACAATGGAAACGGATGACTGCTACGGGTAAATACCGCCATGCCACTAAGGTCACTTTCCATCAGGTGAGATCGCAGTCAAGGACTTGTTTTTGGTAAAAAAATGTCGCGTACTTACCTCCAGTCTTTATTAAAACTTCGATATTAATTTTACGCCGAAATGAATATTAAATATTCGGCCGGATAGAATTGCTAAATTTGCTCCGAAAACTTCGCCAGTCGCCACCCAAAATATACGTATATAATTCTCTGTTTTTGAATTGAATATTTCTTATTTTAAAATCTGAAACGTTGTGAAATATTCAGTAAACATTTATTTTTATGTAAACTTTTGAAATAACTATTTGTATTTTATAGAAACCAATTGTTTCTCCAATGGCTTGTTTACAAAGATCTTGAATTGAATTGAAATTATACAATACAATCGCACATATTTTACCTCTTTATAATAGAAGTATAGACTAGCTTATTCCCACGACTTCGTCCGCGTGGACTACACAAATTTCAACCCCCTTTTTTACCCCCAGGGGTTTTATTTTCAAGAATCCTTTCTTAGCGAATGTCTAACGTCGTAATATCTATCTGCATGCCAAATTTCAGCTCGATCCGTCCAGTGATTTTAGCTGTGCGTTGATAGATCAGTCAGTCAGTCAGTCAATCAGCTTTTCCTTTGATATAATAGTCAGAGAATACCAGCAGGTATACCAAGTTTCAAGATTTTTAATTTTTTCTTTCTTCTCCACAGAAAACACCTTTACGGTCGTGGTAGAAAAGGATGGACGTGGCCTAGGAATGTCAGTTTGTGGCGGAGGCGGTCTCGTGAGGATACGAAGGCTGTACCCTCCGCAACCAGCGTGGCGGACCGGACGACTCGCTCCTAAGGACCTGCTTCTGTCTGCCAATGGAGTGCCTCTAGCTGGACTTAGCACTTATGTAAGTTTGCATTATTGCCTTCTAAAGCTTTATGTACAACTTGATGGTATGCCTCAGATTCTTTCAGATATACCTACCGAATTTCTGAAAATTCTTTGTTATTAGGATTCTAAGCATGTAAGAAGAAACTTACATGCAAAATCTCATTTTTTTTATTGAGATGTATGATGATATGTCAGTCTGTCTTGTATAGATAATGAACTAGCTAATTCACCCCAACATTACGCGGGTGTTATATGGGTACACAACAAAACGGTGGTATTCCACGGATACGTGCGAAGCTAAATTTGCTCCCTCGTTTCAAATTCGAACCGCTGGCTGATATGGAACGCTCTCCCGGCATCAGTTTTCCCCTCCATTTTTATTATAGGTAGGTACTAGGTACCCATAGTATAAAGTAAGTATATTTACCTTTATTGCAAAGTGAACACCTAACCGCGATTGTCGATAATGCTGATCGATCAAATAGATCAAGTAATCGATCTTCAGATCGATTACTTGATGATTATTATGTGAAAATCGATATGGTGAATTTTTGATGCAACGCAACGATAGATTATTTTTCTATCAGAAATATGGGCTAGCGGTGGATAATATTTTTAAAAGAATATTAATTTAGTATGTCCCAAGCGCAATATCGCGTCGTCTACAAGCAAATTGAACCACAATATTAACTTACTTGAAGTACGCACTAAAGAAACTTAAAGGGCAATTTTTTTGTCTAACCCAGTCATTCAATATGATGTAATGAATTGAGGCCTGCACTAGTTCTATTAAGCTACATTCAGCTGAATTGAGCTTGTTAGCCTTTCCTTTGTGCCGCTCTAAATGTTAATTCACTGTCCGAGTCTATTCAGTTTTGTAATTATGCCCAAACTATAAGCAATTTAAGCCCGCACCGGTATCAGTTCTTGGGCTCCAAAACTTCGATAATAGAGCGTGATTAGCTAGCTCATATACAAGCTGGATTAATTGTACTGAATCTCTCTCAATAGTATAATAAAACAAAGGCGCAATCTACTTTTGTCTGTAAGTATATTCGCTAGTTGCTTTCTACTTCTTTGTTACGTAACTAGGCCACTTTGAGTCAATGCCTCGTCGTAGGCGGGGCATTGACCCGAGTTTTGCATGCAATACATTGCGGGTTTCAAAAATACTTAATCACTAAAACTATAAAATGAGGCAAATGGTTATTGGTATTGGATTGTGTTAAGGTAGTATAACAATAACGCTAAGCTTTTGCTAGCGTTCTGGTTACACCCTGTATGTTAATATTATGTTAGTGGCCAGTTTCTCATATAGTAAAGGAATTCATATTTCATTTATAATAATTAATAAGTAACCAGGTATCGTTCTAAATATACCTATCTACCATTGCAAAGAAAAGTTTAGTATCTCTTTGCACGTCGTGGCAATGATGTTCAAACACGGGGAAACTTTGTCGTACGATGTTTGTGAAATCTTCGAAACTGAACACATGTCGCAGATAACGTGAATGGAACTTCCAAATTCATTTGGAGGCAGCTTGAGTTTTGTTTGCCAGATGACAATTTGAGATATTTTTAACTTCTCTTCATCTCTTAAGTTCATAAGCTGATGACAATTTTTTTTCGCACGGCACTTATCTTGTCAGAAGCAATGATAGGCTATTTTATCCTAAAAGCTCTGGTTTTACGTTTTTAATTTTAACACGATAATCTCAGAAACTCTCGAGAAAGCCACATTTCCACAGTATTAAAAAAAATCCTAAATCCATGAGGATAAAATTGCAGACAACCGCTAGCGGTTGTACTACTACTAGTAGTAGTAGGACTACTAGTAGTATCTACATCCTGGTTAAAAGATAACCTGATTATACAAATAGAAGCGTTCATAATAATAAATAGAAATGAAATGTGCACAGTTTTATTTAATTACCAAGCTAGTGCCCTTTCAGTTCTTGCGCAATATTTTCTCAGGTAATACTAATGACCATTCAATCCATGTAAAAATCAATGTTTTATAAAACACTGGATGATTCCCACGACTTCGTCCGCGTGGATTTAGGTTTTTAAGAATATCTTGGGAACTCTTCGATTTTCCGGGATAAAAAGTAGCCTATGTCTATAGGGTCCATCCGTTTAACCGATTTTGTCGAAATTTGGTGCGGACGGGGACGAACATAAGCTAGTTTTTGTTCTGGAAAATGTAAGAGTTAACAAGAGAATTTTATGAACTAAGTCTAGTTATTAAATGAAAAATTCTCCAACACATTTTAAAAGTCAATAATGCTCTTGAGTAGGTAGAGCCGCGAATGCGAAGGAAATATTGTTATTGGACTTGAAATGAAATTGTTGGGGGCAATATCGAGGCTAAACAAACTTATCTATCTAAGAAACACAGTTTCTATTGAAAATCACATTTTCAGAGAAGAAAACGTAACATACTTAAGTATGCGATTTCGTCACTGATAGCAATTGTTTGTAGCTTTTAAGTACATTACCTTCACAAGAGAATTTTTTTTATCTTATCTTTTCCAAAAAATTGAAAAAAAGAAGCAATTGCGTATAATATTTACTATAGTGAAATTTTCTGTATATTTGCTTAGAATTTCAAAACTTCTGTGTGGCTTTGAATCAACATCTTTTAGAAAAAAAATCATAAAAATTACAGTGCTATGAATTTTCTAAATATTATGTAAAAGAAAAGGTAACTGACTGACTGATCTATCAACGCACAGCTTAAACTACTGGACGGATTGGGCTGAAACACAGATTATAGATTCTTTTATCTATGGGCTTAAGTTTGGCATGCAGATAGCTATTATGATATAGGCATCCGCTAAGAAAGGATTTTTGAAAATTCAACCCCAAAGGGGGTGAAATAGGGGTTTGAAATTTGTTTAATTTACGCGGATGAAGTCGAGCATAAGCTAGTAAAGAAATATTTGGAATCTTATTATTTTAGGTATATTTAAACAGCTGCAGTTATACTATAGACTGATCTTACTGATAATCCAATCCAAATCCAATCCATCGAAGCCCGCATGCATCCACAGCTAGAGAGGCCATTTTGAGAGCACACATTTATGGCGTAGTTATAGTCCGCGACAGGTTGAGATGACATTGGCATAGGTCTCTTGTAGTGTAGGGACTTCCACACGCCACACCTGTATTCTGTACACGTCGGGTTCTTCCAACGCTGCACTTTTGTTAAAACTACCCGTGGTCTAGGTGGGAGGGGAAGCTATGGATTAATATAAAAAATATTGTTATTTTATCGTTTAAATTTATAAAGAATTTCGTTATTCATAGCAAAAATTATACAAACCTAACGCAGCTGCTACTGCAAATATGAAAACGACCATTTTAAATACGATTTTTCATACTGCTGCTTTTTATACGTAATTTAGTTTTCATAGGTCGAAAGCTCGCAAAAAGCTCGCATTCAACGTAAATGACAACGTTGGCCATTCAATAACTGAAAAATGTGTGTTATAAAACTGTTACCAGGTTAACAAAATTCAATTAAATTGAAGATTATTTATTTTCATTTATTTTCAGCCAAGTATTTAGGCCGAATATACCGTAAAATTGTTATTAATTAAAAATGAAATCAATTTGAAATTTTTGGGATCATTCCATAGAATAATCCCAAAAATGTTAATACGATTTCTACGCTAAATTGAAAATAAACAAGCGATTTAATCTGAAGTGGGACTAAGCAAGTTGTTTTAGGGTTTAGATTAAACCGTTACATGTTAGAAAACTTTGTAGTGGTGATAGCCTAGTGGTTAAGATCTCCTATTTGGGGTGTTCAGAGTTCTGTCCTGGATACGTATCCTAATTTTTGTAGTTATGTGCCGTTCAAGCAATAAAGATCACTTGTTTTAACGGTGAAGGAAAATATCGTGAGGAATTCTGCATGCCGTTCTCCATAATTTTCACAAAGGTGTTTGAAGTCCAATGCTTACTTGGACAGCGTGGTGGACTATACTCAAAATCCTTCTCATTCCGAAGGAAGACCCATGCTCAGTAGTGGGCCAGTGAAGGGTTAATAATGATGACGATGTTAGAAGACCCACAGTTATACTAGGTACCTATCTACCTTTTGTACTGATATACAGATTTTAGTACATATTATTAAAACCTACTGACATGTATCAGTAATGTGTATTGATCAAATCCATATCAAATCCCATTTGCACTTAATAACATTAAACACTGTAGGTACGAGACTGAACTCAATTATTTAATGAGAACATGGCGCTGTCCTCAATTGACACTTTTTAATAAGAGACATACGCTGTCTCTAATTTGATACAATTTTCTTATAAATTAAGTGCTTTTATATTATATCCATGTTTTATATTTGCATAGGTAGGCACCTATTTTTCAAGTTCCAAAGAATAAATACTGCGGCCGTTCTCAAATTCGCCAGCGTCACTTCAGTGAATTTTCAAATTGTGAAGTGTATAAATTCGTACCCTTTTACCTAAATCTAGAAATGATAATTTCCTAAACTCATCCCGTGATTCGTCCAGATGCGAATATTCGCACGACTACGCCAGTGAGTTCGGCAAAGGATTTTATACTTAGAACCATTTTTTTAAATAGTAAAAACGCCAGTATATGCAATGAATACCTAAAACCTATTTTTTAGGGTTCCATACCCAAATGATAAAAACGGAGCTCTGTTAATGTCCCTGTCTGTCTGTCTGTCCGTCTATCTGTCTGTCCGCGTGTTACAGGTATCTACCTCGTAGACAAAATGGGTTACAGACCTGAAATTTTGGTATTTGATGTAGAACATTAACCCAAAATCAAATATTGAACTAGAAATTCAATTAAATTGTGTTTGAAGGAGTCGAAAAAAAAAATTTCTTACCCTAGCATGTGGGGCATTATTGTTTAAAACTCATTGAGTAGAGTACGAATATATTTTTTATTATATTTTATCTTAAAAATAAAGAAATGGGGGGCCGTCAAAGTTTCCAGTTTTAGGCCTTTTTTGTGACGGGGTCTATCTCAAAAACTAAACTAATTAGGAATATGAAATTTCGATATATTATATACTGTATTTATATAACAAATGTGACCAATACAAATGAACATTTTTCAAGCTTTTCCTTCACGGTTTGTAGCGATGTCTAGCTCCAAAATGAAATATTTCATGCACCCTAAACAATTATGTTGTTCGTGATTATGTACGGAACCCTAAAAGAGCGAGGCCCGACTCGCATCTGGCCGGTTTTTATCTCTATTTTAAAATTTTGAATATTATTTTGTGACTACTGTGCTAAACCGATCCTGTAAATGTTTTTTACCAATAACATGTTTTTTGTTTAACTGTGAAAAGCTAACCGAGAGATTTGAGGAAATGTTACGTTCTAAATATATTTTTTTATAATATCTACCTATGTATATTAGAATTAGATATAATTAAGCATTGTTCTTCAATAACAACGTTTTTATATATTCATGTTATTTAAAAAAACGCTCAAAATCAATAAACATTGTAACGCTGCATGAATTTATGACAATTTTTTTTTTTGGATGCGCAATGAAGAAGAAACTAGGACAGAACTTTTTATTTTTTAGTCAAAATTAGGGCCTAAGTCTAAAAATCTAACTATTCACAAAGCGTTCGCCTATCGGTGCCACTTAAAAAATAGATGAGGTCCTTTGTCCAAGTGAATTAGTACCCGACATAACAACAGATAAACGTAGAATTAGATGAGCCCGCGTTTCAATTACAGCACTCTCTAATTAGAGAACATTTTCTATTTGTATACCTACTTACTTAGTTTACTTACAGCAGTAAATGGTCTAACGCTTGTAAAGTCATTTTGCTACGAAATAGGTGTTTCATAATACCTAAAAGATATTTCACGTTTTTACAGTGTTCTCTCAAATTCATATTATAAATCCCGCTTCTGATACCTATAATTACATATATTATATTATAATTATTCTCAAAACATTATATTGACCTGTATCCTTATTTAAACTTACCTATCCTTTAAGGTTTTTGTCGTTGTTTTGAAATGAAATAATGTAGAACACCTATTGGCACCTAATGTCAAAAATGCAAACTCTACCACCGGTTCCGTTCGGTACGGCGAGAAATTCTGCAGTTGTTGTTTACAACAAATAATGCTCTGGTACCTAAAATCAGTAAACAAGTATACTTATCTAAGTGTACATAGTTCTAATATATATTTGAACCCTGGTAATGTGAGAAAAACAGATGACGTTATAAAATATGGGCAAAAAATCCAAGGGGAGTATAATTTCTAAACAATACGTGACAAATATCTCTACCTTTCGCAATATCTCCACAATATAATGTATCGGCCTACGTCATTGTACCTAAAATAGAAAATGAACATACGCCTTGGTGTTAACAAGATTTACTCAAAAGGGTATTAAGAGGGTGATTCGACGTCGTCCACTACGTCTATGTAGAGCTAGAGGGACATAGTATAATGTGTATTGTGTAACGACATGTTGACACGAAGAAAGGCTGGACTTACAAGGTTTTGTATAGTCACCCTGTTTGACGCAACTTATTAATTAGTAAGAAAGGAAAATACGAAATAGCATAGGTGCTTAAAAATCCTTGTAGCTGGTAGCATCACACTACGAACTCTAAATCCACACTAAATATTGTAAATGCAGAAGTGGCTGCTGCTGGCTTATCACAGCCCATCTGTTAAACTATTTTTGACGAAAATTGGTACAAAGATAGCTTACATATCCCAGACACTTTTTGCAGGGAACCAGCTACTTTTTTCCCCAGCAAATGAAGAGTTCTCACGGCATTTTTAAAATACTTAAATCCACGTGGATGTAGTCGCGGGCATCACCTATTTGATGCAGAGATAGCTTGCATCCTGGAAACGAGCTACTGTTTATTCCGGAAAATCAAAGAATTCCCCACGGAATTTTAAAAAAAAATCCACATGGACGAAGTCACAGGCATCATTTAGGTAGTTGTCAATAATATCAGAGTACTTATACATCGCTTGATTTCAATACTTTCGGTAAGATTTCTTTTATATATTACACTAAAAATGTAGTTTTTTTCAGCTTTTCGAACGGAACGTAACTCGTCTTGCCATGAGGTGGCCTACATGAAATAAATGTTTTTATTAGAATCAGACCTATTTTTAATACCCAGAACATGCTACAAGCAGGTCAAAAAAGAGCATGCACGCAAACAGTTAATAACATTGTAATTGTAAGTTCTAGGGTAGGAACAAAAACCTTCCGACGTGGAATGGGATCGAAACGTTTTACGACTAACCCACAAACCGCTTATTGCTTTCGCAACCTCGGTTTTGTATAAGCTATTTAACTTAGAGAGAGAGCCTGTGAGGGCCTTACCTTCGTTATTTTATAAAAGCTGAATGTTTCTCTACGTATTTTCCCCAACACAGGAAGGAACGATCAGCGACTATGAAGTTTGGATCACCATGATCCATGGTGTCAGACACCCTTAAACTTTAGTAAATTGTTAAAGTTTAAGAGTGTCTGGCAATAGGTTGCCACGATATAATATCACGTCTGGCAATGCATGAAGTGATTTCTAATATTATTCCGAAGAAAATATAAAAAAAATACACTTTAGTACTTTGAAGTAAGATTTTGTACACCTTAGTTATCTGCCAAAGCCACCATAATCCAAACTTCATAGTCGCTGCACGTTCTTCCTTGTGTTGAACAATAAGCAGAAAAACTTTCAGCTCTTTTAAAATAACGATGGTCTAGCACTCAATGGGCTCTTAGTCCAACTCGACCAGTGGCGACAAAAGCCAAGGAAACGAATATCTGACCTCTTTTTTGGGCGATTTGGTTTCAATCGTTGGGTCGGTGATACATTATTTGATTTATGCTTTGAAGAAAATATTTCTTTTCTCGTTTTATCGTTCATGCCTAAACATATTTCATAAACTTCTTTGAGAATTCAAAGGGCCCCTATATGAAAAGAATTTCAATAGTGACGACGATTAGAAAAACTTTAACTCCTCCTATAGAAGGGCAAGCAATGAAGGAGATATAAAATTAAATCCGTATTTTCTTCTTTTCTTGAAATCTTATTTTGAAAAATTGTACTCAGTCAACGATAAACTAACTAAGTAAATAGATGTACTTATTGTGACATTTCCTCAGCTATGCACGGAAGTTGTGCAACATTGTAGGATCGGCTTCGTTGCTAACAAAATACATCAGAATAACTTTGAATTCGTTAATGCCCTGAGCAAAATTTGACCCATTCTGTACAGGACCTATCAAATGGGTCAAATTCCAATCCAGTAATTTCAACACCCAACGATCTCAGTGTACTAGACTACCCACTAAGGATTATTTAACAGGAGACTGAATAAAACCCTTTCGTTTGTACACAGGAAGCTCTGGAAGTACTACGCACGGCGTCAGCGCGAGTGGAACTACGTGTCTGTCGACCACCGATCGACGTCCTCGAGAGTATCACGCCGCCTGATCCGCCCACGCCACCGGCCAGGACACCGCACCCACCCCATCTACCACTCGACCCGCTCAACTGTCATCCTTTACACGCAAGGTAAGATACATAGGAGGCTGTAAAAGAACGACTCACAGCATTAGCGCGAGTGGAACTATAACGTGTCTGCCGGCTACCGTGCGACGTCCTAGAGAATACCACCAGCCAAGATGTCACGCCCCCGTATCTACCACTCGACCCGTTCAATTGTCATCATTTACATGCAAGGTGAGACCGAACTACGATACTGGAAGTACTACACACTGCCTGTCGACCACCAATCGACGTCTGTGAAAGAACAACCCACAGCATTAGCGTGAGTGGAACTATAACGTATCTGTCGGCTAACGTGCGACGTCCTAAAAAATACTACCAGCCAAGATGCCACACCCGCCGTATCTACTACCACCCCGCGCCAACCTGGTACGGGCGAGCGCGGGTGACGTGCGGGTGTGCGAGGCATCCCTTCGCATCACAACCCACTGGCATGGTACCTGCTGCATCTACTACTTGACCCGCTCAACTATTATACTTTAAATGCGAGGTGAGATTGAATTTATATACGGGAGGGTGGAGACTCTGAAGTAACTACACTCGGACTCAGCGCGAGTGGAACTACGTATCTGTTGACCACCGATTAATGTCCTCGACAGTATTACACCTTCTTATCCTCCCACGTCACCAGCCAGTACCCGTAGTACAAGATTTTACGTCTCACCAAACGAAACCAAATTCGAGAGTCGAAATACTTCCGCGTTACAGTAAAATGGACCTAAACAGCCTTGAATTGAAGTCAAATATTCAGCAGCGGGGTCTTCTCCGTTTGACCTAGGCCAAAACGGGGGTACGGGCCTCGAGGCATGGCCTCCTTGCCCGGGTGTGGCGCAGGGAAGAACGCTTCCCCGGTAACGTCCTTTAAGCCGTTGTCGGCTAAGGCCTGCCTTCTTGGCTTAGGGCCTCGAGGTCTCGGTTTTGTGTTGGGTCCAGGGCGCCCGTACTGTAGGCTGTGGGCTCGTCATTGTGCACAGGGGTATTATCAACGCCGGTAAAGCTTGCGTCGTCCTCATCGTCGTCCTCTTCATCAGCACGTTGCGCTGGTGTGGGTGACCGCAGAAGCTCGCGAGGTAGAGGACGCCCGTAAAATAATATCCCAGCTGTGTATTCACTATTATTGTATGGACAAGATGTCAAAAATTATACTGAAAACACTTTCAAAGGTATAACTTTCAAGTTAACGTTAACTTAATGTGCATAAATCTTCATTTCGTATGAACGGAAAAGGGACAGAAAACTTTTTCGTCTATACTAAATGACAGATTTACGCACAGTTTACGTTAACTTGAGAAGTTACAATACAAGCCTCGGAACTCGACCGTATACCTACAAGGTACTTTAAGTAAGTAGGTATGTCCCAAAATACGTTCCTGTATTACCCATGTGGTATATTTGAGCTAAAAGTTTTTTTTTAGGGTTCCGTACCTCAAAAGGAAAAACGGAACCCTTATAGGATCACTTTGTTGTCTGTCTGTCTGTCTGTCAAGAAACCTTCAGGGTACTTCCCGTTGACCTAGAATCATGAAATTTGGCAGGTAGGTAGATCTTATAGCTGACATTTGGGGAAAAATCTGAAAACCGTCAGTTTAGGGTTAGATCACACAAAAAAAAAATTGTGGTCATGAACTAATAATTAGTATTTTCAACTTTCGAAGTGAGTGACTATATCAAATGGGGTATTATATGAAAGGTCTTCACCTGTACATTCTAAAACAGATATTTATTTATTTTTATGCATCATAGTTTTTGAATTATCGTGCAAAATGTCGAAAAAATACGACTGTAGTGCGGAACCCTCATTACGCGAGCCTGGCTCGCACTTGGCCGGTTTTTATTTTAATATCTTTATTTTTAAAGGGCTTTTATACACTATGTATGTGACAACCCTATCGTACCTTATAACATAGATTAACTTAATTAACAATTAAAACTAATTTTATATAACTAATATTCTACCTACCTAACAAAATTGAGACTGCTCCTTCGCAACAATTTGCAAACTGTAGAATCAACTTCGTTCGGCGGTGTTCCCACTAGATTATAGCACGAAACAACAAATTCCTGAAAAGTCGGCAACGCTTGGCGCCTGGCGGTTCCATTGGTGCAGCAAATGTTCATGGGCGGCGACAATAACTTAACATCAGGTGACGCTCATTTGTTTCCAATTTTTTTGAAACACTGATACAAAAAACAAAAACTTCTTAACAAAAAGTCCATTAAGTATGTTAAACTTTGAATTGTAAGCCTACTAGAAATAGGTAGACACGGAAAATGTCACGAAGAGAAATTTCCCACTGTGGGAAACCCGGCGTAAATACAACGCCGTTGATACTGTTTCCTATAATTGTTCCGTGCTATTCAAACACGAAACTGGTAAATATAGGCGCCTGCTTCGGTAAATGCGGCGCCTTTGAGTGGAAATAATAATTTCAGTCCCATTTCGCTATTGTTGGTTCTAAAGTACCTAAAACTGGGAACGCTACTCAAAGCGAGTTATGTTTACTGTTATAGTGTTACGCACTACGTTTTAACCGTCCCTATAGAATCGTATAAAGGGTCTGGTAAACAAAAACGAGCATATACGTGGTCGAAACTTGTGTTTTGCAACTAGATGATGCTCGCCACTTTGTCCGTGAGTACATTCCCGTAAAAACTTTTTGATTTCCTAGGATAAAAAGTGGCCTACCTCTGTGAAATACCAGATACGGCGTAACGCGTTCATTTTCTTGAAGTCTTCATAAGCAAACTTCTTCTCGAGCTTCTTACACTTTTTAATCGGGCCAGGTCAAAAGGTACCACAGATCTATATCTAAATACGAGTATATAAAAGGAAAAGGTGACTGACTGGCTGACTGATCTATCAATGCACAGCTGAAACTACTGGACGGATTGGGCTGAAATTTGGCATGCAGGTAGCTATTATGACGTAGACATCCGTAAAGAAAGAATTTTTGAAAATTCAACCCCTAAGGGGTTTAAATAGGAGGTTGAAATTTGTGTACTCTACGCGGATGAAGAAGTGGGATCAGCTAGTCTTGTTATATTGACAAATTCATGAGAAACTAACACACAAACTAGCTCATATGTTTGAAATTGATTCGCATCGCAACTAAACCTAACATTTTATTACCTACCTCTTGATACTCCAAATGAAATGGCGTCGTAAAACTGGCTTATTGTTTAACTACACATTAAAACAAGTTCAGCTGTACCGTGCTATAAAATCTCCATTGAAATCATTCCATTATGATAACATTAGCATTATCATCGACCATGAAAATATTACCAATTTACTTTTTTCGTCCTCAGCAATCAAACAAGATTTTATAAGAGTTGTTACTTTCATGATATCTGTTTCATTGATATTCTATTCACAAGTAGAATTAAATTCTGCCAAGATGTTCAGTGGCTAGGCCAGAAAAAAGGAACATCTTACAGACAGAGCATTACACACTTTTGTATTTGTAATTTACTGGCTGATGTCCGCGACTTAGGTTTTTAAATATCAAGTGAACTCTTCAATTTTCCGGGATAAAAAGTAGTCTATACTCATATCCAAGATGCAAGCTATTTCTGTTGCAAATCGATGATGCCCACGATTTCATTCAAGTGGAATTAGATTTTTTAAAAAGTAATGCCTATCCATCCCGGAATGCAAGCTATCTCTGTACCAAATTTCAACAAAATCAGTTGAACAGATGGGCCGTGTAAAGCTAACAGACAGACACACAGACAGACACACATTCTCGTTCTTCAAATCCACGCTCGTTTATCATTTAGAAAATCTTCAATTGGTAACCTATGCTTTTTTCAGGAGCATACTTTTAATAGATTTTTTAAAACTTCTGTACTTAAAGGCAAGTCTAAAATAGATTTAGAATTTTATTATAAAAGATTATACCCATTCCCAGAAATGACTTTTGGACTTTACTGAAGCGGAGCTTTCCTAAGCAAGCAATCTTATTACGCTTTCTAGTTAGCCTGTTGTGTATTGTGAATATTTTGTCTTACAAAAATTATGTTACTGTAAATAATTATATTGAGAGGCTATACTATAAGGATTAAAGATGGGCGTTATTGGCTATTTACGGCAACGGTTATTCAACAGTTACTTAGTTTCAATACCGATATTGTTAACCGTTGCTGAATATCGGTATCAGAGTTGTGTTTCAACTAATTTAATATGCGCAACGCGCAGCGGTTTCCGTAGTAGTAACTAAGCTAGCTGCCGTATCAATACCGTCTGTATAGCTAGCGCGCGCATATTCACTAAAATAAAACCAATTTTACTTTCATGAATATCGTGAAGTAATCACAACCTTAAGTTCATAGCAGTAAAGTTTAATTTGATCATTGACATAGGTCAAACTATAGTGGACGCCTGCACGAATAGTTTGCCACAGTCCAGTTAACCAAAAACATTTCATGAAGATTGATAAACCAAAGAGGACCTTATCTCTATTACTCTAAGGCTAACTGTATTTAGAATGATAGATCAAAGTGTAATGGACAAGTACTTGTACAGTTAAGCCTTAGCGTAATAGAGATAAGGTCGGCTTTGGTTTACCAAGTTCTTAGTTACTAAGCCGGTAGCCAATAACCGCTCCTTCTCAGCTTTCAGTGAAAGAAAGAAAGAGAAGGCATAATTATTGCGTTTCTAGTTACCAAAAAACCAAACAATGCATTGTCAGTTGCCAGTTGGCAGTGTTGCGTTGTCAGGTGGATCGTCATAGATGATAACTGAAAACCGTTGCTAGCTACGACAATAACGCTACGGTACGCTATAGGCACGGCAGCGGTTTTCAGTTAAGTTTAGCTATAGCGGACACATGTCTAATAAGGATACCTATTTCCTTAAATTTTCTTGAAAGAAATTACGTGGTTTTAAGTTATGAATTACTACTACAGTACCCATTCAATTTACCTTTTCTTATCTAGACTGTCACAAACCACCAGCAGCGCCACCACGTCGTCGTCAGAAGGCAGAGGCAGGCGCGAAGCAAGTCCCGAAGACAGGAGATCCCACGACCTGCACTTACCTGATCTCGACAGGCCGTTACCAGTTTACGATATACAATATGGAGTGAGTACTTATCAGAAATAAAAAGTTATATAAGCTACTGAGTGATATGCGTAGAGTTTCAGGGTAAGATCTATAAAGCGCACTTTGGCTTGGTTTAGACTTAAGACAGAGTTAAAACGAGACAGAGCTATATATATCTTACACTTAAATCTGTCTTGTTTTAACTCAATCTTAAGTCTGAGCAAAGTCAAAGTGCGCTCTATAGATCTCCGCCTCAGAATTCATCATTGGCTAGTCTCTAAAGGTGGAATTTAGAGTCGAGCGTCTGTGGTATCCCAAAATTTACGCAAGCAGTAATTTTCATAAAACACACGGGGTTTTGATTAAAAATCGTATTTATTATTCTTTCATGAAATTAAAATATAGGCTTACGCATGGAATAGAATATCTTATCTTGGCTTCCACGGCTTTGCTGGCACATTCGCACTCTTTTGTCAAACCCATTTCAATTATAAATTACTTCTTGCGTGAATTTTGGGACATCCTTTATCTTGGCAAAACACTCAGTTAACGTTAACGCGAAAGGTTGCTCTTTGCCTCTATACCCCGTCAATATTTTATTCGATTTGGTAGAACTTCTAACACCACTTATAAGTAGTATAGTGCATTCAATATTAACTGGCGTGTTTCCACTTGAGACCGTCATTAGCAATAACAATAGGATTACATTCGATATGGCACGTAAGCAATAGGGGTAATAAACCAAACAGCCATAGAGCTCATTCATTTTTATTAGAGCCGGTTCAACCTTATTTTGTTGCAAACCAACCAGTGTTGATACTTTTGAATTCACCCGCCACGACTTAATCCTATTGTTATTGCTAATGACGATCTCAAGTGGAAACCCGCCAGTTAATATTGAATAGTTGGTTCAGTAAAACAGTGCGGAGCTTCGGTAAGTAGAGTAATGCAACCTGTCCAATGCGGTATTGTCTTTGTGCCTATCTGAGCAAACACCAGATGTGACAACTCCGGCAATATACGGGCGAACTTACTGCAACGCGCTGCACCTCATTCGACCCAGTTTACATCCGTACTTCGGGCTTTTAGTGATACTTCGCTATACCACGTGTACGATGACTCAAGTCGGAAACATACTTACACCATCTCATGAACTTACCTGTTGTGTCAAATCAAATCGTAGTAATCCATTATTGTTATGAGCCTAAGGTACCTCTAAAACATTTTTTATGTATTTATTTATTTATTATTTTTAAGTGATTGTCAAGTAATTAGGTGTTTTATTCTTCTTAAACCTAACTGTTTTGAGTTAATACGGGAGAGCACATAAAAATCTACACTTTTATACTTACTAAACTAACTAATATGTGTCTGTCTGTTACCTTTTCAATGATCTCTGTAATCAGCTTTGATAGGTACAAAGATAGTCTACATCCCGGTGAAGAACACAGGCTACTTTTTTCTTAAAGAAAAAAACATTAAGTAGGTACTCTAAGCAATTTGTAATAATCTCCAAGAAAAAACAGACGCTATATTGTAATAACTAAAATATAAGTGGTAAATTAAAACTACCTGACTATTCATAAACACTTGTAAAAAGTTTACATGAATAAAAAAACATTCTATTCTATTCTATTCTAGCTATATACTAGCTCTAATTTTATTCGTATTTCATAACCAATTAAAAAAGCTTCACCTTCACCTACCAAGCTAGGTATAAGTACTTAATTTAAAACTACTACAGCTATAGAGGTTCGCTCATAAAGTTTCCCTTCTCAAACTCTGCAAGGTGCCTATGAATTTACAATATTAATACAAAATCATTATATTGTAAGTTTCTGCTACAGTAGATAATTTTAAATAGGTAAGTAGGTAATTTTCTTAGTTACGGTTTAACCACGACTGAAATCCATTGTATTTTGAAGTACCTACCTACTTGATATTAACTTCGTATATAAGCCAAGTAATTTGCCTAATCAGTAATTAATCAGGCGTAACTAATTTCGCATACCTGCTGTCGACTAGTTCAAGTATTGATCCATTGTATCAATTATTACAGTGCGGTTATCAGCTGTCATAGGATCAGTTTACGCAATTAGGTGTCGTGTTCATACTGTTGTGTTAGGTCATAGGGTAAATTGAAAAATGTAACAAAATACCGCATATCTATTACCTTTTTCATCGATGACAGGTTGATGTTTGCACTAGGCTTATCTCTAATAGAAAATGATCAGAGGTTGTATGGAAAGCCATTTTTACACGATTACCCAAAAAAGTTCAGAGTCACTCAGCGGGTGATGGAGAGAGCTATGCTTAGAGTTTTCTACGTGATCAAATCAGAAATAAAGAGATCCGTAGGAGAACCAAAGTAACCGACATATTATCCCAGCGGGTAATGAGCAGAACACAGTTCAAAATATTTATAGACGACCGATAGACCCAAGGTGCTGGAATTCACCATCTTGGAAGAGCTACGAAAGACTTATCCGTAATCAGCTCCTAAGCCGTGTAGAAAGAGAAAGCGTTTAGGCCACTTAAGGATAATATCGTAGATGGATCGTACCGAAAAGACAACGTTGGCTAGTAGGGTGGTAGATATCTAGCCACGACCGTAAGTTAAAAAATATACTATAGATAGATTAGGCAACTATATGTAAAAACTTTGCTAAATATCAATCATTATTGCCTACTTATAATGGTATCTTGTGTTTCGTGACTTTCATGTATTTTGTAAAGTGCTATTGTATCTATTTATTGAATACCCTGTAGATAGACGTCCCAAATGCCCTTTTTCCTAATAAGATTTCTGTTCACGCTCCTTAGGATGATGGATCTGTGGTGAGTAAAAATGTAGCTGCATGACTCTCTGTTTTATATCCTTATAGCTGATTTTGTATATATTTTTATTTCGGTACTAGTCCCGAAATATACATAAAGAGTAATAAAAATAATAAAAATACATACTTAATTAATTTAATAAAATTAGGAAAGTACTCTGGTTCCCTTCAGAGGTATTTCGTGGGTAGGTAATCCAAAATCAGAAAAGTTAAAATCGTGGACTTATTTAGATCGCCGTAGTAATGTGTACCAATTTTCAAAATAATACAGGTTATACATACCTATTCCTCGTACCTACAGCTACCAATTTTCCATTCAACCAATAGGTAATGAATGTTTGTAATAAAGCATGTTTGTATACCTATGAGTTTTGATAAAAAAAATTGAATTTTGAATATGACTATCTATATACCATTGGTGGTCAGGTAACTATTAAATAAAACCCCGTAGGTATACGGAGTGGACCGCATGTCCAGCAAGAAACTCGGCAGTTGCTCTTTTCGAAGATTCGATTTATCTACAATAATATTATGCCATGTATAAAAGCAATGTTTTAGAATCACCACGCTACATATTCTTATGTCTATGTCTGGATGTTTCTAGGAGTTCGACATAGTAATGACAAAAGTGAACGGCTCCCTCGGGTTCACGCTGCGCAAGGAAGACCACAGCGCTTTAGGGCACTACGTACGTGCTCTAGTCAGAGAGCCAGCACTGAGCGACGGTAGAATACAGCCGGGAGATCGGATTGTTGCGGTAAGCATTTTAACTAGATAAAATTATTCCAAAACTTAAACTAGACTACGCGATTTGCTTGTTATTAAATCCTGTGTAAAAAGACTTGCCGAGACTGCCTAAATGACTGATGCACAATGATCTGTCAATGCACAGCCTAAGCCGCTGGAGTTAGAAAATTTAAATTTCAAAAGTATGTTTCTTTTTTATTCCAATCTTCTTCTATATTCAAATCCAATCCAACTAATATCAGCCTGTATGCGTCTACTGCTCGACCTAGGCGCGCCACCAAACACAGTCCTCCACATTCCTCGTCCACCCGCTTCCCGCTACCTTGTCATCATCGGTCCAGCGGGCAAATTCCAGCTCTTAGAGATGAAAGTTTGTATCGAAATCCGTCACTTTTCAAGCCTTTAAAATTAATATTTAGACTGTTGGTAAAAAATAAAGTAGGTAACACGACCTGTTTCAGGATTTTTTCAAATTCTACCTGCTCGCCGATTTTCAAAAATTCCACTCGAGCAAAGCTGGGGATGTACAGCTAGTCTATACATCTGATACATATAGATAACTGATGATGATGAACCGTTGGAGAAAATTGAGATTTTGCATATTGTAAAGAAAGCATATTAAGAAATTCCGACAGGATTTTTTAAACTTCATCCATGTGGACGAGATAAACCTAGTATGTGTAATGTTATTAAAAAGTAAAAAAGGAGAAGATGATAAAGGGATAAGTGCCTTGTTCGACCGGTAAGCTTATACCGGTCTATAGTGTGGACCACAGAAATCAGAATAAGTAGGTATAGAATTGTTAAAGAAGCGTGAGATTGGCACCGCTCGCACCTCTACGATAGGCTACCAGTTACCACCCATCATTGCACATTATTATTAATTTAGGTGTTTATACTGACGTTTGTGATTTTTATTATACTTGAATAAAATATGATTAATCTCGCAAAAACTCACGTATCTAAAAAAATTAAAATTTCATAATATTTTTACAACATAACATTTTTTTAAAGAATATTAGCCATGTTAAACGACTAATATTCCCCTTTCCTCTCCAACTAAGCGTAAGGCTTGTGCTAGGAGTAGGTACGACAATAGTGCAACGGGCGGGGTTTGAACCGTCAACCTTTTTCGGTTTTCAGTCCACTCCTTTACCTGTTGAGCTATTGAGGCTCTGAACATTAAAATAATTAGTTTACTTTTCACATCTATCGGCACTTCTTGCACTATTGAAATTGTTTCGGTAACGTGACCTTGAAGTTTTTACCCATCCCAAAATTGAAAATTGCCTAACGCGTTTAAAATAGTTTTCACTCTTTCTAGTTTTTTTTAAACCTTCGTGGTTTTTTGCTGTGTCTAAATTGGATTTATTAAACATTCTTTATGTTGGTAATAAAAAAAAAAAAAAACTTAAAACTTTTTTTTAAATAGTTAGGAATAGATATCATTTCTATTAGGTACTTTGTTTAGGTTTCCGTGGTGAGCACTTAATGTAAGCCGATGCTAAATCTATAAGTAGCCAGTAGGTACAAAATTCGCTAAAAGGAAACCTTTCCATACGCTGCGTAGTGCGAATAAACAAACCCGGTGAAATGGCCCTACGCCTATACGAACAATTTAGCAACGATTCTTCTTCTTTTGTCATCCAATGTTCGTTACTATACGGATGTCCATCAACATCGAACCCACGAGTTTTACATTTAATCAATCCCTTCGTTGGCGCTCGTTCCACTGGTGTGTACTTAGCATAGCATAAAATATAATAATACCTACTTACATCAAAAATACTCGATGTGCGCCCCCGAATAAGATCGCACACCCACAAAAGCCGTTAATTTTCTGACACGATTAAAATACGTGTTCCAAAAATGCGACTAAGGAAAGCTATTTAGGCCAAGTTTCAATTAAATACTCAAAATCCATACTAATATTATTAATGCGAAAGTGTGGTTGTCTGTCTGCTAGCTTTTCACAGCACAACAGTTGAATCAATTTTGATGAAAATGGGTACAGAGTTAGCTTACATCTTGGGGAAAAGATATATACTATAGGCTACTAAGTATTTTTCCCGGAAAATCAAGAGTTCCTAATCCATCCGTTTAACCGATTTATTATGAAATTTTGTACAAAGGTAGCTTGCATCCCGGAAATTTATATATGCAAATTTTTATCTTGAAAAATCAGAGTTCCCACGGGATTTTAAAAACTGAAATCGACGCGCACGAAGTCGCGGGCATCATCTAGTTAAGAATAAATGCAGTGGTCCAAGTGTAAAAGAAAGTGATTGTCAGGTGTTTGGGTATTTGTTTGTTATTTCTTTACACCCCCATTGGACATCCGATTTCAAAGATTCTAGCGATGGCCGTAGGATATAGCATCGCGATCATATAATATGATCCTTACGATGTTTCCTTTTTCGTGTAAAAACAAAGGGATCCTACGAGATTAAAACAACCTGAATGCACATGGGCAAAATCGCGGGCAAAAGAATAATATGTTTTTTAATTAATATTTTCGCATGCAGGTGAACGATACCCCCATGTCGAACATGTCGCACGCAGAAGCAGTTGCATTTTTGCGCTCGTGCGGCTCAGAAGTGCGACTGCGACTTTACCGCGACCACGCTGCGACACCTTTGTCGCCGATGTCGCCGAAAGAAGAAGGACCTACGGACTCTGATGGACCAATCAATAGGCCTAAACCACCATTGAGGTTACTATTATGACAATGTATTAATAATCATGCAAAAACAGGCCTAATTTAACTAAACGCGTGCTTTTCTACGTTAGCAACTCTATTTAATTAGGTTAATTAATTAGGTTAGGTAGTTTAATTAGGTAAAAACTATGTATACCTATAGGTACATTAATTATTGACCTAAATTTACTTTATAAAGAGAAATAGCTTCAAAAGGCTGTGTTATTTTAGTTTTTAGGTTTCCGTACCTGAAGAGTGCCAACGGGATTCTAATACTAAGCCTCTGCTGTTCGTCCGTCCGTCCCGCTATCTGTCTGTCAGCAGGCTGTACCTATCGCGTGAACCGAAATAGGTAGAGAATTTATTTTTTTACAGAATGGTGTAACTATGTCTATTGCTGCTGTAACAACAAATAATAAAAAATTCAAAATGGCTGCCATGAAAATTTAAAAAATTGAAAAGTGGTATAATGTCTTATACGATGGTACGGAACCCTTCATGTGCGAGTCCGACTTGCACTTAGCCGATTTTTTATTGTTGCCGCTGAACACAAGGTTTTCTTTTGAGAATTACATAAAAAGCTGTCTTGTTAGATTGGTAGAAAACTGTAGGTACGAAATGCTAAGCTATGAAAATGAAGAATCTTATTTGTTGAGAGAAATGTGTGTAAAACATGTCGCTCGCAACACATCCTCGTAACTCCCTGGTGGAAGTACTAGGTTAAACTGGGTCAATTTTCCAGAGCCGAAGCAGTATCGATGCTATGCGACCTGGCAGCGCGACGTCTGACGCCTGACGCTGGAGACGGCTCACGCTCTCCGTGTTTGTCACCGCGCAAACATCGAAAGCTAACTAAAGACAACAATCACTATGAACAACCCAACGGTACGTGATCTCATATTCAAATAAAATATTGATCTTATTGTTGAGGCAACGGCAAAGCAAACTCGACATTTAAGTAATTTCGTTGGTGCATTGAAATCGATGCAATCATAATAAGTACCTACAATATTAAAAAAGATTGAATAACAAAAAAGAAAATTGGTATAAAAGCTATCCTTTCACAACAGTTATCTACGAGATAATCTGATTCATTAACTTTTGATTGAGACAATAATGCTAAAGGTCGATTTACGCCAGAGCAACACGGTGCGACATTGAGGCATGCTAAAAGGCTGCATGATACAGTAATTTCAATATAACAAAAATCTTCTAAAGACTGTCGTACCATATTCCAATTCTAGAGCAAGATAGTTGACACTGTCTCGGTATTTGAAGCATGACGCATTGTCGTAAGTTACCAGCGAGTGTGAATGCGTCAATTACTGTGCATCAAACAAAAGTTTTATAATATTACAACTTGAAACATGAAAGCGATGTGATTTTTACGAAATTAACTTTATTTGTGAAAATAACCCATGGCATAATAAAGACGTCAGTGTGTAGTGATTCGATCATTTACGTGTAACAAAGCGAATTGTCACGACTCGGTTAGTATAAGTAGGTACGAATATATCGCAAATAACAATATTACACGCCAGGTTACTGCAAATAGGTCGACGAAATAGGCAATATAATAAAATCCTATGGAACAGTTAGATACCTATATCCACGCTAAAATTTACAACAGAATTTAAAATCAATTATATCTGCAATATATTGCACTCTTGCCTATTTATTGTTGTATTCAATTTGACCTACATTTGATTTATTATATATCAACGAAATACTTATAAAATGAATATTATGCACCAAAATTCGTTCACCGTAAAGTATTCGAATGAAATGTACGATACTTAAATAAATATTCAATTGAAAATTTTAAATAAATTTTAAAAATGTCATATGTTAGGCACTCGGACAGATTTATCGTTTATAAATCATATTCAGTGAACAATCCGACAGCGAAACGAAAAACTTGTTTTATATTTGCATTGATCTGAATCAATCGTTAGAGAGATTTGTACACAAATAAATCATACCGATGCACGATTTATAGAAATAAATAACGATATCTGTCACAAACAATGCAATAACTTAGCTGAAGGTGGTACTGCTCTACCGTGCATTAATTCTAGCCAACAAACAATCGTAAATATCCCGACCATGCAATCTGCGGAATAGTGATTTAAATTAATTTGAACCACAAACCAATTTATTGGGCAAAATATGCTCGCGATAATGAAGATTGATATTTCAAATTTGTGTGAACAAATCATGTCAAACGACATAATATTATTTCCCAATACTTCGAATATCTAATATACGTTTAATAATCAAGCTTGTAGAGAACGAGAATTTCTCGAATTGTGTATTAAAGGAAAGTCACTGACTCCCTTCTTTTGAGTCAATGCTTTCTATATACAAAAAATTCCTAGTTGTAGTTTGGGAGTTTGAGAGAGCTAGTAATATAAATAAAGATTGTAACTGAATTCAATTAAATTAAAATTTCAAATATTACCTATATTATTCAGTAATATTCAAATTGTTAAATATTTGCAGATATTTGTCAACATCACTCAATAACAAATAGTTACCTACATAGTCTTGTGTATCCAATCTAAAAGCGATCACAGAATGTTTTTATTATGCCATGTGTTGCAGAATGGTCTAGGTGTAACTAAAAGAGGCTTCTATTCTTACTGTATTAATTGTTTATAGTAATACGTATACATTAAAACTGTGTTAAACCTTTACTTACAAGTAAAATTGTTTACATATTTGATTTTATATATTAATGCAATAACCATTTCGCAACTGCGACTCTATCGAGGCTTTAGTTATGGCTATCCCAACAAATTGGCTGTACATGTACAAACACTATACACTGCACTCGTTATAACCACGCAATATTTAAGCTAGTAGGTTTTCCCGCACAGATTTGCCAAGTTGCAACGTTACGCTAGAATCACAACATTCAAAACGTACTGAGACCTTCAAACGATCCCAAACCATCGAATGTTCGTCCGAAATATCTGGAAAGGAACGTTCAGCGTCTATAGACCGCCGGTCAACCATGGAACGGTCAGCATCCGTCGGAGCCATGGAACCGCAGGCTACTGTAGAGTTTAGTAACGCAAAATGCCCAGAATGCCCTGTCTTTGAAGAAGCGAAGCGGCAGCGTGCAGTTATTATTGTCAGCCCTACTGCCCCGCCCACTTGTAGAAAGCAAAAATTAAGCTTGACAGGTGAGACTCTGTCGGCTCACGCATTTTAAGCCTTTTCATACTTTGCCTCTCTCCGCTGGCTGAAGACTTTCGTTTCTTAACTATAAAAAAAGTCGTTCGATTTTCATTTACTGTTTTACGGGCGTTATCAATTCTATCTGTAATTTTTCGATAGGTTAGTTAGTGTACTTAGCAACGTTGTTAATTGTCTAATAAAAAATTAAAAAATTCTTTATTAAGCCAACAGAGACCCATATTTTGTTAGTATTGACAATGATTAGAAACTATGTTAGTATGATCATTTTATTATCATCATCTAAAATTGTATGGTCTTTTTGATAACTAATAACGTCGCTAAGTAACTTTATCAGTTATCGAGGGATTATGGATAAATTGATTTTTAATTTCAGCTGTTACAATTATTACTAATCTGATTTCATCAAACTATTGTCTTTTATCACCTACCTACTACCTTTATTTTTAAGAATCTCATGATTTTACCAAAAAAAGGTCTTATTTCTTTCAGACGCTTAGCTCTGAATAATTATTAAGAGTGACCGTAAACAAATTAAACTTTCTATTGATTTTGGACTTCATTAGACTTAATTAGAAAATTAAGAAGAGGAGATATTTAATTTCCTGTCGAAATGTTCAAAGATTTTTCAATTAATTTTACAAATATATTTTTAAAGGTAAAATTAATCTGAATAATCACCAGTGTTTTTCAGATAATTTCCAAGAACATACCTATAGTTAATTATATATTAAATTTATATTACAATCGATTGTCGTCAGTCAGCGCTTCCCTGTATACCTACCAATCCAATAGCAATAGACAGTCTGGAGGATTTTAAACCATGCTTTGGACAAACCCATAAAGCACCATTGTCGATACTTTTACGAACGAATAGCATTAGTTACAGCTTACACAACTTGTAACCTACATTATTTTACATAGATATAAGCAAACGATTCATATAGGTAAGTATCTTAAAAGTTTTTAGAATATTATTACGTTCAACCTTTTAGATTCTAACTTGTATCATTTTTCTCTGTAATTTGATTTGTTATAGAGTTTTTTTATTTAATAGGTACTAGGTGACCCGTCCTACCTTCGCTCGCTCGGGCGAATCTCTGAATATTCTCTCTTAGTATGATGAACTCATACTAAGAAAGGATTTTATTACGTCATAGAAAAATCTTACATGGAAAATCTCAAGTTCCTAGGTCATATTGTGCTGTAGGTAGACTACGATATCAATCACTCAGTTTATCTTTTTATCCTTACGTATAGATGAGTTCCACTATTTAACATGACTGTTCTTAGTGCGAGTAAGTACCTAGGTGTTGAAGTGAAACTTATTTTAGTAATTTTATTAAGCTTACTTTATTTTTTAAAGTTTCTGTAACCACCTCTTTCTAAATCTATTTATTTCAAAGACCTCAGAACTGTTAAATTCTGGAACTTTGTTAAAAAATTACAATTAATAATTACCCAGTTAAGTTTACAAAATAACAAGTAAGTACTTAATAAATATTTTGTAGGTACTTAATAAGTTACATAGTATAAATACTTCAACCTCTCTAGGTATGTGAATCCTCATTAAATATGAAAATCTAGTAGGTACGAGTAGAAAGATCGTGTGAAAAGTTCTGTATCATTGTTAAAAGGAAAAGTCAGAGAGATTTTATTGATAAACACTTGTTACACAGTCCACTACCTATAGATACTCGTAAGTTTGCGTGCACACGCATGTTCCAAAAATAACACTAAAGAAAGAGAAACTGACGTAACTTTGTAAATTAATAACTAAAAGTAAAATGTGACAAAATCTGGGTTAGGCATTTTTTAAGTATCGCTTTAAACTATTTTAATTTTTATTTTTTGTTTAAGTATTTAATTTTGCCGCCTTTGGCCAGGGTATAATACAACTTATTCAACGTAATTTCATACCAAAATCGTGAGTCGTGACTCATGAGGTAGAGTAAGAGTGAAAGTTGACGTAAAACTAAGAAATTCAATGTAGTTGTCACCCTTCCGCACACCGCAACATGCACCCTACCCCATGAGCCCACATCAGGCGTTGCTTCCGACCTCGGGAAGTTAACTAATTCTAGCTTCCATTCGACGTTATATTCCGTACAAAATGACTCCTCACGAGCCATTTTAACTCTATGGGTCAACTGTCATGTCAAAATTAAGGTTCACCTTTAAAATAAGAACTAAAATCGTACCTTTGACATGACATTTTACACATAAAATAAAAATGCCGCGTGAGGAGTTAATTTTTTTATTTGTACCTATTCATTTTACTACGCCATATTATTTGTACTCAGTTATCTTTTACATTCGATTACAGCTCTATAAGTCTATGCCTACGTTTATAGTATTTTGTTATACGACAAAGCAATATGAAAAAAATACCGTTGTGTATAAAATACTTGTTTCCTCAAATTTATATCTAACTTGTTATTTTACAGTGCCTCCTCATGGTTACGAGCTAAATAACTTGGACAATGACACGCTCGATGCCCCAAATGTGTACCAGGAGGACATAAATTTACAACGGTTTAGCGAGCCAGCATTCCCCGTAGACTCCGACGAGCCAGTGTCGATGCCCGCAGAACTATCCAGTGATGAACGGTTCAAACACTCGAACCCAACGTATCAGAGTGCAGTTTTACACACTACGACTAATGATAGTGCTTCGGATGGACACAAAGACGATGGTAAGGAATATATTTAACTAGCGTCCGCGGCTGCGCTCGGCGAAAGTATAAATCCTCTTTATTCCCTATCACTAGGAATCTTACAACATCCGGCCATATTAAAAAGGAAACTGCAAAATTTCAGCTTTCTAGGCCAAGGATTTGGGCTAAGCGTTGATAAGTCAGAGTCAGGGACATCTTTTTGTATGTTTTTATAACAACGTTGCTTTTAGAGCCTTTTAGCCACATATACCTACCTACTTACAAAATATGATGACAAAACTATAATATATTATATTCTTTATACCTAAAAGTGTCTTATGCTAAATGTTCCAGGTAATGGATTAAAGAAATGGAAAGGTGTTGCATTGTCACCAGATAACGAGCGCAAAGCGAAGCCTTTTCCGGAAGTTGCGCCGAAGCCTGCAAAAATCGATACTGCTCAGAAGGAAAACATCAAACCTGAACCACCGGTAGAAGCTCCTAGCACAGAACCTACGGTAAGTGATGATACTGGCATACAAGCCAAAGGCTCAGACAAATGTCCAAATAACAACAGTAACGATCCAAACAAAAGTCTTAAAAACCTGCAAGTCCTAGTAAACGCCAGAAAAATGTATGGAACGCGAAGTGAAGCTTCTTTCGTATTCTGCTAAAGACTGGAAAATATAATGTTTCTATTTATACCTATCATGCTGCATTATCGTACGTTGTTGCTCTGGCGTAAAATACACTTTAGCCACTCAAACGTCCCAAAATTCCGGTTGGAACACAATCAATATAAGCCAAGAAATTCCCATTTTCACCCATTGTACAAGACAGGTAATATTGTCCCACAATTGGAGGACAGATTTGAAATAAAAATTCATTAGTCGTACGTAATTGCAGTTTTTTTATCTATGAGTCTATCTAGTTAACACAAAGTCTGCTCGGAAAGATGAGCATAATGCTTTTTTCCCGTTTCAGATAGTGACTGTGGAACTGAACCGCGGCTGGAACAGTCGGTTGGGGTTCAGCGTCCAGAGCCATCCGGATTCGGGCCAGAGCTACATCTCCGCTGTGTACAGCGACAGCGTCGCCGCAAGAGACGGCAGGCTGAGGCGCGGTGACGTCATACTTCAGGTAATGTGATTTCGCAGCTCGCCTACGTTAATAGAATTCCAGCGTGGAAACACAATAACTTCAGAGTGCAGTTCTTGATACAAAAGCTAAGCTGAAACGATGAAAGTTCGCACCATGCCCCGTTCAAAACTTTGTTTTGCACTGGATATACCTATATACCTAATTATTTTGCACTAATTACCTAAGTAAACTGGCACACTACTGAAGACACTTAAACGAAATTACTTACAAGGAAAATTAAAACAAAATGCAGGTAATTCTAAAGGCACTTGGGATACAGTCAAAGAAATTTGTAACTTACCAACATCAAATGCCCCTGCTACAGCCTTAATGAATATTATGAATACTCCTAAGGAGTCATTAGCACAGGTAAATAAGTACTTCACTAGTATAGGGCATAACCTGGCAACTACAATTATTAATAAGTTAGGAGTGCAGTACAAAAATAATAACACCAATGTAGCATACGATGCTCCCCTTAATTCGCTAATGTTCTATCCCACTGATATATGTGAAATTCATAAAATTATTTTAAAGCTTAAACCTAGTAGTGCTCCAGGTCATGATCAAATAGCAACGTACTTCATTAAGAGGTTTAAAAATTTACTCTTAGAACCCATAGTTCATCTAGTAAATACAAGTTTATCTACTGGTGTTTTCCCAGATAAATTCAAAAAAGCTGTCGTAGTTCCAGTATACAAGAGTGGAGACAAGCAGTCCATCTCTAATTACAGACCCATATCACTATTGAGTGTGTTGAGTAAGATTGTGGAAAAAGTGGTAAACGTCAGATTAATAAAGTACCTTGAACAGACAAATCTCCTTGCATTCAATCAATTCGGTTTTAGAGCTAATAGATCAACCCTGGACGCGGTACTGGATGTGACCAATTACATTACAAAGTGCCTTGATAGGTGAAGAAAATGTATTGGTATTTTTCTTGACTTACAAAAGGCCTTCGATACTGTGTCAATCCCTATCTTGCTTGACAGACTCTCCAACATGGGTGTTAGGGGTATTACACTGGATTGGTTCAAAAACTACCTTAAGGATAGACAGCAATGTGTTAAAATAGGTGATGTTACCAGTGAATTTTCTAACATTACATACGGTGTCCCCCAGGGGAGTGTTCTGGGCCCCACCTTATTCCTTACTTATATAAATCCGCTTTGTAACCTGTCCATAAGATCGGGACGCATATTTTGTTTTGCCGATGATACTGTGGTTTTATTTAAAGGCAATTATTGGGAAGAAGTGAAGTTTCTTGCTGAAGAAGGACTTAAACAAATCACGACATGGTTAGAGGACAACCTACTTACTATCAACACTGCGAAAACAAAATATATATGTTTCACTCCATCAATTAAAAATAATCCTGACAAATACTTTAAACTTCCTATCCACACTTTTCCTTGTAATCGGAAAAGTGGCCTAGGCGCTTGTTGTAGCTGTGACATACTAACTAAAGAGGCTACTGTTAAATATCTTGGAATTACATTAGATGAGCATCTTAACTGGTCAACTCATATTCATAACACCTCTAGTAAAATCAAGAAACTTATCCCACTGTTTAGAAATCTAAGAGATATTGCCCCTATTGAAACAACAATGATGGTCTACAAGTCACTATGTCTTTCGATTATGACCTATTGCATATGTGCGTGGGGTGGGGCTGGCAAAACTTTTATGTTGCGTTTAGAACGCGCCCACAGAACCCTACTAAAAACTATTTTTGAAAAACCATTTAGATATCCCACTGACGACTTATACAAAGGATGTAATGTACTTAATGTCCGGCAACAATACCTATTTTCAATAATTTTGCGCTTCCACTCTGAAATCGATCCCAGCACTATAGACAATAGCAAAAGAGTAATCAAACTTCCTACGCACTCTGCAAATACATGTTTCGCTGGATCACAATATGAATTTAGCTCATCATTGGCGTATAATATATTTAGCAGGGCTAACAAAGATATCAAAATATACCAAATAAATAAATTCAATTTGACCAAAGCAATTAAAAGCTGGCTGGCATCCAAAGGCTATGAAGAAACAGAAAATATTTTAAAAATTAGAATATAGTTTGCGCGCGCGCCCACTCACATACACACACACACACACACACGCTCACACACATATATACACACACACATACAGAAAACACACGTACACACACTCACTCTTATCTATAATTTAGTATAACATTAGGTATAGTATTAGGTGAGGTATAATATTAGGTTAGTTTTTAGGAAACTTGTAACTGCCTTTCTGCAACACAGGTGTTTTCCTAGTGCAGAGGGTAGGAAACTCGTTCTCTTACCTATAATTTTAGTATAATATTAGATATAATATATTAAGTCCTTAGTTTTTAAAAAACTTGTAACTGCCTTCTGCAATACAGGGTTTTCCTAGTGCAGAGGGTAGGAAACTTGTTTCTTGTGCCTAAATTCTAAATTCAAAATAAATTATTCTTATTCTTATTCTTATTCTTATACTCAGTACAATGAAGGTTGATTGCCACAAACATGTTGTACTTAATTACTATTTTTATTGCAGGTGAATGATGAAAACGTGACGTCAATGAAGACCCCGGAAGTGATAGATTTGTTGCGGTTACTTCGCGGGTCGATCTGCATCACGGTCCTGCGGCCGCCCAACTTGCAATGAAACTGTAGGTCGACTCCGGAAAACCTGCATCAATCATTATACAATCGCAATCGGTGTGATTGGCTGAATTTATGATATTCTTGTTGCAACAATGCATTGTAGCCAATAGTGAGCGAGTGTCGGCCAATCAGAGGCGATTGCGTTGCGACTATCACACTGTAGCTGCCATTTTACTGTAATCGAGGGGCTGATTAGGTACCAAAATAACTAATGTATATAGGAGGTAAGAACATTGAATCCACGAACTACTCATTCATATCGTAGAATCTCACTACTTTTAAAGAATGCGAGAAGATTGACTGAGCAATTGTAAGTTAAAAATGTTAAGCAATAATGTGACTAATTCTGTTGTACACAATCTGTAAATGAAACTGACGTCTAAATACAGGGTGTAACCAGAACGCTAGCAAAAACTTAGCGTTATTGTTATACTACCTAAACACAATCCATTACCAATAACCATTTGCCTCATTTTGTAGTTATAGTGATTTAGTATCTTTCAAACCCGCAATGTATAGCGCGCAAAAGTCGGGTCAATGCTCCGCCTACGACGCGGCATTGACTCCTAGCAGCCTACTTACGCAACGCTTGTTGACCTCTAGAGTCAGTCAGATTTGCAATATATCGTCAACTTTTACAAAAATATAAGGGTTTTTTTTGTGATATATAATATCTCTCACCCGGCTTTACTTACTTGGCTTTAGGATTTTTTTGTGGTATCATACCAGCCTAATCATCAGTACTATCACCTGTCTCCGTTTTTGCCAGCGTTCTAGTTAGGTACACCTTGTATACCTACCTATGGTTGTCCCTTTCATAATGCTTCGTGTGAAAAGCATAGCATTAAAAATAGACCTCTCAATTTGGTTTACTTTAGAGATTGTCTACTACAGAATTAGACACTTGTTTTATAGTTAATGTTGCAGCTGGATAGATAGAGACATTCGCTATTTTAAAATATAGCCACGTAGAATGTGCTAGGGGAAAAAAACCGGCCAAGTGCGAGTCAGACTCGCACACCGAAGATTCTGTAATACAGTCGTATTTTTTAGATATTTTTCACGATAAATCAAAAACTATAATGCATAAAAATTATTAAAAATCTGTTTTAGAATGTACAGATAAAGCCCTTTCATATGACACCCCACTTAGTATAGTTATCTTACTTTGAAAATTGAAAATATTAAATCTTTAGGCTTGGATTTTAAGATATTCATTCATAAAGAGTTCATAACTTTAAATAAAGTAGTGGATGAAATTTCATGTACCAAATTATTAAAACCCCTATTACTATAGCTACTAATTTCGAGAATAGTGGTTTAAATCAGAAAATAATCTACCTAGAGCACTTTGAACGCTGCTGTATCTTAAAATCCATTTACGAAGTTTACACGTTTTATTAAACTTTTCACTAATCATTCTCTAATATAATTTTTAGATTATACAAACGTCAGTATTACGCACAAGTGCTTAAAATATGACTGTTTTATGCCTACCATTATTAAATTACCTACGTGGTTTTATTTATGTAAATAAGTAAGTAATTTACGTTAGTAGGTATACTGTGGCTTAAAGTGCTCGATATAAAAGTAAACAGTCACTAATAAAATTATTTACTTACTCTATACTAAACACGCGAGCAAAAAAAAACGCGAGTAGTAAAATATAAAAGAAAATCTAAAATAATGAAAGTACTTAATTAATATAAATAAAATTAAAAAGTTATAAATACATTTACGTCAAATTGTACATAATTATTATCAGTATTTGATTGTGAAAGAATGGTTCAACTGATTGCTACAGAATAAGTAGGTATATTTTATTATAATGATGCTAGTTCGATATTAATATTAAATTACGGAGACAATTACTTGAATCTTTTTATGGTCCTAAAAATAAATAAAAAATCGGTCAAGTGCGAGTCGGACTTGCACACGAACGGTTCCGTATCGTACAAAAAATATCGAATAATACTTTTTATTTTATTTTTAATTTTCATGGCGGCACTAAAAATACACATTCTGTGAAAATTTCAACTCTCTACCTGCTACGGTTCACGAGCTGACAGACAGACGGACGAAAAGCGGAGTCTTAGTAATAGGGTCCCGTTAGCACCCTTCGGGTACGGATCCCTAAAAATGTAGCAATCACAAAAAGCGTTTTAGCAGAACTTGTATTAATTAATCTCAAAATATCGTTTTGTCCTATGGAATTGATTTCTAGACTCGAGAGATACCACACAAAAATTATCAAGGTATAGATAGCCATAGAAAGATCTTGACGGTATCCATCAAATATCAATATTTTTCACTAAGATTCAATACTGAATAATCAAAAAAAAAGTTTTTAATACGTCATATCAAAAGTTGCGGAACCGGCAGGGATTGAATAGTCTATTTAGACTATTCGTGTAAAACAGTTTATATTACTAATTTAAACCGGTCGGCTCCGCAACTTTTGTACCTACCTATTCAAAACATAAAACGTACGTAACGGTCAACGGACGTATAACATACCTACTATGTAATTATCGTGTGGCTTCATTTGTAGTCCAAAATATTATGTATAAATATAGCATTCCACGAGTAATTTTTGTTAGTAATGTGTACCTATCAGTTGTAAAAACAACGCGTATTTAACTTTTTCACGTACCTACCTGGGACTGTGAAGCAGTGCCTTTTCGTACATGTTCGCACGACAGAATTTCGTACGAACACGAATGCAAAGTGCGGCGTGCGCTCACTTTAATTTTTTTAAGGTCGCGAAACATTTTCAAAATACTGGTGCAGTTTGAATTTACTTAAAATCTCCCTTTAATATTGTTCTCAGGCTCAGAGGTTGGCATATTCTTAATTTTTTTTTTTATAAAACATAAAACCCAATATCCTAAAACACTAACTTTGTGATTAACTACATAGAATTTGCACTTTACGACTACTAAAGTGCTAACAAAATCACTATCTCTTACGTAGAATTTATTTTTTACTAGGTATATATACAAAGCTATATAATAAGATTAATAAACAAATAACAATTAAAAAATATAATATTAAATTACATTACAGAAATTTGAAATCCAAACCATGTTCGGAGAACATAGGTCATAAGAAAATGTTAATATAATTATTATAGGAACAGCTGGAACATGGCTTGTGATTTTGAGACCTTTTTAAGCCTTCTGACTTAATTTTATTATTGTTACTTGTTCAGACGGGGCGAATTATCCGCAAATTAGGCGCGATATAATATATTCAAACGCGCGTATGAATTCGCGCGAAACAATGCGCGGCAAATTCGCCTTCTTCTGGACAAGGTATTGAGTTGCCAGAAATTAATTTTTATTTTTTACATTATACCTACGATTTAAAAAAAGTACAACACGGACACGCGTGGGGAGGTATGAAGTGTAGCGAACAGGAAGTCGCATATCATGCAGGTCTCATGACGTATTGCGCAAGCGTTATAACTGGTTTTGTGAATTTTTTAATATTCATTTTACTTTCTCAGACAAATAAAAGGAAAAATTCTTAATCGTGACGTCAATGCCCCGCATGTAAAAGTACCGATCTTAGAACTAAGTTCATGTTATAATTCTAAGTAAATCTATAGGTACTGATTATTTCTAGTCAAATCTAAATTGTAATTAAATTATAGCGATTAGCCTTTCAAAAGAATCGTAATAATATAGGAATGCAGATTATAGTATCTTAAATTTATCGTTATTTATCTGTGGTTGTCAAGTATCGAAATTCTATCTCTACAAACAATTGAATTAATTTCTTATAATATAATGTTATCGTATGAAAAGATTTTATCGACAAATCGACTCACCTATTTTAATATAAATAAGATTATTTTATTAGATAAATTGCGTAGCTAAATAATGATAAAATATTATTATTATTATCGATAAAGTAACCAGAACGAAATGGAATCAACTGATATTCTAAATAATTGTGATGGATTTGTGTTAGTAGGTGTTACTTTTATAAGTAAACTTAAATATTGTAATAATGGAAATACCTATTGAAATAAATTTGACTTCGGAGTTAACGCTGATTGAGATAACCACTGGTTACCTATTACCTACTTATTTTATTCTTGTTTAAAAAAATTGACCAGCAAAAATTTTGCTAACGTAATTTTCCATACTATAAATACTAAAGTGTGTCTGACTATTTGTGAGTCTGTCTATCTAATACGTTTTCATGACCCATCTGTTTAACCAATTTTGATGATATTTGGTATAGGGCTTGCACAGAGACGGACATACCTAGGCTACTTTCGTCTTTAAAAATCAGAGTCCCCATTGAATTTTTAAAAATCTAAATCGAAATGGAAGAAGTGGCAGGTATGATTTTCTTGTGGTCTCTCCAATTAGTGTTTCCATCGAAGTTGTTAACTGTAATGTAACTTAGGTGCAAATGTATTGGAACCAGGCCTTATTATATCGATGTTTGTCAAACAAGCGGATATAATAAACTTTATTAAGCGAAGTAAACAAACTGTAATACATATTAATTTATCCGTAAATCTATTTATGACACATAGAATCAAGATATTTTTTTATAAAATCACCATTAATGAAAATGTACAGAAACAATAATAATAAGTAGGTAGGTACCTAATTGATTTAACTTAAATGAGTTCCATAAATACAAACAGAAAAAATCGCTTTATGAAATAGAAAAGCCCATCTTTGAATAATAATACCTAATGATAACAATAATGTCTTAACGTACTCGTATCTACTACTTTTATTTTGGCTAATACACTACTTACTATGTTAAAATTAAAACTTAAAAATTATGTTAATTAAAGTTTATTATATTTCGCTTCCATTCATTAGAATCTTTACGTATATTTTGCAGTTATACTTAGCGAAAAAAGTCGTTAATTCTTGCCTATCTACAATTTATAGC
Organism: Maniola hyperantus; assembly: GCF_902806685.2. Classification (NCBI taxonomy): domain Eukaryota; kingdom Metazoa; phylum Arthropoda; class Insecta; order Lepidoptera; family Nymphalidae; genus Maniola; species Maniola hyperantus. The sequence goes on from NC_048543.1 coordinate 11,449,720, forward strand.
GATAAAATACACTTTTATTTTAATCAAAAAATTAGCTTAAAATAAACCATTTTATTTTTTACGCTACTCCCTGTCTTTACACAAAGATAATTTATTTGTAGGAATGTGACTTGTGTCTGAAAAAATGTACAATATACCTTATACATACCCTACTTTATCTTATAAATAAAAGATAATTATGAGATTCAATTCTTTTGTTTTTTATTTATAAATAATCCTGATTTAGAAACTGGCGAACAAAACAGTCTTATTACTTCTGATCAGTAGTTTTTTTTAATCAGTGGGTATTAAAGACATCAACTCATTTACAAGGATTAATCATTTTGATCAAAACGGTAGGTAAAATTTTATTACAGTTTCAACAGCTTTTATCCAGTTTTTTGCTCCTCCTATAAAAATTTATTTCATGCAATCACACCGTTTTATTCGCCAGCTCCTCGTTTAAAAAAGCGGTCAAGTGCGAGTCATAATCGCACACGAAGAGTTCCGCATTATCGTACAAGAAATCTCAAACCAGTATAATACAAATGTGCAAGTTAATGCCGTACAACGCCCTCTTAATGTGATTTAGTGCACTAATAATTTCGGAAACAAATCTTTATTTTTTGTGATGAAACCACAAATTCACGGTATTCGGATTTTTCCCTTGTGCTATAAGACCAGGCTACCTGCCAAATTTCATGATTCTACCTAGGTCAACGGGAAATACCCTATAGGTTTCTTGATAGACACGACAGACGGACAGACAACGAAGTGTGTTCAAAAGGAAAGGGGAATCCTCATAGGATTATAAGGGTTCCTTTTGAGGTACGGAACCCTAAAAACATAATTACAACAATTTGGTTGTGGTAACATAATAACTTTTACCAGCGTGTCGTCTTATAAAAAGTATACTGAGACTTTGATTTCCATAGAATATTATTTACATCAGTAGTTGTTCACAAATCATAATGCTTTGATCGTGATAACCTCTCCTAGACGCAAGGTATCACTATCAAGTTCAAAGTACTGAACAGTTATCTCTGTGACACTGCAGAAGTGCATTATATTACTTAATTATAATACTTAGTTCTTATTAATAAAATTGTATAAAATCGATGGACCTAATAAGCGGTGATAAGCCTAGTGATTAAGAATTTGAGAATGCTCAGGCATGCAGATTTTCTCACGATGTTTGCCTTCACCGTTAAAGCAAGTGTCACTTAATATAGTGGTACCCCAACCTCCCGAATAGGGTCGACGTCTTGACCACTAGGCTATCACGGCTTCGGGCAGTGGTCTCCTTCTGTGAAACAGTAATGTTCAAGAAGGAGCCCGCCGAGCGGGTTCGCGAGCGCGCTGATCCTGCTCGAAGGCGGAGATATCAGGGCGGCGTTGATCAACGCCCTGATCAGTTAAACCAATAGTCTAGGCGCTAGGACTTCGAAGTCGTGAGTGGCTGCACTTTCTCCAGGATGTGTCCAACGGGCGTCGCGCGAGAGAGGCACCGGCGTACGTCCTTTAGAGTTCCCGGAGCCTCTCAATAACGCGCTGAGGAGGGCCACCGAGGGGGTTTTAGTGGGTAGAAATCCCACATAACCCGATTGGGTATCTTCAGAAGATTTCCCCCTCGAAAAAAAAAAGGCTATCACGGCTCACATAATATTTTTAGTAGGAGGTTGGTACCTACAATATCCACTAGTGCGCAATGGACATTTACCTAGTGGTTGAGACAACTACGTTACAACGACGCTCTAAATAGGTAGATAATTAGAAACTTATATTACTTATACATTATTGAAAAAACACGAATTAAAAGATGCGTGAGAACGTTACCTAATATCACCTAATGCATTAGTTTGTACATAAGGTAAGAATTATACAGTTATCGGTTACAAGTGCATGTAATTGTGCACGGAGTCGATGAGCGTGACGCGAGCGCTGCACGACACCAACCGAGCACGACAGGATGGACGCTTGTACAGGATATGTCTGCATTCATACCTATAGCACAGAGTAGACATCCACTCAAGTGCCTATAGTCCGCGACAGGTCGAGATGGCAATCGGGGTATGAGGCGGGCCGACACCCCACACACCCGAATATCACCCGCGCTATCCCGCACTGCGATAACGCGGGGGCTGTGCGGGTGTGCGGAGCGTCCCCGCCCGGAGTGCCATCATCATGATCAACTCATCGCCAGCTTCACTACAGAGCACAGGTCTCCTCTCAGAGTCAGAAGGCTTTTGGCCATAGTCTATCACGTGTGCGGATTGGTAGACTTCACACACCTTTGAGAACATTATGGAGAACTCTCAGGCATACAGGTTTCCTCACGATGTTTTCCTTCACCGTTAAAGCAAGTGATAAGTATTACTTAAAACGCACATAACTCCGAAAAGCTAGAGGTGCGTGCAGATTGAACCCCCGACCTCCGATTAGAACGCGGACGTCCTAACCACTAGGCTATCACAGTAAAAGTATATACACACTTAATTAATAGGTACGTTCTACTCTCTGATTTAAAATACTGGTCAAGAAAGCAGTTAGATACCCAGTATGAAACGACAAGTGGAGTGAGTAGACGTGGTAGGTGTTATTAATATTCTGTCTTTACTCTTTACCCACGTAGCATAATATTATGCCGGTAGGCCCTGCTATGAGTTTGCATCACTCGAAAACTTTAGCATCGTGAGTTTCGAAAATTTAACATCAGAGTAAAATCACTACCCCTATTATAAATGTGAAAGTGTGTTTGTTTGTTGGTTTGTTGGTTTTTGGTTTGTTGGTTTGTCCTTCAATCACGTCGCAACGGAGCAACGGATTGACGTGATTTTTTGCATGGGTATATTCAAAGACCTGGAGAGTGACATAGGGAATTTTATCCCGGAAAATCAAAGAGTTTCCACGGGATTGTTGTCACGGATCAGCTAGTGGACTATAAAATTACAGTTTCCTAGGAAAGCGATGATTTGATATTACCAATCTTTTAAGGATACTGGGACCCTATTACTTTAGCGTTTAAACTATCGTGAGTGATTTCCATTACATATAATATCTCTCACCCGGCTATACTCACATGTTTAGTCGCCGTTAGCCCGACTAGTTTCTACTAGACTAGGGACCCTATTGCCTCCGCTGTCCGTCCGTCAGTCCATCCATCTGTTCCTATTTACTGAATAGTAATAGGTAAAGAGTTGAATTTTTCACAGAATGTGTATTTCTATTGCCGCTATGACAGAAATAATTTTTGAATATGCGAATCGTACAGTTTCAAAATGTACGATGGTACGGAACCCTTCGCCTGCGAGTCTGACTCGCACTTGACCGATATTTTTTAATGTTTGCTACTGCTAAGGCGTTGGCTGCAGTAGACTTATGGAATCCTTAACAAGGTCGAACAGTAGTTCACGCTGCACCAACTGGTCACTTGGTATCAAGCTCAGCTCAAGTCGTGCAGACATCTCTACGATAGCTAGCAGTTGCTACTTAGCGGAGCCGCCATCTTTACTTTAGACGCCATCGATCGTCGAGCTAGGAGAACATAGGCAAAGGTTCACCAGTTTCGGTGAAACTTTAGTCTTGATCACCGCCGCAAGGTTGCCGGCTGATCGCTGTTTTACAGGATACATTTCGCAGAGTGCTCAGAAGGAGCTTTTCGACTTTGTACCCCTTTCACATTTTTACCACCGTAGGCACCGCAAGACGCCGGGTGAGTTTCCACCCCTATGTCGTCGACATTCTATCTTCACGCACGAAACGCTTTGCGTCATCATTGCTTATACGCATCGCTAGGCTTTGGAATAGTCCATCAGTGTTTATTACCTTAGCAAGTAGGTAAAATGCGGATATCTTTAAAACAAGAGTCAATAGGCACCTTCTAGGCAAACGCGTCCCCTCTTAGGCCACATCTTCACTTCTGAGTGTGGTCAAGCGCATGCCTGTAATGAATAAAAATGAACTCGAATGTCGTTTTCGAAAACTATAATAACAGTACTAAGGTACCGAGCCGGCTGAGCGTCACGGTCAACGCGCGTCCACCGCGTCCGAGGGAGCGTCGCGCTTGGCCGATCGCGTTCCAAATTCAAATAAAACATCACAAGTTATGCTATCTTCTATTTATAAAGACTTTTTTATACTTTTACGCTGGCTAAGGTAACAAACAACAGCGGATTAAATTCTACAATCTTAAATTTTTTTTTTTAAATATGGAATAATTGAATTAATTAAAAAAAAGTCTGTTGTAAACTTACCCTCTAACAAATAAACCTGGAATAGCGGTGGAATAGCTGTTATACTCTGTTTTGTCTTTTTCCTTCAAATGTCAAATTACTGATGACAGAGAAAGACAAAACAGAGTATAACTATTCCACCGCTATTCCAGGTTTATTTGTTAGAGGGTTAGAGTATAACTATATTCTCCTAGCTATGGAAAAATGTGGTTATATCTACGCCCAAAGGCTTTAAAAGACGCAATGCTTTTTAATTTCAAAGATGAAACTTCAAAGGAAAGTCTCAATTTTACTGAAACGTACCCAATCTCATTCAAATAATATAAAGTAAGTAGGTATGTATATAAATATTATAAACCGCGAATGTTACAATTTTATTTTTATTTTTGGAAAAAGTTAATCTTAGAGTTCCTTTTAATAAACTCTTACATACTAGGGTCTAGGTATGGTATACCTATACGTACTGCACTATCTTCCTACCTATATTTTGCTATGCTTACAATAACTATGGCCTTACTCTCAGTAAGTATCAATTACCTTCATACATATTTTTGCCTAAAAATGCAATCCCTCAACTAAACTGCAGACTTTTTTCTTACTACAATTACTTACTTAAAATCGGTACATCTGTTCCAGATGTTCCAAAATTAATTTCTTCATTGACAAAAACGTTGCCGTTTCAAAACTTTGTTAAAAGTTACCTAACCACTTAATTTTCGCTTTTCAAAAGTCATTTTTAAAAGTCGTCGCGTCGAAAGCTTTAAAAATTTAAAACATTAATTAAAATTTCATAGTGGCGGTAATTAGTAGACCTAAAAACTAAAAGTAGGTACCTCGGCAATAACATTTACTTTCCTCTAGATACCATTTCTATGTAGAGATCATAATAAGTAGGTAATCATAGTTTTCTCTATTTCATATTTTGATATTAATAATAGGTAATTATAGGGCTCATAAATCGAAAGTAGAGCCTACAGAGGGATGTGGTCTGTTTGCAACTTTACACCAACAAGCCAGTTAGTCGTAGTCAACCCGTCAAATACGACGTGCGGCGCCGGCGCTATAAGGTGTCCGTAAACTGAAAGTGCAGTGTATAACCACCCTTATTATATTGACGTTTAATTTAAATTTGGTTTCTTTTTCTATTTTATAAAAGGACTGCTAAGGATTCTTGGATATTGGTAAGTACGTAAATTCATACATATATGGATGAATCAATCTGTCGATAAGTTGCTTAGCGACGTTGTTAAAAGGTACAATAATTATTGACAAAATATAACAACGTTGCCTCTTGTCAAGTAACTCATTAAATAGGTTTACACTTTACAGGTACAGATAAAGATAGATATGATTAATTTCGGCCGTTAGTGAACTTTTTAAATAATAAATAATTAGGATATTTTCTTAAAGCATATTATTATGGTTTAATAAATCGAAGGCTTATTAATTAAATTACTTAAAATTAAATTGTAGAAGTAATAAAAGTTCAAAATTCAGCTTTTTGAAGCCTTATGTCAAGTTTTTAAGTTTGAGCCCTTAGTCTTAACTCCTAATGCAATTTATAAACTACGAGTAGAATAATGATTATTATTTTTTACTTCTTATTTACATTATGACCCCAGCTTAAAGAAAAATTTAAATATTTTTTTAAGTTAACACCAAAATATCAGGAGGGGAGGGAAGGGTGGATACCGGATATAAATTAATTAGGTAATATGAACACAAACATACTATTGAAAGTTTTATATTTAAAGACTAACAAATTCTCAAATTTCACCAATTTTCTTGAATTATTTTAAAAAGTTTTCAGACCCTTAGGTACCTACCATAGAGAACAGAACCCTTGAGTTATAGAAATTGTGTTGTAACAAACAGACAGATAGGTACGAGTGTTTCTTAAGGGTTGATGATGATAACTCACCATGATGTACAACTGGCGCACTTAACCTTTTTACCCGACTTCGACGAAGCCCAAAGAACAATAGATATATTTGACCTGTATGTAATGTTGCCCTTTCCTATCCTATATCCATTCGTAACTACACAACGGCTTAACCGATTTTGATAAAATATGATTTCTACAACCTACGTCATTACTATTAGATTCGTCTCGATGATGCGAGTGTCACTGTGTTAATCATAATGGCGGATTTTATGTGCGGGCTGAAAAAGATGTAATGCCAACCGCAGTCGGAACTTACTTGTACGATAGTTGTTCCACAAAGATGTCAAAACGCCCTTGAAAACGTGCCGCAGGCTTAGAACCTGTAGTTTCCTAGTAATAATATTATGTCCTAAACGTACTACCGGGACAAAAAGCGTAATGTAGGAATACCTATAGAACTACTTGTTAGAAACAGGTTCAAGTCTAGTAAACATAGTAACTTGTCACCGGCATCGATAAGTATAGGTAGGTAGGTACCTACCTACTTCTTCTGCAGAGCGATTATAATTGTAATACCTAAATCGTACTCGAAAGGGATTTTCTGAGAGTTTACAAGTAAGAAAAAGTAAGATTCGTCGAAGAGAGTTGATTCCACAGTTTGCATATGCGTGGAAAAAAGGACCTGATCCAATGGGCGGTCGAAGGTCACCAGGCACCCAGGTGAGGGTAAATTTTTTTGCGGTGGCGTGCGGTGCGGTTGTAGAAAAAGGAGGGCGGAATGAGATCAAACAACCCTACCAGAGTTTATTACAACAGAGACCATTTAAAGTGGAGGAGAAACGTCTATACCTAGGTATAGGTAGACTTTACTCCCTAAGTCCCTTGGTACTTTTATCTTCTGACCAGTCCCAGGTAACTTTCTGTGCCCGTCGACGACTCCTAGGGGCCCTACGATCCGATCCTATTATATTATACCCTATTATATAATATATCTTATCTAATTTGTGATTTGTCGATTTTTCTAACTAGAAAATTGGTACAGCAATTAGAGGCCTTACCTTAATTACCTTACTAGGTATTCAGTTTTTTAACTTCCTGATAGCCGTTTCTGAAAAAAGGGCCTTTGACACATAGAGAAAGACAACTGGACGGACAACAAAATTAATCTTCCGTTTTTAGATCCGTATCTCAAGAGAAAAAAGGAACCCTTGTAGGATCACTTCATTGTCTGTTTGTCTGTCTGTCGTGACTGTCAAGGGAGTCAAAACCTATAGGGTACTTCAGATTGACCTAAAATCATAAAATTTAGCATGTATCAAAATGTCTTATAGCACAAGGAAAAATTCGAAAACGTTGAATTTGTGGTTACATCACAAAAATAGTAGGTACCTACCTATTATTTCTGGTACGATTGTACCGGTGAGCGATGGTTGGCCGGTTTTTAATTTTGAGATACGGAATCCTAAGAAAAGGTCCTTAAGTAGAGACACATCCAACCTATCCTTTACGTGTTAAAGATTCCTTATAATTATTCTAGTGTGAGCTGTGAGCCGTGAGCCGAACTTGCAATAGATAGCAGTTTCTGCGACGATCTCGATTAGTGCATCACAATTCACAATCACACAAATGCCAGCTGAATCATAGCGTGAAGTAGATCATGACAAATTGCTATTATGGGTCAGCCAATTTTATATCCATACAAAATCATCGTTTATCTTTTGAAGAAAGTTTATTTCATTATAAACATGGAAAAGGAAATAATGTTTTATAATTGTGTTCACGCGGACGAAGTCGCGGGCATCAGCTAGTTTATAATAGATATACAAAATTGTAAATGTGTGTGACGGACGGACGGATAAATGCAAATTCACCTAATTAGTACACTCGAGAACCTCCCTTCGCTCGGTCAAAAATATTAAAATTAAGAAATCCAAATCAAAATAGTTAATAATTTTATTTTTTATATATTTTAAAACACACCTAATAAAGATAATCAACGTAGTTGCTCACCCAAACACGAAATAAAGCTAGTTACTAGTTAGCTATCTAGATAATAAGAGCCATAATTATTTATTTATGTACGATAGTCGGTAGGTAGGTAGGTACATCCATAGTTCCATACTTATATTAAAAATGCGAAAATGTGTCTATCTGTCTGTTTATCTGCTAACTTTTCACAGCCCAACAGTTTAACCGATTTAGATGAAAGGTACAGAATGAGCTTACATCCCGGGGAAGGACATAGTTTAGTTTTTTAAACTAGTATTATATATCGTATCGGGCATCAACTAGTATTATATATCGTTGATTAAAAGGTATGAACCATACCCGAAACAATCACTTTATTCGTAGGTACCTAACAAGTTAATACTTAAGTAGTTAAAAAGTATAACCAGATAATTAGCTATCGTTTCTCCATTGTAATAAATTAAAATTAACAGAAGGTGTTAGATAGGTACCTACCTCGTGTTTCCTCACGGAATCTGTAGATGTCGGAAAATCTTTGATCTTATTTGCAAGGAAAGTTATTGTTCGTTTGGAAATCGTGCGAACTATGTGTAGAACCGCCCGCCGCGCTGTAAAGATAAAGTCTGTGTCACATTAACAAATCCTCATATTGTCAGTTTTACTCACAGATAGCTGTTTGTTCCCGTATCGTAAGTCTGTATTATTTTAATTAATAATATGATTAGTTTTATGTATGCGTCTGTGGTGATAATATAAGTACCTACCTACTCTGTTAAAATGTGATACGACGTATGGAATCGGGTTTTCATAACACATATATTTATCGTATATTCAGTGAAACTTCTAGTTTACCTATTCTACGATTTTACGCAAGGAAAAGTTGATAACCAGATAACTAGTAGTTGCCAACGACCCCGTCATGCTTCGTCAGCATGATATCGTAACGAAAGATTGTACTTTAGATTATACCTATGTTTCAAATTCTAATCGTTCACAAACCAAGAGAGAAACACTTGCAATATGCATATACCATCAGACGGGTTCTATTTACGCTTATACCTACTTGAAATTCAATGAATTTACTATTGAGTAGCATAAATTTTTTCAATTAACTTACTGAGCAAAGTAAACATTTTATTTCAACATTTCATAAATCATTTTTTCAAATATTTTTAATCAATAGATACGATGTTAGTGATAATAACTTCGATATTATGTTAGATAAAATGTATGTCTTATGATAACAGCTATGACTTATATAATAATGTTTTTGTAGATCATACCCAGTTGCGATATACCGGTAAAAGAAGCACCATGGTCAAGGCACGGAAGTACGTGGTCAAGCGGCACTTTGACGGTATGCCAAAACGGGACGATTTCGAAATCGTGGAGTGCGAATTACCACCTATCCAGAATGGAGAAATTCTTGTTAAAGCCGAGTGGATTAGCGTTGACCCTTACTTAAGAGCGTACAACAGACGGTTTCCAGTGCCTTACGACCAATTTTCTTACCAAGTTGGATTAGTGGAAGACTCAAAAGATCCTCGATTTCCCGTTGGCACAAGAGTGGTGTCACATAAGGGCTGGTGTGACTACTGTATCATCAACGCAAATGTATTTCGATCTCCGGCAGATATAGTATACAAGCTGCCCGATTTGAAAGGCCTGTCGAACTCTTTAGGCATTGGAGCGGTGGGATTGACCGGAGCAACAGCGTATTTTGGATTTCTAGAAATATGTAAACCTAAAATGGGAGAGACTGTTGTAGTAACTGGTGCCGCAGGAGCTGTAGGATCACTGGTGGGACAAATCGCTAAGATAAAAGGTTGTCGAGTGATCGGTTTCGCAGGCTCAGATGACAAAGTTAACTGGTTGGAAAAAGAACTTGGATTTGATAAAGCGTTCAATTACAAAACTGTGGATGTACAAAAGGTTCTCAAGGAAGCGGCTCCAAAAGGAATCGATTGCTACTTCGATAATGTCGGAGGTGAAATAAGCAGCATTGTTATAAATCAAATGAACGACTTCGGAAGGGTATCAGTATGCGGAAGTATAAGTGCCTATAATGATGATGTTTCCAAACTACCAAAAGCTCCTATATTACAACTAGCTATAGTGTCAAAGCAATTAAAAATGGAAGGTTTCCTAGCACCACGCTGGAGAGACCGGTGGTCTGAAGCATTTGCAGATCTATCGAAGTGGATTAAGTCAGGTGAACTGAAAACTAGAGAACACGTTACTGAGGGCTTCGATAGCATATACGATGCTTTTATAGGAATGTTAAATGGTGAAAACACAGGTAAAGCTGTAGTGAAAATTTAATTGGTTCAAAATCTGTAAGAAGCATTTTCGTAACATTTTTATTAATATTAGTAAAACAATGTTCCTCTAGAGACTGTAAATTTATTCAATGAAAATATTATGTGTATAAGAATAATATTACACAAAATAATTATATATTGTGGTTTCTTTTTATTTATACCTAAAATAAAACTTTTTATCTCAAGTAGGTACGTTCCACAGTCAAGTAAAACGATAATTAAACAAGTTTAATAACATTATTTATCAACTGTTTCTGATAACATTATTTTATATTTAACACTTAACTGTAGTTGTCTTAGGTCCACTGGACCCACGTTCTCTTCACACTTTTTAGATCCCCCAGACTTCGCAGGTACGCTACATAAATCCTTCTCCCAAGTAGGTACGTATCCTTCTAAAGTTAACAGAACAAAAAAGGATAAATGAGAGGAGAAGTATTTCATTCCATGATGAGTGATAAATAATATACCAAACAAAATTATTATTAAATAACTATGCGTTAATCCACGACTTTACAGATCCGAATTTTTGTCACGAGTTCACTTTCTCGTTGTAGCCAGTAGCCACTACCGATTTAACAATATTAATAATATTAAATGAATAAACAAGTAACGGCTTATATTATCAAGCATTGAAAATAATGTTGTCAAGAACTTTACATTACCCTTTTCAAAGCAAGCAATAATTATTTTTATGGTTTGTCATCATCAGTATTTTAAATATTTCTATTTTAACGAAGCTTGGCATTATTTTAAATTTTAAATGATTCTTTTAGATTTTGGCAAAGATTTTTAATATTTAATATTTTTAGATCTAGATCTTTCATCTACATTTTTCTAGTTTCAAGATTTTATATATTTTTATAATTTTAAGTAAAGGTTAGGTTAGGTTATCAGTTCCCGTTGATGAATTCACTTATCATCATCATTAAAAATTGCTTCTCTGAATGCCAATTTAGTTTACTAATTAATTAAAATTAATATGTACCTCAGTTACTTACTTTCAAAATGTATGGGTGTAAGTTGGACCCATGATAGAAGCGTGAGCCCAGCTACTGAAAAAAAAAACTAGTGTCCCATGACTTGCACGAGGGGGTTAACTATGATAATTTTCGTATTTAAACAGAAATTGTATACAGTTCTTTATTAGTTAAGAATATCAGGTATTTTAAAGTACACAAAATGGTGAGAGCTCGGAAATATGTGGTAATAAAATATTTTGAGGGAGTGCCAAAACGGGATAATTTTGAAATCGTAGAATACGAGTTACCGTCACTAGAGGATGGTGAAATTCTTGTTAAAACTGAGTGGGTAAGCGTTGATCCCTACATACGAATTTATAACAAAATGCTTCCCTTACCATTTGACCAATTTTCTCCTCAAATAGGATTGATAGAGCAATCTAACCACCCTCGATACCCAATAGGTACTAGATTGTTGACACACAAGGGCTGGTGCGATTATAGTATCATCGACATGAATGCACCTGTGACTGACCACACTGAAGTGGTATACAAACTACCAGATATGAACGGATTGTCGCCTTCTTTAGGAGTTGGAGCGATGGGAGCGTCAGGCTTGTCTGCATATTTTGGATTGCTTGAAATATGTAAACCTAAAATGGGAGAGACTGTTGTAGTAACTGGTGCCGCAGGAGCTGTAGGATCACTGGTGGGACAAATCGCTAAGATAAAAGGTTGTCGAGTGATCGGTTTCGCAGGCTCAGATGACAAAGTTAACTGGTTGGAAAAAGACCTTGGATTCGATAAAGCGTTTAATTACAAAACTGTAGATGTTAAAAGGGTTCTCAAAGATGCGGCACCGAATGGCATAGATTGCTACTTCGATAATGTAGGAGGTGAAATAAGCAGCATTATTATAAGTCAGATGAATGACTTTGGAAGAGTTGCTGTGTGCGGTAGCATCAGTGTATACAATGAAGACCATGCAAATCTATCTAAAGCTACGGTTTTACAATTAGACATAATAAAAAGACAATTAAAAATTGAAGGTTTCTTAACAACCCGTTGGGAGGAACGGTATTCGGAAGCATTTACAGATCTACGTCAATGGATTAAGTCAGGAAAGCTGAAATATCGTGAACACGTAACAGAAGGCTTTGACAACATTTTTGATGCATTTATAGAATTATTCTACGGTAAAAACATCGGAAAAGCAGTGGTCAAACTTTAACAGTCAAACAAAATATGAACAAGTATATTATGAATAGGCTTGATTGAATGGATGAAGAGGGTTTTGATTCTTTGATTTTGAAAATTCACCCCTAAGGGGGTGAAATAGGGGTTTGAAATTTGTGTAGTCCGCGCGGACGAAGTCGCGAGCATAAGCTAGTGTTTTAATAAACTGTATGTAATCCCAACCGCCTATTACTTACATGACGCATTTATACATCTACCGACTTATATTCAACTACCTACCTATATAAAATGTAATCACAAAATGCTTGAGATAAACGATTTTGGTAAGAATTTTGCACTACACTGCGATAACTGATAAATATAGCTAAGTAATAGGGACGACTTATAACTAGCTATTTATTAAAGACCTGAAGGATGACAGGCTACTTTTTATCCTGGAAATCAAAGAATTAAAGAGTATTTTTTAAAACCACGCGAATGAAATAAATACGTACGCTACGCTAGTTGAAAGTACCTACGTAAAATTCGTGCTAAGAACACTTATCAAAGTCTTATCATTAATGGTTAATGAATGTGTAGGTACAGTAGAAACATCAACGCGAATAAAAAGGAAGTGCGTATTGACCCTATAATTAACGCCAACTATTGCGGGCCCGAGATACTTTCGCGTATAAAAAGCGGTTCACCTGCTATGCCACGCATCTCCACCGGATTTGTATTTGCAGTTTCCATTATCGCTACACTGACGACAAAAAATGTAGTGGGTCGTGAGAACGAAACCTTTTTTATTTTACAGGATGTTTGATGTTTTCTTATCAATTTAACCCTGAAGAAAATAATTCTTGTACATTTCATAGCTTTCGTCAAATATTGTTTTGAGGGTTAGATACAGATAACTACTTATTTGTTAAGGACAAAGAAGCTTAATTATTTAATAACCTAAAGTATATAGATTTGGTTCAGATTTGTTATGACAAGAATCACAAGACGCCAAACACCTGTTGTCTTTTGTGGATATCCTAAAAACCTAACGATATCTTGAAGTATATCGCCTAAAATGATGACAATGACTTTTCTTGCTTTTCTCATAAAATTAAAACAACAGCCTTTTTTTAAACTTAGTCTGCGGCCCGTGGGTACGGGTGTGTCCTGCGGGGTGGCGCAAACTTAATGATATATCTATTATTGATTACCATATCTTACCTACTCTAGGATATCTCTGTGCCAAATGGCTGAGTCGTGAAAAGGTATGGAAAGACACACACTTCCTTCCGCATTGATAATAATGGCTCAATTGTTATTATAGGCTGTATAACGGATGTACATAAGCAATGCAACCACACTTCATCCAATAAAGAAACAAAGAATGAAGACACAAACCTATTATGCATAATATCTAAATTCTAATGTTACAATTTACGAGAGCCTTCATTACAAACACATTTGTTAGCACTCGGATGTCTTAGATATTACAATTTACGAAGCCAGCACAATAATTTGCTACGAGAAAATAGGAAGAAAAGACGTTCTGTTTTAGTTTAATGAAATGTGAAAATAAGCACAGTGTAGGTAGCCCAACCTACATTTTTGTTTAATTTTTTATCGAAAGTACAGGTCATTTCTTAAAGTGAGAAGGATTTGGCCATAGTCTACCACGCTGGCCAAATGCAGATTAGCAGACTTCACAAACCTTTGAGAACTAGGTATGTAGAACTCTTAGACTTGAAGGTTATCTCACGATGGTTTCCTTCGGTTACTTACAGCGATATTTGTCACTATTCTAAAACTACTACGTCTGTCATACATCGTTATAATACTTAATCAAAGCTTTGTAAATTTGTGAAATACCTGCCTCTATCATAAAATTTCATTGCAGAATTACAGATTCGATAAGCGTACATATCTCATAAAAATTTATGTTACATATTGGCATAACCAAACTTCTATGTGGGATATTGCCTACGGCGGTGGTTAGTATCTAATATCCCTGCCTTTTTATGTAAAATAATAAAACTATCAAAATTTCATTTTATCTATTAACCAACTACCTACCTATGAACCGTTATTTCTAAGTAATTTCGTCATGTACTAGGTATGCTTATCTGACTTTCGTAAGCGCTTGTGTAAGTCTAAATCGAAAAATAAATAAATACAAATACAAACCTTATTAATTCAAGTAAGTTTGTCGACATATACCTGAAAAAGAATATGAAGTATCTAATATTCTTCTGTGGATTGAAGAGGCTGTTAGATCCAGTATAGATCTGCGAGTCATCCGCATTATTATCCCAAAAAATACCACATCATCACAGTCAACTGATTAGATATTCATTATGCTGGTATAGTCGTAGGTCTAGGGATTTCCACACGCCACGCTTGCACCTTGCGCCGCCTGAATTAAATAACTCTCCGCAACTCGTTTGATATCGTCTGTCCACCTTCAGAGGAGTTGGAGGGTCTTCCAACGTTGCGCTTTCGAGGGCGAAGTCGCCATTCTAGCACCTTGGGACTTAATGGGCAAGTCGGCTTCCTATTTCGGAGGTTGAGGGTTCGATTCCGGATACGCACCTCTAACTATGGCATATGGCATATGTGCTCAGTAGTGGTCCGTCGATGGGTTAATTCATGATGATTATTGATTGAAGCCACGTTGCTTTTTATTGTGCAAATTGGCTTTACCCGGATTAACGCTAAGGCTTCTATTTCCTGCCTAATATCTCTTTAATTAAATTATAATAATATTTATGTACATAATCTACCAAAATATCTCCAATGCTACTTATCTAGGCACCCCACCAACCGATTCAGTTGCGTCGTTCTATGTCGTAGCCTACAGACTTCTCTTCTTCATTGTCTATGTCGTAGACTTCTTTTCTTCACATGGAGCATGGAGTCAGCTAGTTACATTTGGTCTGTGTATAGCAGTGTATGACATAAACATAACTATTGTAGGTACTAGGTATTAACCTGTGCATGCTTTTTATTTCAAACTAATACTTTCGACAAGAAACAATCTAACCTCCGCAATAGCTGGACATAGTATTTTTGAGAGTACCCTGCCTTTTTCATCCCATCAATTTCTTGAGGTCCTCTGTCCATCGGACTGCCTCGAATGCAGACCTAATTGTTAAATGGCCAATAAGTAGATACTTACGCGCGTACTTTTCAATTCCTCAATTCACTCTTTCGATGAGTTTAAGTAATTTGAAAACAGCAACCGCTGAGTTTCTTGCTGGTTCTTCTCAGTAGGAATTGGAATTCCGAACCAGTGGTAATATTCTGACGGTTGAGAGGTACTGTTAAATTTTATTTGAATAAAAATTATTTCTAATGGTAAGATCGGCAGAGAGCCTAAAGTTTATAGTATTGAGTGGCCGCCACTACGTACTAACTCAAATAATATCGCAGACATCTCAATAAATTAACATATTAGAGATCTCAGATGCTCATTGAAGTAACGGCGGCGCAGGGAGGCTTTCTCTCGTTTCGGTAACCGAGCTGATCTCCTTTCGTACTTCGCTATCATCCGTCACGCCCATCGCACAAATAACACACATTGTGTCGAGGCATTAATTCGTACGTATAACACTTTCTTGGTGTTTTGGGAAACTGTAAATCTATTTAACTAAACTGCCTGACTGACATATCAATATGAGGCTCAAACCGCTGGGTATAGTAGTAACTTAAGTAGGTAGGTACTCTTCATGGACTATCAGCATACTTATATAAGAAAAGATTTTGAGAAATTCCAATGACATTTCAAAAACCTAAATCCACGTGGATAAAGTCGCTTGAAAATCTAGGGTACCTATGCAGGCTGAGCTAGCTAACCAGAGTTGATAAACCGAAGGTGAAATCAATGAAAACAAAACATTTTGGATTACCCTCACAGTGGCGATTCACATTGCGACAGCATCAACTGTTATGATGCTTAATAATTTTCTTGTTGCAACCAGCAATTGTCAGATTTTTACCAATCGTGAGAGAGTGTCAACTAATCTCTATACATATAAAAGGAAAAGCTGACTGACTGACTTACTGACTGACTATCAACGCACAGCTCAAACTACTGGCATGGGCTGGGCATGCAGATAGCTACTATGACGTAGACATTCGCTAAGAAAGGATTTTAGAAAAGTCTATCCCTAAAGGGGTAAAATATGGCTTTGAAATTTGTGTAGTACCCGCGGACGAAGTCACGGGAATAAGCTAGTCAGAGATAAGCGATTACGATCGTCACACTCTTGCGTTAGCGGTCAGAGTTTACAACGTAAACCATTCTGAAATGCTTAAAGCATTAGTAAATTAGTTTCCTCTAGAGTCTAGGTGTTTCTGTTATATTCATCTTTGCATGGACCCTTGTTAGTAGTGTCAGAGAAGTTAACTTCTCGGCTCGACGATTAATTATTTTGTCAACGCGTATCAGAACCAAAAATGGCGAAAATCTGCAAAGGGCCACTGGTAGAGATCTCTTATAGATATTATAAGTGCTTGTCCAAATATTTTCTTTTTACTGTTAATTTTTTTTGGTAGAAATACGAAAAAATGAGCAGGGGTCAATATTTCACTGTTTTAAAATGATAATTTTATCTATTTCCACATAGAATGATAGACAAGTTCAAAGTTCATTCCCCGATGAAATTGTCCCATTCGTTACCGGCCAGTCAACGGCCTTCACACTCACAGTCACACCCGTTGCGCACTTTGCACCTTTTGTTTCAAACGAAACGACCAACCACGTATTTCGACGCTCGATGCGATGGATTGTCAGGCTTCATTTTGAGCTCAATCCAATTAATACATCGCTAAGTATACCATTTCGATAGATAAATACGTCACCTAGATAGATAAGTGCTTCTTCTTTTCATAATTTTTTTTTAGTTATACCTACTTGGCCACAGAGAATTTAAGGTGGTGTTCTGTGACTGGCCAACCTAGACCTTCTATTCGGGGGAAGTCGCGTCAAGGTTTCGATCCCGGGCACGCACCTGTAACTTTTCGGAGCTACTTATTTGCGTTTTAAGCAATCAAATATCACTTGCTTTAACTGTGAAAAAACATCATGAGGAAACCTGCATGCCTGAAAGTTCTCCATAATGTTTTCAAAGGTGTGTGAAGTCTGCCAATCTACCCTTAGCCAACCTGGTGGACTATGGCCAAATTTTTCTCATTAGTAACCCAGCGATGGGTTGATAATTATGATTAGGACAAACATCATCATCAATCCATTCGCCCGCGCCAATCAAACGCTCATAAGTATTCTGTGAATAGGGATTTATTACCATTTACCGTCTTATGAAGACTTATGTGTATGATGTGTACTTGCCTACTTATAATTTGTTTTTCTGGCACTAAACTGATACGAAACTTTTTATCGTAAGTATAATCGGTAGGTAATCGGAATAAACCTTGTCCTACCGGCTTGCTAAAAGTTTCGGCATTTCTCATTTTAACGTGTGAAGTACGTTCGTATCTGATTAAAACATTTATGCGAAAAAATCGAATAGATAAAATGGCTGACGTGTGAACGTAGACTGTCAACGACTCCTCAATACGTTACACACATCCGGCGGAGCGGGGTCATGTTTTAATTATTTTTTATGTAATTTCAACCATTGTTTCAAAAGCTGACCCGTGTGAACTGCACTTTACAAAATTTTACCTGTTCAAATTGACGTAATTGTAGAGCTCGTGTCATTGTGAACGCTGTAGTAATTGTTACTTTATTATAAGCTTAATTAACAAATCTGGGAATTAGAAATTATGCAACGACAACTTTTTATGAGAAAGATTCACTTAGTATGATTTACGGACAATTTCACATGGTTTCACTTGGTAATAATGAAGACATCTTTGAAATTTTTATGTTGTAACCATTGTAACTTTGTAGGCGACTCTGAATAAACGCAAAATCGTCAAGTCATCGTTTGTAAAAAGAGCATAGGCCATAGCAGATGTTTCTGATCTTACCGACTTACCTAGCTGCTTACTTTGAGAATTGAGAAAAGAAAAAGGACCATTGAGTTATATATTGCTTCGTATGGACAGGGCCATTGAACAAACAAAATAGCACCGACTCATTGATGCCTGAACCTCAGTGACGTCTGTCAATACACAGATTTCCTGTAACATCTACAAACATGATATACGCGATCGCGACGCCACGACGATCATAGGGACGCCATAGGCGTTTGATGTGCGTTATGTGCGCGGTTCATGCGCATGCACAGGTGTGTATCCACCTTTAAACTATTTCAGAAATACTATTATGAAACACTTATTCAATCTAAAACGTCGTATTATTCGTAAATGGCCAGTAAAAGAAATCGACTTGTGCAATCAAGATCAAGTACACAAGTTGATCTTTTGCGTTCCATTAGTTCCAAATAAATTTCAAACGGTAATATCAAGTTTGGAGATAGATATTTCACAAATCTGTTAGCATTGCAGATATTTCTCAACTGCATCGTTGGTATTCGTACTAAATTATGGGCATATTTATGAAAGTAAACAGAAAGTATTCCATATTCGTTGTTTAATTAGTTTTCAGAATAACTTACGTCTACTCTTTTAGGTAAAGAAATATATTTACATAATACTTTGCTTTGTAGGTAACTAATAAATATTTTTAATTTTATGTACCTACCTATGTAAATTAGAGGCTGTTTGAACCGATGGGCGTTCACATCAGGGACTCTTATAACAGCTATCAGAGACCGATTATCCCTAAGGCAAACTAGGTACGTGCCTAGGGGCGCGATGTTACGAAGGGGCGCGCGCGATCCAGTAGAGTTCCATTACCTAATTATAAATTATCCCTACTTATCTTGGAGTGACCGAAACTATGTCTTCTTTAATATAGCAAAGTGTCATGACGTGATGTTAATCACTCGTTCACATAAATAGTATAATCATCAACAACCAGCTATGCAATAAGACGATTCCTCGTTCTTTCGAAGTTAGTATTTTTTTAATAGAGGAGCGCCTATGAAGTGCTTGCCTAGGGCACTCTCGACATTTAATCCGGCTCTGACACTAAACTAGCTACTTACTTACATAAAGGCTCTTTCACATATTTTTAACCTCTGTAATCATTAGATAGACCGACTCTACCAACCCTGTCCCAATAAGTAAAGTAACATAGTACAGTACCTATCATATCAGCTTAAAAACTAAATTATGGACCGCGATGATCACGAGTCACAGAACTCTATCAGTTATATAAATCTATCACATTAGATGTTTCTTTCGATGATGGTACGAAGATGCTTCTGATAGTAAATTCAAAATCACCTTCAACTATCAGAAGTGAAGTAAGATATGCGCAAACAGCCGCAAACATTACGTTGCAACAAGATAATAAAGGTCTGGTCATACACAAAGCGCGACAGTATGCAACAGAACTTTACACTGGACGCGATTTGATATTTAGGTGAATTGCGCGCAAAACAAATAGTCCAATCTGAATTCTGAACACGTGGAGTACGACTGCGTTGTGTACAAAAACAATCGGGCTTGTATATTTAAACCTGTAACCTGCTCAGACCACCATGTTGCAACTTCAGATTGGACTACTTATTTTGCGATCACTGTATGTGACGCTGCTGCCGTTCGCTCCCTGCGCTCACAGTATTAACGCCATCATACAGTTCGTTTTATCACAGCTTCTACAGTTGGCGTCAAGCAAAAGAACTCTGATCTTGAACCTGCACAGTGGATGATTTATCGTTCTTTTAGCAGTAAGTACAAATTGATGCGGGGGGATGATATCTGTTCAGGTGCGCGATTGTTTCGTCGACCAACCTTTTGCTTTCCGTGCGATAGGAAAGTGCCTTTTCGCAGAAACGTCTCCTCCACCGTCTTCTTTTTTGTCTGCCCTAGCATTCTTTTCCATACTTCCGCGAGACCACCGGTGCCCCCCGGACCACTTCAGCCAGCCAAGCTCTCTTCAGAATCCAAGCAGGCCACCGAGGTCAGCGAGGAATTCAGGGAGTGTTGCCGGGGAGCCAAAGCAGACGTTACGTTTGGCAGATATAACAACGTGTTTTGGTGTATCTTCTCTTTCCATGCATGCTCTGCATAGAGGGATGTTGTTGATACCTAGAATGAAGAGGTATTTGTTTAACGAACAGTGCTCTATTCTCCCTCCACCGTCCCCTAGAGCTCTTTTTACTTGACGTCTGCCGTCGTGAGTTCTATCTCTCCATGCCTCAAGACACGGCTAGTTAGCAAGCACAGCCTTTGACACGCACTGGTTATCCGGAGCGATAACCCACATTATGCACTTTACAAGTATACAATAATAAACTAGGTATCTAACTACTATGGTCTACCTTATCTTGAGTTATGTACGCAATTAAGACATTGTAGAAAATAAATATATTTGTTTTCGAAACACTGCAGCGGTTATTCTGCATGAATTATTAAATTTAATTAATATTATTGCAAAAACTTTACGTAAATAGGCAAGTAGGTATCTTATTTGACAAAGCTTTGAAAAACCAGGGGCAGGTTCTAAAATCTTAAAATAAAGAGAATATAAAGTTACTAAAGAGTTCAACTAATCAACAATCCTTCAAGTAGGCTCTTTTTTAAATAATAAAGAAAAACATTACGGAAAGGATGTTCTAAATCGAACTTTGCAGAAACTTTTTTTATTCCAAGTTCTAAGTTAGCACTTGACTGCGCTCCCATCTGGTGGTAAATGATGATCCAGTCTAAGATGAAAGCAGGCTACCTTGGAAGGGTGGCAGAAGCCTTCCACCAAACCAAAGACAATTTAGAAATCATAAATTCCCAAATTGGCCTTGCCAGGAATCAACCCCAGGACCTCCCACTTGTAAGAGCACAGCGTTCACCACTACGCCAGGGAGGATGAATCTTTAGAAATAAGAATGGTAGCTGCTCAGAATCTTTAGAATTACCTACTTAAAGTTTTTTTAGAATTAGCAAGCGTCCTAAGAATTCTTGCACGTAAAAGACAAGTTTCTTTTAAAGTGCTAAAATTTCTCACACTCGCCTTTCTAAGTTTGCGAAATAATTAAAACTTTGTCACCTATCCATTACAGGTACCCGCGAGTCAACTGTACATGCTACTTTACTAGAAGAAATTAAATAGTCTCACTTTCGCCCGTACAGCACGCGCACCGAATTTTCTCACGGAGAAACCGTGCGACGGAAAATACTAAGAAAATGTTCTTTACCACAATAAGAAGCAAAACCCGATGCGGCAGGTGAACCATGAAAGGGTTACGAAATTCGAGCAAAAATGCGAAGACGCTACCACGTGTGAGATTAAAATCGGAGCTCTACAGATGTATCCAAGGCGTGGTTTGGTTACTGGTTGGTCTCCAAGTCGTAGCAGCCAACAGACCGCCGCGTTTCCTCATCGACGGACGTTCAGAAATTGTTATAAGGTTAAAGGAAGGACCTGATACTCCTGTAGGTAAGTTCTAAGATTTAGTAAATCAAAAATTAAAGACCTGGAGAATGACGCTGCTTTTTGTTCAAGGAAATCAAACAGTTCCCACGGGATTTTCAAAACCTAAATCCACGCGGATGAAGTCGCGGGCATGAGCTAGTAGATGGATAAATGCACAGGATAAATGCTTCCACTAGCTGATAGCTGCTACTTCGTCAGGACGGAGTTATGTTTTTAAAAATCCCATGGAAACTCTTTGATTTTTCGGAATAAAAATGCAAGCTATCTCTGTAGCCTGTGTCATACGTCAAGTATAATTCTGCGGCTAAACCGTGAAAATATAACAGACAGACAGACACATTTTCTCAGTGGGCTTGTGAACAGTGTGGTAGAGGACTAAGTATATAATCTAATGCTGGCATTTTAAAATACTAATGACGTCTAACGTCTTATAAAGCAGTGCAAGTTGCAACACCTCAAACAGATATCGATCGGTTTGCAGTTTGCATTATTTAATTTTTAATTATTCAGAAGCTACTCGTATCATATCTGGATCGATGCAATGGCTTTGATTGTTTGGATACCTATTACCTAGGTACTTACTCCGTTATTTACCATTTGGCTTGGATACGAATGGCCTTCATTTCATAATTTGCTGGTAAATATTACCTACTATTTACGCCACGTAGGCAAAACATCGTACTATGGTTCGATTTTCATTTAGGTCATTTTATGAAATCGTGTTATCCAATTTAGAATCATTAAATTATACCTAGTTATATTAATTCCTAAGTACAATACAGGCTTCGGTTGCCCCTCTTTACTTTAATGTAAATAGCTACTTTATTTAGAACCGAGGTAAGTAATTTAAAAATTGGAAAAGATTTACTTTAAACGATAATAATAAATATAAATCTACGCTTTAACCTACTTTGTACCTATAACCGATTAGTCATACAAAAAGCATCCAAAAAAACAAGCTTCTACACAAAATCGTTCCACTTTCCAGTTCGTTGAGTGGTAACCACGACAGGATAGACACCCGGAAATTGCTTTAGGGGGAAACGGTGTTGCCGAGACAACCAGCACGCCAACACGGGAACCCATACAAATATCCCGCTTACCTGTAACGGTGCATTATTACTCATCGTATAAATAATATGGATTTTATCGGTACTAATTCAATAAAGCACCTTTTGTTTATATCAGCAGAAAATTATCTTTTGGTTCCTAAGTTCTAAGATTCTTTTCGGGTACATTTTATACAATTAGGTAGGTATATAGATACATGATAGATAGGTAGGTAGTAAGCTGTGATAGGTTAAGACGACGCCTTCTGATCGGAGGTCGGGGGTTCGATCCCGGGCATGCACCTCTAACTTTTCGGAGTTATGTGCGTTTTAAGTAAGTAATAATTAAATAAATAACTTGCTTTAACGGAAAACATCGTGAAGAAACCTGCATGCCTGAGAGTTCTCCATAATGTTCTCAAAAGTGTGTGAAGTCTTTCAATCCGCACATGACCAGCGTGGCTAAAACCCTTCTCACTCTGAGAGGAGACCCGTACTCTGTAGTGCGCCGGCTATGGGTTGATCATGATGATGATGATCTATATATTCTATCTTTATCGTACTTACCTATTTATCTACATAGTATTGTCCGCATGGAATGTTGCCAAAAATACTGGCTGGCTGCAGTTCCACGCAGCCGGGTTGATTCTCTACGCAAATAAGTTAGAAATAAATAATTAAAATGATCCCTTTGGTCTCTTGAATGCGCGGCGGACATTCACACGAGGATGACGTAGCCATATAGGTACTGTAATGCCTACTGCAATCACTCATGCATATCTCAGCACATGAGTTCAACCGTCCACGTAGACCACGCTAGCGATCTGCTTCGGTGGCGACTGAATAACCTGCTAATGCGTAACATAATAATTATGATAAAAGCGAAAAGCTGACTTTTATACGGAAAAGTCCGTAGAAACTTACTTAAGTGATGTACGCGATTTAATCAAACTCACAAACTATAACTCTCTTTACAAATAAACTCACTTTCGCATTTCTAATATTAGGTAGTGGGATTGATCCGTTTTAAACTGATCCCCAGAGATGCCAATATTTTTGTATTCTTAAATTTATTTGATGTTAAAAATCGGAGCTCTAATAGCTAAGTATTTACTTAGTAGTAAAGCGACAGTAGGTTATTCTGTTTAACAACTTTATGTATCACGATTTCTTCATACAATCGATCTTGATTTAGAGCACAGAGATAATATCCTGAATTTCATCCTGAAGACATTTCTATGGACCATATTTATATAGACCAATGGAAAACAGATATTCCACAATACGCGGGAATACTGATAGAAATTTCCTTCTGATTTTCTCTTTCCAAAAACGTTTCTTTTCCAATGGCACACTTTTCCTGTAAGTACCGATTAGGTATCTGTCTACCGAATCATTAAACCTAAATTCTTGCCGAAAGGAAAAGTTGTCTCTTTTGAAAGGAAACGCTTTTGGAAGGAGAAAATCGCTAGGAACGTGAAGAAATTACTCTCAATCGTAGATGTAGGAAAAAAATTAGTCAAGTGCGAGTCGGATTCGCACACGAAGAGTTCCGTACCATCGTACAAGAAATAACACTTTTATTTGAGTATCTTTAACTTTAAAAGCAGCCAAAGAATCTCAAAATGGCTACCATTACCATACCTATTTGTTGTTATAGTGGCAATAGAAATACACATTCTGAAAAAGTTTCAACTCACTATTTTTTGCGGTTCACGAGATACAGCCTGCTGGCAGACAGACGGACGGACGGACAACGGAGGCTAAGTAATAGGATCCCGTTGGCAGCCTTCGCGTACGGAACCCTAAAAATTATGCTCTCATTGTAATTAACTGTCACGCAAACATTAATACATAATATCACGTACCTACTAATGATACTAATATTCATTTCAGGTAGTTTAATATACAGGTTAAGGGGTGTTGACCCTGATGGAGATACGTTGAGATTCGGTATACGGGAGCAAGTAGGTAGTGATATTATAAGAATAGAAGCCATTTCTTCCAACGAAGCTAATATTTATTTAGTTAAGGAATTAGATAGAGAGGTGAGAATAACTTAAGTGCTATATCTTTTTAATTTATTGAAATAATACGTACCTATGTATATTATAATAACTTTACTGTACCAGCGTCAGTGTACCTAACTATCTACAACACACGTACCTTATGACGTTATATATTTTATAAGAGGCTGTTTTTATTTTAGAACTAGTATGAAGGCATTGATCTTTTTATTAAAATCAATGCCTTCATTGCTTTTTCAGACATCAAATAAACTTTAACCGACGAATTCAATCATTTTGGTAGATTTCAATACAAAAACTTACAAGATGTAAGTTTTATTATAATAGTTATTTTATAAAAAAAAACTTACGTCTATTTTATAATAGTTAAACATTATAATATTTTAGCGATCGAAATATCGGCCCCATATGCTCGTTTTCCCACTTTTTAAACCTTCATGACGTGTTGCTACCACTGGAATTAAATAGGTACCTACCTACCTAATTTTTCAGGTGCGTGATGAATATTCGTTTGTGCTAACTCTCACAGACGGCCATTTGGGGGACGGCAACTTCATCACGCAAAGCTTTTTGCTATTAGTAGAGGATGTGAACGACAACGAACCCGTGTTTAAGCCCTACCCCTCAGCAATAACAGTCAAGGAAGACGCGCCACCTGGTGTGTTGTTCACGGTTGAAGCGACTGACCTTGATGAAGGGGCTTATGGACAAGTAAGTTAGTTACAGTAAAATATTTTGCTACGAAGCGCTAAAAATATATCAAACATAACGGACAAAAAGTTCAAAAAACGCACTGAGAAACCACGGACCTCTTGAGGGTATTTTTTTCCGTTCCATTCTATGTATGTAATATCATGATAAAAATATAATCATAAAATCTGTTTTTCACAATATCGTCGGAAGATAACGATGAACTTATTATGAATTATAGTATAAACTGCTACAAAGCTAATAAAACACTTATTTTTATTTGGTTGAAAAAATTATTAAAATAATTAATTATGTAAATCCAAACAATACTACTTCACAAAACGAAACGTAGAAAAGCTCTTTTATCATTGTTGTCATTGTCAAATGTCATTTATCAATGTCAAATATACTTAATATAAATAGCAAAGCAAAACATGTTGGTCTGTGGCAAAAGGTGAATGACCTATTCCTGGTGAATTTTTATATTTATTTTGATTCTAATTTAAATTAAAATTAATTTCGTGTTATAGGTATTATACAATTTACAAGAACTTGACGGCGATGTAGACAACTTCGCGATACAAACGGTGAACGGCAAAGGTGTGATACGTCTAACAAATCGTTTGGATTATGAGCGCAAGTCGCTTTACCAACTACGGGTGCTGGCGGTGGACAGAGCTAACCAGGGCCGTGTGAACACGGGCACTGCGGCGGTACTGGTAAAAGTCCAAGATATTGAAGACCAGCCACCAGAGTTTGTGGTTGCCAGCCCTGTCACGAGGATCAGTGAAGATGCAGCTGTTGGAACTTCTGTGTTACAAGGTATGCCTTTTTCTTCCATTGCCATCTCCTATCGGAGATTGACCAAGCCAATGAACTTTGTCCTTTATCTTGCCTTGTATTATAAATTGGTAAGGTAGGTAAGGTAAGGTTGGTAAGTATAATAAGGTCATATTTTGAATTGTGCATATATGGCCCAGATATTCGAGCTTTCTACTTTGCACGCTTTTGGGTAGATCAGTGGATTTTCCCATTCTCTGCAAAGTGGTGGTATTGAGAACATGATTTCTCCATGATATTCTCAGCATGACAAGACATACCTACTGTTCTTTTTTCCCCAAGCCCGGAGGAGATTCATCTAAAAAAATCCTACCAGTACCTACCTACTCAAGATAATTTACTAAATCTAGGACGAAATCGGATGTTCTTGATGTTTCAGTTTGTAACCATTTAACGAAAAACAAGGAGCTTAGGGTTAACAAACATTACTTATAAGAAATAGCGATAATTACTAGGGACAGAACAACAGCTCAATGTCTCTCTATAGCAACAAAATCCAAATTAGGACTGCAACACACTTTCCCATTAAGCTGTAATGTAAATGCGTATAAAACTGTATGATGCTGCAATTAATACATAATTTTCTGTCTATACTTGACTTCTCCACCTAACAATGAGGTATTTTTAGAACTTATTATACTTGCATATTACAGTGCGAGCCATTGATGGTGACAGGGGCATCAACAACCGCATCTCCTACAGCATCATATCGGGTGGTGAAGAGCACTTTGACATTGACAGCAGCTCAGGAACAGTGTACACTGTCAGCCCCTTGGATAGAGAAGACCCTAATAATAGCAATGGAGCTTATATACTGGAAATATTGGTATGCAATTTACTCAATACTTTGAAATGAAGTCCTCAAAAACCAGCCAAGTGCGAGTCAGACTTGCGCACCGAGGGTTAAAAGTCGTGGGCATCAACTACTATAATTATAAGGATTAAAGATTCATAATTTTAATTCTAAGATTTGATCCCTTGAAATTAAATCAAAGACAGATTTGTAATTCAATGTTTTAATCAGTCAATCCCATGTTTCAACACCCTGTTTAGATGTTTAGATCTCTAATATTTAATCTTACTTTGCTTACAGGCTACTGAGGAATCACACTCTGTGTCCCCATTACCCAGCGCTACCACAGAACTGACGGTTATAGTCACAGATGTGAACGACGAGAAGCCCAGGTTCAGGAGCCTGAGATATGTTGGTGAGGTGATAGAGAACGCTCAGCAAAACACACCCATTACATTCCTACAAGATGGTGTCCCAGAGGTGTTTGACTATGACCAGGTAATACAACACAAATACAATTTCTAAACTAAATAATTGTAAGATCTAATAGTATTGCTATCATTTTCTGCAGGAAACGTTGTGAAAAAGATAGCACTAGTTAGAGTCGCTTAATCATTAGTTTAGTTAAAATGAGACAGAGCTATATCTCTCACATAAATCTGTTTCGTTTTAACTCAATCTTAAGTAGTGATTAGCAACTCTGATTACGGCTGTTAGAATATTTAAACAACGTGCGTTTTAAGCAATTAAATATCACTTGCTTTGTCGGCGAAGGAAACCATTGTGAGGAAACCTCAATTGCAGAGCGTACTCAAACATTGTGTGAAATCTGCCAATCTGAGCTTGGCCAGTGTGATGGACTGTTGTTGGGCCAAATCCTTCTCAATCTGGGAGGAGTCCTGTACCACAGTTCACAATAGTTAGAGAAATTCTAACAAAACGACGAGGCTTCGACGTCACTGGCAGGCGTGAAATGTTAGTACATTTGACACAGATAGCCCTATTTTACTTTGATTTTACGTCACCATAGCCTAATATTTGTCATATTATCATCGATCCAGGATCAAACCGAGAGTTCCCTCACTCTAGGTCACTCTGCCCATACCCAATAGTCAATAATGGGCTGGCAATGGATTAGTGATGAATGATGATGAAAATGACATCTCATTCCTTCTTCACAAAACTTGTTATGACATAATTAAATCAAAGTTTCCTTGTTTCAGGGTAAAAATGGAACGTTTGAACTTTATTTAGTGGGTGACAATGGTGTTTTTGATGTCACACCTTTCAAGGGAATCAATGAAGCATCATTTCTGATAAGAGTGAATAACCCATCATACTTAGATTATGAGAAAGTGACTGTTATGAATTTTAGTATAGTTGCCAAAGAGATTGTATCCAAAGATCCCAAAATGAGGTAATAAATGTTTGGTATTTAATTATAGACTTTCTATGAAGTGTTGTATGTTTAGGCTACACCAACTAACGTTTCAATATAAACCACGCCTAAGGCGCAACGCACACCCGCTAAGTGGAGTGTATCTTTCTTGATTACAATTCAAACTAAGCTTTATTACATTGGAATAAACAATTGTAATAAAACAAAGGAGCAACGCGAGCTCGCATGTCGCGGTTGCAGCGACAATTGGGTATTTGACTATATCAAAAATAAATTATTTCTCAGTGATTATTAAATAGATAGTCTTCCAAAATACGTAAAATCCACGTCCTTTGTTAGTTTCAAGTGTAATAACCATTTTAGTTTAATCGATCATCATAATGTGACGTCACATTCTAGTATTTCATAGAATATCGCATACTAAGCGCGCGTTTTGACGTTGTCAAATACCGTATTGACACTTGGGAGGCGACACTTGCACACTTGTTTGTATAGAAATGTGTAGAGAATAATTTGAGGTAAGCGACTATGACGCGAGGTCAACTATGTGATACGCGACTGCGACACGACAGTAAATGTCGCGCGTTGCGGTGTTTCACCTCAATAATTGCTCTCCATACATTTCAATACAAAGCAGTGCGTAGATTTCGCTTGAATGTCGCCGTCACGTCGAGATCTTACACTGCAAAGTCTACCATTAGCCATAGATCTTGACAGTCGATCGCGTGACACTAAAGTTTTGAACCTAAAAATCTGCCTTTAGCTTATTGACTAATCTAAATCAATTTTAAACTCTTTTTCAGTGTTGTCCCAATGATGGTACACATAAAGGACGACAATGACAACTTCCCTGAATTCACCGAGGCCCTGTACACTGTGTCCGTACCGGAAAACTGTGGGGTCGGCACTACGGTCGCATGGGTGCAGGCCTTTGACCAGGATTCTGATAATTACGGCACTAGGGGCATTCGGTATACCAGTTTAGGAGGCAGCATTGCTCATTTGTAAGTAATTCCACAGTATATACAGAGATACAGTAGTTCGACACCTTTGGTCTCGTGGTAAATGACGTTCACGACTACCCTTCAATATACGGCCCAAACTACGTATACCGCACGATTGTTCTGTTTACACGGTTTCGTCGAACCTCTGTATGTAATAGGTATCCTTACTCTGTGGTATTACTATACACTGTGTAGAGTGTGTAGTATGCTCTTCCGCAAATATCAAAGGCGTTGAGTCACTGTATATTTTTACACTGTGATCACTGTTTCAGATTGTTCCTTAATCCGATATCAGGCGTTATAACAGTAAGGGAGGCGGGTGACGACAGCTTCGACCGGGAACTGGTCTCCAGGCATTACCTTACTGTGGAGGCGAGAGATGATCAGGTAAAAACAAACTGTTGTTATTTGTTTTTTTTTATTTTTTATTTAATTAATATTAATGTTATTAAAATTGATTAGGGTAAAGGGAACCGGAACACCGTTCAACTGATAATAAACATTGAAGACGTGAACGACAACGCGCCGATGTTCCTCGCCAACAAGTACGAGGCGAGGCTGTTGGAGAATGAGAAAGAGTTTGAAAATCCACTCGTTTTGGAGGCAAGAGACATCGATTTAAATGGTAAGATCTTTTAGGAGTAAATAAAATAAAAACAGCTTTATTTCCTTTCATATTGATACATATCCTAAAATTTTTAAAAATTTAACTTTTATTTTATTTTACTGGTGTGATTTCCACAAAGTTCTTAATAACTACTGCTTAGGTGTGATAGAAAAGACCTCTTTTAGCGGTGAAAGCCTCCTCCAACCTTTTCCATGGTTCCCAAATTTTATGATTCTAGGTCAACGGGAAGTACCCTTTAGTTTTTGATTCTCTTGACGGGTCTTGACAGACGCGACAGACCTTTAGATACAACGAAGTGATTCTATATAGAATCGATACTAAAAGTTGAACCTTGAGTAGGTAGCTCCAAATAAAGTGATTTTAATAATATTTCAGGTACAAAAAACAGTCACATAGAATATTCAATAGTAGAAAGCGATTACAAACGCAACTTCTCAATAGATCGTAACCTAGGCATTATCACGCCAGTCGGGGGTCTAGACTTTGAACAGATACCTGGCGATAACAGCAATATTCGACCCATACATTTAACTGTGAGTATACACAATTCGCAGATGTTTTTTTTAAATATTGTCATAAATTGCCAATAAACATTGTTCTTAGTTCCTATTTAATTTCTAACATTTTAAAATATTTTATTATCATAGTTTTATTAATATTAATTCTATTTTAGTTTTAATAATTACTAGCTGATGCCCGCGACTTCGTCCACGTGGATTTAGGATAAAAAGTAGCCTATGTCCTTCCCCGGGATGTAAGCTATATCTGTACCAAATTTCATCAAAATCGGTTGAACGGATGGGCCGTAAAAGGCTAGCAGACAGACAGACAGACTCACTTTCGCATTTATAATATTAGTATGGATTGTGTATTTTGTAGGTTAAAGCCCGAGATTTTGGCATACCGCCCCTTTCGTCGACCGTGCCCGTGACGATATACGTGCAAGACGTCAACGATCACGCGCCGCTGTTCACTCAGATGATCTACAAGCGGTCCATTCCTGAGGACATGCCGGGCGGGACTAGCGTACTTGAGGTATTCAACATAAATAAATAAAAACCGGCCAGGTACGTGCCAGACTCGCTTAAACCATCCGTACCATCGAACAAGAAATAACATTTTTTTATAGCGGCCATTTTGAAATTTTTATTTGTTGCTATAGACGCAATAGAAATACTGAAAATTTCAACTCTTTTATCTATTATGGTAAATGAGATACGGCCCACTGACAGACAGTCTAACGTATGGACGACCAGCGGTCCATTCCTGAGGACATGCCGGGCGGGACTAGCGTACTTGAGGTATTCAACATAAATAAATAAAAAACCGGCCTAGTACGAGCCAGACTCGCTTAAACCATCCGTACCATCGAACAAGAAATAACACCTTTTTATGGCGGCCATTTTGATTATTTGTTGCTACAGAGGCAATAGAAATACACACTGAAAATTTCAACTCTTTATCTATTATGGTTCATGAGATACAGCCCGCTGACAGAAAGTCTAACGTACGGACTTACGGACAGTGGAGGCTTAGTAATAGGGTCTCGTTGGCACTCTTCGGGTACGGAACTATAAAACGTTTAAATTATCATAAAGATTTGTAAAAGATTACTACAATTTTTCACTAGGTAAAAGCGCGTGATGGCGACGGATCATCGCCCAACAATCGCGTAGTGTATCGAATACAACGCGGCGCAAGCGACAAATTCGTGATCGACTCTCGGACAGGGCTCATTTCTGTCGCCAACGGTTCTTCGCTGGATCCCGATAGAACTGATCCGAAGAGCACAAAATACACGCTAACTGTGGTAAGTGATTTTGGTCTAAAAATGCTGTTTAGTATATAACTAAATTTTAGTCTGTGTCTACATTATTTAATCTGTAAATTGCATCTGTCAATTGTATTTTTTTCTCGCTCTCTCTCTTCGCCTTCAACTGGAAATAAATGAACGTGTTTCGAAGCCTCTCCGCTTTTAATTTTAACAAACCTGTAAGATACCAGAAAAGGAGCTTCGTTAACTAGAAATACAAGGTCGGTGAGTACCTCCGAAGGCCTGCATAGACTGCAGGCGTATACTGAAACGCCTGCAATCACTAACAAATGCGTTTGCGCTTCAAACAGTTAGCCAGTGATCAAAATATACGGACTGCTCGAGCAGTCATTGATCAACAATTTGAAGCTGCCATTGATAACTGCTGCTGGCCGCCCGGAGCAGTCGCAACTGCTCGAGCGGTTCCATGTCAGGTCATAGAAAAAATGTACTGTAGCCTATTTACACAAGTGAAGTATAGATGGCGGGCGTGCGACTTTCAATTGCGTGGACATTAAACGTTCTTGTGCACGTAAATAGCAGATTGATGTGCCTCCGGGAAACATACAGCATTATTATTGAAGAAAGCAGTCCTGTACTTACCGTATATGCACGCTTATCTATAAACAATGTAGATATGTAGTATACTTACCTACTAATATTTTTGCAGTGCCGACCTAGTACTAATACTAGATGGCATTAAAGGGACCATAAATTCCTATAACATTGATATAAGTCCCGCAGTTGCAGATGCGGATCTGCAACAAGTAGCGACCTGCAAAGAAAGTGGGAGCCAGAGTGGCGCGTGCCTCGCACGGGTTTGCTAGTTGCTATCTTCATTCGACAGCAGCATACCAATAGGAAGGCACACATTGGTAACAAAATCCTACAGGTTTTGTTAGTTTTGTTCTAGTTATCGGCGTGATTCCCAATGCGAATCAATTACAGTGTTTGTTTACTGTGTTTATCTAAGTTTTTTTGTGGTTGATGGATATTTTGATGTAAATATAAAGTGAAAGAGGAGTTTCGTTTGTTCGAAAGCGCTAATAGTGAAAACTAGTTGAAAAAACAAAAAGATATACTTATACAATCTTGTTTCTCCAACTTAGTTGCGGTTGGATACGATAAATATTAATACTTTTTTATTGACTGGGCTATGTTATTTTCTAAAAATTGATTTTATTTAATAAACAGTTAAACAATTAAAATTAAACCGATTTTCATTTATTTTTGTACTTAAAATTGAAAAATCTTAAAAAAATCCTGAAATCCGCATCCGCGGATGTGAACTTCTAAAAATCCGCATCCGCAACAACCCTGGTGTGTATAGGTCACAGCCTAGTTACACAAGTCAAGTATAGATGGCGTGCGTGCGACTTTCAATCGCGTGGGCACTAAACGTTCTTGTCCACCTAAATAGCAGAAATTACAAATATTTGTTGGCTATTGTAGCTAGTATACTTACCTACTAATATTTTTGCAGTGCCGACCTAGTAGTAATACTAGATGGCATTAAAGTGACCTTAATTTCCATTTTCCGTAATATTGATATCAGTCCCGCAAATTGCTATTGTGCTAGAACCATGTCTCATTAACATGGAAATGACGTCATTTTGACGTCAGCCGAAAAAAAAATACCATCAGCTCGAAACATCAGTCTAGTGCTGACGTCACTAAAATGGCGGCCACACGCATTAGCAGTTTGCGGGACTTATATCGTCAAACATAATATTATTATTTATTTGAATTGGCAATCAGGGAGGGAACGCCCCGCACAGCCCCCGCGCTAACCCGGTGCGGGCAGGTGTAAGGCCGGCCTTGTATTAGACTTGTAACATTGACCACAAAGTTGCTTTACCATCCTTAGATCGAATGTCGTATGCACATCATAAAACTATGCAACGGATTGACGTGATTTTTTGCATGGGTTTTTTGCATAAAGACCTGGAGATTGACATAGGATATCACTTAGACTTTTTATGCCGGAAAATCAAAGAGTTCCCACGGGATTTTTAAAAACCTAATTCCACGCAGATGAAGTCGCGGGCATCAGCTAGTCTTATATATTTATTACATGTACTATATCTTTTAGCAGATTTCTACAACTTTTTAGTAGATTAGATTAGTTTTAACAACTCTTTTCTAACTCCATCAAAGTGTGCTTCAAATGAATTCCCAAAACTTCGAATGAAAGATCTTTCAAAATGGACTTTACCTAAAAATTTAAGGACGGAACAAATCATATTGAAAGAAAAATGACTTCTTTAAGTTTTGAATATTTCATAGGTGGCCCTCGACGGTGGTATAGGAGATCAGCAACTGAGTGCAGCGGTACTAGTCAACATTACCATAGTAGATGTGAACAACAAACCACCGATCTTGCTAGACCCTGAGACAGTACACGTTATGGAGAACACACAGGTCAGTCTAAACAACGAAAAGACTTTTGTTAAAAGAAATTCATATTTTTCTTACATCTTGAAAATGTTCAATATTGATGTTTCAAATCAGACAATAATATCGATTTATTTTTCCTGTGTTCGAGAATAGGATAATGGACCAATCTTATTGCTAGATTTTCTCTGACCTGAGCCTTTTAATGAACATTCAACCTTCAACATTAATTGATGATTAAACGAACTTGCCTGTGTGAAGTTCTATCACATTTATATGACTTTATATAATTTCGCTTCATTCGAAAATACAATAATTTTTAATTAATAACTATTTCTAAGTAATCTGTTAAACAAAATTGCCTATTTGGCCTTATTTTAAGTCTGAAATGTAAAATATATTATCTGTAACTGTTGATTACAAATAAATGAATAATATAAAATTAAAATTAAAGAATTTTATATGATCTTAGGTCGGAACAATAATATATCGGGCCCAAGCTTATGATTTGGACGAGCAGCCAGTGCTTCGGTTTGCTTTGGACAAGACGGCGAGTTACGCTAAGAACGAGGACGGTGTACCCGTACCTCTCACTGAATACGATTACTTGTCGTTGTGGGATTTGAATACTGTGGATGGAACTTTGAGAGTTGTGCGGTAAGATTTTTGTCTATTCATTTCAGTAGCAGACTACTATGCAGGATGTAACCAGAACGCTAGCAAAAACTTATCCAATACCAATAACCATTTGCTTCGTTTTGTAGTTTTAGTGATTTAGTATTTTTCAAACCCGCAATGTATAGCGTGCAAAACTCAAGTCAATGTCCTACCTACGACGCGGCATTGACTCTGAGTGGCCTACATACGGAAGGTTCGTTGACCTTTAGCGTCAGTCAGATGTTTTATCCATACTAATATTATAAATGCGAAAGTGTGTCTGTCTGTCTACTAGCTTTTCACGGCTCAACCGTTCAACCGATTCAGACGAAATTTGGTACAGAGATAGTTTGTATCCTGGGGAAGGACATAGGCTACTTTTTATCCCGGAAAATTAAAGAGTTCCCACGGGATTTTCAAAAACCTAAATGCATGCGGACGAAGTCGCGGGCATCATCTAGTTTGCAATATATCGTGAAATTTTACAAAATATAATTTTTTTTTGTGATATCATATCACTGATCATCAGTACTTCACCTGTCTTCGTTTTTGCCAGCGTTCTGGTTACACCCTGTATAATAATTGATCTTAATATTATTATGAGCATAGAGCAACTTCTGTGGGGTCCAGCGAATGATAAAACCATAGAGGATGCACTTCTAACAACTTTAATTCGAAAATAGAGGCCGCACTGGGCGCGTGCCTCGGGCGCCTGTCATAACTAGTCTAAGATAAAGACCACATATTTTTTGCAGGTTATTAGATAGGGAAAAAGTTGAAATCATAAAACTTACCATAACAGTAGAAGACATGGCGGCAATAGACGGGGGCCCGATACAGACCGCGGCAGCGACCTTGACCATCATAGTGGAAGACGAGAATGATAATAACCCGAAATTCAGGAAGCCCTTCTACAAAACATCGATCACGGAGAACTCTAAGAATGGCATGCATATCGAAACTGTGATAGCAGATGATGCTGATAAGAACAGGACCATGGCGTATTTTCTTGAAGGTTTGAAAGCTATTGTTAAATAAGCGTTGTTTGATACTAGCTGTTGACCCTTGCCTATAAATTCATGCCCATAAATTCGGATTTTTTCAATCTTGTGGGAACTGTTTGATTTTTAGGGTTCCGTACCTCAAAAGGAAAAACGGAACCCTTATAGGATCACTTTGTTGTCTGTCTGTCTGTCTGTCAAGAAACCTACAGGGTACTTCCCGTTGACCTAGAATCATGAAATTTGTTAGGTAGGTCTTATAGCAGACATTGGGGGAAAAATCTGAGAACCGTGAATTTGTGGTTACATCACACAAAAAAAATGAAATTGTCATGAACTAAAAATTAGTATTTTAAATTTTCGAAGTAAGATAACTATATCAAGTGGGGTAATATTATATGAAAGGGCTTCTAAACCTGTGGATTCTAAAACAGATTTTTATTTATTTTTATGAATCATAGTTTTTGATTTATCGTGCAAAATGTCGAAAAAATGCGACTGTACTACGGAACCCTCGGTGCGGAAGCCTGACTCGCACTTCATCGGTTTTGCAGGATAAAATATCCTATACTCGCCGGACACACTAGCTATCTAAGTTGAAAATGTTATCAATTTCAGTATTAACTTTCTCGTACTAAATTTTACTAGAAAGTTATTACTGAACTTGGGTAACTTTTTGGACAGCTGTTAAAATATTTTAACCTAAATTAGTAGAACTAAAAATTATGTCATTTACATCACAACTAGATTATGCCCGCGACGAACGCAGACGAACTGCGTGGATTTAGGTTTTTAAAAATCCCGTGGGAACTCTTTGATTTTCCGGGATAAAAAGTAGTCTATGTCCTTCCCCGGGATGCAAGCTATCTCTGTACCAAATTTCGTCGAAATCGGTAGAACAGATGGGCCGTGAAAGGCTAGTAAACAGACAGACAAATACATTTATAATATTTGTATGGATAATGTTCTCCGCAGAAAAAAATTACAGTATGATTTATTAGCCCTTCCTAAATGTCTGTTGTCATATTTCTTTGATTTTCCTAGGACCAGAGGAACTACTTAATTTAGTGCACATGGAAAGCAACACCGGGGAATTGGTGGTGGCGAGCAAAATAGACCATGAGACACATGCGTGGTTGAACCTCACTTTGAAAGCCGTGGATAGCGGCTTGCCCCCTCGATATGCTGTTGTGGACTTGTTCATACAGGTTCGTGTTAAATAATTTTAAATACATATCAAAAATTGCGTAACCGGCAGGGATCGAACCTGCATCTTCTGGGTTCGCGCCCGATGCCTTGACCACTCGGCCACGGTCTTGCTTACTGCCAGTGACGAAATTGGTGATATGCATGTTAACTCAGTACTGAAGCGACTGTTTAATGCCATCTAGTAGCGACACTTTGCAGTTATCGAAACTACTTTCAAAGGCCCATATTACAATGTAGCTCTTTGAACGAGAAATGACATTATTTGCTTTTTACTATATATTTTTTATAATTTTTTAGTGTTTTGTGTGATTAGTATTTTTTATAAATTATAAAAAAATATAGTAAAAAGCAAATAATGTCATTTCGCGTGCCCGTGGCCGAGTGGTCAAGGCATCGGGTGCGAACCCAGAAGATGCAGGTTCGATTCCTGCCGGTTACGCAATTTTTGATATGTATTTAAAATTATTTAGTAATTTCCGTGAAGTGTAGGTAAAACACTAAAAAATTATAAAAAATACACGTTCGTATTCTTTATACTTTTAATATGAAGGGATCTTTAAAAAGCCTGCTTTGCTTGTTCTGATTTAACCGACACCGAAAATACTTATATCGTCTTAATACAACGCGTACTTGTGATATAACTCCATGTTTCCGTTTTGTTACCCTATTTCGATATTTTTGAATTTATTCCTTTACTTGTGCTATAAGAACTACCTACCTACCTACCAAATTTCATGATTCTAGGTCAACATGAAGTGCCCTATAGGTTTTCTTGACAGATACGAGTGACAGTCGGACAGACAGGTAGACAGACAGACAGACAACAAAGTGATCCTATAAGGGTTTATTTTTCCTTTTGAGGTACATAACCCTAAAAAGTGTTATTTCTTGTATGATACTACAACAGTTGATTACTTATTTTGTAGGTGGTAGACGAAAACGATAACAACCCTATATTCGAAATGTCGCCGTTTGAATACCGGGTGAAGGAAGACGTGGAGCCGGGCACCACCATAGCGAACATCATAGCGAGAGACGCTGATTCCGGGGAGTACGGGAAAGTCACTTATCTGCTCGACAGAGTTACTACTCAGGTAAAGTACTTAACTTTTAGGAAATGGTAAAAAAAGCTGTAAGGTAAGGTGTCATTGGACTCGACAGAAGCGAAGCTTCTTACGCAATATATATAAAATATCTCTTTTGCTGTCTCGCTCACTGCCAAAATCGCTGTTTGAATACCGGGTACAGGAAGACGTGGAGCCGGGTACAACCGAAGCGAACATCATAGCAAGATACGCTGATTCCGGGGAGTACGGGAAAGTCACTTATCTGCTCGACAGAGTTACTACCCAGGTAAGGTACTTAATTTACAAGAAAAATAAAATCAGTAAGGTGTCGTGAGACAGCCGACGGAAGCGAAGCTTCTTACGCCTTTTATATAATACTAGATGATGCTCGCGACATCGTCCGCCTGGATTTAAAAATCCTGTGGGAGCAATTTAATCTTCCAGGATAAAAAGTAGCCTATCACCGGAATGCATAAAAAATCGGTAGTGAAAAGGTAAGAAACAGACACACTGTAGCATTAATACCTAGTACGGGCTTTTTACTGTCTCGTTCTCTCGTTAGACGAGCTGCCCAGCCAACGAGGTGCATTTCATTGCCGTGTTCCTTCTTTTCACTTTTAACGAGATAGGTTGTGAAAATTTTTACCTGACAATTAGGATTCTTCAGTCCAAACGTCTGGCAAGAATCTTCACTTCAACAAAATCGCGAGTACCTGTGAAATACGACCTCCAGGGTCGCAGCTCTTGAAACTATAGTTACAACTTCTCAAAGTTAGTTGCATCTAAAATGTTGGTTTAATTTGCAGGGGAAGTTCCTAATAAATGCAGACACGGGTGCTCTGAAGGTATCTGACTGGTTGGATCGAGAAACGCAACCGTCATACAATCTAGTAGTGGAAGCGTGGGACAACTACCAGTTTGGCTACCTGAGCGGCGAGAGCAGGAATGCCTTCAAACAGATTATGTAAATTTATTTATTTTCTCTACTTAACTTAACTTTTTAACCATCGTTTTAACTTTCCCCCAAGTATAGTTACCTAAAATAAAGTTTTTGGTATTATCAAAAATAAAATTTTTGTTCAACTTCAAAAACATACCACTTAATGCTTCCCGTGTTGTAGTGATTTCATCGCAGTTAATAGTAGCAGTACTTAGTAGGGTTTTTTAAGCATTTCTTTCATAAAGTGCTAGAAAATGGTCATTTACAATCTCAATGTCTGAAAAATAATCATCAAAGAAAGTAGCATATTTTTTATTTTCTAATTTCCTGACAAATATATTCTCTCAATTTAAATTATGTGTATGTAATTAAAATTTTAACAAGTTAAAGAGAATTCGAAATCTTACAGCCGTACTCAGAGACGCTTAATCGTTACTTAAGTTTAGTCAAAACGAGACAGAGCTATATCTCTCACATAAATCTGTCTCTTTTTAACTCAATCTTAAGTAACGATTAGCGACTCTGAGTACGGCTGTTAATCACATTTTCTCAACATATTTAGGAAACTTAAACAAACATATAATTTTTAGCGTTCAAATAGAGGATGTAAACGATAACCCACCCATACTAAAACTACCATCGGAGTGCACGACTATAACCGAGTTCCACAACCACCGGGAAGCGATCGTATCTGTCTCAGCCACGGACGGGGACGACAACAACACCCCTAATGGACGCGTGCAGTTCCATCTAGTGGCGGGGAAGGGATATGGTAAGGATTTTTTTTTATTAATTGCAATTATCACCTTATGTCTCAAAACTGCACAGTGACACGCCATTCATTAGATATAACACACTCATCGCACCATTACCATCGGAGATCCTCCAAGAAGTAGACTATTCCAAGAATGCAACTGGAACAAATAACCCAAAGATGGGGATGCGCCTGACTAAAAAGGCCAAGAAGCCCGAGACTTCGGTTTGTCGACGACCACGTGGCCATAAGCCATGATGGCTTAAAAAAAGTGATCGGTGAAGCGTTCTTCCCTGCGCCACATCTAGCCAAGGATGCCAGGCATTGAGGTACGGATGGCCTTGGCCAAACGGTGGAGACCCCGCTGCCAGTTGCAATAAAGCATGTTACGTGAATGTTCGGAACTGTTTTGACATTAGATTTTTGGAAGTAGTGGCTATCCACCATTAACCTTCGCTAGTTCAATCCTGATCTGGCGAATCAATGCAATGTTCAAAAAAACGTTCATAAAACTAATAAAGTCCTTATAGTTATTTTAATTTAACCTTGACATTCACGTACATTACAAAATATACTTTTGCCTAGATGTCTTATCAAAATGTTAATCTTTAACAGATCTATTCCGATTCGAGCAAGTAGGCGGCGACGCAAACACCGGTCGTCTTTTCGCAAAGCAACCCCTGAAAGACCGTTTTGGCAACTATACCTTGATTGTGGAAGCGCGAGACCTTGGCATGCCGGCTAACGTGGTGAGAGGGGAGTTGCAACTCTGCGTCACGGACTACAACGACCACGCACCGATATTTGTACACCCGCCACAGAATGTCACTATCAAAGTACCTGAGGTAAATTTTGGTAGTCTTTTTTGGGAACTTAAGTATAACAACATATTTTAATGTATAAAACGGGTACATACCACGATTAATTTTTAACCCGTGCAATTGGGTTGAAATATCCGACAAATAAAAACAAAAATTAATCGTGGTATGTACTACCCGTTTTATACATTAAAATATGTCGTTAAACCACGAAATAAGCTTCAAATCATTAAGTATAACAAGTATTCATCAAAAAATTTAAGTGTTTCCCGAATCATCATGTCCAATATTATAATATACTCGTAATTATCTACCAGGATATGAGGCGTCGATCAGTTATTGGGTAGGTATATCTTTATTTTTAATTGCGTTTGGTTGCAATCAGCAGAAGCAGAAGATAAAATATCTATTAAATTTTTTAATCTTCATATCCACTATAAATCCGAACCGCCCGTTTATTTGAGGCAGTCGTAGTCAGTTGACGTATCAATTGCAGGAAACTCAAAACTCAAACTAGATCAGTTTTGTTTACCAACGTTTTTCGTGTTGTGTCGCCAAATTCTGAAGAATCTGAAACTTTAATCGATTATTATCGTTGTCATTACGATATCTTTGCCATCATAGTTTGTCATGATTTCATAACTGAAATGTTTCTTCTTAAAAAAAATTTATGCCAAATCACTTCCTTAAAACTCATTTTTAGAACGCAACAATAGGCACCACGGTTTTGGAGGTCCGTGCAATAGATGCGGACATTGGACCTAACGGGGCGGTCCGGTATAGACTGAGACAGGACGCACAGGGCTCCTGGAGGGCGTTCTCTCTACATGCCACGAGCGGCGCCTTGAGAACCGCTAGATCACTGGATCGGGATAAACAGACCACTTATCAGGTAAATAATCTTCATCATCATCAACCCATCGCCGGCTCACTACTAAGCACGGGTTTCCTCTCAAAATGAGAAGGGCTTTGGGCTTTGGCCATAGTCCGACACGCTGCCAAAATGCAGATTGGCAGACTTTACACACCTTTAAGAACATTATCGATAACTCTCAGGTATGCAAATTTCCTCAGTCCTCACGATGTTTTCCTTTAACTTTCAAGCAAGTTAAAATATGTTTCTTCAAAGTTATGAAGTAAATGGCCTAATTAGGTGTAAATGGATACAGCTTTGTCATAATAACTAAATAATCCATATTCAAGAATTCCAGTTAGTAAAATTTATATACTGTTGGGCTATTATGAACGTGCGAACTGAGTCATAAATCATTATGATCGTATGATTGTGAGAATGCCGCTGAATTCGTTATCGATAACGAGATGCCGTTAGCAGGTAGCTGGTAGCTATTTTTTATTGGTTTATAACCTGTTAACGACTATAGACAAATCCTTTTACTGTTACACACAACACCAGAGAATCATTTTCCAGTTCCATAAGGCCTAAAATTGCGAGCGAGACGTCTGATAAAAATGATTTAAAGTCAAAGTCAAATGATTTATTCAAAATAGTTAACATGTTACTCTTATTGATTGTAAAAATTGTTAGATGTGTAAGATGATATTATAGTGCTGATGATTAATTACGTAAACTTAAAACTAAAGCTACGAGCTGACCCAGTTCGCACGTCCATAATGGTTCAATTGTAGTAGGTATTTTTTGCCTGTCTACAGCAGTTATGGATTTTACTGAGAGAATGACAGGCAATGTGATGTTTATTGCAAGTTAGTTATTGGCCTATAACTTTAATTTCTGTCCTTCAAACAGCTCAGAATAGAAGCATACGACCTTGGTCTCCCAACGCCGCTCAGTTCAGACCTCGATCTGACAGTGTACGTACAAAACGTCGACAACTACCGTCCACGGTTCCCATACAAACACATACACCTGAACATCACTGAGAACGTTAAGGACTACAGCACGTACCTGCCTAGTGTGATAGAGAGAGATGAGATAGACAGAGGCGATGAGCCGGTGTTGCCTGTTTGCTATTATATCGTGGAAGGAAATGACGATGGCATGTTTGATGTTGACAGAAATACACATCGGTGAGTTTTCTTGCATTTTTTGTTGACTTAAAGCCTTAGCGTATCTATGTTAACTAATGAGGTGTTATCTGCATTGATAAAACTACCGCTCCGTGATTTTACATCTCCATACTATGGCAGATTCAAAGCAACCCCTATTTCACCTTCCTTTATACTTAAAAATCTTACACTCAAGGCTCACGTGTGAGATTTCATGTGAAATTTTTAGGTGTCTTAGAATATAGTTCCTGCGTTTCTCTGTCAAATCCAAATAAAGCTTTGTGTTTATTTATATTAAAAACCAATTAAAGACATATGAAGTAGTTAATTCCTGTACGTTAAACGTAAAAGTCTGAACTTTGAGACTCTGACTGTTGGACTGATGTCTAATAAACTCGTTAAACACACTGCATGTAAGTTAATTTCAGTTTTTATGACCAACTAGCTTATGCCCGCGACTTCATCCGCGTAACCCCTATTTCACCGCCTTAGGGATTGAATTTTCAAAAATCCTTTCTTAGCGGATGCCTACGTCATAATAGCTATCTGCTGCCAAATTTCAGCCCGATCGGTTCAGTAGTTTGAGTTGTGCGTTGATAGATCAGTCAGTCAGTCACCTTTTCCTTTTTTGCATAATTTCACGATTCTAACTTCAAAACTGACCGAGTTTCATACAAACTTCAAACCCCTATTTTAACCCTTTAGGGGTTGAATTGAGAAAAATCCTTTCTTAGCGGATGCCTACATCGTAATAGCTATCTGCATGCCGAATTTCAGCGCGATCCGTACAGTAGTTTGAGCTGTGCGTTGATAGATCAGTCAGTCAGTCAGTCAGTCAGTCAGTCAGTCAGTCAGTCAGTCAGTCAGTCAGTCACCTTTTCCTTTTATATATATGAACAATAAAACTAAACGTTTTTATCTTATGAAATAACTGGATAGATCTAATAGGTGAACTTCATCGCCACAGGTTAACATCCAAATCTCTGGATAGGGAAGAGAAAGCTCAATATTTGCTCACAATACTGGCCACGGAAGATTGTTTGACCAAACCAGTGTACGACGAAAACTTGCACGGAACCAGTACGCTGAAAGTCCATGTACTAGTCAACGATGTTAATGACAATAGTCCGCAATTCTTGAGCAAGATATTCACTGGAGGAGTCACTACAGAAGCTGATTTTGGTATAGAGTTCATGCATGTAAAGGTTAGTAATCTACAATCTATAATCATAATCAACCCATAGCCGGCTCACTACAGAGCACGGGTCTCCTCTCAGTATGAAAAGAGTTTGGCCATGGAGAACTCTTTGGCATGTAGATTTCGTCACGATGTTTTCCTCCACCGTTAAAGCGAGTGATATTTAATTACTTAAAACGCACATAACTCCGAAAAGTTAGAGGTGCGTGCCCGAGATCGAACAGGAGCCTCTTGAACAGGAGGTGGACTTCGTAACCACTAGGCTAGCACGGCAGGCTATAGGCTATAGTCTATAAGTACTAGTATTATAATAACGACTTCTATAAGTTTTAATGACCCTAAATGTATTCCGGCTTCTGGCTTCTTAAAAGTATGTTTTCCTGAAAACCTGCCCTTTTTCTAAGTCAGTTAATCAGACAGCAATATTAGTTATAAGATGTGATGTCAGGCACATTAAAGAAATAAACGTTTTTCTTTCTTTCTTTCTTCTTTCAATGGATACTGATGATATATGCTACCTAGTAGCAATTTTAATAAATATTACATTTTTAGGCAATAGATCTAGACGAAGGTATAAACGCAAAAATAACATACTACCTTATTGGAGACGTGAAGGAAACTC
The DNA here is from genome assembly GCF_902806685.2 of Maniola hyperantus. Classification (NCBI taxonomy): domain Eukaryota; kingdom Metazoa; phylum Arthropoda; class Insecta; order Lepidoptera; family Nymphalidae; genus Maniola; species Maniola hyperantus. Next base: position 11,494,634 of record NC_048543.1, read on the forward strand.
TGACAGAAGGTCTGGAAAATTTGGCTGTGTCCCCTTTTTTAGTGGGCTTCGAAACTGGTGCTGTCTCACTCAACTTCGACCCGCAGAAAGGGATGAAAGGATATTTTGATTTCAAGGTAAATCTCGACAAAATCATTTTTCCTTTGATGTTTACATTTTGATATATTTTTCCAACTTATGTTTATGTAGTACAGGATGAGAGATTCCGAGCAAAAATTTTTGCGAGTTGCAATTCATTTTTGCTTACAACTTGGCCAGTATCATATATTACTCGTAAAATTTAACTCCTCACACGCCATTATAACTTTATATGTCAAATTTCATGTTAAAAGTAGGATTTTAGTCCTTATTTTAAAGGGAACCGTACTTTTGACATGACAAAACTCCTCCTGACTCCTCACGCGCCAATGGGTCGCGCCAATTTAACTCTATGGGTCAACCATAGAGTTAAAATGGCGCGTGAGAAGTTTACAGCTTTATGCAACACGATTTTTGTTTGAAATAGCAAGTCTCTGTCGTTAAGACTAACACCACATAGGTACAAGTGACAGAGACAACGCCCTACAAAGCCGAAAGAGTTTTCGGCTTATTTTCTGCCGCGTACTGTATGTTGTTCCACTGTATAGTGCATGTGATAAAGATTATATTCATCAAAGATTTTGTGTCTGTAACCAATTTTTTAGTAATCCTGTAGTGCTTTTAGGTTTTAGCTAACGACACGGACGGTCTAGAGGACGAAGCCCACGTATTTATATATCTCCTTAGAGAGGACCAAAGAGTGCGTTTCGTTTTACGCGCGCATCCTTCCGAGATACGCGACAAAATCAACACTTTCCGCGAAAAACTCGCGCGTGTAACGAACTCTGTTGTAAACATCGACGATTTGAGAGTCCATGAAAACAAAGATGGTTCCGTGGACAATACTAAGACTGATCTGTATTTGCACCTCGTTAATGGAGAAGACCATTCGGTGTTGGAAGTGGACCAAGTACTGAAACTGGTTGATAAGAATATCGAGCAGCTTGATGAATTGTTTAAGGCAAGTACTTTTGTATAATCTGTAGGTACCCTTAGTATCAAGTTGGCACATCTCGACAACGTTCGTAGATTACAAGCATCACATTCAAAACTCAATTACTTAAAATAGATCTAAAGGTCCATGTTTTAAAGTCATCAATTCAGTATTAGATATTTTTATTTCGAATTTACTGCTCGAGGCGCTGGTTGTAGCTATGTCCTAACTTGAGTCTTAAATTAAAGGTGTTAAAGTCCATTTTACTGTGATATTTGATACTTGTTGGATGAACGTCTTGTTCGGTACGTACCCGTCGTTGAGATTCATACCCTACCGTACTTTACTTAGCACAGACCACAACCTATATACGCCTAATAGCCGAACACCCCCGCTCGCCAAGCTTAGGCACTTGCTTAGCATAAAAGTCGGCCCACGCCTGTTCGGTACCCTCATTCCGCACATTGTTTTGATTACGTGATTTTTAAGTCCACCAATCACAACAAAGCATTCTCCCCTGTCCCACGCCAACATTTTACGATTTTGTTTCGTGCAAAACCTTGTATATGCGTACTCTAGGAGTTGAATTCTCTGTGTTTACTTAGTAACCCTTAGAAATCCATTTCCTATTGGCCACTTTTCACTCCTGTGCAAATCTCGGTGCGGAAGCCCCCCACACATACCCCGTGGACTTTGCGAAAACACCATCGACAATGTTGTTTTGCGCCGCGATTCGAGCGCGAATCAAGAGCGGCCAATAGAAAATGGACGCGAGTTGATTGTAGGTAAGTGTCCCTGCCTCTTATGAGTCTTAATATCATGAGAACCTACTCTGTTCTTACCAAAATATTAAGTAGGTTTATAAGACTAATGTTTACCACTCAATGGACAAGTGGGTTAATTTATCACTATGTTTTGATTATTATCTGTACCTATTTATTTATCTGTTATACAAAAAAACGTTATCATTTGACGTCATGTTCGCTAAAGCACAGTTGCATGACAGCCGGTTAATATTGTGTTACGGTCACTTTGAGAACAGTTATTAACGGTCAAAAATAATTAATTTAATTAATCATTTGGTTTGAATAAGTCAGGGTTTGTTAACTTTTTGGATCAAAATTTTACATTTAATCTTTATGATGGCGGTAATGACAATTTAACCACATCCATGTTACAGGGTGTATGAAATCCGTTCTCGTTTATAGAGCATAGAAATATTTAGAAATTAAGTTAAACATTAGAATACTTACGCGTGATTTGTAATCCCTTGGTAAACCTATAATTATTATTATTTATTGGCGGCCAAAGTTTAACTGTTATCGCAACTTTAACCGCCTGTCATGCACCTGGACGGTGGACCTTAATGAGATATTATTATCTTATATTACTATGTATATAAGTTAATATGTTTTACAATTTATATCTATCGCCTATTCAATACGCCACTATCTCTTGCTTTTCATTAAATAAATAGGCACTTATATTAAAAATAGAAAGCCGCTGTTGTAAATTTATTTTCCGATTAAAAAAATATTTTTTTAAAGACAAACCAATTCTCTGGCATGCACATTTTGGGACTGGGATTAAGACACTGATCCTGATCAGTAATCCTACCTACACACACACAGGGCCGTTTACCCGGGGGTTCAAGGGGTGCGGTGCACCCGGGCGCAGAGTCCTAGGGGGCGCAAGCCGACCGCCTATAAATTTACGTACCTACCTAGATTTGATTTCGGGCGGTGCCAAAAAGGAAACAAATATATGCCTTTCATGGGCAATATTGTGCCGGCCGGCCTACACAGTCTGTAAACTAAAACTAAAGAGCTCTTAAAGTATTGCTATCCTTTTCCGCAGGGAACATTGTAAAATAATCTCTTCGCGCTGTAAAAAACGAGAGAGATCAAAATTATAAATGTGGAAAAACCGGATTTACTCACATATCACTTTAGTCGACGTTAGCCCGACTAGTTTCGAACCCATCCGGACCCCGGACCCCGGACCCCGGATGGGAATGGAAATCACTAAAGAGATCAAATTTTTTACAGATACCTATAATCTGACTTCTATTTAGAATAGCCCTATTCCAATAAGGTCAACTTAAAAAAAATCAAAGTAGAACTAACTGTAATATTTTTGTCCAATTAACCAGGTTCAACTACCCAAAATCCAGGTGAATTTAACCTGGACTGGGGCCGATTCTCTTGTACACAATCTCTAAACTAAACTAAATTAACAGGTCTATATCTAGTGCTATCCCTTTCCACTTGCAACATTATGAAAGGGATAGCAATAGATTTATACGTGTCAATTTAGTTTAGTTTAGAGATTGTGTACAACGGAATTAGCCACAATGCCTAATTGCTATTTGTATTCAAGTCTCATTTTAATAACAATATGAGCGTGTGCGTGTGCTAATAGAATCAAGTAGATCTCTCCTTTATTCCATACATTAATTATGCATGCGTAGGTATCTGTGCAATGTATTGGTTCTATAAGTACCTATAGGTAGGTACGAGTAGGTACGTATCTAAAAGTATGTTATTCCCCTTTTCATCATTATAAATTGTAAACTGAGCCAGTCTGATCAAAATGGCGTTCTTGACCCAAAATGGCTTTTCAGGACTAGATTCCATTCGTTATTTTAATAAATAAACAGTATTTTTTTTCGAAATTCTGATTAATTTTCATCTTACACGCTAACTAAGCGTAAAATTGGTGCTAGATGATTATTATGAACATAGACGTAGAATTAGTCTTACTTAATACCTACCTACTTTAAGTTTGACGGTGCGCTTGCAATTACATGGGCAACTTTCTAAGCAATTCTTACTCCGCAACACGTATGGATCAGTCTCGATTCTGGAGCAATTATTGTGCATAGCATTGCTGTCAGGTATTGCCCGGTATTGCAGTAAAAGCCTCGATAGCTCAACGGTTAAAGGAGTGGACTGAAAACCGAAAGGTCGCCGGTTCAAACCTCACCCGTTGCACTATTGTCGTACCTATTCCTAGCACAAGCTTTAAACGCTTAATTAGAGAGGAAAGGGGAATATTAGTGAACATGATAAACTTGGCTAGTATTTAAAAAAATTGCTTCATGTGGTCATGATGTGACGAATTTCAGTTGCCCGTGTAAGCGTACCTTTAGAGACTTACGGAGATGGAACTCAATAGGTACTAGGTAATATTGCAGGAATTCAATGTCCTGGACACCCAGCCCGCGGAGTACCAGCCTTTGACCGCGGACTCCCTGTCGTCAAATCAAACAGTGTACTGGCTGGTGTGGACCTCGCTGTTCCTGGTCGTGCTGCTAGTGCTCGCCGTCATGACGTGTCTGTCGCAGCGCGCGGACTTTGTCAGGAAACTGAAGGCCGCCACTGCCGCGGCTTACTGTAAGTATTTCACCCACCAACGAGTTTTGGTGTCGACTGTCGTAACTACTTAGTACTTCTTAAGAACGTTTTTGGTAACGCTAGAGTAAGTTTTTCACACCCACTGCGCGGAATAGCTACAACTCATGATGCATGGGCATGTCAAACTTTAAACCTGTAGTGTGAGGACATAAAAAGCAGATTTCAGTGACAATTTATGGCTGCATTGTGTATTCCCAACAAACCAATATCGCCTTTTTGCTTGAAGATTTACTGGTGCCTTCTCGTGAGAAAACGCTTGCTCTACTTACTTTAAATGTACTTATAGGCACTCTTGTGTAGGTTGTTCTCATCACTTATGCTTCAACAAAGATAGATAAGAGAAAAATGATCATATTACTTAGGTAGGTATGTATTTTATTAAACTGGTGCGGTTTTATTAAGATTTTTTTTAGAAAAAAAAAATGTTTTGATCGAAAATTTTGACCAACTCCCTGGCGCAGTGTGGACTTATAAGTGGAAGATCCCAGGTTCGATTCCCGGCAGGAGCTATTTGGGAATTTATAATTTCTAAATTTTCTCTGGTCTGGTGGGTGACTTCGGCCGTGGTTACAACGCTACCGGCAAAGCTGTGCCTATGGGTAATAAAACTGCCATACCCCTTCTAAGTTAGTCCGCTTCCATCTTAGGCTGCATCATCACTTACCACCAGGTGAGATCGCAAATACTTGTATTGGAGTAAAATAAAAATCGTAGATTGTTAGTCATGAAAAATGCCTGCTCATTAAAACATCCTTTAAAACCTCCATTTAACCATTTACAAAAGTATTATTCTTTCCAGCTTCCCCAACACCAGGCGAGTCGGACATGACGATACGCAGCTCCGGCGGCCGAGTGCCCAACACCAACAAGCACACCACCAAGGGCTCCAACCCGATATGGCTCCACGCTTACGAAAACGACTGGTACAAGTCTGAGGAGCAACTCAGCCACTCAGAGAGAGACTCCCTCGACGAAAACGCAGTCGACCAGGACATGTCCAACGAAAAACCCTACTTCATAACCGCAGCTGCCTTCCCCTCCATACAGTCGGAGGGGGATGCCGAACCGAACCCAACAAACTACGATTTCTACCAGCAACTCGAACAGATGAAAAACGCCAAAAACATGGAAACGACTGAGCTGTAACTTGTGGGATAAAATATGTGCCTTTTTAAATTATGTACCTACATTTATATTTATTTAGTTTTTAGAATAAATAATTGACTACAGAACTATACGGTGGCAGTCCGTCTCGAAACTCAGAATTTCACTAAAGGATTTCTTCTTCCTAACTTTGAGAAGTCTTAATCCCAAAAATGTTCAGTAAATAAAAGGAATTTGAGTTGGCAGGTCCTCTACAAAATTTAAAGGTCTAAAACCGACTTCGTTACACAAACACTAAAAATTGAAAAATAATTTAATTTATTACCGAATATATTATGTATACAAGAGTTAATATAGTTCCATAATAATACTTTTTGGTGCCGGTGCCAATTAGCTTTAGCTGCGCGAATCGTCTAGACTTCATATTTTTATGGGACTCCACAATGGCACCTCATTGGCACCGACCCCAAAAATATTATTATGGAACTATATTAACTCTTGTATACATAATATATTCGGTAATAAATTAAATTATTTTTCAATTTTTAGTGTTTGTGTAACGAAGTCGGTTTTTATTTTTTTTGTAAAAAAAATTTATTTCACAATTTTTAGTGGCCCCATGGAATTATGCTATGACTGGTTAAAAATCTATTGTTTACTAAGCTATTACACTGATCGCGAGCAATTTACTCTTATCCGTTGAGGAGTTCCAGTATCTATCTTCGAAGATGTTCATCAGATCTTCACCAAATTGAAATGGGACCAACTTTGAAGTATACCCTTTCAAACAAAAAAAGAATTTTCAAAATCGGTCCAGGCGTTTTCGAGTAATCGGGGAACATACATAAAAAAAAAAAAAAAAAAAGATTCCGACGAATTGAGAACCTCCTCCTTTTTTTGAAGTCGGTTAAAAATAGGATATCTATACAGTTAAAAGAAAAATCACCTTCACTCGCGATTATGTAACATGATGGCTGTTTGTTATTCGTTTTCCTTCTGGTGGGGGAAGATGGGGACCTATTCTAGTGACCTAATTCCCATTAAGAACTCTAGACTCTGGAATCCCTAATGGGGATTGGGTATCTACTCTCTAGAGTCTAGAGTGTCAATGGGGATTTGTGGAAGAAAAGTTCACAAATCGCCATTGAAGGCGATTGTCAAGGGGAATAGTGGAAGGAACTATGCAACAAAGTAGAATTGTGTGAAAGTTGCCTTATATACCTACCGTCTAATCTATTTTAGAGATAGTCAATATAAGAAACAAACCGTTCTATTACAAAGTAAATACACAATTATGTACCTACCTACCTAATTATTGTCAACTGCCATCGTGAAATGAAATTATTATTTGTAAGAATATGGGATGATAAAAGATCTTTTTTATATAGGTGCCGCAAATTCTGTATGTATATTGTTCTCTTTTCTATAGTGAACGTAATAAATATTGTAAAGTATAATTCTATCAGATTAAAAAGAAAATATTAAATAACTAAGACAACTAAGTGTACCTATTTATTACTCTCTTCCTATTATCCTCGATTGGTTTATTTGCCGTGATGGCCTAGTGGTTGCGATGTCCGCCTCCTATTCGGGAAGTCGGGGGTTCGATCCCGGGCACCCACTTCTAAACTTCTCGGAGTTATGTGCGTTTGAAATTAAAATATCACCCGCTTTTACGGTGAAGGAAAACATCGTGAGGAAACCTGCATAATGTTCTCAAAGGGTGTGTGAAGTCTGCCAAGCTGCCTGTCTGTCAGCGTGGTAGACTATGGCCGAACCCTTCTCATATTGAGAGGAGACCCATGCTCTGTAGTGAGCCGGCTATGTGGGTTGAATGATGACGAGTTTATTTTTACTGATTCGCGCTTGACTGCGAAATAACTAAACTAGCAATACCCCTGGTCAATTCATGCGGTACCTACAGAGATAAATTAGGTATAGTACGCGACAGGCCGAGATTGCAATCGGGAAAATCCCCACACAGCCTCCGCGCTAACCCGGTACGGGCGAGCGCGGGTGACGTGCGGGGCGTCCCTCCACCTACCGATTGCCATCTCAACCTGTCGCGGACTATACCTATATCTGAAATAATATATGTATGGACGTAGCATTGCACTTTCCTTGAAACCCGGGTCTTCTTAACATTCGACTAACCACCACTGAACCAGCGAGGTCATCTGAATCTATTTGTATAAAATTCATAGTCACAGCAGCTGCTATTTAAAATTTTGTAGCGCATACGCTATTCAGAAACAAACATTATTTTTTGTTAAATCCTTAAAAGTTATTTATTATCCTACCTAATATCATAATTAATGTCAGTCTGTCTGTCTGCTAGCTTTTCACCTCCATCTGTTAACGATTTTGACGAATTTGGTAGAGCTTACTTCCCGGGTATAGACAATGTTTTATCCCGGAAATTCAAGAATTCCAACAGTTCAGGTTAAAACCTAAATCCACACAGATATCGTCTAGTCGATAATAATAACTTATTAATGCAAGATGTTGGGTGCTTGAGCTAATAAAAATTAAAGTTCAGGTATGTTGATAGATCTTATTTCTAAAAACATTGTCGTCATCATAACTACCTAAGCATAGAAAATTCAAGTCCATATGACCTGAATAAAGGGGAATGACCTACTTACACATCCTTTTTTCAATCAACAAGAGATAAAATTAGTTTTCGTGAAATGATGCCATTTCAAAATAATAAATATATATTCTATTCATTGATGTATTGGAAGTTCCTCAACTAATGCCAAAGTGATCATCTGGTGTAATTCAAAATAATTGTTTTCAACTTTTACTATTTTTTTTCAAAGTTGAATGAATCTAGGAAGTAGCCTAAATAAAGCTCACAATGTTATTTACATTCACAATAATTTATTGTTTCTTACAATTTAGTGAAGCTAAAATACATCTTGTCGATTGATTACAGATTGATAAAAGCTTTAGGTTACTATCTGTCCCTGTGTTAACCAAGTGAACAAAAGCTTCCTCAATAGCTGTAAAGTAACACATCATACTTGGCCACAAGCCGTGTCGGCTTGCCATACTGATAATAATAAAACCAAGGAATAAGGATAGGTTGTGGATAGGATTTGTTTTGCGGAAATCACAACGCAGGTATCCTTACAACCACAATATATATTAGATAAAATTATAATAAAGATTGCTGTATTGAAAAACTCTAGATTTAACTTATCGTCTTATGAGATACACTGTAATTTATATTGATTCTTTAACTATAGGAGCGTTTTCGAAAATATTGTGGATGAAAGAAAACTGACCACTGTAATCACTGTCAGTCTGTTCAGCAGCTTGCTACATATTTACTAACTTAATAAAAAAAGTTTGTTTACAAAAAAATAACACTCACTCGACTCCGTCAACAAGCTCCTTTTGTTATTCCATTTACTTACATTAACCAGAATGTTCGTAACACGTGAGCTATACATACACATTTCATTGACAAAATTCTTATTGAACAGGACAAGTGTCAAGCATTTAACGCTCCATTATCTAAACGTATGGCTATTGTACAGTTCCACAATGCAATTTAGATCTAGTTAAAGTACAAATTCTTTAGGAATTATATGAATTCAAATAATGTATAATTTAACTATGTTTAACTAAATCAGTGTATGCGATAAGACATCTACCGACACATCAATGTTAAACAGAAATCAATTTCTCCTTATAGAAAACGTTACTTACACATTAGATGAACAGAAACTATTTGCACATTGTGAATTAATTTTTTTACTTAGCTGTAATAATTGGCATTGAAAAGTACAAGACAATCATATTATCAGATTCTAAAAGACTTATACTTGGTTTAAACACAAATGCCAGTAATTTAGTTTAATGGTAAGGAATTGAGACCAAACGGTAGTGGGGAACGGAAACGAGAGGAAGGGTATAGCCCGGGCTGTGGCGATGTGTGTGTATATGTTTTGCTGATGTCACTTTTGACTCATCACATGGCATACTTCCTCGTCCACTCTCGGGCTAATTCATTGTACTTTTCTCTGTCCGTTTTGTAGATCCTAGCAATTTCTGGCACCAAGGGGTCATCTGGGTTTGGATCGCATAGAAGTGAGCAGATTGAGAGCAACACTGAAACAAAAACATGTATTAAGTGACTGTCGACACAGATTATCAAATATATCACATGCATGAATGAGAAAATACCTTTGGATATGGTAAGTGCTGGAGACCACTGTGCACGCAAAATATCAAGACAAATAGAACCATTACTGTTTATATTGGGATGATAGATACGCGTTGTGAATGCAACCTTTGGTGGTTTGAATGGATAGTCTGTAGGGAAATGTATGGTGAGGAAAAAGACACCACCCTGGTAGGGACTGTCGACCTGCAAACAAAGACACATTATATAAGTTACATTCCAAGTCTATTTCTGTATAAGACAATGTAATCAACTTGCTTCATTGATTCTATGGCTTCATTGAAATACAAGATCTATCAGTACAGGTCTGAAATTTCATTCTGTGCAAATATAGTTCTTTTATTTTATACTTTTACTCATATGAAATCTCTAGTGTTTTTAACAATATTTGTACTTACTGGACCCATAATTGTGGCTTGCCAGTGAAAAACTGTAAAGTAAAAAAAACACGTTTATATTATTGTTAGTTAGGTATATGTTTTAAAAGAACTATGGCTACATTTTATAACTCCCAATCAATGGCATCCATCCTAGTCATTCTATCAAAAACAGCTGATATTGACTTTTAGCACAAATAACAGTACACCAATATCAATCAACACATCAAGAATAATTTGAATACAAAGCAAAAACAGCCAATGAATCATCAAGTAATAGTTAATAACTACTGCTTATTTAGATAAGTCGATTATTATAATTACTCTAACATGGTTAGGTTATAATGAAAGTATTGTCAGGCAAATATTCATAAATCATTCAGAACACAATACATCAAAATTTTAAAGACATTTTAAACGTTCTCTACGATGAGTCACGAATATAACGCAGTTACTTATTTAGGGATCAATATGCTAGTACTTACGATCTTCTCCGTGTGGTCCTGCTGAACATTGTGCTGGAGGATCTCTACCCAGGTCTTGTAATTCCTGCAATAGTAGGCAATAGTTTTAGTCTGCGATTCAGGAAACAATACGAAGGCAAGCAAGATGTGTCAAACACATCATCACCTACAAAACAAGAGGGATGAACAAAGCAGTGCCAACAGATCGTTATAAAGTCACTACTATCGTTTTTCACTGCACGACACCATTTTCCTCAAGTTTATTTGTTTCCCCGTCACAATTATATGACAAGAAATCCTTAAAATTGGCACATATTTCCGACATTTTATGTACGCCGTGTGCATAAAATTGTCGACTTTGAAAACCAGTAATACACCGTTACATGGCCAAAAATGTGATTCCACTATAAATGCAGAAAAAAACGGGAAATATATCATCGCACACAGAAATATCCAGAAGAAATTTTGATAATAGGTATTCACAATGACGAAACATTCACTACGAAGAAGTCTGTTACCGTTTTGCACCACACCACTTTTAACTTATCAATCTTTAAAATAAACGATTTAATCTTCGAATACGTACCCTATTAATTCGTTTTAACGCCATTTGATTATTTTATGATTGAATAAACTGACTTTCAACTAGACAACGAAACTGTGAGCCAAGGACCTTTGATTAGAGATTGCAAGATGGCTCCCGTCTAAACGCAAAAGTACCACATTAAGTCGTTTTATGCATTAATAGTGAAAAAATAACAATTAAGGCAAAACTTTAAAGTCTTATCTAAAAAATAATAACTAATATTAAGAAATAATAAGAATTAGAACGGAGCGCAGGTTCTAACAAAATTAATACACTCGCGACGAATGGAGAACAGCAAACAGGAAAATCGACCATTTACAAAGAACGTTCATGATTATTTAACTTTTTAATATAAATGTTCTCTGATATTGAATTTCATTTTTTCATTGGGATTCTTGATAAAATAGTTAATTGGACGAAAGAAAAATATAAAAAAATAGTCTTTAACAGTTTATGACCCTAATGCATTATATTTTACACATAATATAAATTATTTCACTGAAAATTTTTATTCAATACAAATGCTGTATATGGCAACATTCAATATTGACTACGGATATGACGTAATGAGCATTGGAATTCTCGGCGCTATTTTTGGATAACAAAATAGGTAAAAGGTTATTTTCAAGCACATTTTTGCAATTTGAAACTTTCTCAGGTGGTAATGACGGAATTATATTACAAATCTCTTTCCTAAAAAAAGATATAGTATTTTATAACACCTGTTATCTATTGCTAATTAATGGTATAGGTATAATATTCATAAATATTTCACGAGCAATGCAAGCAACCGTAAAACCCATAAAAAACCAGCAGGTCGATTTCGAAAAACCTGCATCAATCATTATTACAATCGCAATTGTTGTGATTGGCTGAATTCTTCTTGCTGCAAATTATTGTAGCCAATAGTGGGCGAGCGTCTATCAATCATGAATCAGCACTCAGCAGCTCGATTGCGAAAAACTTGCATCAATGCCATCAATCATCATTACAATCGCAATGAGGAGGTTTTCAGGCAACGTTCGAGAAAATTTTCATAGATGGCGCTAAATACTACCACCACTAAAGATAAAAAATACTACCTATATCTATAAGACCAATACGATTTTGTTGTATTCGAGTGTCCAGTACGCGGCCGAAAGTAATGTAGGTACATCGTCATTTAGTTAGTTTAGATTGTCAGCAGATTTGTAGAGCGTTGTCCCTGTCATTGAGACCGACAAAACGTCACATAGGTATGAGTGACAGAGACAACGCTCTACAAAGCAGAAATGTCATTCTAAAGGCCGATGTACATTACTTTCGGCTGCGTCTCAGACTAAGTACCAAGAGACTTGTCAAACGCGTATACCCGAAAGGGACAAAACAACAAAAGAAATCATACTTACGTAGGTACCTATAAAAGGTTATGTTTCATAATTTGCGTTTGCTACAACTGTTACACAGCAATGCACCATAAATGGCTTCTACACACTTTCAATACTAAATTTAAAACAGAAAACTAAATAAAAACATGTAATATTCGCAATAAATTACTATCACAGAGGTTTGTTGGGCACAAACTACAACGTGCCCAACAAAAAAGCTAAACTATGACAAAGACAAAAAACTGTGTTTACATCTCTATCACTCTTCAGAGCATTTCTATACACCTATCTTGCTCTGACAAGGTATTATTATTTTATAGCCAAAGGCTAAGTCAAGGCAGGCTTCGATATCACTGGCTGGCAGGTGTCACTATGTTAGTCTTATGATGTTAGTTCATTTTGACGCAGGTAGCTTAATGTAGTCAAATTTTTCTATGATTTTACGTTAAAATAGGTAGCCTAAAATTTGTCATATTATCGTCGATTCGGATTAAACCGAGAGTTCCCTCACTCTGGTTCACTCTGCCCCTAATCTTATGTGAACTGGGTGAACCGTACAGCCCGTAGATGGTGAGAAGTTATTTTTGGAGTTTTGCTCTTGTAATGAATTTGACAATGTATGGCAATATGGCAATGTATTATCAAAGTGTCAACATTATATTATCTGCGAATGACGTTGCCTGTGGCGGTGGCACAAGCGTTGCCATAAGGGTACCTACAAAATGTACGAAATTAATACTTTTTGGGTTATGTTCGTCAGGTGTAATATATAACTAGTTAATTATTATCATGTTTGCAAATAACTGATTTTACAATCTTTTTATCTTTTATAACTTTTAAATCTCTTTAGGGCTCAGAACACTGTGCTTTAGGGTTTCGTTAGTAGAAATTGCCGCACATCATCTGGCAATGCTGATACGAATGTCATTCTCATTTTGTCAGTTTCATGTCAGTTTTCATATTGGTCTGTGATCGGTAGGGCGATTGTCTAAAACCTGCATCAATCATTATTACAATCTCAATTGTTCTGATTGGCTGAATTTGTGCGATTCTTGTTGCAACAATGCATTGTGGCCAATAGTGAGCGAGCATTAACCAATCAGAGATGATTGCGATCGTGACATTGTAGCTGTCAAACAACCGCGGTAGAGCCACTGTAGGGCGATTGTCTAAAACCTGCATCAATCATTATTACAATCTCAATTGTTCTGATTGGCTGAATTTGTGCGATTCTTGTTGCAACAATGCATTGTAGCCAATAGTGAGCGAGCGTTAACCAATCAGAGATTATTGCGATCGTGACATTGTAGCTGTCATTCTCCCAAAATCGCGCACCAGTTTTGCAATTCAGCGCGGCATGTTTGGTTGTGTGTAATTATCGCGCCGCGAGTGGCAAATATTATTGTTACGAATAATAATTAAAATTAATCGTGCATTTTAAAAACAAAATTCAGCCTCTTAGATAGCCATCTTAATGAATGATTTAATGTCTGTGATATCTGGTGTTATTATGATTAAAATCATTATATTTTGTTTGTAAAAAATTAAGTTATCTTCAGTTCCATCAGTAGAGTTTTGTTGTTCCGTTCCATCATGACTCTAACCATGACGAGAAAAGTAAGCGAATGCCAAGCAGAGACTGTCCAGTTTATGCCCGTACAAAAAGTAAGTTGTCAAAAGAAAGTACATACTTTTATTTATTTCTGTAATAATTATGGTAAAGTTTTCAACACCTCTTTCACAACTTCACAAGAAGCTTTCTCTAAAAAAACATTTTTTTCAGTATCTTTTAGGATTAAGTAGGTACTTACTAAGATCTAATAGGCACATTATACAACTTTGATTTTTGTAATGGAATATAAATGATATTTATAAGTTTTAACTTAGTAGGTTGGTACTTATATAGGTACCTACTCAACGAGCCACGAGGTATTTAATATTTATCTAGAGATCTTAATGCTTGCGACTTCGTCCGCGTGGATTTATGTTTTTAAAAATCCAGTGGAAACTCTTTGGTTTTCCGGGATAAAAAGTAGCCTATGTTCTTCCCGTGATGCAAGTTATCTCTGTACCAAATTTCGTCAAAATCGGTTGAATGGATGGACCGGAAAAAGCTAGCAGACAGACAGACACACTTTCGCATTTATCTTTGTCTCTCCCTTGCAACCTGTTGGACATTTGTATGTTGAGTTTTTTTTTAATTTTTTTAAACTGTAAATAAATAGGTAATAAATAATATAAAAGACTTATATAAAGGGTGTCAGAGATATGCAAATTCAGTCTTGGAATTTTCCATTGGTCTTTATATGATGATGATAATGTTTTTCCTTTTTTTATTTAAACTAATCATCTACATAATCTATCTCAACTTGATTTTAAGTAGAAAAAAAAACAACAAAATGCCAGAATAAAAAAAACAAGCAATGTAAAGCTGTTTATCTGAGGTTCCACCAGCCCGAGTATCTATAGTAACGCTATGGTGGCGAAGGCTGTCATTAGTTGCTCAATAATTAGAACAATTTACAATTACATTGATAAATAATAAATAATTTATCACTATTTGTAATTGCTTTACAAGCACCAATTCACAAAGTTTTAATTAGCATTTTCATTACACCCTGTATATGAAACAAAACATTGACTTCAGTGATATTGTTTAAGCTGGAAGAGGACTGCATACAAGACAAAGAGTTTAGTTCAGGAAGTACACTGCTCAGGCGAGGCAAAAAACTAGAAGATAACAACAACCTCTTGAAAGAGGACTTAGAATACATAAACTTCAGAAGACTCCTCAAATATGAAGAAGCCCCAGAGTACTTGCAGCACAACCCATATATCAGAGACGGGTATAGAAAATTATTGCCAACCAGACTATGTTGGGAGAGGTAATAATTTGTTTTATTTTTGAACTAGCCTGCGACTTCATCCGCGTGGAATTAGGTTTTTAAAAATCCTGTGGGAACTCTTTGCCTTTCTGGGATAAAAAGTAGCATATGTCACTCTCCAGGTCTTTATCTATACCCATAAAAAAATCACGTCAATCCGTTGCACCGTTGCCACGTGATTGAAGGACAAACCAACCAACAAACACACTTTCGCATTTATAATAAAGGCACTGATTGTTAGTATGATTGATGATTTTAGCGTTTAAACTACCGTGAGTGATTTCCATTATAAATACTATCTGTCCCGGCTTACTCACGTGTGTAGTCGACGTTAGCCCGACTAGTTTCGAACCCATCCGGGCAGTCAAAACCGCGGCAAAACCGTCGACTACACGTGAGTAAGCCGGGACAGATAGTATTTATAATGATTGATGATGATGATTTTGTACACATTTGTTTTTTTTTGCTACCTATTAGAATCCTAGCTGATGCCCGGAACTCTTTGATTTTCCAGGATAAAAGCAAGCTATCAGCAGATAGATCTGTAGAATGATATAGCAATATCATTCTACAGATCTATCACAATTCGAACAAAACTTCGATTTTCAGGGTGTAAAAAGTAGCCATAATTATAGGATGCAAGCTATCTCTGTACCAAATAGATAATGCCCAAGACTCCTTTATGTGAAACTTATATTATAAATGCGAAAATGTGTCTGTCTGTCTGCTAGCCATTCATGGCCCAACCGTTCAACCGATTTTGACGAAATTTGGCACAGAGATAGCTTTCATCCCGGTGAAGGACATAGGCTACTTTTCATCCCGGAAAATCAAAGGGTTCCCACAGGATTTTTAAAAAACGAAATCCACGCGAATGAAGTCACGAGCATCACCTAGTTTTGACTGAACCTGTTGGAGCTCTAAGATATTCTGGGACAAAAGTAAAATCCGATGTCCATCAGCATGCAAGCTATCTCTGTAAGTACCAAATTTCACCAAAATCGTTAAAACGAATGAGCAGTGAAAAGCTAACAGACAGACACACTTTCAATCTATAATATTAGTATGGATTTACATGCAAAATTTCCTTGCAGCATTTTCTGGTGGACGAACGAGACGATGAACATTTGGACGCACATATTCGGCTTCTTCCTCCTGCTGTTCCTGACCATCAACGACCTTGTGATCATCAACATACACGCGACAGTCACCGACAAGACAGTCGCGGCTATATTGTTCTCCTGTTTTCTAGTAAGTGGTATTTCCTATTTGAAGTCCTCACGCGCTTTTCCTTACAAACCACACAAACGCATTAAGGTGATTACTGGTTTTCACTGGCCCCTAAGACACGGGATTTCCTAGTTTAGGGGTCAGGATTTCAGAAAGTTGATTACTGTACTGAGTTGTTTAAATAAATAAATATTATTATTATTATAAATATTAGCTTATATATAACTATAAGCTTTTTAACTCTTCACTAGCTGATGCCCGCGACTTCGTCCGCGTGGACATAGGTTTTAAAAATCCTGTGGAAACTCTTAAGTTTTCCGGAATAAAAAGTAGCCTAGTTTTTTTAAGATATATTTCATTTTTAGGGTTCCGTACCTAAAAAGGAAAAACGGAACCCTTATAGCATCACGAAGTCGCGAGATTAAGCTATAAGGTAAGCAGGTGCCTGCTTGTTTATGAATCATTATTTATTATTTAAAATTTCAAATCTTCATTCATGTGCGTCCGATTTAAGTATATAAGTATATAGAATATAGATAGATATTAAAAGTTTACGAGAGGTAGGTATCAGGCCATTAACCTCCATTGTGTACGATCGCAGTAAGGCACTTGAAAATAGCAGTTTATTAAAAAAAACAAAATAAAAAACTTCGGAAAGCACTATAAGTATGATAAAAAAAACACTATCATAAAAATAATAAATGTTCAAAGCTTTTCCGATTTGTTACAGGAAATTTATGAAATACGCAATTACGTATAATTTCTAGGAATTTTCTTAAGTCCTTGAATTTTTCGCCAATAAAGTGATTAAGTTAAGTAAACTAAGGTGTCTGGCAATGCATGACGTGATTTGTAATGGTTACTCTTAAAGATATAAAAAAATTAGACTTTAAGTATACTTTGACGTAAGATTTTTACACATTTTTAGGCACCTACCTACTCAACGACATATTGTGACGTTTTGTCGGTCTCAACGTCAGAGACAATGTTCTACAAAACCGCTATCTCTTTCTAATAATATCTGCCGGGCTTATAACTTCAAGATATTTACATATTATACCAATTATGTAATTGTGGTGAAAAAGCGAGTGGTTTAGGTCTAACCCGTCGCGTCGCTAAAGGCTATATACAGCTTGAATGCCTACATAATGTTGACTTACAAGTTACGAAATATGAGCACGGTACTTTAGACACCATTGGTCGACGCGGACGTCTCGAAAGCGAAGCCTCATGTCATATCCGACCCGCCTGTCTGCTTTAGTGAAAGTTCGGAATTTTGCGTTGCCGAAACACGGTAAAATAATTGACATTAATAATAAGTATTAACACACTAGCTTTAGCCCGCTCCTGCACCATATTTGAAAGTATTCCACGTAACCAAAGATAATATATACAAGTAAGATCGCTAACGTCATACATTCATTTAAAGCTTGCGTAAAACTCCTTTAAGTCGCCGGTACCTTGTAGGTCAACTCCTTATAGTGTGATGGCATTATTGTGCAAGCTAAAATGTGAGATGCGAATTTATTTAGTGCACTCTATCGAACAGCTGATGAAACTCAATTTTATTTAGAGCCAACTCAAATTTTACTCAAATAATAAACGAAATCCAAAATCACAGGCAATCATCAGAGGGTCCGGTATCAAGCGTAGGTCAGCAGTTTGGCATCATCAAAAATCCAGGAGCAAGTACAAGTAATCAGGTTAGCAGAATCTCGGAGTTCATATAGCAGAAACAATTCCCAAACGAAATAGGGAAAAGAAATAAAAGCACTCAGAAAATTGTAATACACCGTCAAATTCAACCGTCACCAATCCAAAGGCAAAATAATAATTTTATTTTCAAATAACAAGTCATTTTGTTACGCCATCTACTGGAATTTTGTAATACTACTTCAGCTATCCAAAGCAAAATGCTATGGATATCGTAAAGTTCAATGAGTCAATAATTAAAATTAAGAATTAGCTTTTTCCGATGGTGATGTTGTGAAAATTTTGTATTTTGTTACTAAATACAAATAAATTTGATGAACCAGACAAGTAAAATATGATATTTCGTCAAATCCATAAAAAATATATTTCATACGAACCAAGTGACGCCATCTAGTAATAGTTTTGAACTAGTTACAATTTTAAATAGAGAGTGAGCGATCTGTACTTGTTTAATATATTATCTTTGACGTAACGTAGATGCTGGATAATGTAGTCAGGAAATATTTAAGATACGTCTTCGTACCCGAAGAGACCAACAGAACCATATTACTAAGCCTCCGTTGTCTGTCCGCCTGTCTGTCTGTATGTCAGCGGGCTCTCAAGAACTGTAATAGGTAGGTATAGAGAGTTGAAACTTTCACAGAATATGTAATTCTATTATCGCTATAACAATAAATATTAAAAAAATCAAAATGGCCGCCAAGTAAGTTAAAAAGTGTTATCTAAATATGTAAAAAGAAACAGTAACTAACTGACTGTCTGACTGACTGTCTGACTGACTGTCTGACTGACTGACTGACTGACTGACTGATCTATCTAACTACTGGACAGAGTTTGAGCTGTGCGACGGATCGGGCTGAAATTTGGCATGCAGATAGCTATTATAACGCAGGCATCCGCTAAGAAAGGATTTTTGAAAATTCAACCCCTAAGGGGGTGAAATATGGGTTTGACATTTGTGTAGTCCACCCGGACGAAATCGCGAGCATAATAATATGATGGTACGAAACCCTTCGCTTGCGAGTCTAATTCGCACTTGACCGGTTTTTCAACTTTTTACTAACCTGGAGGTGCAGTAAGGACATTTTAAAACTGCTAGGTGTAGAAGATCAATGTCACCAGAAAGCCAAAGCTGAGGAAATATTTTACCTCATGAATGGGACCAGGCACAGTTGTCCTATACGCTATCACTACTCATATTATAAATGCTAAAGTGTTTGTTTCTTAGTTTTTGGTTTGTCCTTCAATCACGTTGCAACAGAGAACAGATCGACGTGATTTTTTGCATGGGTATATAGACTATAGTTAAAGACCTGGAGAGTGTCATAGGCAATTTTTTATTCCGGAAAATCAAAGAGTTCCTACGGTATTTTTAAAAACCTTAATCTACACGGATGACGTCGCGGGCATGAGCTAGTTTATATTATTTTTTCTTTACTTTTTAGTTTTGCTAGATTAGCGCGGTAAGAAGTCTGGATTGTGATTCGTGGCGCTAAACAGAAGTTTTGTTATTTATTATACTGTAGTTTATAGTAATAGCTAGGATAGGAAGGCAACAAAATAATTTAAATAAATTGTTTTTTTTAAATCGAGATAATGAAATAGTTTGGTTGGCCTTTTAAATGTCTTCCGTGTGCGTAAGTAAAAATAACAACGTCGCGAATTTGTTTACGTTCCGTAATTATGTGCATATTTATTTTACTGTAGAAAATCTGATTCATTTTTATAAGGTTAAAATTACAAAAAGTCCTTGCAATCCATTAATCATTTCTAGGCCTTTTAAAACCGCAGGTCTTCGCGCCTTAAGTAGATAGGTATGACGATTTTTTAAATTAATATTCAGATACAAATAAGCCCTTGCCTGCAATCTCACCTGGTGGTAAGAGATGATGCAATCTAAGATGTAAGCGGGCTAACATAGGGAGTATCTCAGTTTTTACTCAACTCATCCCCTTGGGTTTTTACATGGCATCGTACCGGAACGCTAAATCGCTTGGCGGCACGGCTTTTGTCGGTAGGGTGGTAACTAGCCACGGCTGAAGCCTCCCACCAGACAAAAACGAATACCTACTTCTTTACCGCAAAGTGCCGCGCAGAGGCAGCGCGACTGCAGCGTACTGATACGCGGGTGTAGCGCTGCAGTGGCGCGACAGTGACTTTGCGCCAAATTTGTAGGCTCCCTAAGTGAGTATTTTTGACCAAAGTTTTTATGGAAAAACATGTAGATTGTATTGTACAATCTATTATATGTTATGCCCGCAAAACTTATTAGTTATTACCATAAGCTTTCGATGTATGATTAGTCTACTATTTCCGAAAAACTAACTAAAATTTGAATTATCGCGGCTGGATCTATCAAACCACCTTAAACATTAGGTTTGTCTGTAACCTGTGCAGACTTTTCGTAAAATTCCCATGCCATTCCATTTCCATTAAAAAAAACCGGCCAAGTGCGAGTCAGGCTCGCGCAATGAGGGTTCCGTACCACAGTCGCATTTTTTCGACATTTTGCACGATAATTCAAAAACTATGATGCATAAAAATAAATAAAAATCTGTTTTAGAATGTACAAGTGAAGACCTTTCATATGATACCCCACTTGATATAGTCACTCACTTCGAAAGTTGAAAATACTAATTATTCGTTCATGACCACAATTTAATTTTTTTTGTGTGATCTAACCCTAAATTCACGGTTTTCAGATTTTTCCCCAAATGTCAGCTATAAGATCTACCTACCTGCCAAATTTCATGATTCTAGGTCAACGGGAAGTACCCTGTAGGTTTCTTGACAGACAGACGGACAGACAGACAGACAGACAGACAGACAGACAGACAGACAGACAACAAAGTGATCCTATAAGGGTTCCGTTTTTCCTTTTGAGGTACGGAACCCTAAAAATTGACTATTCAACATCCCATATAATTTATAGAAAGCTTTCTTTGTAGTAGCCGAATAGCACTAACTGTAGTTTTACAGTTACGAGGTTGATCATTCTCACCTGATAGTATACACGTGTCAATGACTTTCGTCAATGACTGTACCTGCTTTCACAGTTCACACCACTGAAGCGCTTACCATTGAGACTTTCACTATCAATGGGATGTACGGGCGGAAGATAAGCCTGCAATTTTGTTCATCACCTCAGAATCTGAAAATGTACCCAAGTATAAAAGGAAAAGGTGACTTACCGACTACTGACTGATCTATCAACGCACAGCTCAAACTACTAGACGGATCGGTCTGAAAGGCACGCAGATAGCTTTTATGATCGTAGTAGGCATCCGGTAAGAAAGGGTTTTTGAAAATTCACTCCCTAAGAGGGTAAAAATAGGGGTTTGAAATTTGTGTAGTCAACTTGACTGTCTTGCTAATGATTATGCATTGCTTAATATACGTGGTTTATACATGTTAAATTAAATGTATGACTGTAATGCGTATAAGCTGACTGACGACTGATGGGATGGGTCAATCCCTTCTACACTGACACCAACCTCTCCCTTTCCGCAGCGAACATTGTGTTGATGCAGTTCTTTCTTAAACTAATAATTCTGCTAATATTAAATCACTTAATTTATTCTTAATTCAATGTTTTGATATATTTTTTTGTTATATTTTTTCTATTTTAAGCTTCGGCTTATATCAGTCAAAGAATCGCGTCATTGAGCGTGCTTTATGTAAAGTCGTTTGTACTTCTACTTTCACTGTCAATGGTACGGTAACTATGAGATGCAATTGAAGTAGAACCTGTTTCTACACCTTTCTTATCCAGACAGAGCACGTCGTGTTGCAGGAAGATTACAATTTCAGTTATTCAATTATATTCATAGGATTCAATAAAACTCAAAATAGTGAAAACGCCTAATGTTTTAAAAAATAAGTAAAATAAAAGTGTCGGTGAACATCATGATTCATAAAAAACCGGCCAAGTGCGAGTCAGGCTCGCACACTGAGGGTTCCGTACTACAGTCGTATTTTTCGACATTTTGCACGATAATTCAAAAACTATGATGCATAAAAATAAATAAAAATCTGTTTTAGAATGCACAGGTAAAGCCCTTTCATATGATACCCCACTTTATATTATAGTTATCTTACTTCGAATATTGAAAATACTAATTATTAGTTCATGACCACAATTTAAGTTTTTTTGTGTGATCTAACCCTAAATTCACGGTTTTCAGATTTTTTCCCCTAAAGCCAGCTATAAAACCCACCTACCTGCCAAATTTCATGATTCTAGGTCAACGGGAAGTACCCTACCCTGTAAGGTTTCTTGACAGACAGACAGACAACAAAGTGATCCTATAAGGGTTCCGTTTTTCCTTTTGAGGTACAGAACCCTAAAAAGTAATTAAGCACGTTTATACCTATACCTAATTATACCTATTTAAATATTGAAGCCTAGTTACATCGTATTTTGTATCATATAAAACTCAACATCAATATTTTTTTAAATCATTGTATTTAACCATGTAATTAATATTAAAACTAGCAGCTTATCATCAAAAATAATTAAGCATCATCAGAAACAATTATGAATTTGTTTAATAATAACTTAATATCGACAATTTTAATCGACTGTGGAAACGGAAACGAAATCAACTCCTTAAACAAATTGATTTTGTCCTTCTAATCTAATCTAAGAATGTTATTTATTACCTACTTAGGTAATCTTTAGTAGGTATAATAAATCAGGATATTATGAAGTACTTACCTACTATTATAGTATAGGTAACTAATTTTGCACAGTTTCAAAGTGTGTAAAGGAAATAATGCTTTAGTAAATCTTTAATTATGTAGTACTAGTAAGTAATAAATGACAAAAATCTCGAAAAAAACCAAGATTTATGCTGTACCTATAAATCTTGTTTTTGCATTACGTTAGCGGTTAGCAGGTAATAAGTACATACCTACGTTGTATTTCAATAAACTTTAATTATAAAATAGCGAGGAAGCAAAGCAACTATAAAACAAGTGTGAGATGTAGCCTAGTTGCAATAGGAGTTTTATTCTATTCTACGCCCCCAAAACATTGACAACACAACAATAAACTTTTAAAAGTGCTTTTTTAATCGTCAAAAAAATTTACCACTTTTGTTCGGAATCACGGTAATGTTATCTATATAATATTACCGTGTCGGAATGCCATACTGTAATGCATAAACCCATTGTATAAAATCTGGGTTAGAATAATAAAAGACATGACTGAATACCGGAAAATGGTTGAAAAAGTTATATGTGCAGTTATAGGTACATGTTGTTATATCATTAAGTCATAAGTCATAACGCATATTTGTACTTCATGATCATAACACCTGGGTTTGGTTTCCGCAGATAATAATTATGTCTGTTGACAATTGGTGATTCTCCAAATATCTAATTAGAATAGTACTTAATACTTACATTATAAATTATAATCCTGGAAAATGATCCATAATACTTAGTACTATTTTATGGAAAATAAGTTTTTATATTATCAATAATTGTTTTTGTTATTTACTCTTATACGTACCATGGATAACTATTAAAATATTTGATTATTTACCTTTCGAGTTTCAGTAGCTAAAGGTATTAATTCTTATACCTATAGTAGGTTTAGGTATTCGTTAATCGAAAAAGAATTGACTTGTCGTCGGTAGCCACACGTCAAGTTTTTTGTAATAGGATTTGATTTAATTACCTTGAATATAAAAAAGGTCTATTGTTCGATTTAAAACATTCCAGTTTCAGGTGCGTGACAAAAAATATTCTATTCTACATTAATTAATTATCTTTAATACCAACATTGAACTTGAATAAATATTTTTGACCGCCTCTGCTTTTTATTTCCCCATGAAAAGACCCAAGAGACTAAAGGTACATTCTAATTGGAAATTAATTTAGAAAACTTTGTTTACAGTTTAGCTGATTTTATGAGACCTTATCCTTCACTAATTTGCGTTTATTAAATGCCTAGAAAAAGATAAAATAAGCAACAAGAAGGCTTAACTTCAAAAACTAGTGCGATATATGGAAATTTAAAAGTGAATATGTCCTCCATGGAAGGTTTCACATTTTTAATTGAACCGGTTAGCATACGCCGCGCGTACGTCACAGCAAATTGCTAACAGATGCTATGTCCACGTCCGTCACAATGAAAACATTCCCATGAATTCTATACTAACGCACGGTTAACGCATAGATTAAATCCTCAGTAACCGTAATTTGAAATATTAGATTACGTTATCATATCAGCTGTTGCTTTATACACTTGATTCGTTATTATAATTATCTTATAGAGCCTCAATAGCTCAACCGGTAAAGGAGTGGACTGAAAACCGAAAGGTCGCGACGGTTCAAACCCCGCCCGTTGCACTATTGTCGTACCTACTCCTAGCACAAGCGTGACGCTTAGTTGGAGAGGAAAGGGGAATATTAGTCATTTAACATGGCTAATATTCTTTAAAAAAAAAAAAAACTTCTTTTTTAAATATATTAAAGGAAAAGCTGATCGACTGACCGACTGACTGACTGATCTCTCAACGCACAGCTCAAACTACTGGACGGATCGGGCTGAAATTTGGCATGCAGATAGCTGTTATGACGTAGACATCTTCTAAGAAAAGATTTTTGAAAATTCAACCCCTAAAGGGGTAAAATAAGGGTTTCAAATTTGTGTTGTCCACGCGCACGAAGTCGCGGGCATAAGCTAGAAAAAGCTAAACAGAAAGTTAAACTCACTTTTTTTGTTAAACAAATGTAGGTAATGTAACTAACCTGACGAGGTCCTAAGAACCTCTACCCTATTTTTCCTTCGAATCTTTCCAAAGATTATGATATAAATTAATTCCCCTAAAGTGGCACGTGTATCGTATAGCAGTAAGACCGCTTGAAATGTTGCGTCCATAATAAACCAAGAACTTTTAGAGCGTCAGAAATCATGAGTTCATCAGGCCCAACGACTTTGTGCGTTGACGGTTGTGGGGTTTGCGTATTCGAGTATAAATACTTATTAAGCATTTGGTCGGACAAGACGAATACCCGTCCCTGCTCAATTCAAAGTGGCTGTTCACTTATAGAAACGGTTTGAACATGGTAGGATCAAGAGACTGCTCTCACAAGACATATCACATTAATAGAGTCAAATACAATCTTTCGGAAAACCGAAGTTCGTAGGATACATTGAATAATATTGTAAGAGTGAGTTCTCTAACCTTGAGATGAGATCACGTTGTCAAGACGTGTAGTTCCAACCAACTATCCCTTCGGGATAGTTGCTTGGAAGGATGGCATCATTTACTTGGAGAATGAAAAGTAAATGATGGTACATAGCCCCTCCGCGCCATGTACGGTGAGCTTCTGCCTTCCCTTGGTATCCTATGACACTAAGTCCATAAAATACCAACGAACAGTAGCCCCCCCCCCCCACAACGTCATCATTTGATAAACGGCGCAACGTATGCAAGCATACTTTAGAAAGAGGTGCGTGCCTCTTATGATCCCACGATGCAGCCATAGCTGATACAGCATTTTTAGAGTGGTGCTCTCCCACTACAGACCTGTTAATAGGTTTCAAGGAGAGTCAGACTCACTGCGGGAATATCCACAGGCCTTAACCCAACCTTCAATATTTATGTATTGGTATAATAATGTTGCATTTATATTGTGCGTGTATTCAGTAAACACCACAAGGTGGTTAAGCATTCCAACGAATGTCAGAGTACAAACAGTACAGCAGCATTACCTGCCCACTGTGATTGGTAGCTATTAAAGCATGCTAGAATCAACTCAGCAAAGGATTCACAAAGCCCGAGATACTAGGTTCTCCTTCATATAAGAATCACAAAGCATCAAAGGCACTGGGTCTCCTCTGCATAAGCGTCTTCCAACGCGCTCCAACGCATACCAGCAAATAATTCAAAAGTAAACACAGGATACCAGAACAAGACAAAACCAGAAATAGCCGTATGATCTGCCATCGCTAGCCAATCCTATTCTAGTTTCCAATGTAATTAAATCCTAAAGACGAGCCAGGCTCACTGCAGATTTAGTACATGGGCCTACAACTCAATTTAACATCCACTATACTTGAATGCAACCCCATTAACATACGTTCGCACTATGTGTGAACGCACGCCGATGTAATCACAAATTCAAACATAGCAAACTATTGTCAAGAATGAACAAGGCTCACCATGGCATCTACAGGCCTA
Source organism: Maniola hyperantus (assembly GCF_902806685.2). Taxonomy (NCBI): domain Eukaryota; kingdom Metazoa; phylum Arthropoda; class Insecta; order Lepidoptera; family Nymphalidae; genus Maniola; species Maniola hyperantus. The sequence goes on from NC_048543.1 coordinate 11,521,175, forward strand.
ATCCCTATCTAACATCTAACTGATAGTCAGACGCCAAACAGAGCCAGGCGCACTGCGATACAAACGCCGAAGCGAGGAGACTATATCCACAGGCCTAATCCCATCTCCAGCATTTATGTATCTTGTACTCAAAGTGGTCCCATTCTCAAATTAGTATTCTTTATTATAAACCTCGTGTGTCGCCCCAGCACATAAGTTACAATAAGTAAATTATATTTTCTATTTTCACATCGCCGTTTGAATAGAGCACGCTATGAGCGCCACTACGCAACGACGAGCGCGCACACTCACCGTCTCGACCGACGCGCGCGATGCCGCACGCAACGCTAGTTCAGCAATGAACGCTCCGAGCGCTATTACGCTCAGCGCGGCGCGCACTCAACGCCTCGACGCGACCCCGCGCATCGCTGTCTGTCTTCGCTCCCGATAACCCGTGCGGCGTATATCCTCGATTCCCAATGTTTGCCAACGTTATGCGTTAGGAGTTAAAATTGAAACTCTTAAAAGTGAACCTTTATATTCTTATGTGGAATACTTTACTGCTGATATGTACTAACCTAATTTCGATAAATTTATAGCAAAAATTTTGTACTATTTTGCATATTAAAATTTTATAATATTTTAGTATGCCAGTTGAGTATCGTTACAGTAACTCAATCTTTACCTAAAAACCCTTAGTTAGGGCTACAGCTACATTGAAAACCTACATGAAAAATCTCTAGATTCTATAGACAAGTGAATATAGCCAATATCTATAGATAAGTGAACGTAGCCAATAGGTACGTTGATATGCCAGTCAATCAGTTTCTTCAAAATTTGTATAATTTTTATTTAATAAGACTTGTGTAATAAGATGAGTATATTTGTTTCCAGGTGTGCATGGCTCTGTCGGCGTTATACCACACGTTCTCGTGTCGATCCGAGCACGACTACAACACGTTCCTCATGTACGATCTCTTCGGCATCGCGCTGTCCCTGCTCGCGATATACACTTCCGGTGTGTACTACGCGTTCTGGTGCCACCATGTAAGTTACTTGCGTTTACTTCAATATTTTGCAATTTTATATTACCGATTGTTGTAATATGCTATAAATAATTTATTTTGACGATTTAGTACCGTAACAAATATGTGTGACAGAACTTTTTATAAAATAATATTGTGAAATGTAAGTTTTTTTTTAAATAATGTGGTTTAGTCATTATAATTATTATTAAAACGACTACATGACCAAATGCTTAGTTAATACCATATTTATTAATGATAATTTTAATGATATTAGCCACTGATAAATCTAATAATCCTTTATAGGGCCAAGATAAATTTGCCCTTTATTAATGCCAAGTAAAATAAAATAATTTGAAATCGTTTCTGTTATACTTAGAATATATCTAATCACTTCGCTAAAGTAAGTGAGTAAAAAATGTTAATTGTATTTAATTGTCTACATACGTTTGTAAATTTTTGGCATGAATTGACTCCGAATGACTTTTCTGTTATTTATTTCTAAAAGTAGGTACGAAAAGGTTATTGAAATTGAACAGTCAAGATTACTAATTAGTAATTTTGTCACAAACATTAATGAAAGTATAAGTCCCGCAAATTGCTATTGCGCTGGAACCATGTCTCATTAACATCGAAATGACGTAATTTTCACGTAAGCCGAAATAAATATATATCTACCATCAGCTCGAAACTTCAGTCTAGTGCTAACGTCACTAAAATGGTGGCCACGCTCATTAGCAATTTGCGGGACTAATACTACTAATAACTACCTACCTGAGTAATTCTTTTTCGGATCTCATACTTTCATTATACTTAACTTTTACAAACAGAATGTGTAATGATGATTGGTTGATAACCGTAATAAAATACCTAACATCGGATGAGATGTGGAGATAATGGCTGGTCTACAGTTTAACGTGATCTCCGGAGCATACAGAGAAAGTGGGTATACCTACTGGTTTGATAGGTAGATATCTACGTAAGCTGTGATAGCCTAGTGGTTAGGACGTCCGCCTTCTAATCGGAGGTCGGGGGTTCGGTCCCAGGCACGCACCTCTAACTTTTCGGAGTTATGTCCGTTTTACGATTTGATGGTACAGATCCCTTCGTGTGCGAGTCCGACTCGCACTTGATCGGTTTTAGGGTTTCGTACCCAAAGGGTAAAATGGGACCCTATTTACGATATTTTTAACCGACTTCAAAAAAAGGAGGAGGTTCTCAATTCGTCGGATTTTTTTTTTTTATGTATGTTCCCCGATTACTCAAAAACGCCTGGACCGATTTTGAAAATTCTTTTTTTGTTTGAAAGGGTATACTTCAAAGTTGGTCCCATTTCAATTTGGTGAAGATCTGATGAACATCTTCGAAGATAGATACTGGAACTCTTCAACGGATAAGAGTAAATTGCTCGCGATCAGTGTAATAGCTTAGTAAACAGTAGATTTTTAACCAGTCATAGCATAATTCCATGGGGCCACTAAAAATTGTGAAATAAATTTTTTTTACAAAAAAAATAAAAACCGACTTCGTTACATAAACACTAAAAATTTAAAAATAATTTAATTTATTACCGAATATATTATGTATACAAGAGTTAATATAGTTCCATAATAATATTTTTTGGGGTCGGTGCCAATGAGGTGCCATTGTGGAGTCCCATAAAAATATGAAGTCTAGACGATTCGCGCAGCTAAAGCTAATTGGCACCGGCACCAAAAAGTATTATTATGGAACTATATTAACTCTTGTATACATAATATATTCGGTAATAAATTAAATTATTTTTAAATTTTTAGTGTTTATGTAACGAAGTCGGTTTTTATTTTTTTTGTGTCATATCAAGCGAATCGATATTTCGTTTAGCGAAGCATAGCGCGTAGCCGAGTTCAATTGTGTAGCATGGCGTAATTACATGTTTTCTATACTCACACGTTGGACTAAACTTGACTTAGATTTCACCTTTTGCTACATTATTAAAATAAAGTAAGTGTGTACAATGTGGAATACATTGTTTAGCCTCATACTTATTAGGTACTTAGATTACTATGAAAAGATTCAATTTTTTTTTCTAATTAGGTAGGTAGGTATACATACTTAAATATAAAGTTTGTTAGTGTTCTAAAATAACAATAATAATTATTAAGAATGCACATAGGTACACATTATACATAATAGATAATTAAAATAAGAACAGCATTTACTCACACTTTACAGTCTACATTTCGCTTTAGTGTTCGTGGTTTACTTAGGCACTTGATAATATATAGCAAGTAGGTACATCGTGCATGCCTGCATGCCTGAGAGTTCTCCATAATGTTCTCAAAGGTGTGTGAAGTTAGACTATGGCCAAAAACCCTGCTCACTCTGAGAGGAGACCCGCGCTCTGTAGTGAGCCGGTGATGGGTTGATCATGATGATGATGATGAGGTACATCGTGCGCGCAGATGACTTCTAGACAATGTATACTTGAAGTCATTGCGCTGAAGCCATCTTCTTACTACCTTTTACATGACTTATATTACCAATTTTCATTAGAAGTCTTCACAGCGAGCGCTTGTGGCGCTTGAAATATTTAAGTCCCGTACATTATGTTTCTATTGTAAATCATCATTTATCTATTAACCATAATACTTATATCAGATAAAATTACGATAACCAAGATTTCAAAAAAAAAATACCACGAAGAAGTGACCATTCTCGACTAAATCACCGGTTTCTATTCTATGAAATTGTCAACCTTTATAAAATAACCTACATAACATTATCTTACCTTAATTTCTGTATGGTCTTTAAAAAATCATATTGGTGTCATTTTAAATTCACGCAGGCTGCACGCAAGTAAAAGTTTAATCATGGTTCCGCCAGTGAAAGGCAAATCTCTCCAATCTTTCATCTCTACTTTGGCACATTACATTTGCAGCTTTTGTACTTGTGAAAATTAGGGTTTATTAGCATGTTATAGCCTATTTTCATTGGTCGATAGAAGCGGGCGATTTTTAAAACGCATAGCCTAAGAATAGGATTTGTAAATTTGGAACGATTGTCATTGGTACGAGTATAATCTATCTCCATTCCAAATTTCATTCATCCAAACATCCACACTTTCACATTTATAATATTAGTAGGATAAAATCACAAATTCTGTAATAGTCAATGTCATTGGCATACCTATCTCATAATATTATCTATTCCCTATTCCTTTTAACTCAAGGGCGGATCCAAGGGGGGGGTCACGGGGGTCATGACCCCCCCCCTGGGCTGCGTCCAGGACCTAGGTGGACCACTAATTAAAATTGTTAAACATAATGTTTTTTATATACCTAGATTTTATGTAAGTTCCTTCAATACTTAATCAATTTAATATAATATTTTGTATGATGGCAAAAACATTATGTTCTTGCGAACAAACGCATCCAAAATTTGAATTTTACCGCGCCACCGCTACCTTTCATCGAGATGTCACATTTCGTGTGTCGTTCTTCAATTATTGAAGAACATCACACGGCACTTGCCCAGGGCCCACGATCGATTGGGGCCCAGTAGTCCCTGCCAGATCACCAAACTATAACAGACCAACCGATATTTTAATACCCAAAAACATGTTTATTTCGATAAAATCAACGGTCAAAAAAGCCATCTCAAACAAAGGACCGTAGAGATTGTTAAATAGTCTTATATCCGATCTTTATTGCCTTTACGCAAATGATAGAATATTTCATTCTTTTTCACACTTTTTAAAAAATTCCCGACAGTAAAAACCTCTAAAAGTAAAAAATAATATGTATTATATACCTATAATGTATTGGTCGGATTGCTCCTTTACGTTCATTATTTATAGTAAAGTTTTTATTATCCAAGCGCTCGTTGCATCTGGGGACCCCTAAAGATAATAGAACTATTCTTTATACAACAGATGACTTTATAGTTTTTAGTACAAAAATTTTGGCATTTATCTATATCGTAATACAATATTTCTGACATTTATCTTTTCTTTTTTGTAAATAATGTCATAAATTTTGCGCTCGCTTCGCTCGCACGTACGGTTCACTACGATTATAAATCCCTTCCGAGATGCAAGCTATCACTGAGTAGTACCTACCTACCTACATTTGGCCGTGAAAAAGTACCTAACGAGATGATAGACAGACAGAAAATTTCGCGCTCGCTTCGCTCGCGCTTTTGCTCTGTATTAGTTGTTGCCCGCCCGCAACCTTGTCCGCATTGATTTAGGTTTTCAAAAAACCATAGGAACTCTTTGATTTTCCGCATAAAAAGTGTATGCAGGTTTCCGGGACGAAAGCTTTCTCTGTGTAGTACCTGGTCAAAAAGATAGACCGTCAAATGGTAACAGATAAGTAGATAGACACGCTACCTTATGATTTTTTCGTAAATATATGAAAAATTTCGCGCTCCCTTCGCTCGCGCTTTTACTTTATATTGGTTAATGCCCGCAACTTCGTCCACATAGATTTAGTTTTTTAAAATTTCCGTGAGAACCCTTTAATTTTCCGGGATAAAAAGCCGTTTCCGAGTGTAAACTATCTCTGAATAGTACCAAATTTTGATTTAGAATATGGACTTTGAAAAGGTAACAGAAAGGTAAAACATTCGCATTTATAATACGTCTTGAACGTGACTTATCTGCTTTCTTTGCCTATTCCAAGAAAATAGTACCTACTCTGTCAAGATCATAGGGGCCCCGTTATTCTAATGTGCCCAGGGCCTCCAATAGGTTAAAGACGGCCCTGCGTGCGGGTGTGCGGGGCGTCCCCCCCCAACCCCCGCTCGTCATACCCCGATTACCAACTCGACCTGTCGCAAGAGGTCGAGATGTTGTGACTTGACCACGACTATGTGACCCCCCCCTGGCACCAAAGCTGGATCCGCCCTTGAACTAACTACTACCGAGTCGAGCGGTCGGCCGTTTATCGATTCATCCGGCCGAATGTTGACTGTTGAGTAACATTGCGTTACCAGTGGCAGTTACCACTATACCTTACGAGTTACGCCATTGACCTTCGTGATGCATGTTCTACCAACACCTTTGTGTAAAGTTGTAATTTTAATAGAATATGTCTCACTTGAACCCAGTAGATGGGAAGACGTCATCGTGAAAGTTGCGGGTAAGGCTTGTACGCTGGCCAGAGATAGGTGTTCATCATCATCAGCATCATTATCAACCGATAGACGTTCACTGCTGGACATAGGTCTCTTGTAGATCGGTCTAGTGACTACTGCGCGAGGTGCGCACAGTTGATTAGTTATACAAATGTTACAATTTTGTAATAGGCAGCTGAGATTAACATTGGGGCCGATTCACTTGTACACAATCTCTAAACTAAACTAAATTAACAGGTCTAAATCTAGTGCTATCCTTTTCCGTAAGCAATATTATGACAGGGATAGCAATCGATTTAGACGTGTCATTTTAGTTTAGTTTAGATATTGTGTACAAAGGAATTAGCCACAGTGTCTTGCAACTAGATAGGTAGCACATCGTATGTAATAGGTATAGTGCATTCAAAATAAACTGGCGTGTTTCCACTTGATACCTTCATTAAATTAACAATAACAATAGAATTAAGTCGTGGCGGGTGAATTCAAAAATATCAACACTATGAGGTTGAACCGGCTCCTTTAAAAATGAATGGGCTCTATGAGTGTTTGGTTTATTACCCCTATTGATTACGTGGCATGTTGAATGTAATCCTATTGTTATTGCTAATGACGGTCTCATGTGGAAACACGCCTGTTTATTTTGAATGCACTATACCTATACGTTTATTTTATTCTACATAAAAGGTAATTGAGATTGTAACAATATAAAAATAATAAGAGTCTTTTGAAATGTGATTACTCACTACACTTCCTTAAGATAAATAAGTAAGTAAGTAGGTAGGTAGGCACCTATTATTATTTCTTTAATATTAAAAATAAAAATCTTAAGTAACTAGGAGGAAACTTAAAAAAATATATTTGTAAATGACATTATTTAATTTACCTACCTACTAAAAATAAAGTTCCTCCGCCAAGTTTGTCTGTCAGTTAATGTTTGCGCTAAACTCAAAAACTACTGAATGGATTTTCATATAGTTTTCACGAAATGTATAAGTGAGTACCTACCTAGACGGATTCTTCGATAAGGTTTAAGTGTATAATTTATAGGTAACTAAAGATTTAGTGTAGCTGTACATTAGCCGAACTATGATGATGTCGTTTTCGAATAGCGCAATTTTAGCTGACCAAAAGGTTAAAATTTCGCTACTTGAAAGCTATAATGGCCGCTTAAAAACCTTTATATGTATAACTGTTCAACTGTATAATATATTTTTAATTAACTTATAGTGCCCGAGTAACCAGCCTATCTAAGTAGGTAGGTACTCTACCTGATACCTCTATAACAATCTATAGAGGTAGAGTGAGTGTACTTCAGTACCCTTAATATAAATGCGAAAGTGTTGGTTTGTTGGTTTATTGGTTTGTTGATTTGTTGGTTTGTCCTTCAATCACGTCGCAACGGTGCAACAGATTGATTTTTTGCATGGGTATAATAGACCTGGAGAGTGACATAGGCCAATTTTTATCGCGAAAAATCAAAGAGTTCGCACGGGATTTCAAAAACCTAATTCCACACGAACGAAGTCGCGGCCATCAGCTAGTCTAAATATATAAAACGAAAAGGTGACTGACTGACTGGCTGACTGACTGATCTATCAACGCACAGCTCAAACTACTGGACGGATCGGGCTGAAATTTGGCATGCAGATAGCTATTATGACGTAGGTATCCGCTAAGAAAGGATTTTTTTTAATTTAACCCCTAAAGGGGTGAAATAGGGGTTTGAAATTTGTGCAGTCCACGCGGACAAAGTCGCGAGCATAAACTAGTACCTCTATAAATTGTTATCCATACAAACAACTTATCGGTAGCTGCATCAGTAACATCATACAATCGCATTTATATGACGCGCAGTAACGCAATAGTGGCAAGGTCCCGAGCAAAATGATCCATTGTCGGCCACTTCGCAGCCATTGATTGCTTGTATTGCAATTTGCAATACGAGAACGCATCCGCAGTTTTATGTGCGTGTTGTTGGAAAATTGACATCCACCTCAAGAACAAAGAATAAGTTAGCAAGTTCGTACTTATACTTATAGTATGCGACAGTTTGAGAATACTTAGAGGTGCGTGCTCGGGATCAAATCCTCGACCTACCGAAAAGGTGGCCGTCTTACCCACTAGTCTATGATGGCTCTTCGTAAAATAGAGTAGCGTGAAGTATTATATAATTAAGATTACCTACCTATAAGTACGCGACAGGTCAAGATGGCAATCGGGGTGGGGACGCCCCGCACACCCGCACATCCCCCGTGCTAACCCGCTGTGGAATAGCGCGGGTGACCTGCGGGTGTGCGGGGCGTCTCCCCGCCTCATACCCCCGATCGCCATCTCGACCTGTCACGTACTTTAGCACGTTAAACCGTTGTGCGGTTCGATCTTTGTAAAAATAACTGTAAAAAGTAAAAACCTACGATTCGAAATCAAGTTCTCTTTAGTAGAGTTGTACGTGGAAAGACCCAGGTCTTCAGAAACGCATCGCATTATCATCCCAATAAAACTCCTATCATTATGTAATTTAAAAGGAAAGGGGCCACGACCCTCCGCAATGAGGATTACGATGTAGTGAAAGAGAGGTCATTGTCATCGGTGTCTCAACGCTAAACTAATATAATACGTATAGTCCCTACAAAATTAAAACTTACTCGCCATTTTACCTCTGTGTCCAACTGCCATGTCAAAAATACAGATCACAGCTTCAACTGAAATCGTACTTTTGACATGACAGTTGACACATAAAGTTAAAATGGCGAGTGAGAACTTAAAATTTATGTATTAGGTATAGATACGTCTACTGCTGCCCTGATTGTAATTTAAAACCGGAAAATGCTTGAGAAAAAGAGAGAAGACTCAAGGTTTTTACTCTTTATTTCCAGGAATGGAAGACGTTCTACATGATATCAGTGACGCTGATCTTCGCCGTGGCGATGGTGCTGCAGATTCCGCGTCTGCAGGTGCCATACCTCGTGAAGATGTGCGTGTTCATAGGCTGGGCGGCGTACGGCGTGCTGCCCACGCTGCACTGGACCTATGTGATGGGGGGCTTCGATAACCCCATGGTGCAGGTTAGTCATACCTCGTGAATATCTGCGTGTTCATAGGCTAAACTCCATTTTGAAACAGAACTAGAACTTTTATTTCATAATAGAAATACATTAGCCGACAAGAAATATTGTACATCGACCTTTAGAAAGAGGTAGCAGTTTCGGAGACCGTTGTCTCTGTCGTTGAAACCGACAAAACGTCACATAGGTATGAGTGACAGAGACAACGCTCTACGAAGCCGAAATGTCTTTCTAAAGGTCGATGTAAAATATTTTTTGCCGGCTACTGTACCTTTTGTAATGGTCCCGTTAACGCATTCATTTCATGTTCTAATATCTAATCTTATCTTTTTGTTTCAGATATTCTTCCCTAGAGTTATAGGGATGTATGTCATCAGCGGGACCGCATTTGCGATTTACGCCTTCAAGGTATATAATATTTTAATTTTATAAATGATGCTTTTAATGTGCAGGCACACGTCGTTTACCGGTTGATTCCGTTAAAACAGAGTCCATCTGAAGTAAACAGATCGGTTCTATCAGTACGCTTAGTATAAGATTTTAAGTCTAGCCAACGTTGATAGTATTTGAGAGTCGAAACACAATAACGTCAAAGTAAAATGGATCGTAAGTTCCTTGAATTAAAGTCAAAAATTCAATACCACCGATTTTAATTTCGCAACGTTTCCGCTTGGAGCGCTGGCATATTGTGTAGACATTCATAGCATTCCGATGTATAGACAAACTTGAGCTTTAAAACAAGGCAGGTTAAGATCCAGTTTACTATAACGCTGAAGTGTTTCGACACTCGAATACTATCAACGTTGGTAAGACATAAAATCTCGTACTAAGCATGCAGAAGACAACACAATGGCGACGCGTCTCTCTTGTTGGCGCGTCGCCGTTGTGTTGCCTTTCGCGCTAAAAATTCTTTGAAGTTTCCATTTCAATAGCTTGGTCACTTCTGTTACATTCACTGCCGTTATATTGTTTTATTTCAATACTAGCTTATGCTCGCGACTTCGTCCGCGTGGACTACACAAATTTCAAACCCCTATTTCACCCCCATAGGAGTTGAAATTTCAAAAATCCTTTCTTAGCGGATGCCTACGTCATAATAGCTATCTGTATGCCAAATTTTAGCCCGATCCGTCTAGTAGTTTGAGCTGTGCGTTGATAGATCAGTCAGTCAGTCAGTCACCTTTTCCTTTTATATATTTAGATTTGTTCCCACTCGAGCTCTTTACCTCGTTAGTTAGGAACAAGATCTTCAAAACCATTTCGCTCGTTCCAGATACCAGAGCGCTGGTTCCCTGGCAAGGTGGACTACATCGGGCACTCGCACCAGTGGTGGCACGTTCTGGTGCTGGGCGCGCTGTACTACTGGCACAACTCCGCCATGATCTACGTGCAGTACCGCATGAACCACGGCTGCGCCAACACCATGCGGATATTCTAACTGTGAGCTTGCGCCAAAAGACATTAAACGTGCGAATGTTTGGCAGCTCGTCGTATGTGAATCTCATAACTTGTTTTGTTGAATTTCTGTTCGCACTATAAGAATTGATCGATTTCAAGATTTGTATCTAGGTATGTCAAAGGCTATGAAATGTCAAACAAGAATGAGAAAGAAAACGTTCCTGTATCTACCTTTATTACTCTATCTACGAATAATCCCTAAGGTCTAAGGAATAAAGCAATGGTGCCAACATGACGGCAGGGGACAAGTTGTAGTGAACGGTCTGTGTCATGACATGTGTAGAGTTTAAGTCTTGAATTTCATCTGTATTGATGGTCTTAGTGCAGTGGCGACAAGGCTCTTTTGGCGCGTGGCGAAAATCGGAACTAACGTTGCCATCAAGTATCCCCTTTCTTCGTTTGTTCTTGTTTGAAAAGTCTAAGCCTTTGTTCTACAACTATGCCCCCTGTCAATGTCATTCAAGTGCCAAAAGAGCCTTGTCGTACTGTATTTCAAATACTAGCTAGATAGATAATATTATAATACTCTTAAAACCTGGTCAGAATCTAGAACAATCCAGTCTTCGTGTTGGACTTAGTAAAGTTAATGGATTTAAATTCAACTTCCGAATCATTCAAAGGCCATGTAAAAGTTCGGTCCGGAATATTGCTTTTCTTTTGTTAGCGTTAAGTCTTTAGGGTCTCAGGGTTGCCTCTTTTTTTGTTACAAGGTTAATATGCTATGAAAATTTTAGATTTTCGCTTCGATTCATTGTCAATGTGAATAGACTCTCAGAGGAAGATATATCGAGTGCACTCTGACTTGACTTAAGATTCAGTTAAAACATGACAGAATAATGCCAACGCTGTCTCGTTCTTACAGTACCGAGTCTAAGCAAAGTAAAAGTGTGCGGGATATGCGCGGGTGACGTACGGGTGTGCGGGGCGTCCCCCACCTCTTACCCCGATTGCTATTTTGTCCTGTCGCTACTATACAAGAATCAGGATTCTAAAGCGATAGATATAAATAAATATACCATTGTCCTATGAGGTGTTTGTAATAAAATTGGTGCCGTTATTGCCGTATCTTACCTTACCTTTAGAAGGAGATAGCAGATTTGTAGAGCGTTGTCCCGTCGTTGGGACCGACAAAACTCATACAGGTATGAGTGACAGAGACAACGCTCTACAAAGCTGAAATGTCATTCTAAAGGCTGTTGTACATTACTTACTTACTTACAAAAGGTGTATGGGTTTAATAAAAACTGCTATACTCCTTTCAGGTTAACCCGCTTCCACCTTAGACTGCATCATCACTTACCACCAGGTGAGATTGCAGTCAAGGGCTAACTTGTAGCGCAAAAAAAAACTTTCTGCCGCGTACTGTAGTCCAATCTGAAGTGGTAGCATAACGGTCTGCGCAGGTAATAGACTTACGATATCTACACAAGGCCGACTGAAGAGATCTGTTTTTTGTACAATGCGCAGTCATACAACTCGTATTCAGATAGGACCACTTGTTTTGCGCACAATCATTTTTCTACCACATTAAAAATGGGCCACAACATTTTATTGTCTCAAAATGTTATCTAAATATATAAAAGGAAAAGGTGACTGACTGACTGACTGATCTATCAACGCACAGCTCAAACTACTGGACGTATCGGGCTGAAATTTGGCATGCAGAAAGCTATTATGTCGTAGGCATCCGCTAAGAAAGGATTTTTGAAAATTCAACCCCCAAGGGGATGAAATAGGGGTTTCAAATTTGTGTAGTCCATGCGGACAAAGTCGCGAACATAAGCTAGTTTATTGATAACATGACTAATGTTATTTAATGATAAGTCCTTGCTCAATATTTAACTAGATTAATAATAATCAATTAAAAATATATAAACTATTTGTTTAGCTCGAGCATGACTTGCTGGAGTTAAGTAGTTTATGTTATTTATCTATTGTAAAATAAACTTTTAAAATAAAAGCTTTCGATATATAACGATAAGTCTAGTAACAAACTGGCGAGACTCTCATAATGCAATGCTCTGAAGAAATTTGATAAAATCATATAAAGGCGCAACGCATAAAATACAGAACGGCGAAAATCAGCTTGTCTTACATAATGTTTGTAATTGACTATTGCCACCTTGCAGTGGCGTGCAGCTCATAGAGGCATAAAAGCACTGCTTACCCAATAAATAGTTACCCTAGTTGAAATAGCTTAATGCTCAATGTAAGTAGGTTTCTTCTTAACTACCGCTTACCCTGGCTTTGAGCCCTGTGCACGCCACTGCCACCTTGCCACCAAATACCGCAGTGCTATAACTTAAATAAATGCATGATACATTTTCTAACGTAGATACTTACAGTACCTATCTGGTACACAACTTGAGGAAATCGATCGAAAGATATTTCTACCGCGCGGGATCACGCGATTTGCTGAACAGTCGTCGTCCACTGTTTTCTATGCGATTTCCTCCACTACACTGCATATTTTTGTTCTAGACCAAGATACCCGTAGCGCCAGACCTGCCTAAGTTGTTTCACGTATTGTCGCTGCTCATAGAATAATTTATAAGTTACGAATGTAAGGCTGATTGCGTTGCGTTGTCGAGCGTCTATATTTTATTCGAGCTACTGTTAAAATATACCGAGTCAGTAAGGCGACTAGAGAAATACAAAAAAATCTTTTGTCATTTAGAAAGAAAAACTGCAAGAAAAGATTTTGTTATGCAGTTTTTTTTTTAATTTATCACCTTACCCATCTCGAAAACTTACCTTGTGTGAAGATTTAGGAAATAAGTTTAACTTTTGTTAAATTATTTCTTATTAATCAATTCTCTATGTGTTCTCTACATTATAGAATAATTTAATCAAGATCTGATGTTATAATAGCATTTATTTTATTGACTGTGATGTTTTATTTTAGAAGTGCTCGTTGTTTTTTTTATATTTCTACTTTCTTATTTCACGGGATGACAATGGAAATTACCAATGATAAAAAATTAAAGCTATTTTTAGAAATGCTTCGTTTTATTTCATTATTTTTATAACAACTTTTATCGAATTACTTATATTGCAATTAAATTATATCAAACTGATTTAGAATAAAATCGTAGTTAAATAGAACAGTGACTTATATCCGTATGTCGCTTATGTGCGAAGATCATAGAAGATGTTATGTCGCGTATGTACGATTTAAAAAAAAGGCGCGGTTCTTATCACAGACCAATAACATGTTCTTATTACTCGCTGGATTCTAGTTTTTTGAATTGGCACAGATTATTAACCAAGCAAAGGTCTATGATCTATGGTTGAATTTCCTAATCACGCCATCTAGTGACGAATAGTCGATTTATTACAAACTTGAAAAGTAGTTTCTCTACTCAACAACAGATGGCACTCAACGTTTAATGTTTAGAGATGTTTATTTGAAAAATTTGCTCTTGCCCGCGTTTGTGCTAGTAGATTTATAAAAATTTATAATAAAACCTGACCAAGTGCGCGTCAGACTCGCGCAACGAGGGTTCCGTACCACAGTCGTATTTTTTTGACGTTTTGCACGATAATTCAAAAACTATGATGCATAAAAATGAATAAAAATCTTTTTTATAATGCACAGGTGAAGCTCTTTCATAGGATACCCCACTTGATGTAGTTAGTTATCTTAGGTACTTCGAAAATTGGAAATACTAATTAGTATTAGTTTATGACCACAATTTAATTTTTTTTATGTAACCACAAATTCACGATTTTCAGATTTTTCCCCTAATGCCAGCTTCTTCTTCGCTCTGGGCTGGTTTCCGCACTTAAACGTTTCCGTCTGTTGTGCGTGCATTGCCCCTCCCCGCTGAAGTCTTCACTCCAGCCATCCAAGCTCACTCCAGAAGCCGAGTAGACCGCCCAGGTTGCCGAGGGCTTCATGGAATGAGGTCGGGGAACCCAAATGGCGTTCGCGTTGTTCTGCTACGCCCGTGCACTCTAGGACCACGTGCGTCGGTGTTTCGTCGACCTCCATGCATGCCCTGCACAAAGGACTGTCGGTGACACCTATAACGAAAAGGTGTTTGTTTAGTGGGCTATGCCCTGTTATGAGTCCCACCACCTTTCTAAGTTTACCTCTGTCCAGGCGGAGTAGTTTGTTAGTTTGCCGTTTGTCTATGTTGGGGAAAGCCTCTTTGGCTTGCCTGCAGTCTGTTGTGTTCGCCCATAGTTGGGAATGCTCTTTTTGTGTTAGTTCATGCAACCAGGTTTTATACTCACTGAAGGGTATGGGAACAATAGGTTCTGGCCCGATCACCTTCAATGTCGTAGCCTTTCGTGCTAGTGCGTCGGCCGCCTCGTTTCCCTGGTCTCCATCATGTCCTTTGACCCACCTTAGGGTGATGTCGTTTGACATGGCGAGTGTTTCCAGAGTCTTGTGGCAGTCTTGTATGAGTTGTGAGGTCGTCGAGAATCTAGCCAAGGCTTTAAGAGCAGCTTGGCTATCAGAGTTAATGTTAATTTTAAAGTTTGTTACCTGTCGATTGGCCACGGCTATAGCCGCGGTCATAATGCCCACACACTCTGCTTGGAAGACAGAGTTGTCCTTACCGAGTGCGTGACTTATTCTCATGTTTAGTTCTTGGCAGTAGGCTCCAGCTCCTGTGCCCGTTTTCGTTTTGGATCCGTCGGTGTACACTTCTATTGTGTCTTGTGCTGGCTTCGGATCTAAGTTCTTCTCTGAGTTTATCTTGTAGTTTTTGTCTAGTATGTGTTGTTTTTCGGTTCTGTCGCATTTCCACTGCAAACGTGGTTCTTTGTTTATGCTTTGCCCTAGAATTTTAGTGTGCATTGTGTTTTGTTCTTTCCAATGCCCTGAGGTTTTCAGTCTCAGGGCTGCGAGTGTTGCTTCTTCTTTGATGTGTATGTGTAGGGGCGGAATGCCCAATATGACTTCTAACGCTGCTGTTGGTGTGGTGCTCATGCAGCCGGTAATGGCGAGGCATGCTTGTCGTTGAAATTTCTGTAGTTCTAGCTGGGCGGTAGTAAGGAGAGTTCTTGGCCACCATACAAGTGCAGCATATGTTAGTGAACATCTTACTACCGATAGGTATAACCATTTCATTATCTTTGGTTTTAGCCCCCATTTTTTCCCTAGCATGCGTTTGCATTGGTTTAGTATTGCTAGTGATTTTTTGGTTTTATCTTCTGTATGCCTTTTCCAGCTGAGTTTGCTGTCCAGTGTCACACCGAGATATTTTACCTCTGCGGACAGTTCAAGGCTTGTGTTAAACAAAGTTGGTGGTTTGGTTAGTTCAATTTTCCTTTTGTTGGTAAACAGTATCATCTCTGTTTTCTTCGGATTTACTGTAAGTTCGTTTTCCTTGCACCATCTTTCTATTAAGCGCAAAGCTCGTTGCATGACTTCGTATAATGTGTTTTCTAGCTTGCCACTGATTAGGATGGTGAGATCATCTGCATAACCAATGGTATAGAACCCACTTTTATTTAGTTTGGTTATCAGGTCGTCAACTACAAGGTTCCATAGTATTGGTGACAGGACACCTCCTTGAGGACAGCCTCTCGCCACTATGCCTTTTGTGACTCCGTTGATGTCTAGTTGTATGATTCTCTGTTCTAGTAAAGCTCTTATCCAGCTGCGTATGGTTTTTGGCGCCTTGTATCTTCCCAAGGCTTTGTCTATGCTATCGAAAGTTGTTTTATCAAAGGCTCCTTCAATGTCTATGAACACGCCTAGTGTCGATAATTTGTTTTCGAGGTCATGTTCGATTTTGGTAACAACAGAATGAAGTGCGGTTTCTGTTGATTTGCCCGTACTGTAAGCGTGTTGATGTGAGTGTAAAGGTAGATGTTTTAAGGTTCTGTCCCTGAGGGACCTGTCGACAAGTCTTTCGAGCGTTTTTAGTAGGAAAGATGTAAGGCTGATTGGTCTGAAAGACTTCGGCAATGTGTAGTCACTCCTTCCAGGTTTTGGTAGGAAGACCACTTTCACTTCTCTCCAGGCCATTGGTATGTATTTGTATGCTATGCAGGCCTTGTATATTATTTCCAGCCATGGTGTCAGTTGAAGTTTTCCCCATTGTAAAAGTGCTGGGAAAATGGTGTCGGTCCCTCCTGTTTTGAAAGGGTGGAAGGTGTCAATAGCCCAGCTGATTCTATCTCGCGTGACTATGTTGTTGGCAAAGTCCCAATCCTCTACTATTGGATGGTGACCAAGGGTGCTTCCCCAGTTTGTTGAATCTACTATTCTACAGCCAGGGAAGTGTGTTTCGATGAGCGTTTCGCTTATCTCTTTGTCGTCCTTGGTGTATGTTCCGTCCGCTTTCCTCAGTGAGCCGAGTGTGCGGGTGTTGTCGTTTGCTAGAATCTTGCGTATGCGAGCAGCAGTATCGTTTGATTCTATGCTTGTGCAGAACTTATGCCAGGAAGCTTTTTCCTTTTCCCTGACGCGTTTATTGTATTGGTATTGGGCTTCCTTATAGTTGTCCCAATCTTGTTCTTGCTTGGTGTTTTTGGCTCTGTTGAAAAGATGTCTGAGTTTTTTCCTCATTCTTTCCAGATCAGGACCCCACCAGTTGTTTTTCGATGGTTGCTTTATGTTGTTTTTCTTTAGGGGACAAGCTTGTTCATAGCTTGTCTTAATATATTTCGTTAGTTTATTTACGTTTTCTTCGATGTTGGCGATATCATCGATGTCTTGTGGTTTATTTACGCCTATCTGATGTGTCAGCAGGCTTTTGTATTTTAATCTGTCGGTTTTTCTTGGGTTTCTCCTTGGTACGTGTGGAGTTATCATGAGATCTAGCTCGTAGCATATCCGCCTGTGGTCAGATAATGAAGGCTCGTCACTGACTCGCCAGTTTTTTACCTGATCTGCGGCTCTGGTTGACGCTAAGGTTATATCAATTATAGTTTGGTACCTACTCGTCACGAAGGTCGGTTCGGTGCCTATGTTAATAATTGTTAGGTTAGTGGTTAGTATATAGTTCACAAATTGCTCACCACGTTTGTTGTTGACTTTGCATCCCCATAGGTTGTGATGCGCGTTGCTATCGACAGAGATAATTAAATCGATGTCGTTATCCTCACAGTGTATTACAAGTTCCACCAGTTCTTTTGGTGGTATTTGGTCTTCGATGGGCATGTATATTGATGCTAGAACCACCGGTCTTGGTGGTCGCCCCATGCCTTGTTGTATTCCGTTATTTATTTTGACTGCTGTCAGATCTCTGGAACAGTATTGTGTTAGTAGTAACGCTGTAATACAGCGTGGAGTGTAGATGCATGTTCTTGGTGGTTCGTCGGTGCTGTGTGAAAAGATCTTACCATGACAGCTTCCGAAACCACATATAGTTTTTCCCCTGACCCACGGCTCCTGGATCAGGGCGATGGTCTCGTCTTCAACCTCCAGCTGCCTACGTAACGTGGCCGTGGCAAGGTGTTTGTGCTGGAGGTTGGTTTGGATAATTTTCATTTCTCCGTCGCCCTCTGTGCCGGGGGTTGTTCGGCAGGGGCAGTTTCCTCTGGAGCGTCTTGTGTCGCCTTTTCCTCCCGGGGTCGTATAAGGTTCGTCCGGGGGTCCGCTAGCATTTCCTCGATTCTGTCGAGGACTGTGCTCACGGAGGGCTCAGGTGTTGCAGGGAGCTGACTGGTTAGTTCATCCACATCCATGTCACCACCCACATCAGGCTCCTCTCGGTTTTCAGGCTCTAAGTTATGCCCGGGCGGTACATCACTTAGTCCTTCATCCGTGAAGAACCTGATGTAGATAGTGCCCGTGGAGTAGGCGACCTTCCTGCCGCGCTCCAGGATCGTTGGTAGCTCCTCGTTGGGGATTCCTAATATTAGGAACACCCCAGGAGGGCTGCTAGTTGTTCGTGAGTAGCTGAACAAAACCCACTGTGACACCTTGTACCACGGGTTTTGGTGAGATAGGACTTGATGTAGTTGGCCTATCTCCCCGTCGTAGCCCGGGACGTATAGCCCCGACCTTACCCTAATTGGTATTTCGGTCTGTTGTATCACAGTGAGTTTTGTTCCGCTCTTGGGTGATGTCAAATTTGGTACCACGTTCTTGAGCCAGTTAAGCGCTTGGTCGTCGTGGCACCACATTTTTAGAACACCCTCGCTGAGGAAGGCTTTACCTTCAAACGCCGGGGCGTATCGGGTTTGGCCTGGCGCCAAGGGTTCGATACAGGCCGCGAAAATCGCCTTCTGTATCAGACCCTGTATGGTGTTCGCCTCAGCTTGGGTTAGGTCAGTTCTAGGGGTAGTTGTCACAGCCACACTCAAGTGCGATTGGACGGCTTTCGCGTAGTTGTCCTTCGCGTCTCGGTGTGGTCTGTGGTCTGTTCGTGGACGTTTATATTCCCCCCTGGGTGATATTGTGTCGTCAAGTCTGTTCCTTTTGTTGTTAGGTTGACTTGACGACGGTCCGGGGTTGTTCTGTGTGTCTGGTTGTGTCGTTCCCCTGTTCCTCTTCCTAAAGCGGGGGTGAGCCCGCTTGTTAGGTGGGTGGGGGGCTTCCTGCATGTTGTCTCTGTCTGGTTTGGTTGTTGTTGTTGTTGTTGTTGTCGTTGTTGTCGTTGGGGGTCGAGCGGTGTTGGAACCGTCGGGGCCCGTTGCGCCCCGCGTCCGGGTTGGGTTCCCTTTGGGGTCAGTGTGACCGCCATCGTTCCCCCTGTCCATGACCACGGTTTGCCCAGCCCCGCCGGTGGTGGTGCTCGACTCTCCCGAGGCATGTGGGTTGCGGTCAGAGGCCGATACCTGCCCGCTCGCATGTCCGCCGGCGAAATAGCTAGGGGTTGCGCGGGTGTCCACGAGAGGACGTCCTCCACTTAGCGGGGGCCGCCCTTCGTTTCTTCCCTTGCTTCCCCCGGCCGAGTCGCCGGCACCCGCGGTTGGGCAGTCGGGTTCTTTCCGCTTCCCGCCTTCGACCTTCCTAGTGTCAGTCGGTCGGTTATTTCCTGTGTCCGTCTGTCCGTCCTTGCGTGTATCCATTTGTTGTCTCGTCCGTCGGTCTGTCCTTTTTCCCTTTTTCTTCTTTTTTGGAGCCACAAGCGTCCATGCACTTGCGCTGGCAGGTGCCGGGATCGCTGCGGCTAGGGCGGACATGTCCAATATGGGGTTTGCTGAGGTCGTTGGTTTAAGGTGCGGGTCGTTGCCCCCTCCTGATACGGTGGGGCAGCCTGGGCCCTGGGTGCCGTCCGTGGACGACGCCTGGGTGCCAGGGTGGGATTTGGGCTCTGAGCCGCTACCCACCAGGAGACTATTATGTTTTATCGAGTCCGCCATTTTTTTAGAAAAGGTGTGTTAGTTGTATAGTGTTTATGTGTGTCTCTGTGTGTTTAGAGTGAGTGTGGAGTGTGCGGGAGTTTAGGGTTGTTTACAGGAATTTGATGGAAGGTTGTTTGGTTAGGAGGGGGATGGGTGGAACACGGAAAGAGGGTTGCTGGATTCTGCTCCGGTGTTGGGAGTGGTACCGTAGCAGTCCTTCTTGTCCAGGGTCCTGGGGGACACCGGCAATCCGCAACCCCGCCGACCCGCCCGGTTGCATGAAGGATGCCTCGTATAGCCGAGCTGGCGAATGTTCGTGGGCCGCTGAGACCCAGACCATTAGCCAGTTCTGCCACGCCGGGGCCAGCTATAAGACCCACCTACCTGCTAAATTTCATGATTCTAGGTCAACGGGAAGTACCCTGTAGGTTTCTTGACAGACAGACAGACAGACAACAAAGTGATCCTAGGGTTCCATTTTTCCTTTTTAGGTACGGAACCCTAAAAAGGTTGTAATTTTAAAATTTAGGTAAGTGATGCTTATAATTATTAAGTAGCAGGCAACAGCTGCTGTTTGTCGGTGTAAGAGTGGTAGGGTATCTAGGTACCCGTGACAGACCCAGACTAAAATGAAAGACTTGGAATTCAGCCCAATAAGTTGAATCGTCCACTTAGAATCCGACAGCGTAGGTACCTATCTAATTCCTAATGCTCCACCATTAATATAGGTGTGCAGTGTGCTGAAAGTTTTTTGCAAAAATATTTGCTAAGTATATCCATAAAAGATCCATACTATTATACCTACTTATTATAGGTACTAATAATACTAATATAGGTACTATAATATATATTATAATAATATAAATGCGAAAGTGTGTCAGTCTGTTAGTCTGTCGGTCTGTCGGCTAGCTTTTCACGGTATTTTTATGCGGAGTCCTAGTTTCATGGTAGCCCACAAACCGTAGGTACGTCTATCTACTTTGGGTACCTCTATGAGGTTACGAGTAGGGAGTCGGGATCAATCCATTTCAGAATTCAGCAAATTGAAAATACCCGTCGACGTCAAACAATATAAGTGATTTCACATATCAGCGAGCCGATATACTTAAATGAGTTATGACGTTGCACACACTACACGTTCACAGTCGGAGTTAAATCGTGAGGTTCAGAGGAAAAACGAGAGATAAATGGACAATATTTTCATTGCATCGGTGACTGGCGCGTGTTGACTCAGCGTAGTGGAAAATATGGGCGCTATCGTGCCGATCGCAGATTGGTAAATCCAATTGGATGATCGTTTTGAAAGGTTCGTTAAAATATTATGTGTTCCCCCTTTACACATTTTTTTGGGCGATTGGAGATTTATTTGCAAAAACTACCTACCTACTAGCAATTAGTTAGCTGTACAAACGTACCTATACTTAGGCACTGCAAAGCAAAGCCTGATGAATCGAATAAGGATTAAGCTACTTAAAACATTTGCGTTTTAGTTTTCAGTTCTTTGCCTAAATTTGATTTGAGTTGTTTGAGGCAATACACATTTGACTTGAAGCCGTCGCCATAGTTTAGTGGTTGACACATTCGGTGTTCGATCCCGGTCACGCACATCTAACTTTTCGGAGTTATGTGCGTTTTAAGCAATTAAATTGCACTTGCTTTAACGGTGACGGATAATATGTCTGAGAATCCATACTTTATACTATATATTATAAATGCGAAAGTGTGTCTGTCTGTCTGTCTGTCTGTCCGTCTGCTAGCCTTTCACGGCCCAACCGTTCAACCGATTTTGACGAAATTTGGTAAAGAGTTAGCTTATATCCCGGGGAAGGACATAGGCTACTTTTTATCTCGGTAAGTTGAAGAGCTCCCCCGGGATTTCAAAAAACTAAATCCACGCGGACGAAGTCGCAGGCATCATGTAGTTCTCCATAATGTTCTCAAAGATGTGTGAAGTTTGCCAATCTGCACTTGATCACCAGCGTGGTAAACTATGGCCAAACCCTACTTATTCAAGAGTTGACTCGTAGGTACTCAGTTGTGAACCGGCGATGCAAAATCGTAGAGATCCTTGGAGAAACCGATGTTTCAGAATTCATAAAATCTACAGAATTACCCATCTACATAATATATCTATATCTATCTAAGTAAATATATAAAAGGAAAAGCTGACTGACTGACTGATCTATTATCGCACAGCTCAAACCACTGGACGGATCGGGCTGAAATTTGGCATGCAGATAGCTATTATGACGAAGCACCCGCTAGAAAGGATTTTTGAAAATTCAACCTCTAAGGGGGTAAAGTAGGAGTTTGTTTATGTACTCCACGCGAAGTCACGAGCATATGCTAGTCCTAAATATTTCCAAATACAATCGTTATCTCGTCTTGGACAAGTGGAATAACAAATTAGCGGGGTGCTAGCCAGGCACGCGCCGCCTCCCGCGGGACCGCGCCACTGACGGATTGCCGCGCGATCGCCTCTGACGCGCGCCATACACTGACATGTGTCGCTAGCACTTTGTTCCCATACTGATAACACTGCGATGAAAGTCAAAGATCATCTATAGTATAGTACGCGACAGGTCGAGATGGCAATCGGGGTATGAGGCGGGATGACGCCTCGGACACCCGCACGTCACCCGCGATATCCCGCATCGGGTAAGCGCGGGGGCTGTTAGGGTGTGCGGGGCGTCCCCACTCCGATTGCCATCTCGACCTGTCGCGCACTATAGGTATATTTATAAAAAGAGGACCTGACTGACTAACATATCAATATGGTACTCAACTCAAACCAGGCCCAATTTTATATTACGAAAACTTAGACCTCCGAATGATTTTTTTCTTATAAGTACCACTAAAAGTAGGTAGGTACCTGCTACCTACCTACTTACATTTATAATTTATATCTATTAATACGTAGGTACTCACGAGCAAAGCGAGCTCCATTTTTTTGATAGATATCTAGGTATGCAGAGTAGAAAAAATAAAAACGAGTTAGGTATGAACAGTTGAAAAAGCGTGAAAGAAGCGAGTAAAAATTTTGCACTCGCTTCGCTTCTGCTTAATATTTTTTGCTTTTCTTTAAAAAATATTAAAATAACACTTAGATGGATGATCCAATAATATGTAAAGTGGATTTAGGTGTTTAAAAATCCCATGGGAAGTCTTTGATTTTCCGGGATAAAAAGTGGCATATGTCCTTCCCCGGGATGCAAGCTATCTCTGTACCAAATTTCGTTAAAATCGGTTGAACGGATGGGCCGTGAAAGGCTAGCAGACTCACAGACACACTTTCACATTTATAATATTAGTATGGAGTATGGATTAGTACCTATGGAAGTATGGATGGATAAATGTTAAGTGTTTATAGAACTAAGGAAGTTTAGAGTAGGTACTTATAAAACCCTAATTTTCAGCCAAATAAAAAACATTTTGTAAACTACTGATTACTAAATAGGGTTGCGAAAATTATACAAATGGCAATATTGTAATCGCATGTCGCTAATCGCCTATTAGCATAAATCCGAAATGCATCTTACGCGTTCCCGCCCACCGACAGATGTAAACCTTATACGACTTTAATACGTGTTCCGTATGCTAATATCAAAAAAACTGTACAGAACATTGTAAAGAAACTATTTTTTATGATTGTAAAAAAAATTGTGGGCACGCGCGGGTTAATCCCGCCATGAACGTAAATCTTTTTTGCTTTTGTATTACGATTTTTGAATATGAAAAATTACTCCGACTTTTTTTGCAGTCAGTAAAAACAATAAAAATTACGAAAAGTATATTTATGAGTTCTTATTTTTAAACCAGGATTAATTCATCTATATATATACTTATAAAAAGAAAAGCTGACTGACTGACTGGCTGATCTATCAACGCACAGCTGAAACTACTGGACGAATAGGGCTGTTTGGCATGGCACTGGAAAATAGTAAGGGGCATTTATTGCCAATTAAATTTGGAAAAAAAATATTGGAAAAAAAGATTAGGATATTTAGGTTTCTACTATACTGGTTACAACTACGATTTTGCCTAAGTACAGCGTTATCCATACGCGTCAATCAGTGTTATTAGTAGATATTATAATGTAGGTAAATCAAGTAAGTAAATAAATAAATCGAAAGGCTGATAGGTACTATAATATTATAATGTTCAAATATTTACACACAATTTCGTTAGCACGCTCAATTTCCAGTAACAAATTGCACTAGCATGCATAACTAATACTTCGTTATATTTCACGAAATTCCGTACCTACAATAACGGCGTATCTTGTGGCTGTTTTAGGTAGGGTTGGCAGGGTAAGCTTTTTTATTTTCACATGAAATAACTTTTTTTAAAGATGTTTTTGCCTCTTATAATGGCGAAGCTAGCTTTGTTAGCTAAAAGAAATAGATTGTGCGTAGTTTTAGCTTTTTAATAGTTACCAAAGAAGGTACGTATCGTAATTTGTGATTACCTAACCCTATTATTGAAAAAAGATCAACTAGCATTATTGAACCCCAAGTTAATCGTCTACAGGGCAATATTTTTACGTATTTCTAAACCACAGGGATAATTAAAATCTGTACCTTAAAATCTTGTACCTAGTTACCTATTAATTTGAGCTGTAGGCCTTTAGGTACTTCGGTCACATCGCATGAAAGGACGCCAGCAATATTGAAAAACTCATGATCACTGGGAAGATCGAAGGAAAGAGACCCCGCGAACGTAGCCTGAGACGTTGGTCAGACCAAATAAAAGAAGCGGTCGACAGTCGACACACCTATCTGCGATTCAATCCGCGCTGCAAGAAACAGAGGGAAATGGAAAGATTGTATCTAAGGGGAGCCACGATCCTTAAAATTGAGGGAGCGACGCAGGAAGACGCAGGAAGAAGGCCTATGCGAAAGACCTTTTTTTGACACTGATATACCCAAGCGTTTAAAAACCTGAGTGACCGTCGTACTCGTGTTTGTATAATTTTCTCCAAGGTAACAGCCCTAGTTTAAGGGGATGATTAATCACGCCACATGAATATGCATGAGTGTTAAGGCTGTCAGGTACGGGGCCACCTTTAAATATCAAATTAAACATGTAGGCGCTTACACGTGGCCATGTAGCGAAACATTTTACACATAGGTATAGTATAAATACATAATATATTATAACGAATGGGTGAAGTTATACTCTGTTAGCATTTTGAACAGGCAGTTTACGAGGTATAACCCGAAATATGTTTTGTACGTGCAAAACAATAGACTTAATATTTATCTACTCGTACTTATATACCTACCTACTAGCGACTGCCTGCGGCTTCGCTCTCATGAAAATTTTGAAAAATCCGTCCTTATTCCTTATCTACATTATAAAGAAAAGCTTTGTGCAAAATTTCATCTTTCTAGGTCCGCGGCTTCGGCTGGGTGTTGAATAGTCTCTATAATCTATATTTTATAATCTTTATAGATAGGTACCTATCTTTATAATCTACTTACCCTAAACTGATAGGTTTACATCCGCCTTGATAGGTAGGTACAGATTTTTAATAATAAATCTTCTTGAATTTCCGGGATAAATAATGTAATTTTTATGTCCGCGTCCAGTCCGTCCAGGATGCAAGCTAATCTTTTTACATGCGAACGATATTCGCAACTTTGTCCATGTGGATTAAGGTTTTCTAAAACCCCATGGGAACTTTTTGATTTTCCGGGATAAATAGCCTAAATCTACAACAAATAGGTTTAAGTTTCGTGTAATTACTAACACCAATATGATCCTTGTTGGTCGAAATAAAAACATTTTATTTTATTTATTTATTTATTTTAAATCCCTCCATAGGATGCAAGCTTTCTCTGTATAGGTACCAAATTTCAATAAAATTGGCTAAACGGATGGACCGTAAACAACTAGCAGATAGACAGACACACTCACGCATTTATAATATAACTTGGTATGGATTAACCGTAACGTCTATAATTTTTACCAACCTAAGTATTTCCAAATAAATAAATTACGCAACAAAACAAAAAGTCTCCATTACAATCGAAAAATGAAGCCATTAATTGGAAACCGCGGCCGCGGTACGACCAGGCGGGCAACACCGCGCGAAATTACGGCCGTCCATTATTATTGTGGGGCATTATCATCTAAATCGCATCGCCACCATTTACGCTGTTTAGGTATTTGCACACTATTGTTAGTGGCGTTGTGTATAAAATAAACATTTGTTATGGCAGAAGGGACCGGGCACAATATCGGAGCGTGTATATCCCGCATTACCATTAGAATGGAGCCGGCTGATGTATGGCCGCCTGTATTACTCCAGCCTCCAGGTTGGGCGAGTTTGGATTTAAGATCGCTTATAGTGTGATTTTACTGTTTTTAGGGTTCCGTACCTAAGTTGAAAATACTGATTCTTTGTTCATGAACACATTTTAATTTGTTTTGATTTTGAGATCTAACCAGTAACCACAAATTCACAGTTTTCGGATTTCTCCCCTTATGTGTCCTATAAGACCTACCTACCTGCCAAATTTCATGATTCTAAGTCAACGGAAAAGTAGCTACCCTCTAGGTTTCTTGACAGACAGACAACAAAGTGATCCTATAAGGGTTCCGTTTATCCTTTTGAGGTACGGAACCCTAAAAATACAGCATAGGTACACTTGAAAGCTTATCACTAAAGTGATTTCTTCCAGGCAATCCATACCTACTTATGGAACCGATAGAATGTGTATCATGTAATACGGGGAATCACAATCTTAGCACATTTTACCTATAATTCCTCAAAATATACCTACTAACAGACACGTGTGAGCGAGCAGAGAACGCACGCTGATCAAAGCTCAACGAGGCGATGCTCATTTTAAATTCACAAAAGAAAACACTCGAGACAATTAAATAATAATGCAATCTGGGAATCTGTTTGCTTAGCGCGCGATGACGTAACGGGGGCGAGAGATGAAATCTAAACTGAACTGCTATTCTATAAACACTAGCTCGCTTACAGCGCTGACGCAGCGATGAAATAAATAATACTTTTTGTAGCTGTACAAAGTGAGCGCTTGACTAAGTCGATCTTGAAATCCTCTTGTTCAACTAAGTCGTTTTTACCTAAGTTTTTACTTATATCTATCTATTACAAGTCATCATCGGGTAATATTAACGAAACACAAATCTGTAAACAATTATTGTAAAAAGAATGGGTATGTGGTGTCCATACACTTATACTAATAAGCACTATAGAGGTAAGATTTGTAACTTTGTTTGTAGGAAGCAATCTCTGGAACTACTGAACCGATTTCGAAAAATCTTTTACGTACCTATAGAAAGTTACATTATTCCTGAGTGACATAGGCTTTTTTTCAAAAAGTTGAGATCTTTACAAAAATTGTAATTCTCTCGTTCGAAGCCGGGGCGGGTCGCTAAAATAAAATTAATATAGGTACTCTTACCTATTTCAACAGCGAGAACGAGGAACTATATATTTTACAGAATAGCACAACTAAATTTGCGCGGTCGGATGACACAGGCTTACAGAGAGATGATGGTTGTAAAATAAATACTAGGAGTTAGGGCGCGTAGGGCGTTCGCTGTTTAATACTTGCGAGCTGCGGGGGCGAAGCGCCGCGTGGCCGCCGCGTGCCGACGCGTGCCGACGCGCGAGCACGCGGGGGCGGCATTCAATTCCAATCTACTGACAATATTTTGGCGGGAAAAATCGGGTAATTTTATAATTCTAACAGGAAATATTACACGCTAATTTTGCGTTTGGGGGCTCACAATTGGTTGAGATTGATTTTATGTGGAGTGTACGGATTAAGTTATTTATCTTATTAATGATATTGACCTGTCATGTTGTATGTGGGATTAAATATAGGTAACTAGCCCGCGACTTAGTCCGCGTGGGCTGCACTAATTACAGACCCCTGTTTTACCCCTTTAGGGCTTGAATTTTCAAAAATATATTTTCTTAGCGGATGTCTAGGTCATAATAGCTACTTATTTGCGTGCCAAATTTCTGCCCGATCCGTTCAGTAGTTTGAGCTGTGCGTTAATAGATCAGTCAGAATTTCCTTTTATTCTGAATTTTTCACTTTTAGTTTTCACTATCTACAATAGATATTTAGCATTTGTGAAAATTGGCTGAAGCTTTATCTGTCTAGAGTTCTTGTTCTTGTAGTTTCAGCAGCATTATTAACTGCAGCCTGCGAGAGTTTTGCCTTAATTAGTTCAATTCTTGCTGTGAAGTTCCTGAAACGCTCTCCTATAAGTTCCTACCTAGGTATACATAATATCAGGTAAAAGACCGACTTATGGAGAACTTCTAGGCATGCAGCTTACCTTATGATGTGTTCCTTCACCACGAAAAGACAGAGATCCCGTACACGGGTCGAACCGGGCCCCACGAATAGGAGGCCAAAGCCTTAATCACTAGATTTAGGTAAGTACACCTATCTGTACCAAATTCAAATAGATTTTGAAACATAGGTAGGTATCTTTCCATAGCCAAGTAACTAGGCAAGTAACTACTATTAAGTAGAGTAGTTTGAGAACACGGGCCATAAATTGAATCGTTATTATATGTAGTGGAAGTAACTGCGGGGTGAACTAGCGTGAGATTAAGCATTCCATTAGAGATAGCTTTATTGAACTGGGGAGGTAATTAAACTTTGCTTACATAAACTCTGTAGATAGCTAGGTACTAGGTACCTAGTTAGTCATAGTACATAAGGAGGTGCAATGCAGTTTCAGGAGATTTTTTATGGTATCTAAACTTCTCAGGGGTCAGGGGTTCCTTATCATTCAGAACATTTCAAGAGGAATATTTAATAAACGTATACTTACTGCTCGACTTAGGTCTCTTGTAGTAACTTCCACACGCCGTCTTACTCCCTGCGACTCATTCCCGTTCGATCCCGAGCACGCAACTCTAACTATTCAGAGTTATGTGCGTTTTAAACAATTAAGTATCACTTGCTTTCACGGTGAAGGAACAAATCGTGAGGAAACTGCATGCCTGAGAGTTCTCCATAACATTCCCAAAGGTGTGTGAAGCCTGCCAATTCGCATTTGGCCTAACCCGTGTAGAAATAGTGCTTAGCAGTGAGCCGGTTATGGGTTGATGATGATGATGAGGGTCTGGATCTACTTAGGTACCTACAATTAGTGATGGAAAGCAGATACTTACATCAAACCTGTAGTTCCAATCTGCCGCTGCTACGGAACACGGGCCGTAAATCGAATCGTAATTATATGTAGTGGAAGTAACTGCGGGTGAGCAGTGAACTAGCGATACGAGCAGTAAGACTCACTCCGACTGCATTACACGAGGCTTTATTGATTCGAGACGGCAATTAAACCTTAATTCCGTCACTGGTAATGGAATAACAGCTCCCTACTATTGTTTTATTAGAGACTAAATGATGCCTACGACTTTGTTCGCGGCGATTTGGGTTCAAAAATCCCATGGGTATTCTTTGATCTTCCGAGCTAAAAAGTACGTAAGTACTTATTCATTGTCCATAAAAGCCGGCCAAGTGCGAGACATTATGTTTCCTATTCATACTTTAATGATAATTAGGGTAAGGTTGCCATCGTTGGACCGACGCTTTGATTGGACCATCGATGTTTCTCGGAATTGGAAGGACCTGTGCGTGAAAGAAAGAGATAAAACACATTCTCTAGAACTCATTTGCTTACTCCACAACCGCCAGTGTACCAGCAACGTCCATTTGGAAGTGAAGTTTTTTTGTGTGTCAGAGAGTGCAGTAAATTTTTTCATATGGTGGTTTGACGTAGCAAGTAAGTACTTTATTCTTTAATGTGTCTCAATTTTACTACAGCTAGTGGGTTTCATATGAAACTGGCTTGCTTTTGGTACACGATTAGTAAGTTTTAGGATAACGTATAAGTGGTGAATGACATTTTACTAATGAAGTACCCAGTTGCTATCATTGGACCAGTCTTAGTTGCCATTATTGAACTGGTCCAATGATGGATCTGTACGGAAAACCAAATTTATTTTTTATTTTTAGGATGGCTGAAAATGATGAAAATGAGCCCAGTAAAAGCAAAAAGTTAAGGCTATACTATACCTGTAACGCAACAAGTATGGCGCTTGCTCTTGAAGCACTTAAGTCCAAAAAAAATTGGTCTCAATGGGGCAGCTAGATCTTACGGAGTTCTGAGAGCCACTCTTCTGCTTTTGTTATTTACGTGAAAAATTAAGCTTTGTAATGTCGCAATATTGTGATCTCAAGTTGTTTGATTATTTGAAGTAAATTAAAATTATAAAAATTAAGTATACAAAAAATTTCATTTCTTATTAAAAAAATTTTTTTTCGAGTTTCCATTATTGGACCAGTTGTATAAGTAGCCTGTGTTCCAATCGTGGAGTCTTTGGGGGTCCAATCAAGGTGCTGGTGGTCCAATCAAAGCAACTTTTTAGCTGAGCTTTATTCGAGGTTTTCTCTACTATAAGTTATTTTTATGACATTTGAATAGTTTCGCGTTACAGTTAATCATATTTGCTAACTAATGACAAAATTTAATAGTTCTACAATTAAATATTTCCAAGTTATCGAAATGTAAAAAAATGTGGTCCAATAGTGGCAACCTTACCCTAATAATTAATATTATAGATGATTTTTTTTAAAATTGCGGTAATTATCCCAATAGCTTAGCTCTATAGATCCTTTTCTGTTAAAACTAAGATGAGCTACATGAAAATTAAGAGGTTCCCAATTCTTCCCAATCTTTGCCACTCTTTTTCATTTATGCATCATCACACAACCCCTGTGGTAAGGCAGCCTATATGCAGCTCATTAAACTCATTAAAAGTATAGGTATCTCATACAGGTGAGGGTCGTGACGCCATCCATTAAACATCGAATGATGGGAGTTTTCTCGCTATGATAAAAATAGGTAGGTAGGTATACCGATACTTAAAAGAGTAGGTAGGTAGGTACATTTAGTCGAAACCGAATTAAAAGATAAGATCTCAATTTGCGAAGTTCAGTGGATGACCCCTAAAAGGACATGTTGGACTAAATTAATTTGAGCCCTTCTTATAGAGATGTATCGAAAATGTCGATACTTTTCAAAGAACGTTCTATAAGAATGCATAGTACGCGTCAGTGATGACAATCGGGGTATAAGGCGGGGGGACTCCCCGCACGCCCACACGTCACCAGCGCTATCCCGCACTGGGCGAGCAATGGGGGCAGTGTGGTTGTGCGGGGTGTTCACTCTCCGATTGCCATTTCTACCCGTCGCGTACTTACATATATGTATAATACTTCAAGCTACTTTTTTTTACGAAGAGCCATGATAGAATAGAATAGAATAGAATAGAATAGAATGTTTTTTTATCCATGTAAACTTTTTAAAAGTGCTTATGAATAGTGGGTAAGACGTCCACCTTTTGGGCAGGTCGAAGGTTTGATCCCGGGCACGCATTTCTAACTCGGAGTTATGTGCGTTTTAAGAAATACAGGAAAACATCGTTAGGAAACCTTCATGCCTGAGAGTTCTCCTTTGAAGTCTGCCAATCCGCACTTGGACTTAACCGTTCTCATCCCGTGAAGAGACCCGTACTTAGTAGTGGACCGGCAATGGGTGGATGATGGGATATGTTTCACGAACAATCGTACTTCTCCTACCTACTTACGAGTAGTTATGCCTACCTAATCGACGACGTCGCGCGTCGCACATCCCTATTGTTCTGTTTACTCTTCCTGTTCTCGTAGGCTTAGAGGTGCTCCTCTTAATTACAGGGCGACGTTTTCTCAAGTATTACCTATCTGAGACAAAATTTGAACCAATTTGTTGAAATTTTACCTACCTACTTAGGTGGGAAATACTTTTTCAAAGCAATTCGTAAAACAGTCCTTAAGTTTTGATGAATAAGTAGGTAGGTATCTGTCGAAAACCACAGGAGATTTTTTACATCCTAGAACCAAGTGTAGAACCATAATTATTATTGACAGTCCCTACTGTTTAACTAGGTACGATAAGTAAGTTTAAGTCTGACGATCCAGTTAACGTTGCCAAATTTCAAAGCGGTGAGATACATATCTAGGTATACTTAGAACAAATTAGAAACAATTTTTATTTACTTAATTTATTTATTTTACATTTTTATTTCATTGTTAATAATTTTTATTCTAGGAAACTTTACCAAGTGCTTTGAATAGTCGATGAATCTATTCTATCTACCTATATTTTATTTTATTTCGAGATTTTAGAAGAACTCTAATAATATTATTACACACTGTAAATACAATTACTGCGTATTTCAGTGAGCGGCAGCGACCAATGGTAGATAATAGGTATAAGTTGAATACATTAACACTTTCTCGATTGTTTATAAAATAAAGAGGTCTGTGAAAGGTTCTGCAGAATTAGCGCAAAGCCCTAAGCCCGGGCTCGCGCGGAGATCGTGCCCATTGTGAACGCATTTTGAATACGCATAATTTCGCTTCATTAAGGCAATCAAATGATTAATAACTGGGATCTTTACCCACCATTGTATTGTAACCAAACTTTATGTTTAATCGTAATAATTTAACCGAATTAAATGGGCAGCAAGTTTTGACTAGATATTATGTAGGTACCTATAAATAAATGAATTTATATTTCACTATCTCTCAAAGATAACAGATATAATAATAATAGATGTCAATATTTTATAAATAAATTATTTTTTATCAAGTAAGTAGATACATATTATCTATTGATTCGTAAATTTACGAGTGGGTAGGTATCTAATAAAAATACAGGTCAAATGCGAGTCAGACCGAAGGGATTCTGTACCATCGTACAAGGTTTAATTTTTTTCTATGATGCTTAACCACAAATTCACGGTTTTCAGATCTTACCTACCTGTGCTTTGACATTGACATTGAGATATTGCATGACTCTAGATCAACGGGAGTACGGGAAGTAGGTATACCCTATGGATTTTGTTTCTCTTGACGGGTGTTGAGTCTTGACAGACAGACAGACAACGAAACGAAGTGATCCTAGGAACCCTCCTTTTATCTTTGGAGGTACGGAAATATTAAAATAATTATGCTATGCCACAACTGAAACAACTCAAATAAGAACAAAATATTTACCTATCTTTAAGTCGGTTAAAAAAATTCCTATATTTATTTTAGATAAGACCGCCTTATTGTTCTTACCTTTTAAGTTTTTCTTTTTAATCAGCTGTCCTTTGTATTTTTATGATATACATTATAGAACATACCTATATACCTACATTAATTATACATTATCATATTTGTGGGTATATGTAAATTATATAGTATTTCTCGAAGGTATAATTTATGATCCATCTCTCTCTACAGTTATTCGAATCCATTTTATTTATGAATCATAGTCACCCCTGTAAGAGATACCCACCCAAAGTATTATTGAGTATGATTTTACCAAAACAACGTCTAGTTATTCTCTATATTATTAGGAAATTAAACGAGTAGGTAGGTACCTATTGAGCATGAATATTCATCAAGAATAAATTATTTATTGTTGTGACCGATTGATCCTACCTATTTTCTGAAATAAAATGAGGGAATTATAAAGTTAATGGTTTCAATTTTTAAAATATCATTTTTTTATTTTTTTTATTTCAGAATGATCACGCAAGCCAATTAGTGCAGATTGACAGACTTCACACACACCTTTAAGAACAATATGGAAAACTTTTAGGGCAGGTTTCCCCACGTAGGTTGGTATAGTACGCGACAGGTCTAGATGGCAATCGGGGTATGAGGTGGGGGGTCACCCGGCATACTGACACATCACCTGTGCGGGTGTGCGGGGCGTTACCTCCCTGATTGCTATCTCGAGATTCTCGACCTGTCGCGGGCTATACCTACTCATACAGAACAGTACATCAGACAATGTAATAATACTGATAGGTAAGTACCTACCTACTACTACCTATACAGGAACATAATATAAACCATACATATTATTTTCGTTTCTTATCCCTGTCAAATTTCATATTCACGAAAAACAGATAGCGGGTGCAATAAAGGGATTAGTGACATGTTTATATTATAGCATTGCATACGTGTAGCGTTATCTATGGTCGTAAATAAAAGTAAATCTAGACTCTTATCAATGCCACTGTATTTTTCGATTAGATATCAATCACAAAATTTTACACCCACGAATGTAGGTATAGGTAAATACCTAAATGGAATTATGTATGGCTTAAGCCACTATACTATAGTGTGATATAAAAAATATTTTTACAGCTTTCAATATTGTTACGGACCCAACCCTTTTTAATTTTTATTAATCCGTGATGTACATCGATACTAATATTATAAATGAGAAAGAGTGTGCTAGCTTTTCACGGCCCAACTCTGTTTATTTTGTACCTATTCTGTCTTACTGTCAAATTGAAAACTAAAATTCGTCTAATCAGGTACTTACCCTGTCAATTAGTCGAGCAAAAGAGCGTTTCTTAAGAAAGGATTCAGTAAAAGTTCTGATAAATCCCACCTGAAATCAATTCCTGGCTACGGCCATGCTACGACTGATCCCTTTGTAGTGGCCTCAACTAGTTGCAACTAACTGACTCAACAGCCAATTTGGACGTCAGTCTCTGTCATCACTACCTCTATAATATGATAACTCTCTGAATTAATATTACTAAGTAATTAGTATTGAGAGCAGGACCAGCTTTCATTTATTGATAAAAAATGTTTTGACTGGTACCTTTGTAAAAGCTGAGGTCATTTTGCAGTAGGTAACATTCTCTGTCATCGCTGCCTGTATAGTAATGTGACGACTCTCTGAATATCACTAATTAGTAGGCTAAGTAATCACGTATAACATAACAGCTAATCTGGACTCGCAGCGCATAAACCTTTATAGTGGCGCATAAATTGTAGCTAATAGAGCAATCAGCGGGTTTATAGTTGTATAATAACTGTGTAATGAGAATAATGTGATAGCTTAATTATGAAACTATTGCGGAAATGATTGCTCGGTTGCTGCAGTTTATACGAGTTACGCGAGTTTGAATCAAATATGAACATTAGGTAGGTACCTACCTATTTATTCATAGTACATGCAGATATTCGATGTGTAATTTTTTTTGATTGAAAATATTTCAGTAAAACTTAAAGCTATAGCCATCTAATTACTATACAAATCATGCCCGCGTGGAATGGTGCCAAGAATACTGCCTGCATTTTCGCGCAGGACTACCAGGCTGATCCGTTGCCCAAAAAATAAGCCAGTCCTTCTGTCACCAGATGAGGCTATTAATTTAGCACTAAGACCCCATGGCCCAAGGGTGTCCACGGCAAACGTAACTCTCGATAAGAGAGGTATAGGTACTTGCGCCGCTTGCCGTTTTCAGCCATTTTTAATTAGGAAGATATCTAAATACCTACACCTATGTATGAAAGTCTGACTCATTCACTGACTGACTCATTAACGCCCCGTCGAAAGCCTTGGAAATTTAATACAGAGATTCCCTAGTGTAGGCAAGAAGAGGGCTGCGGCTGGTCGTCGGTATAGGTACCTCATACCATAAAATAAATAGGTAGATATATCTCAGGGTCCTGACATTCCATACCTACATGCCAAGCTTCGCCATGGAGGCGTGTTATTACTTACCATTACTTGTCATCACTTACCAACAGATGTGATTGCAGTCAAGCGCTCTAATTCTTATTATCTATTACTTCATACCTGCTTAGCCTATAAATTAAAAAAATCCAATGCCTAAAGTTTTCATCATCTGTATTGAAATCGAGAACAACATACCTAATATTAACTTTTTCGTAGCAAGGTCTACGGTGCTACTAAAGTGCTACGTATTAGAGGGTCTAATTACGAATTCTGAGTTCTAGCCGTAGGTACCTACCTATCCAGCACCTAGTTAGCTAGATAAAGCCAATATATGCATAAACAGCATAGGTTTCTGCATAGATTATAGGCGATTAGCTTAAGAGCATAATCCTCTGTCAGCAGTCACCGAATGAACTTGACCGTGCAAACTCAAATAGGTAGGTACTAGGTACGCTATCTATCTTTATCACCGTTCAAAGATTATCCATTTTCCAATATTTTAGCATTTACTGAACAATTACCTTTTCTCTCACTTGCTTGGAAATCTCTACTTTACTGAAGAATGGATTTCATTACAGAGGACTGTAATTGGATCTTTACTGGCCGCTCGCCAGCAATTTCCAAGAGGACTGTAATGGAAATTGCTGGACAATTTCATAGTGCTCACGAGGTTCTTTAAGAGTAGACTAACATAAATTAGGTTTTTAATTAATGTTAGTCATTCCAGAAATACCTATATGAACCGTCACAAGTTTCGAATTATACTGTAGTGTGATTTGTTAGATAAAAATATCTTCTTTAAGTAGGTGCTAGTATTCTTCTTTACTGCTTTACGGTATGATTCCGAACCACGCTGCACGCAGCAGCGCTGCCGCAACAGTGCTGTTACCAGCTGTCACAGTCCTGTCGCGGCACTACTGGTCCCCATACAATCTCTATAAGCTTATATGACATTACATTCCGAGCTAGGCAGCAATGTAGCGGAACATTGCTTCCTACAGAGAAATGCCCTCGGATTTATAAGTCAACCAAAAACTTATTTACTTACGTACTTAGTTGATCTTTTTCCCGATATTTACATTTATTTTCGCAGGCAAACTAAATTTAATGGGAAGTTTATCTGAAACTGAATGCTATACGTAGCCATTAGTACAGGGGAATGCCCTCGGATAAGTTGCTGATGAGGCAGACCCGATGCTTTATTTGTGGCCGGACATCTGTGACGCGCGATTAGTCAGACGAATCGTTACTGATCGCTATTTGTTAGTCGTTGGTTAGGTACCTAATAGATAGGTTCAACAAACTCCTGAAAGGCCGGCAACGCATTGGCGGTTCCTCTGGTGCTGCAAATGTTCATGGGCGGTGGTAATCACTTAACATCAGGTGACCCGCCTGCTCGTTTGCTCGCTATCTCTATTAAAAAAAAGGTATAGGTTCTTACTATTTTTTTAGAATATTTTTAATCGTTAATAAATTTAAAATACACCTGCCTAGTTATTAGATGATGCCCGCTCTAACAAATAGATGATAGGGTTTTAAAAAAATCCGTGAAACTCTTTGATTTTCCGGGACAAAACTATAGCCTATGCACATTCCCGGGGTACAAGCTATCTCTGTACCAAAGTTCGTCAAAATCGGTCAAACTGATGGACCGTCAAAACTACCAGACAGACAGACACACTATCGCATTTATAATATTACTAGCTTATGCTCGGGACTTCGTCCGCGTGGACTACACAAATTTCAAACCTCTATTTCACCCCCTTAGGGGTGGAATTTACAAAAATCCTTTCTTAGCGGATGCCTACGTCATATAAAAGCTAAGTATCTGCGTGCCAAATTTCAGCCCGATCCGTCCAGTAGTTTGAGCTGTCCGTTGATAGATCAGTCAGTTAGACAGTCAGTCACCTTTTCCTTTTATATATATTTAAAGATTAGTAATGGATAGTATGAATTAATGATTTAATTTTTGCTAGGTAGAGAGTAGAGACTATGAAGACTTGAACATATTTTTATTTATAACGTCTATTTAGGTAGACGTTATAAATAAAAATATGTTCAAGTCTTCTAATTACTAACCGGTATTAAAAACATAAATACCTAGTAACCAACTTCTACCTAACAAACTTAATCATCTATATCTACTTTGTAAGACGGTAAAATAAACGACAAGTTATTTAGAAAATACAACGTTTTTATTCATTTAAAAAATACTTGAAAACAATTCTCTTAATAACTACCTATAATATAAAACACGAAAAATGTTTCTACCTGTGTCCGCTACCTATAGACTTCAAAAGCATCTAACCGATGTGCACCAAACCAGTTTAATTAGAAAGGCAATAATGCGAAGATGGTTTTAAGTAAGTAAGTAAGTAAGTAAGTAAGTAAGACAGTAAATTTAAAGAATCTAATTATCTTTCTAATGCATTGATTAACCAAATATAAATATACTTAATTAGGTAGGTTACCTTTAAGAAATTATAGACACAAACATCATTTAGCGATTAATAAAACACAATAGGTACTTAGGTAGGTAGGTACTCATAACTTTTAGAAATAAACAAAATACCTACTTACATAATTTTTATTTGTTGACTTTCATGTCAACAATTTTACAAAAGGAAATGGTAGATACAAATTAAATAATTAAAGCTGCGAAGCTAAGCTAGAAGAGCCAAGAGTCCATGGAAGTATTTATCTGAAGAGTTAATATGCCTGCTTAGGTACTTGATTTTATTTTCTTAAATTTCGGTACACCAACAGCAAGTTCACAATTATTTTTTTTAATTCTTTATTTCAGCCAAATAATACCTAATTATACAATTTTCTGCATGCTTGACATGCTAGAAACTCTCTTGAGTTTATATGGATGTTGCACATTCCTCTTATAACAGGTAATACAGTCTTTTTCTGTGTGACATGCTACTTACTTTAAAAGTGTGGAGAAATGAAGGTATTAATTTATTTTATTTAATCTGCTGGAATCGATTGCAATCTGGGTATATCTACCTATACCTACATATGGAATAGAGCTAAATACTTACATTTAGGTACCTACCTACAGTACCTAATGTGAATTTTATTTTTAAAGTTAGATTAGGTAGGTTTAGAGTTCCTGAAATAGAATAAAATAATTTTGATGGCTATTCTGTTGTTTTTCCCCAAATTAAATTTAGAGTAGGTAGATATCTGCATCTTTTTCATTTAAATATTGCTAAAAAAGAAATTAATTTTAAATTTAATAAAATTTTAGTGCACTCTACAAATTTAAACATTTAAAAATTCACGACTGGCACCTAAAGTTTGACAGTTAAGTAGTTCTAAATTAAATTCGGTTTGTCTGCCCTTTTCTTATTACATTGTTACGAAATAGATGCAAATAAATAAATATTCCAATATTTAGTTGCGCTCAGAATCAGGTAGTACCAATGTCCTGTATTTTTATCACTTAATAAAGTATTATTTATACCTACTTCTATAACAATAGTAGGTACCTACCTACCTATGTATATTATTTAGATAAATATGTACCTACCAACAAAAATACATGCCTAATAAATAAAGCAACTTATTCAAATGGCTATTCTTTCCTCTCTACTATTTGTTACTTACAATACAAACAAAAATACAAGAATTTTCTTTAGTTTTTCACGTTTTCCGTCGGGAACTTGCCGTCGGTAATCCTGAACACCATTTTCTTATAACGGATTTTCAATTAACAACAACAATAACAGTTTGTGTGTTGGTTTTTATGTGAACACAATAAAGCACGTGGAAATTCCTGAATAAAAGCACACACGGCGTCGCGTTTCAGACGTGCTCGCTTCAAGAAGGTTGCGTGTCTGGCCGCCATATTGTATCGCGCCCCACCCACTCAAACACTGCGCAATCTGATTGGTCAGTAGACACGCCGTGGGCGGAGTATCCCGCGCCTAAATGTTGCCAGCTTTTTGAATAAATAATTTCTGTAAT
Source organism: Maniola hyperantus (assembly GCF_902806685.2). Classification (NCBI taxonomy): domain Eukaryota; kingdom Metazoa; phylum Arthropoda; class Insecta; order Lepidoptera; family Nymphalidae; genus Maniola; species Maniola hyperantus. Next base: position 11,560,635 of record NC_048543.1, read on the forward strand.
TTAAGTAATGAAGGCAATTATGGCGTTGTTTAGCTAAGTTTGCGCGGCAGCGAGTGGGAACTTTATATTTATACTCTCTTTATGTACGCCGACGCGGTTAATGCGCCCGATCTGTTTACGTTGCGAACGGTTTATTTATTGCGGGCGACGTTGCAAACGATTTAAACTGCAATTATTTTATGCGCTATAAGGAAAACATATTGCACGATTTAAATGCTTTGGACGTGGTATAAATTTAGATTATTCAAATTTTTATAGAGCTTGTTCCTATCTCTACATATTTTGTATTTTCTAATTTATTAGGTAGGTAAGTATTCATGATTTAAATAAAAAAATATCAACACAAACACAAGTTAAAAGAAATCACATTTTACCCATAGGTATAGGTACTACCAACACTATATTCACACAATTAGGTAGTCTTTCTTAGTTTTCTAAAATTTTCTCAATACCGACCTACCTACGTGTACCTAGGTTTTTTTAATCACAAAATATTGGAAGCATCAAGTAACCAATTAATTGAATGCCACAATAACGACCACGTCCATCCGAAGTAAACAGTGACGTCACGAGGCGTCACGGCAGTCCGATAAAAAGTCGATTTTATCCGCATAAGTTCGGCCAGCTGACTGCGCCCCCGCCCGCGCGCCCCGCGCCCGCACGCACTGAAAACTCAACACGGCGAGATTTCAGCTAGAGCGGGACAGTTCTATTCGGAAAATGTATAAACCAGAACGAGAGAAACGTATGGGGTCGCGACGGCGCGGTGGGCGGGAATGCCGAATGATGTATAGAGTGGTGGAGTTAGGTTCAAATTGCGTCGGGAAGTGGCCGAGATTAGAGCCAGTGCGGGCTGTAGCGCGCGCGTTCGTAAGCCCACTTAAGACTGTTTTTAATACTAGTATTTTTTACGCCCCGCAAGGATTTAGCGGCTTTTAGAAATACTCTGGTGGAGATCGCGCGGTTTGATTTATCGGTATCTGTTCTGTGTTTACGTTTGGTGACGGGCTGACCGCGTGGTCGTAATCCAGCGGCTTGCAGCAGATTATGACGGATATCAGCGGATTTGGTGCTCTGTGATCAGGAGCACCCCCGCTACAGCTGCTCGTAGTGGTCGAAACGAGGAGTTACATTTGCAGCGTAAGTCTATATCTACTTGTATCGTATGACTTATCTATACTTATTCAAAACACAAAAGCCTTTTATGAAACAGGTTCTACGACTTAAAAATGTAAACAAGCCGTGTGTGCCCTTTTAAGACAATAATAACACATTTAAATAACAATACACAAATCATAATGGCAATGTTAAATTAAACAATGAATAGGTAGGTACCTATCTACTTTATCAAGCAAAGCTAAATTTATTTTAAAACATTAGTAGGTAAGTACCTAGGTAGGTAGGTAATGGTAGTGATTCTGAAAGCAAATTAATTTTAGAGTAGATACATCCTACCTATTTGCATCTTTTTCTTACCAATGTAGGTACCTACCTACATACCTACCTAATAAGAAAAGGACAGACAAACACAATTTAATTTAGACGTGTCAAATCAAACCTCGTGACATCAGGTGCCAGTTGTTTAAAGTTAAGTGCACTAAAATTTATAATTTAGAGATTTTACCTAACCTCACATGTACCTAAGTACCTAACTAGGTATTACCAGGATTAGATAATAGTTATATTTTTTCTCCCATCTTTATTTGATTGACTCTGTTAACCCGTTTTGTTAGTCTGGTATAGTTCTTGCGACTGATTGGTTCAACATAGCAATACTAAAAAAAATATATACCCTAAATTTAGTTTAGAGAAAACATCAGAATCGGCACCAATACCTACCTACTTTAACAATCTACATTGGAACTTGGGAGATGACTTTAGTTAGATAGGTAGGTACCTACCTACCTACTCAAAAGTGAAGGTTATTGATTTGAAGCGGAAAACATTGGCGTTTAAGTAGGTATTAGATACCTATTAGGACCTACAAGTTTCAAAGTTTTTAATAAGTAAGTAGTTAGGCCTAAATCTGAATTTTATTTAATAATATAGTGTGAAATAACCTTTACTTATTAAATCACCTACCTAATATATTTCACTACCCATTTCAGCTACCTACTGCCGATAATATTTTAACTGTTACCTAAGTCCCTACCTACTTACCCGACCTACCTACTTAGTTGATTCAATTATTAAGTATGAGTCAATGTTTTTTTATCACGATACCGAAATTCGTAATCTACTGAAGAGTAATGCATTATAAAACCATAACAAAGTTTAGTAAGTACATATTACCTACTGTACAATTTTGTACAAGTTAAATTGTATAAAAAACTAAGTACTTAACTAGGTAAATAGATGATGCTCGTGACTTCTGCACGTAGGTACAGTGCGACAAGGCTATCTTGACGCGTGGCGAAAATTGGAACTAACGTTGCCGTCAAGTGTCCCCTTTATTGTTTTTTTCAAACCAGCAATGTATAGCGTGCAAAACTCGGGTCAATGCCCCGCCTACGACGCGGCATTGACTCCGAGTAGGTACTTAAGAAACTTTCGTTGACCTCTAGCGTCAGTCAGATGTTTTATTTGCGATACCTATATTGTTATTTTTATTTTCGCGTTTTTATTTAGGTATGGTAAATTATCAGTAATAAACAGTAGGTCCTATCACCTGTCGTTTTTGCTAAGGTTCTGATTACACCCTGTATAACCTGCTCCGACGTTACTTAGGTATTATACAAAGCAAAATAAAGGGCAAACGAAGGTCTGGCCATAGACGAATATCCTGGATTAAGAACTTTCGCCTTTGGCTCAAGGTCACTATTTAGGATAGCGGTGAACCAAGTCCAGTTAACCTTAAATATTGCCAAACTACGATAGGAATAGGAGGTGGCACTATAGAAGAAGAAAAAATCCGCGAACGACGTCGCGTGTAAAAGCTAGTCCTATTTAATTGATTCCCTTAGAAGTCCCGTAAATTGCTATTGCGCTGGAACCATGTCTCATTAACTTCGAAATGACGTCAATTTGATGTCTGCCGAAATAAAAATATACCATCAGCTCGAAACTTCAATCTAGTGCTGACGTCCTAAAATGGCGGGTACGCACATTAGCAATTAGCGGGACTTATACCTCTTACTAGAAAGCTTCGAATCATCATGTATGAGAACGAAATGCGAAGGAAGTTTCTAATTTTAGCCATAAAACACTAGTTAAGTACTTATAGATAGATACTTATCAAAAACAGATTTACAAAAAATAACCTTTCTCACGGAACGAGTATCATTCGATGTCAATATCGATACACAAAGTCTCGTTATCAGCTGATAGGTAGGCGAGATACAAATAGATACAGCCAAATATTTGTGTAACATGTCGTTTAACACATGTTTTACATTCTACTCTTATTCATTTCAACAACTTGCACGATACAATCGTAAACAATTTAAAGTGAGATTCGATTTTCAAAGATTTGTTATGATCCATCATAGTCCATAGCAAGTCATTGTTTAATTCGACGAGTGATGCTGATGTTCGATTTTTGAATAATGTTGTGTTTAGTGCATAGAGTTATGATATGAATTTTTGAGAAGTGTTAAGTGAGAAAAAAATCTGGAATAAAACCGTTAATAGGCATTAATGAAAATGCTAGGTAAATAAGTTTAGTAAGCAAATTCAGTTTCAAAAACTAGGTAAGTAAGTATGTGGTTATAAGAATCTTATATCAAAGAATCTATATACTTAGTAGGTACGTTTCTAAAATTCTATACTTTACTTTGGTGACATACCTATCCTTAACATTTACTTACTTTACCATATACAGTAATTTATTGATACTGACTTAGAATGTTGAATTATCAGGTAACTTTAGCTCACTGCCCGTGCTTTATTGCCGATACCGGTAAAAATCATCAATCATGTACATCATACAAAAGCGGTGATAGCCTAAGGTTGGTCTCCTATTCTGAAGGTCGGGGCGCGATTCCGGGCAAGCACCTCAAACTTTTCGGAGTTAAGTAGGATCTGCTTTTAAGCAATTACCGTTGTATCGCTTGCTTTAACGGTGAAGCATAACATCATGAGAAAACCTGCATGCGAGTTCTCCATTATTTTCTCAAAAATTGTGAAGTCTACCATTCCGCAATTGGCTAGCGTGAATGATTATGACTAATGGCCATAGGTCAATCATTAATGGTCCTTTTAAATAAGAGATGAGACCCATGTTCAATAATGAGCTGGCGATGGGTTGATGATGATGATGATGAACACAGAGTATGTCTGCGGAAACTTTCACGGTCACCATAAAAATTAGGCATGCAAAAAAATTACTTGCTAGATAAGTACTGACGGTAGGTTTACCTAGCAAAGTTACCTATTTTTTTCCTTATTTTTTCACTAAACATCTCATATTGTTAAAAATATGTCTTTATATTTAGTAGATAGGAATCATTTTAATTTCTAAATGAAAAAAAAAACAATAAGTAATAGGTATAATCTTCTAGTAATTTGTCAAATCGATACTAATCCCACGTGGAATATTACTTTAGATATGGTACGATATCAAAAAGTCTTTAGGGTATAAGCAAACTATGGACGTGTTAACTGTTTTGTTTGTCAAACGAACATAAATAGTAGATTGTACAACAAGGGCATAAAACAAGTTATTTTGTCCGAGACTTTTATCTACCTGAGCCGAAGGCGAGGGCAGATATTTGAGTCGAGGATAAAATGGTTTAATGACCGAGTTATAGGTAGGTACACTTTGCTTTTCACTTCGATTGCGAGGAAATGAAACAATAATATTTATAAGTAGGCACATGTCTAAAGTGAAATTCGAGCAATTTTGTAATGAGGTTGTATAGGCCGGGAGACCTATAGGTATACCCTTATCATAAGTGCAAAATGCTAGGTACTGGTACTATAGAAATTACATACTCACAATTTTATTTTGTATCATCCATGTGTCATCTCAGATAGATTCTGGTTACCTAAACACTTTATGCACGAGAGCATAAATACAGTTTTAGCCCGCTTACAGCCAGCATACATTTTGCGAGCATGTGAAGTGAAAAAGTAATTTTTAGGGTTCCGTACCTCAAAAGAAAAAAATTAACCCTTACCTATAGGATCACTTCGTTGTCTGTATGTCTGTCTGTCTGTCCGTCTGTCTGTCGTGTCTGTCAAGAAAACCTATAGGGTACTTCCCATTAACCTAGCAGGTAGGTAGGTCTTATAGCACAAGTAAAGGAATAAATTCGAAAACCGTGGATTTGTGGTTACATCACACACAAAAAAAGGTGTTAATGAACTACAGTAATAATTAGTAGGTACATATTTGTAATTTTATAAATAAGATAACTATATAGTACCAAGTGGGGTATCATATATAAAATTGCTTTACCTGTATATTCTAAAACAGATTTTTGTTTATTTTTATGCATAATAAAAATAAACAAAAATATTAATTATAAATATTGTTTTTGATTAATCGTGCAAAATGTCGGAAAAAAATACCCGAGTACGGAACCCTCGGTGCGCGAGTCTTACTTGGCCGGTTTTTTATTTAAGTGAAAGCTTCTTTAGGTGCGTTGGGTGACTTTGGGATGGGCAAAACCTTCAAGGTCGCGTCACCTGTACCCGTAGTACAAGATTTTACGTCTCACCAAACGAAACCAAATTCGAGAGTCGAAATACTTCCGCGTTACAGTAAAATGGACCTAAACAGCCTTGAATTGAAGTCAAATATTCAATGCCACTGATTTTAATTTCGCAATGTTTCCGCTTGGAGCGCTGGCTGTAGAAGTGTAGACAAACTTGAGCTTTAAAACAAGGCAATTAAGATCCAGTTTACTGTAACGCAGAAGTATTTTGACTCTCGAATTTGGTTTCGTTTGGTGAGACGTAAAATCTTGTACCTACTACGGGTACTGTAGCTTTAAGTATGACGTGCTACGCGTAGATATGATATGCGCGTAGGCACCTACCTACCCTTAAAACAAATTTCATTTTAATTGTTGATTGTTTGACCTAAATAATTAATTTGAAAATCCAAAATCACGGTTATGTCTGTTCTGTTACCAGTTCGCGACAGTCAACATGGCAATCGGGGTATGATGTGCGGGGGCTATGAAGGTGTGCGGGGTGTTCCCACCCTGATTGCCATGTCGACCTGTCTGTAGGTAGGTACTTACTTATGACATAATTTAGGAAATATCTTAGCTAAGTACCTAACTTCCTACCTAGACGGGTTTTAGTTTTTAATTTTATGTAGTTTAAAGTTTAAATAAGCCTAAGTATAGTGTTCATTGTAGAAGCAGATAAGTTTTAACACCCTGTCTGCTAATGTGCTCTGAGCCTTAGGGGACAGAAAATAGAGGCAGGAAAACAGACAATATTATGAATCAAATATTGTTATCACTGTTATTACATTTAACTAGCTTATGCCCGCGACTCTGTCCGTTCGGACTACACAATTTTAAACCCCTGTTTTACCTCTTTAGGGATTGAATTTCCCCAACCTTGCCAACAAACTGGCCCACCAGTTTGGAGAGAGTCACAAAATGTAAATATTTTGTATTTAATTTAATAAGTAAAAAAACAAAAGCAAAAATCCTTGTTCAGAGGATGTCTACGTCATATAATAGCTATCTGCATGCCAAATTTCAGCTCGATCAGTCCGGTAGTATGCGCTGTGTGTTGATAGATCTATCAGTCAGTCAGACAGTCAGTCAGCTTTTGCTTTTATATATTTATACAGAAGATAAACTGGGTGTATCTGTATTTGATTTTCTTCGTGAACGTACCTAGGTAGGTCTATAGGTACAACAAAACTCACGAAAGATAAGATTTAATCCGGAAAATACATTTTTATGTAATAATATTTCACATGTATTTCCGGCTTAAAATTTTACACAGTTTGTAATTTCCTTTATATTTTTCAACGGCACAGATAGGTAAATATAATAGCAGAATATAAAACGGCACACATCGCGCCGTCGGAATAACCACGTTCGCGCTTCGCCATCAGCCGTGAGCCACCTTTGTTCTTTTGTCGAACATTGAATTCCCGACGTTGCCCGTATATGCAAAAAGGGCAATTAAACCCATAAATCACTATGTGCGAGCATTTTTCCACCTATTATTCCACCTTTTATGATCCCGAAAAACGTTGCCCATTCACTGACAGCGCATTTGAAATATGAAAGTTGTTAGGCTGTATATCTCTATCACACAGTTATTTAGGTGCAGTCATGTGTTTGTTTTTTACAGCGTTGTGTACAGGCCTTAAATCATACTGATAATGCTGGTATACACAGTACAGATATATTGTTACAGTTGGAACTTTTTAACTTTCCTTTTACCGACTCACTTTATTATCATATCTGGTAGGATACTTCGACCACAGTATATATTACTTATAAAAACTTCGACACTAAATAAAATCGACTTTTTAATTGTACACAGTGTATAGATATAATAATAGTTTGGCTATGTTAGTACTAAGTATTATATTATATTCTATGGTTTGGCGTAGAATAGCGAATAAGTACCTACCTATGTAGGCGTACCTCCCTACATGATAATTAATTAAATTTTTTTTTTCATGTAGGTCAACTTGTGGTGCTTATGATAAGTAGGTTAAGTTACTACTTAGTACAATTTAAATTATCCCTAAAGTCACAATCTATAAGTAAATTGCTTTGATAGATTACTATTATATGCATAGGTTATATAGGTATATATGTATTATGTAACTGTATATCTATAACTGATAGGAACATTCTGACATAACTGCTATTTGATCCTATTAATCCGACAGGATTTAGGTACTTCACAGGGTCTTAATAAGTACTTACTTACCTTTTCAATGTTAAGTTTTATACAAATACTATTACCTACTAGAAACCTAAGAACCTACATTTTTATTTAAGTTACACTTGAGAAAAACTTGCCGGTCCGATTCCTAACCTGTGTATAGTCCGCGACAGGTTGAGATGTAAGGCGGTAAGGGTAATCGGGGTAAGGTGGGGGGACGCCCCGCACACCCGCACGTCTCGTGCGCTCGCCCGCACCAGGTTAGCGCGGGGGCTGTGCGCGGGTGTGCGAGGCGCTCCCTCCCCGATTGCTATCTCGACCTGAAAGTATAATATGGTCTCGTAAAAATTATAGTTCTACGGGTTTTCCGCATTATGGCGAGATATTTTATTTTTCTAGTCGAGCTTTACAATTTTAATTTTACTACAACATCTTTTTCCTTTTTTAAAGGTACACCAAATGCCAAACGCCTAGGGTCAAATCCATAGTCGCTTCTGCGGCTTATTCACCCCACGTCGAACAAAGGCTTCACCATTCACCTCCGCGTGTACAAAGAGGCGCTGGCGGCTGGCATGGAGCCGCTAAGCGAGAACGGCCTCTGTCTCAGTGAACTAGATCTCCACGGAGGTGGACATCTACACGAGTCAGTGGCCGCTTCCGTCGGCTCGGCCATATCCAGTCTGATGGCGCCTTTACACCACGAACCGCAACACACGCCCCTACACCACGCGCCACCGTTGCATCATGAACCACTCGAGAAGCTAAAAAGTAAGTACGTAGAAATAGCACGTACCAACATAGAAGATTAAGAAATACACATATCAGTAAGTATAACAGCAATATTGGTAGTCTACACTACAACATACAACACCTACACGAGTCAGGGGCCGGCCGCTTCCGTCGGCTCGGCCAAATCCAGTCTGATGGCGCCTTTACACTTAACACGTACCTATACAGAGTAGATTTAGAAATTCCATATTTCAATACAAACATAATATGTAGGTATATAGCGACCTCTGATATTATAACGACCGACATCCCAAGCAAATAAACAAAGCCGGGTTTTAAAAAGTAATAATAGTAACACTGACTTTTTTAGTAGAGTTTATTTAGACATAAGTAGGTATAAATTACAAAATAAGTAAAAGCTACTAAATTATTCAGACTTCGACACCGGTGACCCTGATTTTCTTTTTTGGTGTCGAGACAGGTTAGCCCGGGATCTAGGGCTCTTTTGGTACTAAGCCAAACGTTACAAAATCTGAAAATCTTTTGTGGATCGCATCTCGGGGCATAGCAATTTTAGGTCTCCTACTTTAACGCCTATTTTTAGTATTGCAGCAATACACACACGTCAACAACAAACAAAAGTAAGAACTTTTCTTACTTATTTATATCCATACCTACCTGCTAATAGATTGGAATGGGAAAGTGTGTTTGTTGATTTGCACTTTTTCTACACGACGGAGGAGCAACGGGAGGCGGCAAAAGACGGCCTTCCAATGACGTACTCTACATACTTTTTATTCTAGAAAAGGGATTGCACAGGTTATCCTAAATCCGCTGAAACAGACTCGCAGGCAAAAGCTAGTAACAGAATCATATCTTAAAGGCGGCAAGGCACAATTTAGAACTGTTATTTTCCAAAAACTATGGAAGGAATAGGAAAGCCTATTGCACACCTGAAAGTTGTGAAAACTTTAAAAGAAAATTAAATTATAGACGTAAAAATAGCTGATATCACTACTTAATAACAGCTGTGATCGAAATAATAATATCTATAATGATTGTTAGGATATTACTTACTAACATTTTTTTAAGTAAAAAGGACATCAAGCAGGAATATTCTGTGAGAGATGAAATAATAGAAAAATTGCGTATCATATCAGCAGGACATGAATAAACCGTAATTTTGTATACAATACGAGGTGCCCACATCACGTTACGGCTGTTTGTCGGAGCCCCTTTGATAGACGGTTTTTATTTTATAATATTCATCTCTATAAATAAAGTCATCGATTTGTAGCACGTGCAACCATTTTTGATGATGCGTAGCCAATTTTATTTACACTTTTTATGCATATAGTCAGCCACTCAATGTTCTTCTGTTGCATTTTAAGGTCTTCAACTTCTTTTTCTACTTCTACTATCATCATCATCATTATTATTCATTATCTATCCATCGCTGGCTCAGTACCGACACAGTTTTACGATTTATAGGTGAGAGATACGTAAAACTGGGGTACACTGCAAGGGTCTCCTCTCAGAATGCTCCTCTCAGAATGAAAACTTATTGGCTTTGCCGGATAGTCTACCACGCTGGCCAAGTGAGGATTGGTTTCTAGACGGCATCGTACCGGAACGCCAAATCGCTTAGCGGCACGGCTTTGTCGGAAGGGTGGTAGGATGTAACTAGCCGCGGCCGTTGTTTCCCCATCAGACAAAATTTACTGACAAGAAAAAATATTACACTACACTACGCATGCACCTGTTAAACAAATTCCATCAGTGATGATATTCTCGAGCGGGAAGCTGCAAGCGGGTAGAGCAGGAGAGGGGAGGGGGGTGATCGAATAGTTTTTACAAACACATCAATATAGGATTACGCGCCCCTGCCGTTTAGTTACGCAATTAGTATCGGGACAGGGGTGCATACAGGAAGGATCGGCACTCGATCTACTCGCACAAATGGTTTGTTTTATCTAGCCTCGTCAGGTCCAAGATAAAATATTGCAAGAATTGCAATATCCATGTTATATAGAATTAACTAACCTGCCCCGGCTTCGCTTGGGTGGAAATTCTATCTAAATACCTAAAGGAAACTTACATGTATAAAATCTCATGATTATAATAGTCTAGATTCAGAGGTTTGAGTTGCACGTTGATACTTACCTATGTCAGTCAGTCAACTTCTCCTTTTATATGTACTATGTACATTACTATATGAACAACTCACATTGGTCTTACACAACTAAAGAAGGAGGCTTATTAAGCTCAAAAGTTGTCGCACCAAATTACCTAACCTGTGGCCCTACCGCGGTTGTTTGACAGCTACAATGTCACGATTGCAATCATCTGTGATTGGTTAATGCTCGCTCACTATTGGCTACAATGCATTGTTGCAACAAGAATCGCACAAATTCAGCCAATCAGAACAATTGAGATTGTAATAATGATTGATGCAGGTTTTAGACAATCGCCCTACAGAGCTATTTTAATAAAGCAGATGTACCTAGGTGCTTATGTCCTATTGTATCGTAATCTGAATATATAAAAGGAAAAGACTGACTGACTGAGTGACTGACTGACTGACTGATCTGTCAACGCACAGCTCATACTACTGGATGGATCGGGCTGAAATTTGGTATGCAGATAGCTATTATGAAGTCGCGAGCATAAACTACTAGCTACTAGGTATTAACTTAATTCTATAAAATCGTTTGAGTGATCATCATCATCATCATGATCAACCCATCGCCGGCTCACTACAGAGCACGGGTCTCCTCTCAGAGTGAGAAGGGTTTTGGCCACAGTCTACCACGCTGGCCAAGTGCGGATTGGCAGACTTCACACACCTTTGAGAACATTATGGAGAAACTCTCAGGCATGCAGGTTTCCTCACGATGTTTTCCTTCACCGTTAAAGCAAGTGATAAATGTTAAGTACAAATACACTGCCTATCAGCATGCAATATGTTATGATATAAGTACCTAACAACGTTCACTGTTTATCCATATTCGCAATAAAGAAGTTTGTATTTGTATTTGTATTTGTATTTGTATAAGTAATTACTTAAAAACGCACATGACTCCGAAAAGTTAGAGGTGCCCGGGATCGAACCCCCGACCTCCGATTGGAAGGCGGACGTCCTAACCACTAGGCTACCACATCGTTTGAGTGATATAGGTAGGTAAATCTAGTAATATCTAATACCCGTGCTCATATGATATACCTATAAATTTATTATCTAACAACAAGAAATTTTTTCTAGGTAAATAAATAAAAACTATTATTTATTGTATAGTCTTGTTTATCTTTCAGGCTGAATCTGTATTCTGTAGTACCAAGCAATTTATTTCATACAAAAAACAGATACAATTTAACACACGTGAAGCCGGCGTAAACGAAATGATTCGCAATCCATCACCGGCGAACAAAAAAGGCAATCATTTAAAGTCAATCCAAATGAATCGACTAAATCGTCCATCTCTTTCATTCGTCATAGTTTTTGTACAAAAACAGTGTAACTTTCTCGCTTGCACAATAAAAAACGTCCCTCCGAAACCGGTGGACCATTATATTGCGATGATTAGCCTTGCACTTGCTTTGCCATTGAATTTAAATGGGGGATTAGAATGTATTTTATTTTATTAAAACTCTATTGTGTGTTAGTTCATTAGTCAATTGCTGTCGTCGTTTGGCGATTGTTGAAAAATTGGATTTTTATTTGTCTTTAGAACAAGCTTTTCTGCTCGACTGCGTTTGCGTGAATTTAGGTTTTTTAAATAATATATCCCATTGACTCCTTCAATCTGTCAGTTTTGTTTTCTTATATGGCAGTTTGCTATATTGATAAAAGATGCCATTGTTGCTGTTTTTCGTTATCATTTTCTGATACCAAAATCAAAGTTAGATCAAGCAAGTAAGAAGTAAGTAGATAAAGTACGCGGCCGATAGTTATGTGCCTAAATAGACTTTTAGGAGGTGATAGTAGTAGTGTAGAGCGCTGTCCCTGTCGTTGAGACCGACAAAACGTCATATAGGTATGAGTGACAGAGACAACGCTCTACAAGGCCGAAATGTCATTTTAAAGGCCGATGTACCTACCTTACTTTCGGCTGCGTACTGTACCTAATATTTTAATCTAGGTACTTACTGTGATTTTTGTATGGCGCGTGTTTTCAGTTTTTTGGCACTTTATTATACAGTAAATATTTTCAAAACAAGGGCAATGATAAGGCGTAGGTAGGCATAAATATTATAAGGTATCTGTACCATAGACTTTTTCATAAATTATTAAAAAAGTAATCGATTCAACATATGATATTGGAGCTTGAGCTTACGTCGAAGATTGTTCGCATATCCCGAGATTTTTATAAAATACGCGAAAAACACGTTTCGTGGCTTTAATTTTAAATTGAGCAGATTTTGCGGATTTCTCTAAAGCCTTCGTTGATTTTGTCGGTTTTTTTCACCTTCGAGTAACACCCTTTCTTATTAGGTTCGTGGATAAAATGGGAAACTAATTATCTGGCGCACTTACAGGATTCCTCGGCCTTGTCTCTCAATACATTTTAGGTTTTATATGCCTTTAGCGGATTTTCACGATTCAAAGATCAAGAAAAGTAAGTTAATAAAAGGTATTTCCAGATATTTTTTCTGGGATGCGTTACCTAAACGTATTTGTAACATATATTATAACATTATAATGTATTCGCACGATCTCGAATAGGTAAGTATTCAACTAAGAAGTACAACATTAACTTTTGCATAGAGTAGGGTCCGCCCATCACTATCAATATTAGACAGAAAGAAAACCGGTCAAGTGCAAGTCTGGCTGGCGCAACGAGGTTCCGTGCTACAGTCGTATTTTTTCGACATTTTGCACGATAAGTAATTCAAAAACTATGATGCGTAAAAATAAATAAAAATCTGTTTTGAAATGCGCAGGTGAAGACCTTTCATATGATATCCCACTTGATATAGTTATTTTGGTGTACCTACTTCGAAAATTGAAAATACTAATGATTAGTTCATGACCACAATTGTTTTGTGTGTGATGTAACCACAATTTCACGGTTTCAAGTTTTTCCCCGAATGTCTGCTGTAAGACCTACCTACCTGCCAAATTTCACGATTCTAGGTCAACGGGAAGAACCTACCCTGTAGGTTTCTAGACAGACCGACAGACAGACAGACAACAAAGTGATCCTATAAGGGTTCCGTTTTTCCTTTTGAGGTACGGAACCCTAAAAAGGAAGAATTTTTGATTCTGAGAAATTCTGAGAAACAAAATGTGTGGGATAGAGTAGTGTTAGTGTATACCTATTACCCACCCACCATTTTTCTAATAAAGAAAAGATTACCTAGAGGAATCTCAATTCTCAATAAATACTATGCAAATAAAAAATACAAAAGCCTAGGTAGGTATATTCTAGCAACACCGGTTACATTTTAAGATCCGCTTCAGTAACTTCTCTAACTGAGATGTAGTTTTATTAACTGGTGTGCACTTCAAGATTTAAAGTAGGAATAATCTTAAATCAGGGGATAGCCACTAGTCAGGCTGGTTCATAATATGAGTTACGGGTGAGCGAGCACCCTAATCCGGTACAAATATTTGTCCTGTTAGTTCGGATTATGAACTTTATCTCGACATTCCTAAATCTGACCGGCGCAGATATCGCTAGGGCGTCAGGGGTCTTTCCACTCCTATCAAATTAATGATTGTTTTTTACAAGATTCTTTTAAAGGATTACGTATAGAATAGAAAAGTTATTCAAATATAGTTTTACAAAGTGCTTTCGAATTTCAAGTAAAATCGTCATAAATCGTCAGATAAATCTACTACTGGTTCAGAAGGTCCTTCCCACCTAAAAGTTACCTTCTTTTTTCAAAAATTCATACAATAGTAGGTACAGTGCGTTCCCACTATGATACACTTATAAATCTCTAAATTACATAAAATTCTAAAATAAATTACCAATTTACCCATAATATAGACCTATGTTTAAAATTACCTGTAATTTTTTTCATTACTCTCTACTTTCACAATCATCTTAAATACACCGTAATTTATCATTGCAAAAACCGAACACAAAAACCCGGTGCCACACTGTCTGCTCCGCAGTTACTATAAAGTTTTTGTGCCACAAAAAAAATGGCGACCCCGGCCCCGGTGACATGAAATGAGAATTTAACACCGGGTACCGGTGTCGCCCCGCTTTGATGCGTGCGGGACTCATGTTTTTATTTTTTTTCGCTTTAAAAAAAATTAAGGTTAATAATTGGACACTTTTATAGGTTTAGGATACGAGAAAAGTAGGTACAAAACGATATTGAGATTTTCAAAAGTAGGTACCTGCTTACCAGAACAGGAAAAAGTTAGATCAGAAAACATGATTACAACTACGAGCTAGTAGGTAAGTACTTACATGATTACCTTCATTAGACTACACTACAATACATTACTTATTAATGGACAACAGCCAATGATATTAGAAGAAAATAGGTAGATACGTTATACGCGGACCGCAAGTGGCACGTTAAAACTAAGCTAATTAGCAAACCTGAGCTCAGTCGTCCGCTGTCGTCGCGCTATCGATGACGTCGTTGATAGTAATGTGTATTTTGTTTTCGTCTCCCAAAACAACCGAAAATGCCGTCGTGTGTGATGAGATTCTGCACAAACTACACAAGCAAGGTTTCCAAAAGTCAAGGAATCACATTTCATTCGTAAGTAAAACTATTTCTTTTATATAATTCGTATTTTTCACTTATTTAACAATAACAAACTCGTGCACGTTCGTGTAAAATGCAACTCATTGCAATTTGTACCTTATGTCACATGCCATAAGTACGTATCAAGTTATCGTTGTACGTATTTTAAAGTTTCCGATCAAAGAATATAAAATAAACAGATAGGTCTCTTCTGAGTATTGACAATTCAAATAGTGTGCATATTTCCTGTTTTAGGGAAGGATAAATTAACTATGGTCTAACATCTTTTTACGGTCCACTGCTGGGTCTCTTCATACAATGAGGGAATTTTGGCTATGAGTATGTAGATTGTGTAATAGTAAATATTTTCAAAAATAAAAAATATTTTCATTTCACATTTTATTCCTTTACCTACCTTCCCGCGGCTTCGTCCGCGTAAAATTTAGTAATTTTATTTCGACTTCTTTTCCATGTATGGGAGCCCCCTTTATTTAATTTAATTTAATTTTTATTATTTTTATTATAGCGGCAATAGAAATACATTCTGTGAAAATTTCAACTGTCTACCTATTACGGCTTACGAGATACAGCCCGCTGACAGATGGACGTACAGACAGCGGAGGCTTAGTAATAGGGTCCCGTTGGCACCCCTTGGGCACGGAACCCTAAAAACGAGCGGAACCGCGGGAAAAAGCTAGTTCGTAATATATTAAATACCACAGTATAAGGTTTTTATTTTACTATACAACTACAGTGTAGGCATAAATCGGCATTAGCCGAATAGACTTTACTGTTTTTTTTTTCTTTGGAGTTTCTAGTTTACCGTCTCGTCCCGTCTCTTTTACGCTCGCATTATTAGGCATATATCCGTCCTTCTTCCACTCTTCTGTGCAGGACGAGGTAGTGCAAAATATAACCGTCTCTTTTTCGTGCGCAACTGAAGCTGAGGTTATTAGTTCACCGTCCTTTACTCTCTGTTGTGTGAGGTTAAAATACTATCTATGCGTTTATGTGTGTTGAGTCTTTCGGCGCTGACGCAGCGTGCCATTACTAAACATCGAATTTGATATAAGTAACCTATCTACCTATTTTTCTTCTAATATCATTGACAACAGCAAAGAAACATTATATTGAAACTTTAAATAAAAGCTCAAAAAAATAACCCACAGAAGTAGATCCGCTAAAAAACATTCGAAAAGCGAGATAATTTCTGCGATGAAAACTTTTACAATAAATTATTGTACCTACCCTGATGTAAAAATATGTACCTATACCTACCTATCTTGTAACAGTTACTTAGTTGCCTACTTGCAGTTTATATTGCCAAATTAATAAAAACATGATATTATCCAACCGACGGACGTGTTGTTATAAGAATTTCACGCTTGTGATGTCGCCGCAGCAAAAAAAACCGTCTCCATCAATGTCAATATTTTCAAAATTCACGAGCTTTCCGCGGAGGGCGTGACTGCATTTTCTGTGCAACAGATGTCGCGGCATCGAACGTACGAGTAAAAAACCCTGAAGGAGGCGTGGTGGCAATAAATTTTGTCAAAATACGCGCTTGACATGAACGCTTCCCATCTCTAGCCCTATTAGAATAACAGAACAAATCGTTTTAATTTGTTAACAGCCGTTCCGAATGGGTGTCACATGTCTATGAGGTAGGCCTATAAATTGCTTAGTCGCGCCTTCACTAATTGCCGATGACAAAGTTTAATAGCTCGAGCACATGTTTATGGGTGTTTCCTTGTTAAAAAAAGTTGGGAATCACCGAAAAGAATTTTCAGGGTTTCTTAAATATGTAGAGCCGTACTGAGTATCTACCTACTACAGATGACGAGAGAAGATAGTTTTCTCAATTAAAGAAATCCAACTTCTACGTTGCCAGTTATTATGCAGTAGCTTTATGCCTAAAAATTAGAACAGCTAGCCTTAAGTACTTATCTAATTACCTATACTGTACAATTCATGCCCGCGTGGAATTTTTTTTTCCGCTCTGGACAACCTGGACTGGATTAATAGTATCAATTAATTTAGCCATTAAGGAAGTTACAAAAAAATGCATTTATATCGCATTTAGCTAGCTACAAAGAGCAATTCATTGTAAAAGTCAATAAGAATGCGGAATTGACAGATATCGGCAAACAATACGTCAACGGTACGAGAAATATTTGTAGCGGGAATGATTGATAGTGGTCGGCAGATGTCGCTTTAACCCTTGCACTGCTGTGATGCTGGCCATCTGTCGCGATGTTGTGGTCAGGGAGACCTCTTTAGCTGTTTTGTCACACGAATTAGATATAAGAAAATAAAGATATTTACCAAAGAATAACACAATCGTAAGCCCTAATCTTTTAATACATTACCTAAGTATCTAAAACCAGTACCCGTAGTACAAGATTTTACGTCTCACCAAACCAAACCAAATTCGAGAGTCGAAATACTTCCGCGTTACAGTAAACTGGATCTTAAATGCCTTCTTTTAAAGCTCAAGTTTGTCTACACTTCTACAGCCAGCGCTCCAAGCGGAAACATTGCGAAATTAAAATCAGTGGCATTGAATATTTGACTTCAATTCAAGGCTGTTTAGGTCCATTTTACTGTAACGCAGAAATACTTCGACTCTCGAATTTGGTTTGGTTTGGTGAGACGTAAAATCTTGTACTACGGGTAGGTACAGGTCTCGTGTTCAAATAAAACGGAAAATTTGTTACTATTTCTTAGTGATAGATTTTGAGCTTAAAAAAACTTTAGAATGTAAAATGAGCATAATATTATATAGGGAGAATAAATACAAATTATTTGAAACTACGATCATTAAACTCTATTCTGTTTTGCACAAGATTTACGAGATAAAATCTGACGCAATTCGGAGATTTAAATGAAAAGGCTCTAAAACCACGTGAAAATGTAGCTCGTCTCAAACATTTGAAGTCTATTTAATACTCATGAAAATTTAACGCCGACGACGCGTTTTATTAGCTCCGATGGTAATATATTTCGAAAACAATGTCCATATCTTTTGTATAATATTACTTTTCTCATTCCAGTTTTATTTGTCGCTATAAAAGGGCACAATAACGATGGTTAAAGAGTAGCTGCGTATTGCACACATAGGATAATAAATCTTTTTATTTTATGACAAATTGTTGTCTGAACGCTGCTCACCCTCGCCGCAACAAAAGATCTAGAACAAATAGGGACATAATGGGATGTGATGGCCAAATACGGCACAATGTGAACACACGTAAACATAAACACAATGATAGCCCTCCTGTGATATTAGTTTGACTGCAATCATATAAAATAGTTCATTGTTGATGTTATTTATTGCTAGTGGTCGAATTTCTCATGACCGTAATATCAGTCCATTTATTAAAGTAATGACTTCTCTAAGAACAGGAGTATTTTAAGGGGTTTGTGACTTATTAGGTATACTTTCAGTAGAATTGACACAGATATTAAATATAGTGACGAAAATAATTTTAACTTTTAGCTGGTTATAAAACTTTGGTTTGGTTGATAAAGGACCATCATCAGGTTTCTGCTTATGTCTACAAACTAAAATACCTGCAGTTTTGTATACCTATCAAAGCTCTGTATCAAAGAAAATTCAATTACCACACAGGAACGAAAATTAATTTTAAAAAATACCAGTAATAATATTCTGACTAAGTAAAACTAGTTTTTATTGATGATTTTATTTTCGTATCATCAGTATCCCAAATAGCGAAAATGTGAGGGCCCTAATGAACCTAATATGTAAAACTGACGAGGCGTTTGTATGAAATACGTTGACGTGTCATGTGATATATTATGATGTGAACAATAGACGCTTTGAGAGACGCGCCGACGACGCACGGACGCGGTCTGCGGGACCCAGCGTAATTGCAGTGTTATGACTTTACAATATTACTGCGTATCTGTTTTGCTCGAGCCCACTAAATAATGCCTATACCACAGTTCACGACAATTAGGGAACTTCTAACAAAACTTCGACGTCACTGGCAGGCGTCAAATGTTAGTAGATTTGACGCAGGTATACTGCTTTTTAAATCTGTTGACTAACGCTTGAGCTGCAGGTAGCCCAAAAGTAGCCCTATTTTTCTTTGATTTTACGTCAACATAGCCTAATATTTTTTTTGAGATATTGTCGATTCAAGATCAAACCGAGAGTTCCCTCACTCCAGTTCACTCTGCCTATACATAAGTAAAGTTTCAGGCAAGTGATGACCAAGATGTATCTGCAAAAAGCGGGAAAAAGCTGATATCAAAAAGGTAATGCAATCACCAAAAATCTGCAGTAGGTACATATTTCTGCCTTTTACCCATCGATGTCTTTTACCTATGTACTTAAGTATATTCTAATGAATGAACTGACAGAATAGAAATAACAATTATAACATTAATCGGACTAGAAATATTATTTCACAGAAGGTAAAATATGTAGTTAATGTATTTTCGCCCCCCGATTCGCTGGTGGTATAATATTGTAATCGGCATAAAATCTGTATCACTAATATATTTATGATATTACAGCTCCCACTAATATTTATGCAAATTGAAAATACGCAGAATGGCGTCGTTTATGCCACCCCCTGTCTGGTGCAAAACGACATATGTCAGATTTAAATGATTTCATCTGGTTTTCATGTTTATTCGTAACCGAAAAGTTGTTTATTTCTATTTGTGCATAAAAAGTAATATTGTAAAATTAAGGAAAGGTTCCATAAAATCTTTTCTTGCATTAGTCGACACGACTCACTTTAATTAAATCTTTTCAAAACAAGAAATTTATAGTAACCTATTCTATTTTATTTTTTCCAAATTACAAGGGTTATGATACCTGTGTTTGAAACTATTTTTCTTGCCATTTTAAGCAATGTTAAGTTTATATTATAGATGTCCAGTTTTGGTAAAATATTTGTTTCAGCAACCCCGTAATTAGGACTTTAAAAGGACTACATCTGAGTATCGATTTTATCAGCCAAGAATAACAGAAAGAAAATTAAGTAGTAAAAAAGTTAAGTAAAAGTCCCCAAAAGGGGATTTACGGAGTCAGTTAAAAAGAACAATCATCATTGCTTATGATCGCATAATGGGAACAATCCGACGTATCACTACACCCCATTCGAACTGTCATCGTCGACCGAAGGAAAGTAATTTGTGTCCATATGGGACCAGTGATTACCTCCCGAACACTTTCACCCTCGCGAATGCTCTTTCGCTGCCTATTCCGCATCCCCAAACTCATTTTCTAAGATCTCTTTAACACTGTATTGGAGGTTTAGGGTTAAATATATTATTTGTTTTGGGGTTATCTTTATAAAAGAAACTGGCTATTTATATTGTGATTTCATTTGTTTTCTTTGATTTTTAGTGTTCTGTGTCCTCAAAGAAAAAAAGGAACTCTTAGAGCACTTCATTATCTGTCCGTCTGTCGTGTCTGTCGAGACCCGTAAAGCTGTATACCTACTAATTGAGTCCAAAGATTAAGATCAAAATGGTATGAAGTTTTATTGAGTTTTTTGCTCCTACAGTAAAATTTTATTTCATGCAATTACTTACACCGTTTTGTTCGCCACCTCCTCAATTAAAAAAAAACAATATTTGACCATATTGTTAGTATTCACTCTTCTAAATAGCTACTTGTAAATCCTTAATCACTCACTATGACTAAGTACTCATCAATGCCCAGCCCCATACCATTAGACCAAGAGAGCTGAAATTTTGCACAAGGGTTCTGTTTTTAATGTATATGTATAGGAATAAGATCTAATTTTTTGAAATCCCCACAGAAGCGAAGCCTAGTAGGTATGGAGTAAAAATTTATATAAGTGCGGTTAAGCTTAATCCAATTATTGCATATGCGTATTCCAAAATTTACGTGTTGAAAACGATCTAAATCGTTCTCATTGCCGCTCCCCTCAATTTATTTACCGCAGTTTACTACTACAAATATTTTGTGGGGCATTTTTAGTCTCAGGTGGTCTGTAATTTGCTTGCGGGCTGCGGCAGAAGGGTTGTTCAGTTGATTTATCCTCTAATGTGCGCTCCGGGAGCAACTATGACTCCCCAGCGCATCACGCGGCAAGTCCTAAGACTAATTTTACCGCGAATTAACTTAGGTAATTACAGTTTAATTTACGAAGAAAATGATAGGTAGAAGACAATTACTTCATAGTTTGGTAAAGCAAAGTTGGGTAAGTACATGGAAGCAATCGGTTGAGCTTTCAGTTGCCTACACTGATTAGTGAATTGTTACATAATTCATAATTTTTTATTGCAAAAAATACACGTGAAGTGGTGTTACAATATTTTTTTGGAAACAGTGTATTACCAAGTATGGCGTCCAATGTTATTAAGTAGGTACAATAAATGTCAATAATATATACCTAATTTAAATAAGTCATCAATAATTAGTATTTTAAAGGAGAATATTGAGTACGAAACCAAATAAAACATTGCGATTCCAAAATGTTAATTATTAAAATTAATAAAATATTATGTAAACACACATCAAAAGTGGAAAAAAGTACTTATGTCAACATGCTCTCATTAAAATTATTATTAGTTATAGTAGGTACCTACCTACTTAGATTAGTAATTGTTAACAACAAACACTTTATCCGCCAAATTATCATTCTTTGAAATTTAAGAAGTCATTAACCGAGTAAAAACAATGAAATAATAACCACTCGTGTAGCTTCCGTTTAAATTTAGGAAGTGTCATTTCTTTCATGGCCGTTGGTAGATTATTGAATATTTGAATCGCCATACAAAATGCATTTTGTCTATATAAAGTTAGTTTGATTCTGGGTACAAGCAGTCTATCTTTATGCCTTGTTACTCTTTGTAGAACCTGGCCATGAGTTTCAAAGTATTCGGGATCCTTTTTGACGAAGATACAGACAATGCTAATATTGGATCTAACTTTTCATGATTTGAAAAGAACAACTACTGAGCTTCTTCTTCTTCTCCTCTGTAGTATATCCTTTCCGAACCAGTGGCAGTATCAGTGGCGTATCATAATAGATTATACTTATTTTGTCCAACATGAAATGAATTTTTGATTGTGGTATGAAAAAAGGAAAATATTTGAAACGCTGATCCCCTAATAGGCAATTTCTAAATGAATCCTTACTAATTTTTTTTTTTACAATGCAGAGTGACTTGATAACTGCAAAAAATGTCCTCTAAAAGATCTCACCGACCTTGAAAGAAGCGCCTCCATTCTAAATACTTACACGTTGTACAGAACAGAATCCTCAAAGGATACGTGTCATGTCTCTCTAAAATAACGAAACATGAAAAATTTCCAGACGCCCACATCAGACTGATAAATGGCTTCCGAAAATCCAAAAGGAAGTTACAGCTTACTTGGGATTTGGTCTAGAACCTCTCACGTCCCATAACTGGTGCACTTCGCTTTATTACAATTACCATAAGCCTCAAAGTCCCGCACTCCATGCCTATCAGCTGCGACCTCATCACTTTGAACCTACTTGCTACAGCAGTAAGACGGTTATTGCTTGGGTGATATAGAAACCGCGTCTCGTACAAACCCTCAAGATATAGCACACAACTTTGGCACTTATGCTAAACACAATAGAAGTCAAGTTCGGAATGTGGCAGTTTGCATCGCAAAAGTAATGCGACGTTCGTGCCTCCGAACGGTCCACTCTTTACATTTATGTGTACGATATTATGTCGGCGGCTATTTAGAATACTAATTGGGCATGTCTCGGGACTTCGAAACAACGACTATTTATTTTTTTTCTTCAGGAAAGTCTACTGGAATGAAGTGAGACGTTATAATACCTATTATTCCTCTTAACATCGTGTGAATTTATTTTAAGTTCGAAGGTATACCTAAGTATAAAGGTCCCTGGTTATTAAGTTTCAGTTTTCGGTATACCTACGATCTGAAACAGAACAGGTGAAAGCTCATTAAGAAATCCAGCCCCTTTTGAGTCGCGGCCTTTTGGATCTGTATGGAAAACCAGCAAACCGCGAAATGATGATGAATCGTGCCAGAGAAAAGGGTCGTCAGAGCGAAATAGTCGTATGAAAATTAGCGCGCGAGAAAAGGATCGAACTAGGGAAAATTAGCGGATGCTCCCGCGAATTTGTGTACGTTTTCAATGAAGGTTCTTTACGGTAGGTAAAATAGGAATAAAACGGATCGGGCCTAATCCGCCGGCCATTTATAACTCACACGCCATTAATTTGAGCGATAATTCGCGTGGCGATACGATTGGTCGGGTAGATACCGGGAGCCCCGCGGTACAGGTACTGCAGAGACTTGCCTACTGCCTACTAACTGACGGCTAATCGCAGTAGCCGTAGATATCTTTATCGCCTACAAGTGTTATTACTTGGCTACACGATTTTTATGATTATTTTATATTTGGCCTAACATGTTGTATAGGTAGGTATAACTGATAGCGTTTCAATGACAAAATGGTGTTCGATAATCTGATTGCCGTAAGTGTAAATATTGCTTTGAAAAGCTTTAAGAGGATTGCTTAATTTTTATGGCTTAATAAATCAGCAATCTGTACTCCACACTATATTAGGAATGCGAAAGTGTTTCTGTCTGTTTGCTACCTTTTCACGGCTCGTCTGTTAGACCGATTTTGAAGAAATTTGGTAGGTACATATAATAGATCCCGGGGACAGACATAGGTTAAGTAGGTACTTTTTGCCCCGGAAAACCAGAGAATTTACAAGAGATCAAAAAAATCTAAATCCACGCGGATGAAGTCGCAAGTATCATCTAGTTTTCTATAAACGAGATGGACAAAATTTGCCCCAGGCTGAACAAAATACAAATATAAAGGTAATACTTATAATAAATTCGGATAAAATATAAGTACAATGAATTTTGAATAACTATTTACATTTAAAAGCAGTCGCTGAAAATATTTGAAAAAAATAAGAATTTAAATCGAATTTGTCCAAGATTTCCCTTTTTTTACTTTACCGCCCTGGATGGGTCTTTTGCCTGCCTATGCTATGCCTATTACAAACTTAAACCCACGACTGCAAAACAACATGAGACTTTTTTTAACAAGATTTTTACTAATAAAGGGCACATATATCATCTCTATACTATCTGGGGCACGCGTCCATACAATTTTTGTCCATCTCCTTTAGCTACTCTACTATACTTATTATGATTAGGTAAAGCATATTTCAACAAGTCCATACCTACAGCATTACGTAAGCTAATCTCGACAATGCAGGTCATCTCCGTTGACGTTGTCCACATAATCGTCAACGCAAGACATTATCATAGGTTTTGATGTTCACATCAGAGAGAGGTGTGATGAATTACTTAATCCATCCAGACAATATTATGTACGTACTGCCTACCGTAGGTAATTTTAATACATTCTACGGAGCTGGTAATTCGGGCCCTAATTTCAATGGATGACTCTTTATTCGTGTAGTCTCGACTATGGTCTATGACATTTTTTTTCTCTCTCTTTATTTTCATGATATTTCTCGGTTCAGTATCATTCTGATGTCGGCTGAGGATTAATAATAATTATTATCGGTTATCCTCCTTCCTTCTCCTCCTCCTGCGTGGCGATATTTTAACTTAAATATAAACGAATATTATTGGGTTCACATTGAAAAATGTTATCGGTTTGTGTAAATACCTGAAGCCACAATATTGAATGTTTTTCCAAAAAAAATATAGCCAGTGTCACTCGAGATAATGTAAGGATGTATTGATACCCCATAAATCCAAATCTGTTCAGGCATTTAGAAGTTATGGTGGAATAAAAAAACTCACATAGACACAAATAGGTACATAATATATTATGAATCCTGAAAATATTACACTTTTTTATTGGCGATCGTGTAAAAATAGTGAAAATGTACCTATGGGTAAAAAGTGACTCATTTGTATAATGTAACAAATTATAATCAATTTTACTAGATTTATAAATATTTTTTTGGTGCATGGGAGGGAGATCTCAGAGCAACAATTTTTTTCTTATTTGCTTACAGTGAAACTCTATCGGAACTACACTAATTAAAACTCTTTCGTTACAGACCCACCTGTTAACACTATGCCTTAAATAAAACGTTTGTTTTAGTCGCGCTCCATAGCGGAAACATGTACTTCCGCGTCAAGATTATGGTATTAACCAGACTCAATCTCGGTGGTCCTCTCCAATCCACTTGATAATACAACAGTTACCACCTAATTGCTTACATTTGGATTGATATTAAACGTTATTATTATGAAACAGTGTTTTACAAAGTGGGAATGTACCTAATGGTAACAAATGGCAACAATAAAAGGCTGAATTCAATTTCTATCAAAAGTATGCAGAATCACTAGAGTATTGTGTTTTTATCAGTTATCACAAACCTCAAAGATGGAAAGGGATAGTGATCTTCTAAGCATAAGAACAAGATAAATAAATAAAAAACACGCCCTACTTTTTGAGTTATGTCGGGCTCGGGCTAGGTTCCAAGTATCTTGGGTAAAACGGTAAAAGGCAGATTTTTTGAGTGAAAAGCCACTTCATATAAAGAAAATATATTCTACCTAGCTTAAACCTCAAAAGCTCAATATTCTTGAAGTATTATACACACTTGGCGCATGAAATCCGAAAGTTTCAAGAAATTATTTAAGTAGGTATTTATTATTGTTGTACCTACATCTATTTCTAGCCTAAACTTTACGTTTATTTGAATGGAAGAAGATATTATAAGACAGATTTTTGAATAAGAATATCAATTGAACTGTTAATTGACTACCTACCTATGTGTTCAAAACATAGTTAGGTATTCTTTTTCAAAAAATATCAAATGTTTGATTGAAAGCTTGCGTAAAATGCGAGGATAAATTGTTAAAAAATCTATGAATGAAGTTTAATTAATCTATGCATGACGGTTACCCGAATGGTTACCTTCTTGTATGTGTAGAAGTGGTAAAATGTCGGCTTATGTTATTAAGCAGTAGGTACCGGCCATTGCCGGTGGTCCACTCGTGCTTAAGATTATCATAGCCCGGTCTAATTGAGATTAGGTTGGAATGTTTGTTTCGTACTCTCATTATTATACTCGTATTATTATACTAACAGTGGCTCGTATCTAGAATCAGTTGAATGAATGGGAGATTAAATTGAGATTGGACTTTGTAGACAGTTCATATCCCAGATATTTTTCATTTGAAGAAAACTCTTTCCATAACGAACGAAGTATTCCTTCCTAATATCCTTCATGTTTCGGTAGTATTTTCAAAACTGAGATGTTGTCCATCCGTTGTCGTCTACGTGCTCCTTACCAGACAAACTTTTGATGATCCAAAAGGACATAATATTATAAAACTTTTTAAAAGATAAATTTTATCAAAATAAGATTTGAGAAGTGAGTAGGTAATAGGTATGTTGTTCGTACTCAATTCACTTGACCTATGCACGCTATTTTTTTTTTAAATAGATATAGTGAGCAAACGAGCAGGCGGGTCACCTGATGTTAAGTGATTACCGCCGCCCATGAACATTTGCAGCACCAGAGGAACCGCAGATGCGTTGCCGGCCTTTTAGGAATTTGTTGGTCCGCCCCTTGAATAACCCTATGTTATATCTAGTGGGAACACCGCCGATGGGACGCTTGAAGCTATTTACGTAGGTACCTACCTGTTGGTTCTTACATGGAACAAGTTTTGATACGGGCTTTAAACACGTACCTACAACGAAAAAAAGTCTGCAATTACTCTAGAGTTTTAGTCATGTAGCCCACTGTCATAAGATGATAATGCTTTAAAGGCCTACTAGCTAATTAAACACAGTTGGATCACATCAAAAACATTTAATCAATAAGTCTAGCTCACTGACTAGTATAAATGAAAGCTACCTCGTTTGTATCAGCTTTGATAACGCGGTGACACCTTAGATCCGAACAATGATAGTGATACAAACAGAGAATTAATATCGGTTGTTCTAAACTTCTAACATAATATTATGAGTAATGGGTACGTTACATCAATTAATCTATATAAGTAAATTCTTCTTCGCATAAGATAATCTTCGGAGAATATTGTACATGCGTAACAAATGTAACTACATAATAAAGGCAACCGTAAGTATATTATTAAACAGTAGAGTAGTTTCACTATGATAAATGATAATAAATAACTTTTATTGTGTAGGTATAACAAATGATTAGAGATTAACAAAACATTTAACAAATGAATTTATCAACAAAAAAAAGTAATCGATCAAAATAACAATATATTTTAAAATCATAATAGTTTCACTGTGACTCTCAAAAAATTTCGTTCAGAAACATCAAATTCCTGGATGTACGTTCAAACCTGAGTAGTCAGGGCCAAGATCGTAAATTACGTATACTTATCTCTGTTTGCCCCCAAGACTATCTGTCTTTAGTGTAAATACAACATTTTCTGTTTTTATTCTTTGCTTTTTAACTTCACAATTTTATGGCATCACGCCCTTGGGTCTAACAGTTTGTCTGGAACTGTATGAAATGTTTACTGCATTCTATCAGTCACCTGGTGTTGATATTTATTGACGAACAGCTGAGCTCTTTGGACCACTATCTAGTGGTGTTCATAATATTTTAGTTCATCGTCATTTCAGCTATTAACGTTTACTGCAGGGCATGGGTGTCTCGAAAGAATTTCCGCACTCTATAGTCTTGTGCCACTGTTTCTACAACCCGTTTGATGTCGTCTCTCCATTTCAGGTGTAGATAAGCTCACTATTCCAGCATCAAAGTTTATCAGTGATCCTAGATGTGTGTGCCCCGCTCATTGCAACTTCAGCGTTGCTTCTTCTTACATTGCATCGGTTACATCTGTTCTTCTACAGATATCCTTGTTTCTGAATTAATTACGTATGTAAAGCTACTCCAAACTATGCTCTCTTCATCTCTAAAATTACGAAATAAACTAATAGGCAGGTAAGTAGTTCTATAGCTAATAGGCAATGCGTAAAAACCAGTTCAAACTATTTACTAATTAATGATTTTATTGTTTCGTGGTTTAACGACATATTTTAATGTATACAATGGGTACATACCACGATTAATTTTTGTTTTTATTTGTCAATATTTCAACCCAATTGGACGGGACTCCCGTCGCGTCGTGATGTTGTGATATATAGCTACCCGATACATTAAAATTTTTACTAATTGTATCTGAACTCTTGCTCTATTCTTGTTTTGTCATTAAGTTTCGGTTTCAATTAACAATTATTCTTGTATATTGTCGAATTTGTGCAAACAACTGCTCTTTGAGTCCTTCATTGCAGGTAGTAGGTACGTACCTACTTACGTAAGGCCTACAAATAATTTAAAATTATGATCAAGTATATTATATATTTCTAAACTAAAGCGTTTTAATGTAAAACGTCGTACCTAGGTCTGTACGTCCCAAACATGTTTTTACTTTCCTGTAATAATTATTATCTTCAAATACTGCGAGTAGTGTAATTGGTGTATTTTTAAAAGTAAACTATGCATAACATTCGATCGTAAAGTGATAACGCATGCTTGTTATACAGTGTTATAATTACTACGAGTGCTGTACAGTCGCGTCCAAAAATATCAACACTTAAAATAATTAGCTAACATTAAAGTTACGTTATAATCTTCATTATCATGTCAACTCAAACCCGGCCACTACTGAGCATGAGTCTCCTCTCAGAAAAGAGTAAAGCTTAGAGTCTAAACCCTTAACATCTAAATCATCTTTTAGACTATATTCCTTCCGCTGGCCAAGTACGAATTGGCATACTTACTTCACACATCTTTGAGAACATTATATATGGAGAACTTTCAGATATGCAGTTTTCAACTCTACGTTTTCTATCACTGATAAAACAAGTAATATTTAATTGCTTAGGACATACATGAATCTAAAAGTTTCGTTCAGTGCAAGAAGATGTATTAAGATACACAATAATTAGTTCAGAATGATTATTGTAGATTTGTACTTGAATGTGGCTACTGTGAGCCACGCGAATCACCATCAAGACTTTCTAAGACAGACAAGTGTATGTTTGAAGCTACATTAAACTGAAATTAAAAAAATTAAATCACTAAATTTTTAAATACGTATGTACAAACGAAGAAAAGTTATGTAAATAGCATTTTACTCAGTGTCAAACTTTATTTTTACATATTTCCGCTCATACATTATGATATAGAAGATTTCTGGCATTATTCCATACAGTGTCCATACATTATAAAAACAAGAGTTAATACTCTATAAGCCCGCTTAAGAACGTAATTAGTAACTATCAGCATATATAAAGGAGCGACATTCTTGGATTTCCATGATTATTTATTCAGTTTAGCTGATATTGTCATAGATTATCTGAGCTTAGATTGTTTTTTGAAGATTTACATTTGATTAATTTTGACATTTTATACTCTGCTACCGTTCGCATTGAGATCGCAAAGTAAATATTAGCAAACCAAATACGTAGCTGATTGTATTTTATTTATCGAGATGTTTTTCGTGCATAATTATTTGAATTAAAGACTGACTGTGTTGATCTTAAAGCGAAGGCATGCCAAACCCCTTTTCTAGCGAATTTCGCATATAAGTATGTGTTGTAGTTGACAATTTTGTAAACTCTTGTTTTTTTGTGAATCAGTGCATGATTCACAAGAAAACAAGGGTTTACAAAAGGCAAAAAATGTTTTGTAGACACGTCTTAGAATAAATGTCTGTGGTTTACTAAATTTCTCGATTGCTTCAATTTGAAGGCAGTCTATCAACTTCAATTAATGGATTCTTTCACTCTGTTTCTAGGTTAGACGAGATCGCAGTAAAGTGCAAACCTGACGCAAAAAAGTAATAATCAAGAAACAAAAAGCTTAATTTCCGCTGAAACAGACAAATTTGTATAGTACAACATGCAAATAAGCGTGCACCACTCGCCCTCCTACTGCTAAATATGAAGGAAAAGCCAGCCACCAGGCAAGCAATACGCAGTATCATATCGCACATCGCATGTTGCACCATACAGATTTGTCTCAGTCTTGGTTCAGCGGATTATAGCAAATTAAGCTTTTGGTTTATAATGGTCTTCGCCTTCGAATGTAGCCTGATAATAGTGACTTTTGTGCACGACTGTCAGTCTGTTGTAACCGCGAGAGACGCTTTACAACCCCAATAAAACAATGACCCTTATCAGCTGTTATCAAAGCAGCAAACATAAAGTTTATTTGAACGAGTTTGTACGTTCTGTACGTTTGTACGAACCGACGTTTGTTCTAGTGGTGATGTGATAAGATGAATACGACAATTAGGTATTAATGATATCCATAGATACTGTGCTGTGCTAAAATTTCAATATCGCCTTGTTTCCCATGATTGAACTTTTTTATTTTTTGCCATGTTTAGGGTTCCGTACCAAAAGGGTTTTGGTTCCAATGATGTCGTCATACATACATACATCCGGCGCCTAAACAGTACACACGCTAACTAATGTGAATTTTCAACTTTTGTATAAAAAGCTTATTAAAGCTTATTTAGAACTACGGGATATGAATAATATTATATACTAATGGTCTGACTCACATATTATTATCTGGGTCTAGAAACTTTTCACTCTCTCTCTTTATTAGAACACATAGGTACAGAATATACATTGTTACTTAGCTACTTATTCCTAGTTAGTACATACGCTTAATAAGTGTTCACTTACTTACATTATCATTAGTTATTATTTATTAAATTAAGTAATTAAATTAAATTACAAGGAGTTTGAAGGAACTTGAACTTTTGCATGTTAATAAATAAAATATTAATCAAAATGATACAGATTTTAAAATAACTTATTCATAAAATGTAAATACATGAAGGTTTCCTCTTTAACATCAATTTCCACAGAATTTTCCGATAGTTTTAGATCTATTCGAACAAAGCCACGGCGGATCATCTATTCACATACCTACTCGTATAAACAAAAACATGTAATAATTTTCATCAAAAATTTCAAAAAAGCACGTTTCAAATATTAAGAAGAGTTAGTAACAAAAACAATGGAATGATACAATGTAATCTTTGCGGTCTTGGCAAATACCTACTACCTACGCTTTTCTTCAAACAAAATGCTCTTTCAACCAGATGTCTAATTAATTGCTAAGTTATAGAATCTTTGTGACGAATTTTACAAGTAGACATTTACCTATATATTTTAGGGTTCCATACCCCAAAAGAAAAAAGGAACCCTTATAGAATCACTTCGTTGACTATCTGTCTGTCATATCTGTCAATTCGGGGGAATCAAAACCTATTGGGTAGGTAGGTATTTCCCGTTGATATAGAATCATGAAATTTAACAAGAAGCAATGTCTTAGCACAAGTAAAGGAAAAAATTCGAAAACCGTGAATTTGTCTTTACGTCACAAAAAAAATGCTAATTAGTCTCTAGACTAAATAATTAAGTAGTTTACTAAATTACATCAAGATGGCTCTGTCCGTCAGTAACTTACAGATATTTTTTATTATACTGGTTTGAGATTTCTTGTACGATAATACGGAACCCTTCGCGTGCGAGTTCAACTCGCACTTGACCGGTTTTTCTGAAATAAACTCATTTAGTGAGTGACAATTACATTCACTTCGTTTTGAATTTTTAATTATGAGGATCATTGGGACTCGAACATTGAGCGTTCGTGACTTTTGCCAAAACAATGGAATCAGAGTGTCACAATAAAGATGTTTGCATTGAGAATACGGGAAAGTAAAGTAGGTACGATTGATGAAATCGACAGAGTGAAAATAGAATTCTGAGTTAAATTATTTTACATTTTAAAACTGTAGGCAACTCTACCTATGATATAAGAAAGACTACATGTATTTCTTATAATAGTAATCCTACTTTCGACTCTTATTATTATCATGAATCTATAGCACTCTATAGTGCATGAGTAGATGTCCCTATCCTATACATAATATAGGTAGGTGCGATTGTAAATTAATTTCTACAATAGCAAATAAGTTGCAATAATATGAACCATATTTTTATAGAAAAAATTTAATTGTATGAATCGTTAGTTCAATAATACCTACATAATAAGTAGGTAGGTATTATTCCCCAGACTATTTCTTATAAGTGACTGATCATGCTAGATTTAGATTTTCAAAAATCCCATAACAGCTCTGTAACTTTTTTGGATAAAAAATAGCCTACTTGTATCTATGACAAAAATCACGTTGATATGTTGCTTCTCCGTCAAAAAAACACACTTTCGCATTTATAATTTTAAGTAGGATTTGGTTAGTAGCTGTAGTAGAGTTGCAACTCTGAAATATAAAACCCTGCCTACACTGCGCTACTCTCGTAAATATTTTTTAACAGGTCTCCACTCTCCAGAGACAGGTAATTACTTACCCACCTACACAAAGCGACGGGGCGTCGTCGTCTTCCCGATTCGAATACATTATTTTGTTAAGATCCTCCAAACTAATACCACCCCAAATTAGGAATTTAAACAGATCCATTGACTTATATATTACTTCGTATGGACAGGGCCATTGAACAAACAAAATGGCACCGACTCAGTGGTGCTTTAGCACCAATGCAACCTCAATGACGTCTGGATTTCAAAGTTCAAACGGGTCGTTTCTTGGATGAATGTTCCAAATAATGTATTAATAATAAGCGAACAAAATTATTCACGGTTCCAAAACCGTGAAAAATTTTGTTCGCTTGGGCATATCTTGTCATTTATTTATTATTACTTTGACGTTTATTTGTATCCTCGTATGACGTTTGATTAAATGCAACAAGGCAGTTGACAGTTAAAAATATCTAGGTATCTATTTAGTTAAAAGCGCAACGAAAATGATTCAAAACTCGACCGATGACTTATTTTCGTACCGCGATGTTTTAAATCTTACAATCATAAATGTTCATTTAATGTCATGTTTTTAAATTTTATTTTAAATAACTGGTTGCAGTGTATTTAAATATATAAAAGGAAAAGGTGACTGACTGACTGTAACGAGTAGGTACGTACCACGATTAATATCACAATTATCACGATATAATCATGATAATTGTGATATTTATATATTGATATGTCGTTAAACCACGAAATAAGTCTAAAATCGTTAGATTAACTTGATTCTTTTTTTGCAGTATGGGCAGAAACGGGTGAGTTTCGAGACAGCGGGCACTCGTCACTTGCGTCAGGTGGTTCGGGCATAGAGCAGACCTCGCTGTATGCGCCACCACGACAGCGCGGGCGGGATCGCAAACTCACCGATGACAGTGAGTTCACCTGTTTAGTTGCAATCTCAACAGAAACGGGGGGGTTTGAGACAGTGGACACTCATCATTTACGTCAGGTAGTTCGGGCATAGAGCAGACCTCGCTGTATACGCCACCACGGCAGCGGCGGGATCGCAAACCCACCGATGACAGTGAGTTCACCTCTTTAGTTGCAATATCAACAGAAACGGGCTAGTTTCAGGATAGCACGATTGCTTTGGCTCGACATAAAGCAGTCCTCACTATATGAATGCACCACCACGGCAGCGCAATGGGCGCGACCACAAATCTACTGACGATAGTGAGTGAAAAGCTTTAGTTGTGATTTGAACAGAATCAGCGAATTTTGAGACGTTACAAGACGTAATAGAGGCATTTTTCTAACGCCATGTTGACGAGACGAGCGATTGCTATCTCACCATCGACTCGATCGACATCGACACATCGTGAGTAAACATATTTAGTTGCAATTTGGACAGAAATGGGCGAGTTTCGAAAGTTGTCACTCGCGTTTAGTGACAGCGATATAACCGCCTTCGTCAAATTACCTAGATGTAATTTTCACACGATTAATACACGATTTTATTCTCATAGTGGGAAAACAGCGCGACGATTCAGTGATAAACACTGAATGATAGACATTTATTTTTAATTCATCGAAGGCTTTTTTTAAAATAAAAAATAGCGAGCAAACGAGCAGGCTTCACATGATGTTAAGTGGTTACCGCCGCCCATGAACATTTTGCAGAACCAGAGGAACTGCCAATGCGTTGCCGACCTTTCAGGAATTTGTTAGTCCTCCCCTTGAATAACCCATGTTGTAATCTAGTGGGAACACCGCCGAAAGGAGTTGATTCCACAGTTTGCATGTGCATGGAAAAAGGATCTGGCACAACGGATGCGGTTGAAGTGCACCAAGGCTGAGTGTGAAATTGCTACGACAAAATTTTAATATATATTTTTTTAATTTAACTTAGTGAATCAGCAGTGTAGAACCAACCTCCAACCAAAGTCTAATGAGTTGGATGGGTGTACTTTAGTGTTGATCATTGATTTAACGAGTTACTCTGCAGATTTAAGATAAAATTAACTGGTCCTTTTTGATGGAAGGACAGTTTTCAATCACTAAGTACCTACCTGTTTGTAGTTACAAAATCCATACTAATATTATAAATCCGAAATTGTGTCTGTCTGTCTGTCAGTCTGCTAGCTTTTCATGGCCCAACAGTTTAACCGATTTTGATAAAATTTGGTACCGAGTTAATTTACATCCCGGGGAAGGACATAGGCTACTTTTTATCCCGGAAAATCATAGAATTTTCACGTAATTTTTAATACACCTAAATCCACGTAGACGAAGAAGCAGGATCTAGTCAGCTATATTTACGAAATGATGAAAGAATAGAGGAACGTGATTCCAAGGATTGAATAGATTAAGCATTTTAGTGGAAAACTACGAGCACAGTCTATCTTAGTGAAACTAAGGAGGTACATACTATAATAATTACAGTTAAGTATAAACATAATAATTATTACTGTGTATTCTGATTAGATTCTAAAACTGCAAAACAGTTTGTAAAGATAATATTATGCAGGCATCTTAATTTGCCAATTGACTCAAACACGAGTCGACTGTGGAGTGTGGTGCGTTCCATCAATCTTATCAGTGTTTATTTCCATATGAAACACGATACCTACCAGCGCAGGGTCCTGTTGAATGTATGAATAACGTTAGCCACTCGAAATGAACTAGCCTCTATAATAAATAATAAATTAAAATAAATAACTTAAATTACCTTTGTTTTTACTATTGTCTCTTTAAAAACATGCTCATTTTAAAAAAAGTGTTCTAGATTTATACACAAATGTCTTATTAATATTTAAAAAAACTTGAACTTTCTCCACAAGAAATTTATTGTAGGTATAGCTGTCTTTAAAACGAAGTCTCTAACGTTAGGTAGATGGTCATTTCTTAACTGGGTTTCATAAGATATAACTACCTGATGAAAAAAAAATATGCTGATCGCTTTTTTATTTTTTATTACTAGATGATGCCCGCGACTTCATCTGGGTAGGTTTAGGTTTCCTAAGAATCCCGTGAAAAATCTCTTTGATTTTCCGAGACAAATATCCGTAACAAATTTCATAAAAATCGGTTTAACATATTATGGGCCGTGACGTGTAGATACTCATCGGTTTAACCGTGAAAGTAACAAACAAACAGACACACACATAGACACGCTTTCGCAGTAAAAATATTTATACTGAACGAGCTAGGACTCTTCAATTCAAGATAAGTATATGTATCATACGTAATAATTTACTTATTTCCTGTTTACATAATCTTGTCAAATTTTCTAATAGGTACCTACCTACCTACTTAAGCATATTTTTATCTATTATTATCAAACTTTAACGAGTTATCTATCGATACTCAAATAGGCCACCACTGATTCGGAAGCGCTTGTTTCTATTAGAATTTCCGGCAAGGAACTCTATCGGATCACAGACTTATCTACAACCATTTCTGCTTTCACTATTCTCTATTTAATTAGATCCTATAATTATTTAGGGTTCTGCAATCAACTGCTTTAGTTTGCGATAAGCTGAAATCTAGACAGTTGGCTAGTGAGATCTAGGTACACCAGGAAATACGTATCGAACACTAGATACCAAAAAATCGGCCAAAACGTGCGAGGTGGACTCGCACACGAAGAGTTCCATGGTACTTACAAGAATTTTAATCTTTTACTCTTTTTTCTTTAATTTTAATGGTGGCCATTTTGAAATTTTTACTCACGGACCGACGACGCGGACGAACGGACAACGGAGGCTTAGTAATAGAGCCCCGTTGCCACGTTTTGGGTATACGGAACCCTAAACAGGAACAATTTCTAAAAATTCGTACACATCGATTTTATGGAGTAGGTGTATTAAAATGATCAATCTGTAAGCGCAGTCATCGGCATATAATGAACAACATGGGATTAAGGCCTCAAACTTTGGGCGCGATGTACGCTACCGCTTGCATTCTCGCGAGCGATTACGATAGTAGCTATCACTCGATATCACTCGATACCGATAAGCGTTATCATCGATACGCTTTGTACGCCCGCCGACCCATCCATCATTGGAAAACAACCTTTGCGTTTGGCCGACACGACACAAGCTGGAAGGTAAATAGCGCAGTTAACATGTGTTAGAGATATCGGTACATGATGCCACTTCACGCCCGACACTCGTCGATAACAACGTTTCCTTTAATGTTCACTTTCATACTTATGTAACAAAGTAGTGCTTCTTGTGATGACGCGATCAAATGCTGTAA
Organism: Maniola hyperantus; assembly: GCF_902806685.2. NCBI lineage: Eukaryota > Metazoa > Arthropoda > Insecta > Lepidoptera > Nymphalidae > Maniola > Maniola hyperantus. The sequence continues at coordinate 11,597,499 of NC_048543.1, forward strand.
TCGTAAATTACCTAACTGCCTATTAGGACGGACATCGCTTTACTAGCTAATCTTTTTCAGATATATATTTTCACGGGTTTCAATATATTATTAGGTATAATAGAAAATATTATTTTAACAAAAGCGTGGATTTGACTCCCTCCAGCAATGTGCGGGGCTGCAATTGCTTACATAATATGGCACAATATAACTACCTGATTATTGTAAATTGAACATTTGAACAGAGCAACCATCGAGTTTCTTGCTGGAGATCTCCTATATACACTGTAGTCTGTGCTGGAGATTCTCGGTAGGAATTCCGAACCAGTGGTACATTCTTTTGACGGTTCAAAAGCACTTTTAGGATTTGGATGGGTACCTATAGATTAATTGAGATACACATAGTGGAGCTATTTAGAGAAAGTATGTACTTACTGATATGCGTAGTAAGTACCTACCAAACGATATTTATTAGAGGCTAGGCTAGTAAATAGTAGATGAGCATAAAGCCGATAACTAAATAAATAAATCTATGTACTGTTGGAGATTAGTTAACAAAAACAAAACAAAATTTCTTTACTAACATATTTATTATGTCGGATTTGAGACCATAAACCGTGGATTTTCCCGTTAAAGATTTGTTTTCATGATAATAATTATGTAATGGTGCCTAATACCTACTCGTGTATGTCACTAATCGTAGGCGATGAGCGATATCAATTTTATCAACTGATAAATAAAAAGATTTGAAATAAAAACTAAAACATGGCGGTTATAATTTATTTAATTAATTTGTCTTCAATCAAGATAAGTTTGCCGCAATAAAATGGTCAGCTTTAATCCGATTAAAATATAAAAGTTTACGAATGGAAACAATTCGACAAGATAAACGCTGCAACGCCTATCTATGCCTACATAAAATATCTATATTAAAATACCTACCTACTATATGAACTGACATATTAATTTTAGAGATAACTAGCGACCCGCCCCGGCTTCGCATGGGGGCAATGTAGATACTAATGTGGTGCCATTGAGGTGTCATTGCCTCGGAAACTCTCAAATGAAAGAATTTTTTCCAACCTAATTCACATTATTTCGATTTCTCTAGGGATCTCCAATTTTTTGAAAATTAAACCAAAGCTATAAACCTTTCTCTTGAACCACTCTATCTATTGGTGAAAACAGAATTAAAATCCGTTGCGTAGTTTAAAAGATCTACGCGTTCATACATATAGACAGCGGGAAGCGACTTTATTCTATACTATGTAGAGATATATTGTCACGAGGCATGTAGTTAGCAAACGAGCTGATTTCTAAAACTTACTATAAAGTAAAAAACATCACAGTCGAGTAACCCGCCAAAATTGCACTGTAAGGCTTTCAGCATAAAATTGCTACGTCGCGTTGCTGACCTACGGATGTGTGTCAAATGTACCAATATTTTGCTTGATTTTCATAGCATAGCTTAGCTTAGCTGTCTGTGGTTGAAAAGGGGTTCTACGAAACTTATTTTTACATACTACTTAGTTGAAGCGAGATGCGAGTTAAGGACACGACCTGTACCCGTAGTACAAGATTTTACGTCTCACCAAACCAAACCAAATTCGAGAGTCGAAATACTTCCGCGTTACAGTAAAATGGACCTAAACAGCCTTGAATTGAAGTCAAATATTCAATGCCACTGATTTTAATTTCGCAATGTTTCCGCTTGGAGCGCTGGCTGTAGAAGTGTAGACAAACTTGAGCTTTAAAACAAGGCGTTTAAGATCCAGTTTACTGTAACGCGGAAGTATTTCGACTCTCGAATTTGGTTTGGTTTGGTGAGACGTAAAATCTTGTACTACGGGTACTGAGGATGCACGATAAAAATATAGTTTCGTAGCTTTAACCTCTTTCACCGCTTAGCTACATCGCTCATCTCAGGTGGAAAGGCAGCCAAAAAAAAAAAATCAACTACATTTGTGACTCTTCCACAGCCGGTTCAGAATGTAGATGCCTTAATATGAATACCAATAAGAAATAGCCTCAACGTCAAAAATTACCATGGCGAAACGATGATCACACTCAAGAATACGCATATCTTCCTGCCTACATTTTTTTTGGAAGTTGAATAAAAATCTAAGTTTTAATATTACAATTTAATGTGAATAGGGTATTTAAGCGGTTCATTGACTCAGGGATTTCGGCTAAACCAATATGCCTTTATTGCAAACGCTCTTATCAGGTATTGATGTAATAACTCCTATCATTTTGTCCCCTTACCTCGACATACTTCTATGTTTGCCTAATATTTGGCCAGACATAATTATTACCTATCTACTCGAAATGTTGCCTTGCCATAAAACACAATATCTACATTATTATGGATATATTATTAATTTTACCGCGTTCCAACCTAGACCTCACCGTTGCTCTGGTTCTCAGGCATGTTTGTCGTTGAATAAAAATAACTATAAGGACTAAAATCGTATTTTTGACATCGCAACAGTCCGTGAAACAGTCGCTAAAATGCGCGACTTCAATACAGCAGCGGTTGAACGCAGAAAGTCGGCAAAACGTATGCAAAGGAAAATCGCTGATAACCGATGCTAAAAGTATCACGTGTGCTAGACTAAGGCCCTTTTAGATTGTATCTGTAGGTAATTTTTAAAAAGTATTGCTTTGGAGATTGTCTTTCTATGCAAACATATTTGTTACGAAGTACTTGTACATTTTTAAACAACGTTTTACCCAAATCAAATTATACAAAAACATCACCTACCAGCTACATTAATTGTAGTAGGTAGGTGTACCGTACCTACTGTATGAAAGCATTTGAGTATTGAGCAAAAAGTAATACGAATAGCAAAACAAATATCCTGATTATATTCTGGATATCCAGATATTTTTTCTATGATACGACATGTCATTTTAACGTAATTGACTAAATGTAATTAGATTGATCATATCTCAAATTTGACTTGATTTTGGGTTGGAACGTTTTTCAGAAGATATATCTAATACACCTAAGCGTAAGCACAGCAAACTTCTGTCCAATCAAGCAGTTTATCGCACCGTTTGACAAAAATAGATACACGATAAAATAAAATATACCTAGTTATTATCGTCCACATAAATTATTTTATAGTGTGACGTAGATCATTGAGAACAACGAATTTACAGCTGCGTCATAAAAGTCGGGCGCGCCTGCGTCTAATCCGTAGTATTGCCCCCGCGCTACCGTCGGTCATGATTCAATATTTTTTATTTGTAAGCAGTTGGAATTATTTTTATTCTGTGGTAACACTCGAGTTTATTGTCTTTGTTTAAGCGTCGTAATTTGTGCGACATATTTGATTCTTTTTAATAAAATAAGCTACGAATCCAATTTTTATACGAGTTTGACGCAAAGCAATTTGGTTACAAAAGCGGTTCTGTATTTTTATGTATCTGCTGTCATTTTGTTTGCTTATAGGTAAGTATACCTAGTGCTCGCAAAAAATTTATCAATCTGAACATGAGGCGTTAGCCTATGACTGCGCGTACAAAAACAGATCTCAGCCGGGGTTGTACATTATTTTAATTTACTTAATCCTTATCTAAGTATTACCTGCGCAAACCAACATGTTGCAATTTAAAAATTGGACCTAAATCTATCTAGATAGGACTTTTTTGCGCGAAATATAAGAGATATCAATTTAAAAAATGAGTAATTTAGGCTATTGCCATAGTTATTAGATGACAGTAAAATATGTGGCCTTATATGGATATTTCTCTGTAAGCCCACATTATAATTAAAACAGCATCAGTCAGCAGCAGTATAAGACCAACCCATCGACATCTGATGTGATATGGGATGTCAACCAAGACAAAACAAGAAATCCTGTCATTGTTGCTCACAACCACCCTTTCCCGCAGGTCGTCCGCTAACATCCGAGCCGACAATAAAGACGGAGTCAACAACGCCCGGCATTGGTCCAGACGAGCCATTAGACGACAAAGGCGACAAGAAGAACAAGCGACAAAGGCGACAAAGGACCCACTTCACCAGCCAGCAACTCCAAGAACTAGAGGCCACTTTCGCGAGGAACCGATACCCTGACATGTCCACTCGGGAAGAGATTGCGATGTGGACGAATTTGACGGAAGCGAGAGTTCGGGTAAGTGCAAGAATGGAGTTTTAAAAACTTGACATAAGTTCAAGTGTGATTTTTATAGAGTAAGTAAGTACTAGATGATACCCGCGACTTTGTCCGTGTAGATTTAGGTGTTTTAAAAATCCCGTGGGAACTCTTTGATTTTACGAGGCTGTATCAAACATCAAAAGCGGTTAAACGGATGGGCCATAAAAAGATAGCAAACAGACAGAAACATTTTCGCATTTACCTATACCACCGAATATATAATAATACTAACGTACTAAACCTAATATTAATATGGATAAAGAAATATGTTCGACGTTGCGTCTGCGCGTTTGAATTTGTCTGAATGTTATAAAAAAACCTCGAGCATTTACCGAATTACCAACGCAAGTGGACACGAAAAATGCACGAAACAACAATTTAGTGGCGCAAAAAAAAGGGGGAGGCCTTTGCCTGCGTTTGGGATGACCTCTGAATTATTAGAGCTAGATATACCTTATAAGCAATATTAAACAAAAAAAAAGGTATTAATAATTTGAAAAAAATTAAAGTAAGTAAAAAGAGAAAAAAAAAGATAATAAAACAAAAAAATATGTATATCAAAAAAATATATATATAAATAAATAAAAAATTTAGAGGTAGGCTTATTCATTTATTTATTTATTTAGTAACATTTTACGGTAGGCTTATTTATTTATTTATTTAGTAACATTTTACGCAATATTTGTATTATAAAAATTATAGATAATATAGGTAATTTTTTTTACAAAAAAAATAAAAACCGACTTAAAACTCGACCGAAAAATAATTTAATTTATTACCGAATATATTATGTATACAAGAGTTGATATAGTTCCATAATAATACTTTTTGGTGCCGGTGCCAATGAGGTGCCATTGTGGAGTCTCATAAAAATGAAGTCTAGACGATTCGCGCAGCTAAAGAACCTTCTCCTTTTTTTGAAGTCGATTAAAAAGACAGTCGTCTACACTTACGGCCTGCGAAGATGAGGGACTGTTGACCGCGGAGGACTTAAGTGGGTCACTAAGAACTGCATCGCGTAACGCACAGATGGACTAATAGTCCGGTGAAACACCGTAGTTAAAGATGACGGACTTTTGTCCTCCGTTCTCGTCTACGCAGGCTGGATTGAGTGACGTACTATGTTAACTGCAGTCTAAGCAGAGTGAACATCATCATGTCCAATCATCTGAATATAGGTAACTTACATCATACAATATGTGAAAGCTGGGGTTGCAACGTCCACAAAATCAGATCCAAATTTAAAAAAAACACATTTCCACACTTTTGTACAAAAATCACGAATTTAGCCAATTGATTAATCACCGATGATCAATATAAAAAATATGTAAGTATATTGTTTCCCAAGAAGCAAGGAGGTGTACAATATTAACGAGCGAGATGTTTAGACTAATCGTTGCATCCGGCGCGCATTCGATATATTTTTGTAGCCCGCCGTCGAACGGAACACGGAATCCCTTAATCCTTGAGGATTTGAAGCGTCTATTTCGGTCTTTTCATAATCCGTGGCTTAAGCGTGATCGCATCCACACACTGTCAATAGTTTTGGAAGGCCCTGTTAGAGATTCTGCGGCTTGTACTATTTACACAATGTTCTGGATTCGTAGAATATTTTTCGGTTTCTTCGCTATGCGTGGAATTAGTGTCGCTTGTGTTTTAACTTTTAAGCCATGAAACGTGTTGTTTCAGCAAATTCATTGAATTCTTCGATAGTGCCGCGTTTTACTGAAAAACTATTTATGATTAAAATGATTCCAAACTAAGAATGCTAGTTACTTTCCGCTATATTCAGATATCTTGGCTGGAAATATATCTTGATTCAATATTATGATTTCATTGTATGTCTTAGTCAAATAATGTGGACAAAACTTGGTTATGTAATATGCTACAAATAACAATAAAGATTCTTAGATAATATGCAACGCTTTTTCTTTGCAAACCGTAATTTTTAACTGTGACATTTCACAGATAGGGTCATTTATATTCCTAATCTTATGTTGGCTGTATCATACTTATCTTTTATATTGTAATACAATCAATAGGAGATAATAAGAACAATAATAATAGGAAGAAGACATAAAAATCTCAGTATTTTTAGGTCCTACTTAGTAAGATGATTGTTTAATTTAATAATAGATAGTTAATGATGAAAATATCCAAATATATTGGACATAACCATTTTCCTCTAAAAGGTTAAGTACTGAATTTTTTCATTAAATTAACAAGAACATATTAACTGAAACATATAATGTAATTGACTCGTTACAACAATCCAGCTGTAAGATTAACAACGCAAGAACTATCGCAACATTCATAGTTCAAAATAACCTTGTTAATTTCATAATTAAACTGAATTACTTTACCGTTACGTGTAAATCGATATTTCGAGATGAACCCGGTATATTTCAAGTGTTAGATATTAATTTCGAGGCATAGCTGTCTGTACTGAAAGGCCGCGTGTGCTCTTTAAAACGTTATTTCTCCTTGTTAGTAGGGTTGTGGGAAATTAGTTTATCAAAAATTTAAATAATATAAAACTTCACAAGGAGAAATAATTTTAACTTTCACAAGGCGCAAGAAAACATATTTCTTATTCAGCAGCAGTAAGACAGCTTTGAAGCGGTGCTGATTCGATTATAAGTATACCCAATTTCTAACCTGAATTGACAGTAACTTTTCGACGTAGAACGTTGTAAAGCGATGGTACTATTTTAAGACATGTCTATTTAGCCAAATCAGCAGCGAAATGAGTAGATATCTACAGGATTCGTAATAAGTGCTTCAAAAGCGGTCCGAAAAATAAAAGCAAAAATAAAAGTTTGACCTTATTTCAAATTAGTATTTACAAACATTATTAAACTTTATGTTCAAATGTTAAGGTTTATAATAAACTGAAGACATAGATGTGTGCAAACCTGTCCACTTATGCGATGACATTTTGCTCGTGATTTGTCATCTACCAACTAATTTTATACCTATATCAATGCAAATTGGCTACCATTTTGTGATCGTGACAAAATCACACTTGGGATAGCGGTTAAAATGATACTGAGACAAATATTTAAAAAGAAAAACTATTGAGGATAAAATAATTAAACTAACAAAAAAAAGCAGACTATGTACTTACCTATTTTTTATATTCTATATAAATTAATTATTATATATTTCTATATATAATAATTAATGCCTCTATATAAAAATACGAATCCGTTTTCAATCTTGTCCTATATATAATCCATCTAATTTAATCTAACTTTTCGAGTAGGTAAGAACTTACTTAAAAATAACTTCTTTTTCAGCGCAAAATGATTTTAAGTACGTATACTTACAGCAAAGGCAATTCAATAAATATTAAATTTAGGCAAATCAGAATCAATAAAGCAAATTGATCACTAAATTTATGCAAAATAATCTTTTTTAAGTCTATTTTGTAATAGAGCAGTGTTTATATTAAACTGACACCCCTAACGAAGGGATTAGCGTGATTCGTCTGCGCATCTCCCTGCGTCCAATAAATCTGTGCGCGCGCGCGTCGATAAATAACTCGACATTATTTTTGTTGCCCGCTCATTAGGGTCGTTGCGCTTATTGACTCTTAAAATATGATATGTTAATACAATGTTTTCTTAACCACACTTGTAAATTGCGATTGTCTCGCTCGTTATCGCTTAATTTAAACGTTTATGAGGTTATTTGTGGTTTACATACGCGAAACAACTTTATTTAGATTATTACGTAGGTGCCTATATTTTAAAAAAATGTGTCCAGACTCCACATGCATCGGATATGTTTATCATCACTAAAGTAAAAGATTAAGCCTGTCATAATTCTAGCACTTTTGTTTTGATTCGCATTAATATATAATAATGTTATGACAAAGTAGCACGTTTTAGAATATAATATATTTAGCGTGGCTTTTACTGCCTACAGTCTAATATCTAAATTCTTCTCAAATATTATGATAAAAACTATTAATACTTAGTAGATTATTCAACATGGGGGTAGTGTAATGTCTTACGTCACGGGCGCCGGGATAAATCCCAAGCTTAACGAGGGATTTAAGATTAACTCCCGAGCGTAGTGAGGATGTTGCATCTAGATAGAATCCTGAGTGAAGGGTGGGGTTTAGGAGTGCCCAAGACTTAGATTTTCCGGTATAAAAAGTAGACTAAATTCATTCTAGAGTGGAAAGTTATACTTACTTGTGTCCACGTGGATTTAGGTTTTTAAAATCTTGTGGGAACTCTTTGATTTTTCACGGGATGTATGCTTACTCCGTACCACATCAGAATCGGAAAGTATGGACCGTGAAAGGCTAGCAGACCGACAGACACACTTCGCATTTGTAATATTAGTACGGATGTTTTCTTTCGCTGTAAGTAGGTATATTCTTATAATAAATTGTAGTTTTACATTAATTATCTACCTATGTGTTATCTTGCACGTATCACGTTCACGTAGGTACTTACCTATTAAATAAATAATCTACATATAAACATGCAGATAAATTGTTTGTCTTCTGGATATTCGCGGTACAAGTGAAAGTAAGTTTTTTGAACAAATCAATAGGAATCGACCTCGAACTTCTGAGAAAACACGAATGGGGAGTGACATGGGAGTAGCCGTGCGCCCGTGGCACGTCAAACCAATCGTCCGTGAAACTACTCTTGACACATTTCGTATCGTGTTCTATGACAGCGTATTAACTCATCGATCCTTTGATACTAATAATAATATTAGCTAGTAATTTTCCCAAATAAAATGTTGCACATTTCGATTATGTAGTGAGAAAATAAAGGATGTTGTAGGCAGCTAATGAACCAATACCTACCTAAATAAAGAAAGTTACAACCTTGGTCTTCGTTTTATGACTAAGCCTTGAAGTTTTGTGTGGTAAAACATTTTATTAGTGAAGTAGGCGTTTAATTTTGTGGGTAGGTATATAGATACAGAATGTTGTGATTTGACAATACCTACTATATCGATTATTTGAAGTTGGCCTGCTAGCCCAAGCGCAATCAATGCGACGTTTTCTCGTGGCTTTTGCACCATTCCATATTGGATAGGTATAAATAATTACTTACGCACAACAGACGGAAACGTTTAAGTGCGGAAACCAGTCCAGAGCGAAGAAGAAGAAGGTATAAATAAATAAAATCATCTGCCGCACTGAATTTGTGATCGTTCGGGCTGACTTCATAAAATAAGTAATTTCAAATGGATTTCACCAATAGAAAGAATGATTATCTTAAAAGTATTTATGAACATTTTGCCAAAATAAGCTACCAGTATGGTGAATTGATGATGATTTTAGTTGTTGATGGTGATCATCATCATCATCATCATCAACCAATAGACGTCCACTGCTGGACATAGGTCTCTTGTAGGGACTTCCATACTAGAGGAGTCAAAAAATAATGTACCTAATAAATTTATTAAATATATAAATGTATTCAAGATATTCGTTTTTAGATTAAAACAAAATTGAATACAATATATAATAAGTAGTGAAAATTTGAGAAAATCCTTCCTAAAAAATAACTCAGGCGTTCGATCTTTGATACGCCGCGCGCGGCGCGACCGAGCGACGATATTAGAATAAAATATATTTGGTAGGTACAGCTGAATACAAATATCGTCGCAATTCGACAGTGAATAATTATTACATCGAATTTTCGTATTGGCCTGTTACATGTTGACTGTGATGATACGAGTATGCGGCTAGTATTTTTATCATTTTGTTTGTTTCGTAATAAATTTTGAATGCAGTTTTATTTATTTGTGAACTTGAGTGTCGATAAATATTTAATGCGAATAATTGTAATGTAGATTAGGCAAAATAATGTAGATTAGGTACATTTTTGTGTTGTGATAGATTTGTGTCGCGCGTTAATAATACCTATTATAGTAGATTTGTTCTTTTTGGAAATACTTGCGTCATTTTATAAATCGTATGAGAAAATGTTTTTCAAAGTGTAGCTGTAGGTATTATCATACATTTAAGTATTATAGGTAATAGGTTAGGTACGTGAAGTGGTATTGTTCTTTTTAGAAATCATCATCATCATTTTATAATTCGTATGATAATAAATATGTAGAAATGTATGATAATAAATATAGTAGTTACCTACTAAAAAGATTTTTTTATAGGTAACTAGGTAAACTTACCTACCTATTGTATTGTAGGTATCTACTTGACATTGCTTTATCGTTCTACTTGTTTTTATTTTTACATACATAGGTAGGTACTAGGTACTGTATTCCGCGACAGGTTGAGATGGCAATCGGGGTATGAGGCGGGGGTGACACCCCGCACACCCACACGTCACCCTCGCTCGCCCGCACTGGGTTAGCACAGGGGCCGTGCGGGTGTGCGGGGCATTCCCTCCCCGATTGCCATTTCGACCTGTCGCGAAGGTATGCATTGGGTACCTATTAAGAGTAAAATTTAAAATTTAAATCAATCGAGTTAAATACAAGCTATACCCTAGTTCTCGACCTTATTGACGGTTATGAGAAAGTTGTTTTTTGTTATTTATATTATATTCTTGTTCAGTACCTAGGTATCATTCATAGATTGTTAAAATGTTGTTCCCTATGTCAATAAGGTCGGAAATCGCTTGCACCCATTTATCTGCTTGCGCCTCATGGTGAAATCGGTGCAAGCAAATCTCGACCTTATTGACGGTTATGAGAAAGTTGTTTTTTGTCATATTCTTGCTCAGTATAATTCATAGATTGCTAAAATGCTGTTTTCTGACGTATGTCAATAAGGTCGAAAATCGATTGCACCCATTTTTCTGCTTGCGCCTCACGGTTCAAGCAATTTTTTTTTTGTAACAAAATAATGTAACGTTAATAATTATTAAATATTTGTCTGTTGCGCCACCTGGATCCAGCGGCTCCCTGCGACTCGTCTGATGTCGTTCGTCCACCTAGTGGGAGGGTCTTCCAACGCTACGTCTTCAGGTGCGAGGTCGCCATTCCAGCACCTTGGGGACCCCAACGTCTATCGGTTGTACGAACTATGTGCCCTGCCCATTGCCACTTCAGCTTCGCAACCCGTTGAGCTATGTCGGTTACTCTAGTTCTCCTACGGATCTCCTTATTTCTGATTTGATCACGTAGAGAAACTCCAAGCATAGCTCTCTCCATCGCCCGCTGAGTGACTCTGAGCTTTCTTATGAGGCCCATAGTTAGCGACCATGTCTCGGATCCATATGTCATCACTGGCAACACGCACTGTTCGTGATATGTCGGATGATGGTGATAAGTCGGACAAAATCGCTAGTTTCTCTCAAGCTATCCGTGCGAAGCCAGAGCCGGGCGGGTCGCTTGTCAACAAATAATTAAAATAGTCGCGAGAAAGCTTGTCGCACTGTTTGTTTTTGGGCTGGGGATTTAACGTTAAAATGCAATTATAGGGTTTTGTAAAAATATGTTTAGCTCATTGCAATCGGTACTATAATCGATCCATTATGTTTAAGTAAGATTCGATAACATTTTAGTGCTTGTAGGATTCCATACCTACGCTCTTCCCGACGAACGCGTTCTACGCGTAGTCATTCGCGGCCTTCCGAAGGAGCTCGATACAGAGCTCATCAAGACAGACCTCCTTTCCCAGGAGCTGCCAGTCCTGGAGGTTCACAGGATGTATCATCCTAGAACCAAAGTCCCTTACGAGATGGTGCTCGTAACTTTAGAACTTTCCCCCGCGGGTAAAAAAGTTAATAATATAACCTCAGTGTGTCGCCTTACTGGCCTCAAAATAGAGCCCCCCCGTAACCGCGGCAGGATGGGCCAATGCCATCGCTGCCAGATGTACGGCCATTCCGCAAGGAATTGTTTCGCCCACCCTAGGTGCGTAAAGTGCCTAGGGGACCACGGCACCTCCGACTGCCCCAGGAAGCAACCAACCGAGGAGCCCCCGAGCTGTGTTCTTTGCAGGTCTCAAGGGCATACCGCGAACTATCGCGGATGCCCTAAAGCCCCCAAGGAGCAAAAGCGAAGGGTCAAACCGGCCGGCCGCAAACCTACTGCAGCTCCCCAACCCACCCAAAAATTCGTCCCTGCGCCGGCTCCGGCCACCAACGCATGGGACAAACCCCTTCCCAGGACTAACCCCCCTGCGCCCAAGCCCACCCAGGCACCCCCGGCCAAGCCCGCCCAACCAGCCCCGGCCAAGCCCGCCCAACCAGCCCCGGCCAAGGCTTCCGCGCCTACGCCTAAGCCCCAGCCTCAGCCAGAGCAACCGCTCCATACATCCGCAGCGGCAAACGCTGCGGATAATCTCAAATTAATAGAAACCGTCCTCGCCTCTATTGACATAGTGGAGATGGAAATTTTCGCCCGGACCTTCAGGGAAGATCCCAAAACAGCCATTACCCAACACTTGGGTCTACTCATCTCCATAAACAACCTTAAAAACCTATAATGGATAGTACAACCAAAGGTAGATTAAAACCTCACTCCTTAGTGGTCGCGTTTTACAACGCGAACGGCCTTATCGACCAAATGGACGAAGTCCGCGAGTTTGTATGTGCACATCAAACCGACATTCTCCTAGTGCAAGAGACCTTCTTGAAACCTAGTAGAAGTAATCCCAGAATTGCTAATTTTAATATAGTCAGAAACGACAGGGCCACTGCTAAGGGTGGCACTGCTATATACTACAGAAGGGCTCTTCACTGCACTCCTCTCGATCCTCCACAACTAACCAATATGGAAGCATCCATATGTCAGGTGAGTATGACTGGCCATCCGTCGGTCATACTAGCATCCGTCTATCTCTCTCCCTCGAAAGATCTGTTAGAAAGTGACATCCGCGCACTTCTCTCATTAGGAGACTCCGTTATCGTGGCCGGAGACCTTAACGCCAAACATCAAAGTTGGAATTGCCGCTCCCCGAACTCACGAGGACGCCAACTCGAAAGACTGACGCACCGCCCCGATCTTAACTTCATTGTTATAGCCCCTGACACACCGACTCGTTATCCAATGACCGACAATTCAACAGACAGACCGGACATACTCGATATAGCTCTTCTAAAGAACATCGCCCTTCAGGTGAGTCCTTTGGAGGTGCTGTCCGAGCTAGGTTCAGACCACCGTCCCGTCCTAATGCGGCTAGGACCCCCGCCCACCGCGGCCCCCCCGACCAAAACAGTCATTGACTTCAAGAAGCTCTCAGAGCATCTTAAGTCTATAGACTCAGTGCACATCTCTCAAATTCCTGACATTATAGGTAGTCTAGATGAAGCGCATGCAGCCTCACTGCACCTTACTAATCATATCCGCGATGCTCTAAGCGCCTGCTCCCGACAGATGCCGAACGGTTTCACCCGTCGACAGTTGCCGGACGACGCCAGAGAGCTCATCACCATCAAAAACGCTAAACGTAGAGCCCATGACGCATGTCCTAACGCCGACAACCGGAGAGAACTCTGGAGAGCCCAGAGGGAGGTAAAGGCTCGCCTTGCCGAACTCCGCGACGAACAATGGGACAGGAAGCTGAGTGAGCTCAAGCCATCGCATGTAGCCTACTACAGCCTGGCGAGAGCTCTCAAAGCCGACCCTGTCTCGGCCACTCCTCCGCTTTTACGTCCCAATCAACCGCCCGCCTTTGAAGATGTCGATAAGGCCGAATGCTTGGCCGATAGCTTAGAAGCCCAATGCTCCCCGAGCACCATCTCTGTAGACAAGTCCCATATAGAACTAGTCGAAAACAAACTAGCATCTATCTTCTCTTCCGCCCCAGGTGGCGATCCAATCCTCCCGACGAATAGCGGCGAAGTTCGTCAAATTATCAAAGAATTTCACGCCAAAAAAGCCCCAGGCCCCGACTCTATTAATAACAAAACTCTAAAGTTACTCCCCGACGTATTAATCAACCTCCTGGTTGTCATTTTCAACACCCTCATGGCGGGATGCTCCTTCCCCGACAGGTGGAAAGAAGCTACCGTTATAGGCATCCCCAAGCCAGGGAAACCTAGGAACCTCCCTACTAGCTACCGCCCCATTAGTTTGCTCAACACCCTTGGCAAGGTGTATGAGAAAGTCATCCTCAACCGACTTAGGTCCGTCGTAGAGGAGAAAAACCTCCTTAACGACGAGCAATTTGGCTTTCGAACCAGACACTCATGTGTTCATCAAGTGCACCGCCTCACGGAGCACATCCTTCTCGGTTTCAACCGATTCAAAACGAGAGGCATCCCAACGGGAGCCCTCTTCTTCGATGTAGCCAAAGCCTTCGACAAGGTGTGGCACGCCGGCTTGATCTACAAGCTTTACCATCTAGGCGTGCCCGAAAGACTCGTACGTTTACTACGAGAATTTCTCACCAATCGAACTTTCCGCTACCGTCTGGATGGAACCCTATCCTCCCCAAGACCTCTTCGAGCAGGAGTCCCTCAGGGCTCCCTGCTCTCGCCACTTTTGTACGCGCTGTACACCAGCGACATTCCCAGATCCCCTCATGTTCATATAGCCCAGTTCGCGGATGACACCGCTCTATACAGCTCCGACTTAAACTACCGGAACGTTAAAGCTCGACTCCAAAAGGCAGTCAGTAGCCTAGGCCACTGGTTCCGCCTTTGGAGGATAGAGGTTAACCCGGAGAAAAGCGCAGCAGTGCTCTTTCAAAAGTCCAAAAGGAAATCACAATACAAACTTCGACAGACTGAAATAACTCTTTACGACCGCCCCATTCCCTGGCAAACTAATACCAAGTACTTGGGTGTAACCTTTGATGACAAGATGAGCTTCGCCGCGCACATTCGTAGAGTCCGCAAGAACGCAGCGTATGTGCTCTCCCGTCTTTACCCCATGATTTGCGCAAAGAGCAAAATGTCACTTCGACATAAAGTCACGCTATACAAAACGTGCATCCGCCCAATAATGTCTTATGCCTGTGTTGCATTTGCACACCTGCCGCCCTCCTCTCTCAAACCTCTCCAAGTCCTACAGAATAAGTTTATGCGTACGGCCACTGACTCCCCGTGGTACATGCGCAACGTGGACCTCCACAGAGACCTCCAACTCCCGACAATAGCTCATTACTTTAAACAGCTTTCCAAAAATTATTTTGAGAAAGCCATTAGACACCCCAACCCCCTAATAGTTGAGGCAGCGACTTACACCCCTGACCGAAACGACCCCCCAGATAAAAGACGCCCTAAGCACGTCCTTAACGACCCCGACGATCAAATCATGACCGACAATGCACCCTATCTCGTAGGGCTACACAATTCAACCTCATCACAGCGTCTTCGCCGGCGAAGACGAGGTCCCCGATTTCTAACGTCACCCGGACGTGGGCTCACGCCACGGCCTCGGGGGCGTACGGACTAACCAACAAAACCGACAACTCCACCCATCCCAACGTCATCCTAAGCCGTGGTCCGAGCCTCACAGGAGGCGCCCTTAGGAGGACGTTGCCCCCCGACCTCTCGAATTATTTCTTCGAGCCCTAGGGCTCACCCCCAGGCGGAGCTTCGCGCTCGCCAACCCCCCCGGTGACGCTGTAGCGGCCAATAGGGCCTACGCAGCATAGTCAATCCGAAACAACACACAAAAATTTTAGTGCTTACAAAAAGCCCGCTACGCGTTCGCCGACAGGTTAAGCGGCACGTAACATTATTTATTTTACGTGGATCGGTCTAGGCTCGGTATTTTGCGATGCTTTTAGCGCGTGTCGCCTGTCGATTCATGCAAACAGTTTAGTTCCCGGATTTTTTAACGCCCGCACTGGGTGATTCGCGTTTGAGCCGAGTTTGCATATTCCTGCTGCATGTAAACGTTTCAAACTCTATGTTTATTCAGAAAATTGGATTTTGTTACAGGTTTTCTTGTTTCAAATGTAACCTGCTATGTAACACATTGTATATAATTATGAACTTCTCTCTCTTTCTCTCTTGCAAGTTTTTATATCATATACCTACCTACATTTGTAAATCAGCTATATAAACGCTACAAAACTGAAAAGTCAGTTTTGAAGCGCTTATAGGATGTTGGTTGTACATAAAGGTTAATATGATGATATATTAGGTCCGTAACATTTTACTTTTCACTCGAAAATGTACTTTCTTCTTCTTTTAGTCATGAGCATCGATTGTCAAGTGGTTTCTTTCGTTTATTCGCTTTACCTAACAAGTTCTAACATCGAGCTGTCCTTGAGCTTTTGCGATTTTATGGTACAACTAGCTTATGCTCGCGACTTTGGACCACACAAATTTCGAACACCTATTTTACCCCCTTTACGGCGGTTACGCACTCATCCGATCCGAGTCCGTGAAAATACATTGCTTTTTGTTTTGTATGGGAGCTTATGACATATATCACATAATATGTCGTAGATGATCGCTCGTATTCTCACGGATGACGGAAGTGCAGTGCGTAATCGCCGTAAAGGGTTGAATTTTCAAAAAACCTTTCTTAGCGGATATCTACGTCATAATAGCCGATGTCTACGTCATAATCTGCATGCCAAATTTCAGCCCGATCCGTCCAGTAGTTTGAGCTGTGCGTTGATAGATCAGTCAGTCAGTCAGTCATCTTTTCGTTGTATATATTTAGACCAACTTATAATTATACTATTTTGTCTTCTACTAGCTCAAATTTTTTCGATCTTTAATCAGATTCTGGATGCTTTTACTATGCTCTATCAAAATGTCTATGTTTCCTACTAAAAATAGTAGTGAAAGAAAATGGCTCAGGTAGTAGATCTTAATATTATAAACCTTTCATTTAAGTAACAACTCATATTATCCAAAAACGAATGTAGCTCATGTTAGTTCCGATGCCTGAACAAGCATATTATGGAGAACCGATCGCAAATTTATATGCCTGTCTCTTCCTGTGTAGTAGCCAACGTCTTCTTTATGCGAATTTGTATGTTAATATCATTGAATAAAGTCGTAAACTCAACATCGATTTATGCCAGCTTCAACGTAATCTCCTAGAACACTAGATGTCTATCTGATATCCTACTTATATTTTGATAGACCGAATGTTGAGTGTTTTGATCAGGCAGATTTCGGTCGGCTTTACTCAAGAATTTATTTCAATGAATGTTGCTGAATTTAAGCCGGCATCTTATATATTTTATAATCACGTATAATCTCTATTTATTGACGGCTGCCGCTGTGTTTTGTTTGTTAGATGAATACGATTCATAACATGATGGCTTGTGGGCTGTGAATAATGGCGCAGAAAACATTTTCAGACTTCATACATAATATTAGTACAGTAGCCGAGAAAATATACAATACATCGATCTTTAGAAAGGGATTTCGGCTTCTTAGAGTATTGTCTATGTCACTCATACGTACCTATGTGATGTTTTGTCGGTCTAAACGACAGAGACAACGCTCTGCGAAACCACTATCTCTTTCCGAAGGTCGATGTACAACACTTCCTGCCGGGTACTGTAAAACTATTTGAGCTTCTAGTTGAATATACTTATTGAGAATGTTTTCGTTCATTTTAGCTTTACAATCGATTTCTATAACTTTTTCTTCTTCAACCTTTTATGGGATTTGTCATCCAAAACTTTTCTCCAGATAGGTATCTACCTTTACCTACTGTCTTCTATTTCTGCGAGTATATCCTAGGTTTAAAACTAGTTTGTCCAGCAAGAAAGCAGCAGTTTTATAGACAAGTATTGTAGGTTTACTAAAAGAACTAATTTTTTTTCTTCAATTAAGGCATCGAAAAATAAATATTTAAGGCAAGAACTCATTAATTGCAAAAAATATTCAAGTGCAGCTTACACCAACTTAGCATGAAAGTGTTCTATATACCTAAGTAACTAAATGATGCTAAATGCTAAATGATGAACTAAATAAGCTAACTCTGTACCCCAAAATAAATTAAACTGTTGGGCTGTGAAAAGCTAGCAGACAGACAGGCAGATACAGTTTCGCATTTATAATATTAGTATGGATTTAGAATCCGTCTCCTATCTTACCTAACTACAACTATGAACTTCCATTAAGTATTGAACTACAAGACGTATGGGTTCTATCTTATCTATAAAATCTATCTTATCTATAAAATACTTACCTTGGTAGAATATACGTATAATTCATATTAATTATTGTAAACTGCACTTGATGATTTTTTGAGTTCTTGCAGCAGGTAAACCTACGTTTTGGTAAAGGTACAATTTCGAAATATCTCATTGTTACAAAAAATATATCATGGTTTATTTTCTTCGTTTTCCGATCCGATTGAGGAAGTAACTCTTCGCGCTGCAGGGTGCATTTAATAAAGTAACTACACTAGCCAGGGGTGTCACGTGCTAATGGATAAATAAGAAATAATTTTTATCCCAAATCCAATATATACCTATAATATGTGACAGGTCGACATAGCAATCGGCTTATGAGGCGGGAGGACGCCCCGCACACTCGCACGTCACCTGCGCTTGACCGCACCGAGTTAGCGCGGGGGCTTTCCTCGCACCGGAAGACGCAGCGTTGGAAGACCCTCCACTAGGTGGTTGGACGACATCAGACGAGCGACAGAAGCCGCTGGATTCAGGCGGTGGAAGACCGTGGCGTGTGGAAGTCCCTACAAGGGACCTACGTCCAGCTGTGAACGTCTATCGGTTGATGATGATAATGATGATGTACCTATTGTGTTAACATGAAATATTCTTTGTCTTTCTTATAAATTAGGTCATTTTTATTAGCTAATTTATCAAAAGTTAAATTGGCTAGCTTTACAGAATAATAACAGAATTTTCCTGAAAAAAGGATAACTAATTTAAACATTGTTGATTACACATTCCTAAAGAAGGACTCAATCTAACGGAAAAATGTATTAAAACATAGCTTCACCATAACGCAGATTAGAAGAAAAGGAAAAGAATTAATATGAATGGCTTAGTTACTATTTTACATACAGAAGTTGGTACAACCTAAACCAATAATTTTAGCAACATATAAAACATTTCAGTCTCTACATTAAATAAAGGAAACTTCGGTAGCAGCCCTAAACTTCGCACGTGTCAAATCCTGGTTCATATCCATTTATTCGAGCCCATGTTTATTTGACTTTCGAATAGTGCCTGCGTCAATCGATCTACGTTAGTGTAGTTCTAGTTCCTATATAGATATAGGCTATAATTGAATGGCGAGGAAGCGCTCAGCACCCGTACCGATGGACCGTCATTTGATTGATGACACTAATAAAACTGTGATTCTAGTTTAATTTAAATTTAAGGCAATTTAGCAACCCTGCTCCCGGTCCCGCTGACCGTAAAATGGCTTCATTATTCGCATAGTGCGGTCGCATCGCTCATTGTGGCGTTTATTATGCGGACAGTGTGACTAATGTTTTGTAAGAATGTTTTAGTAATAAGTGCCTTCTAAGGATGAAACTGAGATGATTTATTTGAAGGCGCACTATTTACTGTAAAGGGTTTACCATCATGCCGGCCCACTACTGAGTACGGCTGTCGAATGAAAGCGCTTAGACCATAATCTGCCACGCTCGTCCAGTAAGGTTTGGCAAACTATACACACCTTTGAGAACAATAAGGAGAACTGAAGTGTGGTTCCCTCACGATATTTTCTTTCAACGCCAAAGCAAGTGATATCTATATTTAATTGCTTAAAACGCACAAAGGTGACTCCAAAATTTAGAGGTCTGCGATATAAAATTATGCCTAATTAGTGTACTTTCCTAGCAAATAGGACATAAACTAGGAATTAGGATATGGCCTAAACAGTGAAAATTGCAGGAATTATAACTTATACCTACTGTAGATATTATGAAAAATACCCCTTATGAACAAAAAGTGTACCTACCTAGTATCTATATGTAATTTGCACATCTACATACATAAACAGGCATGTTATCTCGCAGCGTGTTATCATGCGGGGCGCGTAGTCAGCGAGATTAATGTGCCCCATCACTAGTAAGGCCTTCATCGACCCCGACAGCCACGGAAACCGGAACAAGACATACTACGCTCAGTTTATCTACTAAACCGAAAGAAAATAGAGAACACATTACTTAGAATAGTATGCAATCCATGTACCTACCTCGTAGGATGCTTAGCTTGTGAAATCTAAAGGGAATAAATACTTAGTACATTTTTTGTTTTACAAAAGTTGAAGACTCAAGTTTGAATTTTACTATAGTACGCCAGAAGTTCTTAATAATCGAAGAAAACTATCAGAGATTCAAACCGTTCAAGTGATCATAATATTGAGAACCTATATGTAAAATTAAATAATTAGTTTTTATTTTGACAATATTGTGCGAATAGCAGTAATTTTATTATGTAACTTATCGGTATTATATATGTAACTAATAGTAAGCTGTGATAGTCTAGTGGTAAGGACATCCGCCTTCTAATCGGAGGTCGGGGGTTCGATCCCAGGCACGCACCTCTAACTTTTCGGATTTATGTGCGTTTTAAATAATTAAATATCACTTGCTTTAACGGTGAAGGAAAACATCGTGAGGAAACCTGCATGCCTGAGAGTTCTCCATAATGTTCTCAAAGGTGTGTGAAGTCTGTTAATCCACACATGGCCAGCGTGGTAGACTATGGCCAAAAACCCTAACTCTGAGAGGAGACCCGGTGCTCTGTAGTGAGCCGGTGATGGGTTGATCATAGGTAACTTATCTTTGCCACCTCAATTCAATTATAATCGCTTAAAACAGGATCCGCGTATGAATTTACAAGACAACAAACATTAGTACTTATCGATTTCGGAAACATTAAAAATTGTCTCCCTTCGCCTGACATAGGGCGGCCTCGAGCTCATACAATAATATATTTAAAGGATTAGCTCAACGCAATATCGTGACCCTCCCGTTAGGGTTGTCAGCCGTAAAGTTTTCTGTTTTGTAAAAGAGAATGTTATAAAATCACAGTCAAAGTCAAATGATTTATTCAAAATAGCTAATTAATAACTCTTTTTGATGGTCAGATGTTGGATTTCTAAGATATAGTGGTGATAATTATTACGCAAACTTAAAACTAAAGCTACGAGGATTCCAAACGCGCCCAGGTCTGAGAAGAGCCCCCAACAAACTCAGCCTGGTATTCTTTTTTTTATCACCACTTTACAAAATTATTGAAACTTATTAGAACTATCACAATCCGTTTATGATTTAGCCTCTATTTTTTGTAATTGTGAGATAGGCTGCGCTTGGCGACAATAATGCCTGAGAAAAAGAGCAATGATGACAGTGACCCGTCTGTCAGCGTAGCAAAAAAATTCTAAGCCTATGGTTTTTCAGGAAAACTGCGGATTTGTTATTTTAATCAATGCTTATCACCATTTTTTGTTTTAAATTCAAATTCATTTATTGCTTTATAGGGAGCGCATAATATTATCTCAATTAATTATAATTATTATGCACTAAATTAAAAATAATCTTTTAAGATTTTCAAGATCAAAGAGTTCCCACGGGATTTTAAAAATCCACGCGTACGAAGTTACGGGCATCTGCTAGTAATTTATACTTTAGTACCGAATTCGGAGTTATCACGAAAATACAATTTTTTCTTCGAAAAAGTCTGCAACCCTAGTTTTCGCGACCCTCCGGCCTTCCCGCTGCGCTGCCCGCTATTCAAATAATGGAAATTATTTCCACATATGTGCACCTAAATAAATATCATTCTACTGTCATTATTGAACACCCTAACCTTTCTGTGAAGCTATTTTCACCCGTTTATCTGTTTTTATGAGAAAAAGAAGTGTTGTTTTGGGACATTCTTTTTTTAACAATTTTTAAGTTCGTTTCGTAAGTATGTCATTTGGTTTTTTAATTTAAACTGGCGATACTTGTATGAATATTGATAATAATTATACAATGAAAGATACTTATACTGTCAGTTTGTATGTATCTACATATTATTATGACAATTTACCTACGCGTCCACGAAAATTTGCGAAATTTATGTTTCGAAAAATAAACGCTCGTATATGGGGTGGAAACGACCGTTTATGTTCACTTAACCGAGGAAAGAGGGTATTATTTACCGTTTCGGCTGGGTGAACACGCCACAGTGAGTGAGACAAATACCGCTGCCGGCACAATATTTATTGCAGTCGCTACGTGGATTGCGCAATTTATCGTAGAGGTGTCGTCGGCGATCGATCGCTCGCTGACGGACGCGGCCATACATCAGCGCGCGCGTTATCTGTGCTCACGACGACTTAGCGCGCGTCACTCCGCCTCCGCTTCGGCTCGGCCTCCGTTAAATAACAACATCGATTCCCGAAGGCTTCGCGGCCTGTCCCGCCGCCTGCTCGTTTATTGCGGCCGACTCCTGGCGAGCAGCATGCGGAGGCGTCCCGTCCAATCGCGGTGCTCGTTTATCTTCATTTCGCGACCGCAATTAGACGGGTCGTTGGCTGCGGCGGGCGCGCCCTCGCCTCCTCCGCGCTACGTGGCTCGAATAAGGCGCCGTGCCGCGATGCGCTGTCAACTTCGTAATGAGTAAAGTTAATGGCACCCTACGCATCGCAGCCCGACTCTAGATTCTGAATCCGTTTAAAACTTTTGTCGTCCGTCGCGGAATGACTATACGCCGAGAGAATAACTTGAAATTTTTTGTTGCAGGTCTGGTTCAAAAATCGGAGAGCTAAGTGGCGGAAACGCGAGAGAAACGCCATGAACGCGGCCGCGGCCGCCGCCGCCGATTTCAAGAACGGTTTCAGCACGCAGTTCAACGGTTTGATGCAGCCCTTCCCCGACACCGATGCGCTGTACTCGTCGTACCCCTACAACAACTGGGCGGCGAAGGTTCCCAGCCCGCTGGGCACGAAGAGCTTCCCGTGGCCCGTGAATCCGCTGGGCCCGGTGGTGCCGGCGAGCCACCACCAAGGCTCCATGAACTGCTTCAACACGGCGACGTCGATGGGTGCGGTGGGCGGCGGAGGCATGGGTGGCGTGGGTGGCGGTAGCGTGGGCGGCGGCGTGGCGCCCTGCCCCTACTCCACTCCGCCCAACCCCTACAGCGCCGTGTACCGCACGGAGCCGTACCCCGCCATGTCGTCGTCCATCGCGTCGCTGCGGCTGAAGGCCAAGCAGCACTCGTCGTTCGGCGGCGGCTACGGTGCAGTGTCGCCGGTGTCGCGCGCAGGCTCGGCGCCGCTGTCGGCGTGCCAGTACGCGGCGGGCGGCGTGGCGGACCGCGTGCTCTGAGACGAGGCGCGCGGCCGCGAGCAGTCGCGCTCGCCCGCGCCGCCGCACGCCGCGCGCGTGTCCTAGTCGCCGCCCGCGCGCTCGCACTCGCACCCGCACGGCCTGTACCGCCACCTGTGGGAGTGGTTCGACTGAGAGCGCGACGCGGCGGCGACCACGGCGCGACCCGCGACGCCGCAAACCTAGGGTTACACTTGAAACTTCGGGCAATAAATACTAAACGATTCGTTCTAGACGTTGTTTTGTAAATATGTAGTTATGTATGTAAGTATACCAAAGCGATGTGTGCAATTTTTACAAGCTTAAATGTATGTAGATTATATATTAGAGTATTTTTGATTGTGTAATTAGATCACTGGAGATCGTTGTAAATAAATAAATTAGGGTATTTATTTGTACTTTTTCATTATTTTGAGGCATTTAATTAAAAATATTGTAAGATTTCATTATTTACAGATTAGGCTGTGCCTACCTTACCTACTTAGGTACCTACTATTATTTTATCCACGCCTTGTTTTAAGATATCTTGTTTTATATAAGTACCTACTAGCTGTCCCGACCCGGCTTCGCTCGAGTGGAATTTTTGAAAACGGTTGGGGTGGAATTTCCAAAAGACTAATAAGTACTTAGGTATACCAATTTTCATAGCTTCAAAACTTAATAACTTCAAAAATGACGGACTTCTTTACAAATTTTCATTCTCAATTTAACCATGTTGAGGATAGAATTTCTGAAACCATGAAACACATTTTTCTTCATTTTTTACCAAAACCTCAAAAACCAATTCTCATCGATGTAACTTTAAAAATAACGGACTTTCATACAAACTTCCAATTTAACCTCCTAGACGGGTTGAGTTTTCAAAAGCGGGTGTCTACATCATAATAGCTACCCATGCCAAATTTCAGCCAGATCCACCCAGTAGTTTGAGCTGTGCGTTGATAGATAGTCAGTCAGTTAGTCAATCAGTCAGTCAGTTTTTCCTTTTATATGTTTAGATGTACCTGTATTGAAAGCACGAATATAAAAACTTATAGAAACCAAAAACAATGTTTGGCGATATATTTAAAACCAAAACATTTAAATATATTATTTAATTTCCAAGTGTTGTCATATCATAAATAATAAACTGTAGGTATATAAACTTAATTTGACTTTATTATAGAAAACACAAATAATATTTTTTTAAAGGATGTGGAATCTTGGCAAGATTCCACATCCTTCATCCTACGTTGGAATTATTTCAAGTTATTGTGTTATAATTATATCAAGTTGTTGTGAATCAAATAGTTGTTAATAAAACTACAGACCAAAGTTTTAGCCAAATTACGCCTACTTATCTTCGTTTTGCATTTTCAGCATAAAACTGTGTCGTCGTAAACGATGTCTTTTCCACTGTGTAATAGTAGAACAACAAACGATTACAGTTCTAGTATTATAGTTAATCTATCACCCGCGTTCTAAAGAAAAATATTATGAGGTACTTACACCTAAATTAGAACGCCGATTAGCAGATTTTGTAATTTTTACATTATATCTTCTGTGCTTTTACATAAACTGAAAGGTTAATACATTCAGTATTCACAATGCTAATTTAAATAATATAACTGTTAAAATTATTACAAAAAAAATAAAAACCGACTTCGATACACAAACACTAAAAATTGAAAAATAATTTAATTTATTACCGAATATATTATGTATACAAGAGTTAATATAGTTCCATAATAATACTTTTTGGTGCCGGTGCCAATTAGCTTTAGCTGCGCGAATCGTCTAGACTTCATATTTTTATGAGACTCCACAATAGCACCTCATTGGCACCGACCCCAAAAAATATTATTATGGAACTATATTAACTCTTGTATATATAAAATATTCGGTAATAAATTAAATTATTTTTCAATTTTTAGTGTTTGTGTATCGAAGTCGGTTTTTATTTTTTTTGTAAAAAAAATTTATTTCACAATTTTTAGTGGCCCCATGGAATTATGCTATGACTGGTTAAAAATCTACTGTTTACTAAGCTATTACACTGATCGCGAGCAATTTACTCTTATCCGTTGAGGAGTTCCAGTATCTATCTTCGAAGATGTTCATCAGATCTTCACCAAATTTAAATAGGACCAACTTTGAAGTATACCCTTTCAAACAAAAAAAGAATTTTCAAAATCAGTCCAGGCGTCTTCGAGTAATCGGGGAACATACATAAAAAATAAAAATAAAAAAAATAAAAAATAAAAGATTCCGACGAATTGAGAACATCCTCCTTTTGAAGTCGGTTAAAAACAGAATAAATGTTAACATTGAAATCATTTTGGATCTCTCGCAGAAACACCGATCGCAATTGTTATTTTAATTTTCAAATGTTGATTGATTTTTTAGGTATTCCTTTGTGAACCGATAACAATCGTAATTGTAACTGAATTTCAAAACAGTCAAGTCACAGACAAGTCGAATCACAAATTTAATCACTGAGAGGCATTTTGGAAAATAATTTTCCAAAATGCCTTTCAGAACACAATTATTGTGTATTGTTGGAAGTTTTATTATACAGGGTGTAACCAGAACGCTAGCAAAAACTTACCGTTATTGGTATACTACCTCAACACAATCCAATACCAATAACCATTTGCCTCATTTTGTAGTTTTAGTGATTTAGTATTTTTCAAACCCGCAATGTAGTATAGCGAACAAAAATCGGGTCAATGCCCCACCTACGACGCGGCATTGACTCCAAGTGACTTACTTACGCAACGTTTGTTGACCTGTAGCGTCAGTCAGATGTTTTATTTGCAATAGATCGTAAATTTCTACAAAATTATAGAATTTTTTTATATTTTCTTTCGCGTTTTTTTTGGTGGTAAGTATTATATCAGTAGGTAATCATCAGTACTATCACCTGTCTTCGTTTTTGCCAGCTTTCTGGTTACACCCTATATACTGCAAAAATAAATTAAAAAGATGTAGGTGCCTATACCAATATATTTTATTTATTCTCATTCGAACTTATTCTTACCTGATGGTAAGTAATATTAGACATTTCATTTAAAAAAATAAGAGCGAAGAGAAGCGTATATTGTATAGACTCATCAAATAAATTGTTAAACATGATTTATTTTCTTTCCTTTCAACTACAGTAAAAGGAACAGCTAAATAGATAAAATAAACTCATAATATCTTTTATTTTGGATCGCTTTGAATGAGATTAAAATGTAACATAGATCTCAATAATAATAAACATAATATTTATTATCTTCCAGTTAAATTGTAAATAATTGTAGCTATAATTCATTCCAATACGATTTGTATGAAGCAAATAACTATCAACATTAAGTACAGTCAGCAACAAATATCTGCTTTTTTTATAAACTAAAGTCTAAACCTA
Organism: Maniola hyperantus; assembly: GCF_902806685.2. Taxonomy (NCBI): domain Eukaryota; kingdom Metazoa; phylum Arthropoda; class Insecta; order Lepidoptera; family Nymphalidae; genus Maniola; species Maniola hyperantus. The sequence continues at coordinate 11,624,205 of NC_048543.1, forward strand.
CGATTGGAATACTTCTAAGATCCAAAATTGTATTATGTTTGAAACCTAATAATATCATATTTATGATTTTGATACTTTGTTCAACTTTAGTTTATGAGAAATACTTGTGTACAAAACTTGATGAGTATAGAAATTTTATCTAAGTTTTAAATTTAAGCCATTATGTCAAGTCCATCAGATATACCTTTAGATGAATAACTACCACCTAATTGTGGGACAGGATGTCAAGATTGAGCTTTGTTTGCGATGTGTAAGTGTTGAAAGTTGAAATTTTTTTTTAAAAAAAAGCTCACAATAAGTAGGTATATTTCAAACTTTAATTTTTGGATTATTTCTGTGTAATATGTTCAATTTATGTCCTGTTTCATGACTTATTCTCAAATACAAGACATCTAGGTATATTTGATATTGACTGTAATTCCTTATTTTTAAATACTTAGTTAAAAAATTCATGGGCTGAGTGCTGAAAAGTAACTATGACAGAATTTATAAATGTAATTATGTAAAAGTTATAGGCGATATTTTAATAATGCAGTATTATATTTTGTTACAAATTGGTTTGGAATCGAATACAAAATAGCGATTGAGTTGTTTAAGAACGACAAAATAAGTGACACGAACTAGTTTACCTTCTTCCGTGTACTATATAAGGCTAGTATATACTTTTATGGTGGAATTATACGTAGTAGTTAATCCGTATTCGGGTACCTAGCCAAACACCGTTACCCGAACTGGGACGCCCGCGCCCGCCCGCCCTACATGTTCTTTCTTAATACTGGTAACCTTGGCTTTAATCCATTTTTTTTGTTTTAAGAAACAGCTTTTTAACCGAATTTGGTCTAGTTTAATCAAAAAAACCTGTTTGAAGACGAGGCAAACTCGTCATTATTGATTGCTAATGAATTCCATCGCCATTCCGAATGTAGTTAAAAACGACCAAATGTAATTCCGCCATAAATTCCTCCGCAAACTACTAAATGGCCGGCTGATAGCGTGATCGATTTAAATCGTAGTATTAAATTATGTTTTTTTTTAATTGTATGAAAATTGGAAATCGGATCGTTTATATTTATAAAACGCTGGACCTGAGCATTTCACAATACTTCATACTTTTTTTAGCAATAAGCAATTAACCTATCGGATGATCAAAAAGTTTGTAATAGGCTGTCTCCACATTAAAAGCTCGCGAGGTTTCCACGAGTTCCAATAGCTCTGTCAGTGTATAAATACTGTTTCTTCCGGCCTGGTATATTAAGGTGCTTACTCTCGTTCCGCCAAGGCAACATGCATTTCAACATTGAGCAGCATTGCGACCGAGCGTTTTACTCGCAAAGGTGGCGCGCAATAGTTTGGTGTGCGAACGGCCTAAGAAAATAATCATAAACTATCAATTTGTAAAAAAAATGTAAATAGTGCGAAGTAATAATGTAAATCGAGGTTTTCATTTTATACATATCAAACAAATAATAAATGCGAACTAAAGTATGTATAAATCTTTTCAGATTATTTTGTAAATGTATTTAAAGGATAAACTGATTGTTTTGTAACTTAAAAACCTCTAGTCATAATAAAAATATCAATGAGTATTTGATCGTTTTATTTAAATATTCTTCATTGTAACAGGACTAAAATTGAATTTGGTAAGTAGATAGGACCTACGTACACTTCTTCATGGAATGACGGATACGACGCAACGCAGGGAGAGACACTCACTTCTTGAAGTACCTAATCTCCTGGTAATATTACTCCTGGATATTGGGATAAAAATGCAAATTTTTGAATTTGAAGAAGAACAGTTCCTAGTTTCTTACCAATTAGCACATGTTAAACAGTTATAGAACTTCTATCAAAACGTCGAGGCATTGACGTCACTGGCAGGCGTTAAATGTATAATGTGGTATAGTGCGTAAAATTTAACTCCTCACGCGCCATTTTGAGAGATCCAACCAACCGCAACAATGGTGGGCAGTTGGACCCAGGAAGAATCGCAGCGGTCTACGACAACTTCCATATACAAAGTGATCATCTCAACTAGAAGCGGACTCTATTGTCTTAGTTCCGCATTCCGCGCAATCCAAGCCAATGCGTAGCCCAGTTTTGAATTCTTCACATACAAAGTTGCCGCAACGGAATAGGTACGGAATATGTCGGAACGAGGAATCGAGAACTCTGAACCTATATTTATTGCTAAATTACTGGACTGGTGCCTATGTAAGGCAATAAAGTTAGCTAAACAGAATTTACTCATAAAGAAATACTTAATCTAAAATAGGTAAAAAAACCAGTCAAGTGCGAGTTGCTCGTTGGCTCGCACACTGAGGGTTCCGTACTACAGTCGTATTTTTTCGACATTTTGCACGATAATTCAAAAACTATGATGCATAAAAATAAATAAAAATCTGTTTTAGAATGCACAGGTGAAGACCTTTTATATAATACCCCATTTGATATAGTTATCTTACTTCGAATATTGAAAATACTAATTACTAGTTCATGACCACAATTAAATTTTTTTTGTGTGATTTAACCCTTAATTATTAGCTATAGGACCCACCTACCTGCCAAATTTCATGATTCTAGGTCAACGGGAAGTACCCTGTAGGTTTCTTGACAGACAGACAGACAATTTAAATTACCTAGTTTAATACAATACGAGCAACTAATAAAATAATTAGCACTTTATGGTACAAGTACCTACCTACTTTTTATATGAATGTATATAACAGCTTTTTAATCTGCCAATTCGCACTGGGCCAGCGTGGCGGACTATGGCCTGAACCCTTCTCATTCTGATAGAAGAACCGTGCTCAGTGGGCCGGTGTTGGGTTGATGATGATGATGATGATGATGATTTGGAGTAGGTAGGCTTATCTTGTCTTGGTACGTAAGTGCAATATGATGGCATAAGTGATGGTTAGTAAGATTTCCAACAACGAGCTCTATCGAGTGCCTACTATCAGAGGAAGGATCATTCCAAACCAAAAAAATTGCGAGCTGGAACTTATTTTTGCTAACAACTTGATGTGTCTACAGCAAAGAATTTTTAAGTAGGTATACTAATATTTGATGTAATAAGAATTATTTCTTTCTAAATCCATGGTTTACAATGTAATATTGACGGCTCCATAGAACACGATCTTTGTTGGAAATAGCACTTCGATGAGGCATGTATTTTTGTTCATTGATTTCCAATAAGTAGGGAGATTTTCCAAAATTTCTTATTTTATTTACTTAGTGCCACCTTAGTTATTTCAAGTAGATATGTACACTTCGATCATTTGGTTGAACATTCAGAAAATATTTAGGTTTAAGGTTTAGTAGGTACGTAAGGCTTCGTGAAATTGCAGCGAGGTCCGATGATGTGTATAAAATGGGAATGGAAATATGTTTCGCGTTAGTGTAGGTAAGCTGTTTCATAGCGCGACGACTGCTGTCGGCGGAAGATAGATGTTGTCATGATAAAACCGAGCTGGGTAATACCTACTACATACGGCACTGTTCACGACAGAAACTTGTAATAAAACGACGAGGCTTCCCTACACTTGCAGGCGTCAAATGTAGGAAGGTAACGTAGGCTATGAAACGACTAGGTATCTTTGATTTGACAGATAACGATTCAGGATCAAATCGAGAGTTGTCTCACTCTAGGTCGCTCTGCTTTATGTAAGTAACTGGAACTACAATTTGTTCCAGGTAAAAATAGCTCTAAGATATGCGGCCATAGCCTAGTCTTTAAGACTTCAACCTCTGGCGCGCACGGACCCTCGTAGCTTTAGTTTTAAGTTTACGTAATTAATTATTACCGCTATATTATCATCCACAACTCCAACAACTGAATATCAAAAATATTACCTACTAGATGATGCCCACGGATTCCCCCGCGTTGGCTAAGGTTTTTTAAAAGCTCGAAGGAACTCTTTGATTTTCCGGAATAAAAGTAGCGAATGTCCTTCCCCTCGATGCAAGCTATCTCTGTACCAAATTTCGTCAAAATCGGTTGAACGGATGAGCCGTGAAAAGCTAAGCAGGTAGATAGACAGACACACTATTGCATTTATAATATGTAATATTAGTAGGTATATTAGTATGGATTTTGAAGACATTTCACCGCGAGTAATAGCCTCATCTGGTGACAGAAGGGCTGGCTCATTTTTTGCGCAACGGATCAGCCTGGCTGTCCAGCGCGGAAATGCAGCCAGTATTCTTGGCACCATTCCACGCGGGCATGATTTGTATAGTAATTAGATAAGGCTAGCTTTAAGCTTGTTATATAATAATTCACCTTGATTTTTTTTTTTTAAATAAACGATTTGAATTTCGAATTTTTTGCACCTCTAACTTTTCGGAGTTACGTGCGTGCGAAGGAATACATCGTGAGGAAACATCCTAGCTCTCCATAATACTCTTAGATAGAGGTGTGTGAAGTTTGCTAACCTGTACTGGCATGACAACGTGGATGGATGATGATCAAACTAAACCTTTCTAAATCGGAGGTCTAGGCTCAATGGACCGGGCGATGAGTTGAGATGATTATGAAAAAAGGCTCTAGATAACAGTAAAGGAAATGTGTCTGTTTACTCATGCCACGCGGGAAATGAAAGGTTGACTGACGAACTAATCGTGCGTCAGTATAGACACCCCCGACGTCACTAATCAGATACGTTGAGAGTGTGAGAGACTACCAAATAAATCACCTATAGAGCAGGTTTAAGGTAATGAGTTAATTAATTTCGCCAAATGTACCAAGGCTCATGAGCCCATCAATTCCAATGTTATTATGGTGAAAAGTTCTGTGTCATTTTAGTTAAGTAGGTACTTATAGAAATAGCGGTTGATTGCGGTCTCTGACTTGTACATTTCGCGATGGATAGGTATGCATTGTTGGAAAACTAAAGTGAAGTCTAATGCCTTGCTGCTAAGAGTAAAAGTAACAATACTTTGGAACTCTACATTTAGGAAAGTAAGCATACGATAAACTAATATTCTTTCAATAAAACAAAACGGAAGAATTTATTCAAAATCGATGATAAAGGATTTCCCGCTAAAGCTGATCCAGTTAAAATACTTGTGTAAAAGCCCCAAATCCTTTGAAAATTCCAACGTGAAAATTGGGGTCAAAGTTCGGTGCGCCAATAAATTGCGACCAATTGATTCACGAAATTCGGTGACATTAAGCGGAAAGTATACAATAATCCAGTAAATGATTATCAGAGGAGCGAGCGGCGAGGCGCGGGCGGCAAACGGAGTTTCCAGGTGCTCGAATCCAGGCGCTTTAAGGATTTAGCCGAGGATTTGCTTTCAATATTAGCCGTCGGCCGCCGGGGGCAAGCCCATTCCGTTCCGCTCGTACCTTTTTTATTATTTTGTCGCATCGTTTTGGCTCCAAATGGAATCATTCCGCCATCTACATTTTTATTTTTCAATTGCTCCCCGATTAGTGGGATTAGCCGGTATCGCTTTTCGATTCTTTGCTCCTTTTGGTGGCAGCTTTCGCGGACTAGCACCCAACCGCTCTAATGACTTTCCCGGCCCGGAATTGACGCCGCATGGACGAATTGTTTGTGCTGACTATCAGAGTCAGTTAGGCTTTATTATTTGCCGGGGTATAATTAGTACGTAGTATTTGCTCTCGGGTTCGTTACATAAGCACGTGTGTTCAGTGGTCGCCCGCAGTTCGTGCGCGTCACGGCTTATCTTTATGGTGGCAAACACTAATGTTGTTTTTTATTTTATCAAGGATTGCCTTAGTCACTGAGGTCTGGGGTCTACATGCGTGAGCGTGATACCGTATCATCCCCGAGTTATATTATATTTGTCCTCAGCCAACATATCGTGTAGGTAGGTTGCTGGTAACGCGCTAGTATGACGTTGTAGTTTAGGTTAGTTACAATTAAAAATATTACAATGTGTTTTCTCTAGTTAAATAAAACAACAAGGAACTCATCACAATGATTCTTTTTGTACAAGGTAAGCACCTAACAACCGGATAAGGGATATGGATTCAAATTCCTTTAGCTTCTGCTAGCCTACTCTAAACACACGAAATCCACCAACACGCACGAAACGCTTTGCGTTATCGTTCCTCATACGCATAATCTTCCCTACCAATTACAAGTCAGGAGTATTTAAAACAAGAGTGATTAGGCTTCTTCTAGCAAAAACGTCCCATCTTTGACCACTGCACCATCAATTCCCATCAGGTGTGATTGTGGTCAAGCGTGACTGGATAAAAAAGCCTATTCTATTGAATTCTTCCACGAGACAGAGACTGTTTGGTTTACACTTTCAAGAAATCAAAAACTTTTAGGGCAGTTTAAATAAACAAAGATTTTTTATTTGATCTCATTCGACGTCTTTGTCATCCAATAATAATCCTCTACAACTGGACATAGTTGTCTTTTAGGGTATTTCCGCAATGCACAATTTCGCCTCGATCTAATATTTATTACTCCAAAGAAAATATAAAAAATTAGACTATTTTGATGTAAGATTTTTTTTTCACCTTTATTACATGTTACCTCCCAAAGCCACCATGATCCAAACAAACGTGTATCCCAGTGTTGGGGACAATACGCATATAAACTTTCAGCTTTTATAAAATAAAGAAGATCTGGCACGCGCTGGCTCTCTTCTTATAACAAACTATCATGTATGACTTATGAAGTAGACTGCTACTTTTTGGTACTTAAAGGTACAAGATGTCCTGAAGGAATGAACGTGGGTTCAGATTCATTAGCCGCAGATAACAATAAATAAAAAAGCATCCCAACAAAAACACACAAACAGGTAGGAACTAGGAACGCATGTCAATAGTTAACTGAGCAACGAGGGCTAGGTTTGGGTGGAAAGGATCAAATCGGGATTAGAGGAACGACAACCAATCAAGGGTAACTGGACTGGTATACCTACACAAAATAAATGCGCCATATAAAACTTACACAACTACATTGGATATGAAACTCTATAAAGTTGGGAGTAAGGTTTGTTTTGGTTTGGATGGTGGAGTTTATTGATGTTTTGTTTCGGAGGGAGGGTAGATGGATCGGGCGAGGGTACGAGTGCAGCCTCCGCAGACAATCTTACAAGTTAATTGTGTTCCGTGCCTGAAGCCTGACTACAAAATAATATCGCACTCAGGGCGTCGCCTGTACCTACTCATACCTACCTTATACATATACCGTATGTAGAAATACCTACCTATCTAAGTTTATGTTATGTGCCCAAATTGTGATGTGATTATTTTAGTAACTGTCTAGGCAACTACTTATAGTGAAACAAGTTAGATATTTTATCCCATACCCTATATTATAGGCTGTGATAGTCTAGCAATTAGGACGTTCGCCTTCTAATCGGAGGTCAGAGGTTCGATCCCGGGCACGAACCTCTAACTTTTCGGAGCTATGTGCGTTTTAAGTAATTAAATATCACTCGCTTTAACGGTTTTAGGTGAAGGAAAACATCGTGAGGAAACCTGCATGCCTGAGAATTCTCCATAATGTTCTCAAAGGTGTGTAAAGTCTACCAATCCGCACATGGCCAGCGTGGTAGACTATGACCAAACCCCTCTCATTCTGAGAGGATATCCATGCTCAGTAGTGAACCGGCGATAGGTTGATGATGATGATGATGATGCTATGTAGGTACTTTGGTAACCACTTCCGACCATCTTAGATATTAAAAATTAAGAATCTTACAATCAAAAATAAAAGAACTCTACAACTTTTCATAGCATATCGACTGTGAACGATCTCAATTTTAACAATTTTATTGATATATAGAAAGAAGGAAATAGAAAAAGAAGGATTGTACCTATACCTACCTAAAAACCTGTCCACTAGGTAGGTGAAGCCAACGAAGCCTCGACAGTTTTGCTTTACGTAGTTGTTCCAAGCTAGATACCTACAGATCGCGGCCGAAAGTAATGTACATCGGTCTTTAGAATGACATTTCGGCTTTGTAGAGCGTTGTCTCTGTCACTCAAACCTATCTGACGTTTTGTCAGTCTCAACGACAGGGACAGCGCTCTACAAATCTGCTATCTCCTTTCTAAAGGTCGATGTACATTACTTTCGGCCGCGTACTGTAACTCTGTCTTGAACTGTGACACTATGGAGTACGAAATCACAAAGTAAAATCATCAATTTGGGATAGGACATGTTGCCAGTTCATAGTCGATATTCATTTTATATTTCGAATCACTGATAGGCTGGATACAAGAGGCACAAGACTGTTCTGTGGAGATTCTTGCAGGAGACCTATCCGTAGAACCGTAGAGACTATCAGCTTAAACGACAATGACCTTGTAGTACTTACAGGCTGCCAATTTTATTGCTTTTTTATGTAACATCTACCACCCATACAACACAATTTAGAATGTTTTATTTCCTCTCTTAAACAAATTACCAAAATTCGTCTCGGATCTAAATTCTAAACACAGCCTTACGGAGGCACAAGACAAAGGCAAGTAAATAAATACGTCTCGGCTTGGATTTATTGCCTCTACTCACGCAATATAAGGTTATTTTATACATAGCAGAATTGTAAAGCCGATCGCATATATTGCCGCAAAAACTGCAAGATTGGCAGCATTGAAAGTGCAAATGAAGAGTTATTAGAAAGGAAAGGTGAACAGTAGGTAACTAGGTAGTAGGTAGTAGATACAGCCATTTTTTTTGCTTATTTTGGGCTCATAAAGATGAAATTGTGGCGTTTTCGAACTAAAACAGATTTTCTGTCCTGTCCGATATGAATTGATGGAGCTTTTGGGTATTCTTTTTGTTATTGCTCGCCGAATACCTACCTACTCAAAATGTTGTGTATAGTTTTAAGAAAAATAGAAATACTTTTTTTTTTGCAGTAGGTACCTACTTAATACTTACCTACCTATATTTTACAAAAATAACTGTAACAAGATTTTCGCACGTTTTTGTGTTTTTATGGTTCCGTACCTCAAAAGGAAAACGAACCCTAATAGGATCTCTATACTTTGTTGTCTATCTGTCTGTCCGTCTGTCCGACGTGTCTACGAATCCAATGACTTATCATTTATCAAAATCAGTTGAGCCGTTCAGTAGTTACAAGTGGACATAGAAATGGACATACATACATACAGGTCAAACATGGGATCCCTCCTTTGGGATTCGCCGCAGTCGGGTAAAAAAAGCCTACGCGGACTTCAAATTCGCGACCTCTTGCTCAGTCTGCTATCATTCTAGTTAATCAGTCTTGCTTTTTTATAAATGATGTAAGGAAATTATAACGTATGATATCAAAGCATTCAAGTGGCGGGAACGGGAGCCCTACGAGGGGGTGGAGGGGGGCGGGAATGAAGATTTACGATCGAGGCATAACGAGCGCTAGATGAGGCGTAAAGATGCCCAATTCGGGTTATTATACCTATCTACCTACTCTACTTCCTATTCTATACCCTACCTACTATGAATACGCATATTTTTATGATTTTACTGCCTTATTAAAACTGAGAAAACGACGACGACCTCCCTGGCGCAGTGTTAAGCGCTGCTGTCTTATTAGTTGGAGGTCCCGGGTTCGATTCATGGCAGGGGTTTGGAATTTTACAATTTCTATCTGGTCTGCTTTGGTTGGAGGCTTCAGCCGTGGCTATTTACCACCCTACCGGTAAAGCCGTGGCGCCAAGCGATTTAGGGTTCCGGTACGATGCCGTGTAGAAACGAAAGGGGTGTGGTTTTAATTTAAAAAAAATGTCATACCCCTTCCAGGCTAGCCTGCTTCCATCTTAGACTGCATCAACACTTACCACCAGGTGAGATTGCAGTCAAGGGCTAGTTAGCCCTGATCGCTCAGCGGCACGGCTTTGCCGGTAGGTTTTTGCTCTGCCGGGAATAGAACCTGATACCTGCCACTTATAATACAAACAACAGGGCGCTCATTAGGTACTAACTGCGTAAGAAAGGTAGTTATAAAAGCGTTGCTCACTGAATTCGGAAACTTTTGTTAGGTAATAAACGAGGTAATCTTATTAGGTACCTATAATATCTACGTGTTCAATCATCTATTTATCCAATTTTTTTTAGATTTAGATTAATATTATTAGATTAAAATTAGATTGTAGATTGATTGTTAATCCACAGAGATTAGAATCAAAGGATTTCTGCGACCCGCCAACGACACGGTATCAATAATAATATATCAATAATTACATATTTTTGCACATAATTGATTGCTGTTAGTAGGTACCTATTAATCAAATAAGAAATTTAATTATACTCACCTCACTTTATGGTAAACTAGATGATGCCCGCGATTTCGTCTGCGTGGATTTAGGTTTTTAAAAATCCCGTGGGAACTCTTTGATTTTCCGGGATAAAAAGTAGCCTATGTCCTTCCCCAGGATGCAAGCCATCGCTGTACCAAATTTCGTCAAAATCGGTTAAACGGATGGGCCGTGAAAGGCTAGCAAACATACAGACAGACGGACAGACAGACACACTTTTGCATTTATAATATTAGTATGAAGTATGGATAAGTCATCGATATCGAAGCTTTACGGTCGTGGTTAGGCTTTGAATCTGTCTAGCCTTTGACGCCGGTCATAATTTACTACTTTCCTACTCATAGTTCTCTCAAAACCCTAGCTCATGCCCCTTCCTACTCTATTAAATCACCTGCTTTTACATCTTCATCGGCCTTTTAGTGCGCTGCGCTGTAATAATGTAAGCTCTAAATAACTATTAGAACTTAGCTTGGACACACTGGCCGTGCGTCTTGATTAGGTACATACCTACCCGTTTTAAAATGGCAGAACCTTCTATTAAATCTGTCTCCAAGTAAGTCTAATAAATCAAGGAAGTTTCTAAATATTAGGTTGTATTATCGGCACGTGTACCTATAACTTTTGGATATAAATAAATAGATGTAGATAAATATTAAGTTCCTTAGATTTACCTAGCCCAAAAGTAATAATGTATTTTATTTTGTACCTCATAGTTTTTGTTCTTGCGTACAACGTAGGTGCCTACTCGTAGGAATAGTGTGGGTAGACAAGGCAAACAGCTCGCGCGATAGGAGGGCGAGATAGGGGGACAACTAATTCAAGGATTAAGCACATTTGCAAATGTAATTTGTATTCATTTAAACCACACGTACCTACCTACCTACCTGCTACTGCGTGCTTTTTTTCATTTTAAAATTAAATACCTATCATTTGTTTCATGAGATGCATTTGGAATTAAATCTAATCTAATACAGGATGCAACAATGTGACACTTGGAGTACATCGCAGGTCATACATGTTTAAATGAGAAATAAATCCATCTTCAACTGCCTTTTACTAAAGTACTTATATACCTAGCATCCACCACACGGCTAGAAATATTATATTATAGTCCTACGGATGAGGCTGGAATCTGTGATCTTACGGATTCAGTCGACCTATAAATATAATGCACCTAGATACTTAGGTTGGGTTGTTGTTGTACCTACCTATTTTGCAATCACAATGCTATATGGAATAACATAGATTGGACCTGCACTGTGCTGGAATCCTTGCAGCGACGCCAAAACTTTTAAATTCTTATTAGGTTTGTTTATTATATTATTTGTTTTTGATTTAGATACAAGTTAGCCCTTGACTGCAATCTCACCTGGTGGTACGTGACGATGCAGACTAAGATGGAAGCGGGCTAAACTGGAAGGGGTAATGGCAGTTTTTAATAAACCAATGCCTCTTTGGTTTCTACACGACATCGTACCGGAACGCTAAATTGCTTGGCGGCACGGCTTTGCCGGTAGGGTGGTAACTAGCCACGGCCGAAGCCTCCCACCGGACAATGTTGTTAGTTTTATTATCTTTAAATGTTGCTATCCATAACTTATACAGACACGGGATTCAAATTAAAAGTAGGTTAGTGAAGGAACGCGCTGTATCTTATATGTACCTACCTATCTTACGATAGATAGCTATACTACATCGCCACAATTTTGAAACAATTACCTTGAGCCCTATATAGTAAGATTAAGCAAGTCCACGGCCGGAATTAGGATCCGGATCGACGGAGAGCTTCTTACGGCCCGACTCCACAAATTGCCAACCTTAACGAGACCATAAAACTCGACGCGCTCTCCGAAGACGCCGCAGATTGTGCTCAGACTTACTCCGGGATTAATGGTGTAGAAAACAGATTATCATTGGCTGGGTTTCTATTAGCCAGACCCCTGCCACCGGCGCGTGAATATACCACTTATTATTTTCCACATAACGGAGCGATGCTCCCAATTTAATTTCATCACGATCTGTCGCGTTCGTATGACAGGACAATAAACTTGTTTGAATTGCGACGCGTAAGCTTACTATTTGACGGTTTGAATGAAGCTTTTTTTATGAACACCTAAAATAAGATTGATATAAAATAAAACTAAATTATTAGTTTTAGAAGCTAAGGCAAAGTTTTTAGCCATCCAGTCATTTAGCGATCCGAGAACTCCATAGTGTTACGTCTATGATCTTGAAAACTTGCATTCTTGTATTCAAGTAAGGTAGTAATTTCATTTCATTTCAATAAGTCATTTTCTACACTTTGTATAAAGAAATAACTTTGTATAAAGGTGTGTGCGAAGTATATCAATCCGCACATGGCCAGCGTGGTAGATTATGGCCAAAAACTCTTCTCACTCTGAGAGGAGACCCGTTCGCTGTAATGAGCCGGCGATGGGTAGTCATGATGATGATGATGATGTATAAAGAAATAACTTCAGCTATAGGACCTACTGGCAATACGAAGCAAAAAAGTTGGGGGTTTTACTATTAGAAGACATAACACTCCAATACAATTAACAAAGCATCAGTATACTCTAAAAGCGCAGACAATCACCAGGGCATAATAAAAACGAAAGTAATCATGCAAATTGGGAGAAGGAAAGTTGAATTAAAAAGCGGATTGGTGCAGCTTAGTGGGGGGGGCGAGTGGGGGAACCTAATGTGTCTTAATGACCGCAGTGGATGAGCACGTAATCCTCGCACCCGAAACCTTTTGCTCTCCCGTTAGTTCACCAAACGTTTTCAAAGAAATTATTTCAAGTTCCTTGAGTATATTACTAGATGATGCCCGCGACTTCCTCCGCGTGGATTTAGGTTTTTAAAAATCCCGTGGGAACTTTAATTTTCCCGGATAAACAGTAGCCTATGTCCTTCCCCGGGATGTAAGCTAACTCCGTACCAAATTACATCAAAATCGGTTAAACTGTTGGATCGTGAAAAGCTAGCAGACAGACAGACACACTTTTGCAATTAGTATAAGTATATATATGTATGGATTTTATTCGATGATGTCATGTTAGCCCCTGATTGCACGTCCCGCATACCCGCACGTCACCCGCGCTCGCCCGCACGGGGTTAGCACGGAGGCTGTGCGGGTGTGCGGGGCGTTCCCTTCCCGATCGCCGTCTCAACCTATCGCGGACTGTAGAGACTACGTAAAAAAATTGGCAGTTAGTGAGGGACAGCCTTCAGTATTAAAACTTAAAACTATGAAATAACGGAAATAACAGTGGGTTTTTTAGTTTTAAAATTAATTGGTATCAAAAATTATGGGTAGGTAAGTATATAGTATAAGACTATCGATCTTTCATATCATTAGTCGGTGACGCGACCTTTTACCCATCCCAAAGTCACCCAACTTGCCTAAAGAAGTTTTCTCTTAAATAACACTAATTAATTGGCCCTGAGGAATCAAATCCAAGACGTTCACGTCTTATAAGACCACAGCGCTCATCCCTGCACCAGGGAGGTTGGCAACATTTAGGAGATTAAGTAAATAGGTACTACAAAAATTCCAACTACGTATGCCTTTTTTGATTCAATAATTGAAACGAATATTAAGTACAATTAATTGATATGGATGTACCAGGCCAATCAATTCTGAATTTCCTAATTAATTTATATTATTGTATTAATAGTCAATAATTGTATTTCGCATATTATATTATACCGAATGTAATTGAATCAATAAATAATATATTGGCTTCGATTTGAATAATTAATATCAGTAAAAGGAGTAAGGCGCGGCTTAGGGCTAAAACACATTGGATACTTTATTTTACACTATAGCTTGTTCCCGCTATTTCGTCCGCGTGGATTACATAAAGAGGTTCGAACTTTTTTGTATGGAACCTGACATACCCACAACTCCGCCATTTTGAAATAATATTCATTTCAGCGGCCAGTAATAAAATGTGTCAATCGACTGAATAAGTGATTACAATAAAATCATTGTGATATATTTTCTGAGATATTTTTGTTTAAAAACGTAGAAAAATAAAGCATGAATAATAATGTATAATTGTCTTTTTTATTCATATAGTAGATCAAAGATGTATTAGTGTAATTTACCTGTGCTTACACCTTCCGTGAATCGCATGTATAAATGTTACGACTTACCACATGGGGTCTCCTGGATCCTGTCCATTATCGAGGCAGGAATTGCGAAGCATTTCATGTTTTATTTATTTTTTAGGGTATATCAGATATATTTTTGTGTAAAAATTAAGAAAATGATAATTTTAATGCTTTATTTTTCTAAGATTTTGAACTCAAATATCTCAGAAAGTACATAATATTACATCACTTACGACATTTCATCACTGAACATTTTTTGATTGTAGTTACATTAAGTAACTATCGATTGATATATTATGTTTTTTCATTGGCCGCCGAAACGAGGTTTTTTCAAAATGGCAGACTTGTAGCGCAAGGCAATTTTCACCGGGGTACAATCGTGTGTGCTTTGAGCCTACGAGCGTAGAACGTCTACGCAAAGAGCGTCTACGCGTAGAGCCGAAAGCGGCACGACATCATCAAATCAACATTTGCAGATTCGCGAAGATTTGGTTGGAGATTTAGAGGTGGAAGGAAAATAAAAAAGTTCGTAGTGGAATCCCAGTTGATCCCTGTTGCCTTTATGGTAATGCCGGGATGCGTGTATTCGACTATTCAATTTATATTTTTTTCCCTTCGCCTTATTTCTTTCGCTACGAAATTATCTATCCTTCGAATTTCGTTTCGCACTGTATTGTATACGTATTCGATGTTTGCGAATAAGGTACCTACGACTCCGAAAATATCACGGATAACCGCGGTGGATTGGCTTTGTTTCCGACTTCAAAGAAGTTTTCTTTGGGAAATATTTGTTTGTTGTGTATAAATTCGCCCGGTTGCTACGAACTCGGAGCCGACTGTCAGTACACACTTCTCATGAATATTGCACTGGCTTCGTGGTGTAGTATATAGTAGTTCAGTACCTACTTGCACTCGTTTGAATATTGCATAGAACTGTGGAGTTATGCCACAGTATAAAGACTACTACTCCTCAGTGTAGGTCTAATAATATAATTATGATTCCTAATTATTGTTCAAAACTATTCTAAATTCAATTAATTGATTCTAAATAATTTAGTCTGGTCTGGTAGGAGGCTTTGGCTGTGGCTAGCTGCCACCCTGTCGATAACCGGTTTCCAAGCAATTTAAAGTTCCGGTACGATGCCGCGTAGAAACCATTTATAGTGGTATTTAATAAACTGTCATCGTAACAGGTTGCTGCTACGTGTTGCTAAAAAAAAAAAAGTGCCGCTACAGGTACTATCTGGTAGGAGGCTTCGGCCGTGGCTAGTTATCACCCTACCGGCAAAGCCGTGCCACCAAGCGATTTAGCGTTCTGGTACGATGCCGTGTAGAAACCGAAGGGGCACGGGTTTAATAAAAACTGCCATAGCCCTTCCAGATTAGCTCGCTTACATCTAAGACAGCATCGTCACTTACCACCAGGTGAGATTGCAGTCAAGGGCTAACTTGTACCTGAATAAATAAATTTAAAAAAAATCTTTCCATTTGACAGATTCCAGTCAAGAGCCAAGGAATATACTACTCTCTGGTCAAGACCTAACTTGACATCGAACAAAAAATTGGCAATACAATTTGATAATGTACAAATTTAAAATACCAAATAATGTTTCAACTTTTTTTATTTTTGTAATAATTCTGATGAGAGGTACCTACCATTTAGAACTCTTTCCATGAAAATCAGTTTCTAATGAATAAAATACCAGTTTTATCCATAACAGGCTTGAAATTGAAAAGTGTTTACTTACGTCGTTAAATAAAATTAGTATTTTAAGTAGTTGCCGATAAATCTTTATGAAAAACAAATTAGGCGCTTAAATCGCTTGACATTTAATACCAAAATGCCCCTGTACAAGTAGGCATGTTCAAATTTTACGTCGTTCTTCCTCATGAATAAATCATAAGAAGTAAGCGGGCCTCGACGCCTTTATAATTCTACATAATACATTAAAACGCTGTACAGATTGCCTTCTGTTTTAATAATATAAACTTAATGGGAATTACCACAGAATTCCAAATGACTGAATAGAAATGGTACTTACCTACTTCCTATCACCTATTAATTTATTCATCTATTTGACTTTCAAAAAGTGTAGTATGATTATCATATTTAAAAAAAAAATCGATTTGCTGTCTTGTCTTGTGTGTGCTCCGCAGCGTACCGCAACACACCGCAGTGAGGCGCACCGCACCGCACTGCATCGCACCGCACTGCGCCGCAACGCACCGCAGCACACCGCACCGCAACGCACCGCAGCACATCGCACCGCAGCGCGCCGCAACGCACCACAGCGCACCGCACCGCAGCGCACTATTACGGTTCACGAGATCCAGCCCACTGACAGACAGACGGACGGGCAGAATACGGGCAGCGGAAGCCCACTCCCCTAAAAATTTCCATACAATTTTGGCCGTTTTAAGCAAAGTTAACGTTAACTTTGACTAGATACCTACCTATACAGGGCTGCAACGTAATATACAAATACGGTTACGTCGTTTATACAAAACGCACTCATGTTTCACATGACACATGCGTCAAGCTCACGCTCCTTTACCACTTCTATCATCATCATCATCTCAACCCATCGCTAGACGCCGACAAACTACTTAACTCTCCTCTCTCTCCTCTTAGAATGAGGAGGGTTTAGGCAATAGTTCACCACACTGGCCGGCCAAGTGAGAACTTTGAGAACTTCATGGAGAATTCTTATAGGCACGCAGACTTCCTTTACCGTTAAAGCATGTGCTTAAAAATGAACATACCTCCGAAAGGTTAGAGGTCAACGTCTTAACCAATAGGCAACCATGGCTTACCACTTCTATTCCTATTTTGAATTCTAGAAGAATTACCATGCAGAGTGAAGGATGTTGATGTACCGCCTCAGGTTGGTATCATTACGAATACGCGCGATTATCTACATGAAATATTCAAGATAGAATAAGAAATGTTTCAACATAGCACGTTAAAATTTGTATGATTTTTTACAGTGGGTACATTTTCAGCTATGGGTATGCAGCAAAATAGGTAGTATCAACCAGCTGACTCGCCCTTGGCTTCATCTAAATATATAAAAATAAAAGGTGACTGACTGACTGATCTATCAACGCGACGCACAGCTCAAACTACTGGACGAATCTGGCTGGAATTTGGCATGCAGATAGCTATTATGACATAGGCATCCGCTAAGAAAGGATTTTTGAAAATTCAACCCCTAAGGGGGTGAAATAGGGGTTTGAAAGTTGTGCAGTCCACGCAGACGAAGTCGCGAGTAGTTCGGATGTAATTTCTGAAAATTCTTTCTTAGTGAAGGTACCAAAGACTATTCTTACTTCTTATTTTATAGGTTCTTTAGGATAAATCTTAATTAATAAAATGTAATAAAGTAGCAATACATTTTGCTTCGTAATTTTAGTTTTTCAGGATTATGAAAATGACTGTATTAATTCTGCAATAGCGGAGCGCAGAGGGTTCCAGGCTTGAATAATAGTCACCATTTGTCTTTGCAGCGATCCCGAGAAATTGAACGTTTAACATTCATTTAACTGCAGCTAGCTCGGGTTTTTAAGTTTTTTTAACAGCTCACCAAGAACCGTATATAGCGACTTTTTAATTGAAAGTTCGTTATAATCATTGTGAAGAGCTTTTATCTTCAACTTTCATTTTCGATTCCTATCTAATATGGCTTATATTAAACTACAATTTTTAAGTACCTGAATCTAAAAATCATACTTCCTTAATTAAATTTTAGGTTAGGGACACCGGTTGTGGAGTGGACTGAAATCTGACAGGTCGTATAGGTAAATTACTGCTAGAAATAGGTTCGACTAAATGTGATAGTGTTAGCTGATCACACAGTTTGATTTGATTAATGATTAAAATGCCTTATTTTCTTAAGAACTAGCTGTAAAGTACCTATTTAAATAATTGTATCGAAAATATCTGTTCGAATTCGACTTGAAAATTCAAATGGTATATTTTGTTTAACATTCAGTGGAAAGAGATTTTTCAGAAACTCAAGAAGCTTTTTAATATATCGAGTATTTCAGTGCAACGATACAGCGTTGTTTACAGTGGGGGGGTTGGGTGGGTTGGGGTCCGGGTGGGCAAGATGGCGGCGTTGCTCAGCAACGGTGCACTCTTCCTTAATCGACCGACTCGACCCTCCGCGTTTATGTAAGTATTGTATTGCACTCCGGGATGGATGTTTCGTTTGTTTAGTAAATGAAATGGGGTATAGGAAACCAGTAGGTACTTAGGTAAGTATATAAAGTATAAACATGCGAAGGAAAGTGACCAGAAATGAAATAGTACCTAGTTAGGTACGTACCTAAAAATATGAGGTACCTAAAACAGAAGTACCCACCTCAAATTAATATCCATTCATATTTTGAAGATCTCGTTGAATTTCTAAAATTTCTATCTTCTTTACAAAGAAAACCTACACGCAAAATTTCAATTTTCTAGACCAGGTTTGAGCCGTTAGTATACCTACCTACATATTATGTCGATGTAATAGATAATAAAATAGCGTGCATGAAAATTTTGTAAGAAAATGGCGAACCAGGTATCTATTAATTCACGTTAGTAACTGAAAAGAAAATTCGAAGTCGATTCTAGCCCAGATAGTTTACGGAGCGATCAGTTAGGCCAGTGGTAATCCAGCGGGCAGCGGTGCAACGGGAAAGCAATAAAAAAGAGTTATAGTTGAGAAGAAAAGGAAAGTCCCGCGTCTAGAGCCGCTCGCTAGTTAGGGATCAAGGGCTCAGCTCGGCGGGCGATAATCATAATTTTTACTTACAAGAAGAGTATAGCATTAGTCGGCGGGCGCGCGACAAATCTTCCCTAACTGCGGGCCAACTTCGCGACTCCTGGACTGCTATATTTCCACGCAAGCACTCCGGATAAAGGTTGCTGTTCAAATACACATGGTATTTTATAATGCACTTGAGGTAGAAGTTCGAATTTATGTGGAACTTTCATTTTATTAACAAATACTAAAGAGAGCAATCGTTTGAGCACCTGTTGATAGATTTTCACACTGGTATCTACTTACCTACTATGTATAATCAGGTTTAGATGAAACGTTTTTAGGCACGATGAAACGATGAAACGTCCTTAGAGCACTAATGCCTCAGATGCTAAAAAAGAAATGATGAAGAAAATGGTGATGATTGATGAAGATGCCTATAATCTTTAATGTGGTACGGCAGCCATGAGTCTAACGCAAATATTTTTTTTATCTCACTTTTCCATTCGAACTTAACTTTGTGTAAAATGGGTACATAATCATTTTGCTATGCCATAAAAATATTAATATTTCTATTGGAGTATTTACCATCTGAAAATGGCGATAATATGCTTATCGTAATAAACATATTATCGCCATTTTCAGAGTTCGAAATAGAGTTTTCTTGAGTTACTTTTATATTAGCTGAAGATAAATGTAAGAAAATATAAGAGCAGCAGTAAGTTTGTATAAAAAGGTCTTACATGATACGGGTGGCGGTACAGTAGCATTCCAGTCACGTGGGTACACAGTATGAGGACAAACAAGAATGTGAGTGCGTTAGGACGCGCCATTCAAGTGTTATTCAGAATATGGACATCGCATACGTGACCACATAACCGCCCGTAGAGACTTCCTCAGATGTGAAACTTTTTGTTTTAATATTAAAATCTAGGTTATGCCTGCGACTTCGTCCGCGCAGACTACCTACAGAAATTTTTACCCCCTTAGGTAGCATTTTCAAAAATCCTTTCTTATCTATCTTCATGCCCAGCCCGATCCGTCCAGTGGTTTGAGCTATGCGTAGACGGATCAATCAGTCTATGTTATTTTTATAATGCAAATAAATGGTCCATAAATGAGTCAGTCAGTGCAGTTAGCTTAAGTACTTACGCACTTAGTCAAATCTAAATCTTAGCTAGTCCACATTTCTTTAGAACCTACAAATGAAAATAAATAGCAAGCACTTCAGAAAGATTACCTACTTCTTTAGGTATTTGTTTGTTGTTACAATATAAAAGTCGCTCAAGTGCGACTCGCAAACGAAGGGTTCCGTAGGTACCATGGTACAAGAAATAAGCCTTTTTAAATTTTTTTGACATCATTTTGAAATTCTTATTATTGTTGTTTTTCAACTCGCTACTTAAATACCTGATAACTGGTTCACGAAATACAGCCCGCTGACAGACAGATGCAGGACGGACGGACAGCGGAGACTTAATAATAGCACGTAATATGGCCCTGTTGGCACCCTTCGGGAACGGAACCCTAAAAATCCAATAAAAAGTTTATACGACTAAGGAGTCTCCATACCAGCCGAAGGCACTGGACGGATTTGTTTTACGGTCAGCAAAGGCATCGAGTTACCACGACCGCGCTCGGGGCGTCTTCTTAATTTTATTACTGACCCGGCTCGGACCTCCGGGAACACCTCTAATTGTGTCCCGGAAAAACTCTAGAGATTGCAATTTCACCACCTTCACTAGGTAAACTATTGTAATGGACCTTGTTGTATGGTGGTCATGGCCTAAGGTGAAATATACGTATACCAATTGCAAATTGCAATAGGCTTTTATTTTTGTAGGTAAGCACAGACATGACTGATGATGTATGGTATATCAGCTGTAGGCAGGTAGACTGTACTGTATATAGTAGGTAGGTAGGTACTCATTCTACTTTATCTTATTTAATAGGTATAATATAATATCATTACTAAGTAAGGTAAGATAATACGAGGTAGGTATCAAATCAAAGTAATAAATGTCGAAGATTCCCTCGTTCTGATCGAATCAATTCATCATCATCATCATCATCATCTACTAGCAAACAATAGTGGGCTCACTACTAAGCATGGGTTCTCTTTTAAGAATGATAAGGATCTGGTCTACCACGCTGGCCGCCAAATGTGGGTTGGCAAGCTTTAGTCATCTTTGAAAACTGTTCAACTTCATAGCTGATTTTGTTATGGTGTAAATAAGTAGGTCTGCTCAATAAGTAAGTAAGTACACTTGCCATTATTATCTAACAAGAATATTTTGACTTAAATATTTTTATAATTATTTTCAAGAAACGCTAGAAGGACGTAGGTAGTTATATAATACTAAACGATGCCCGCGACTTAGTCCGCGTGGATTTAGGTTTTTAAAAATCCTGTGGGAACTTCAATTTTCCTTCCCCGGGATGCAAGCTATCCCTGTACCAAATTTCGTCAAAATCGGTTGAACGGTAGAGCCATGAAAAGCTAGCAGACAGACAGTCAGACAGACAGACAGACACACTTTCGCATTTATAATAATAGTATGGATGTAGGTGTTTCCGGTGTAATTCTGTTTTAATTTTAATTTATAAAATACTAGATGATGCCCGCGACTTCGTCCGCGTCGATTTAGGTTTTTTAAAAATCCCGTGGGAACTCTTTAATTTTCCGGGATTAAAAGTAGCCTATGTCTTACCCGGGATGTAAGCTAACTCTGTACCAAATTTCATCAAAAACGGTTGAACTGTTGGGTCGTGAAAAGAAGTTATAAATACATACACTAACGCCATCTATTGCTAAATAGATTAGTATGGCGTCACTCGCGCCATCTGTTGTCGAGTAGTACAAGTATTCGGTACAAGGCATTTGTTATAAAGTTTCGCTAACTAAAAATAAATAAATTTTAATAATTAATTTTTGATTTACTTATTCCGGGTGATATTAAATACTACGTTATCTATAAAAAAAGCTTTTCAAGGAAAGATTGATAGATAGTACATTTATAATCTGTTGAAAAAGTGACATGTGGATTGTGGACACATGTCATTTGTCAAAATCTATTGTCTATGATTCGTGACTTGACATTTGTTTATCAAATCAATACGCAATAAATTCGTCAACAAAGCGTAAATTAATGGGTATTTTGTTAGTCTTAAAAGCGAGAAGATCGAAAGAGGACTTTAAAAATTAAATTGCGAGTGTTAACAATGACAAACACACTTGCTGTTTGTCTCCTCTCCCTAACATTTTTGTGTTCCGCAGGTGCGTAACTACTGTTTTTTTAAATTAATGAAATTAGTCATTACAACATTGCTAATTTCATTGTTGTATTTTGTCCTTGTAACAATGCATTTTCATTTCGTGTGGTAATATGCGAATTTATTGTCTGCCTACTTGAACTCGTAAATAGATTTTGTTCTGTTGTAGCCAGTAGTTGCTACCACCACATTCTTTGGCTTCGATTTTCTCTTGTTTTTGTTAGTCTTGCAGGAATTTCTAAAGACGTTTTTTTATTAAGTATAACAAAATTTATACATCATTAAATAAGTAAACTGTACAAAAAGAAAACAAATTTATTTTGTAAAGTTATATGAGGGTAGTGTGTATCTTTGATCTGGTGGGAGACTGGCTATGACTATTTTCCAATCCAACCGGCAAATCCGTACCGCCAAGAGATTTTGCGTTCCGAAACCAATTAAGGCTATGGATTTAATTAAACTGCCATTATTTCCTTCCCAGGTTAGCCCACTTGCATCTATCTCTAACTGTTGTTGAATTTTTTTTAATTTATCCAAATTAGTTAAATAAGCAGGCTGTAAAAAGGTAACAAATAGACAGACAGACTAACTTTTACATTTATAGTAATTGTGGATTTTGATTTAGAACAGTAAATCCGTCCCCCCACACAGCCCCGGTGCGAGATAGCGCCGGTGACGTCCGGGTGTGCAGGGTGTCCTCCCGCCTCATATGCTGATTGCCATCTCGACCGGTCACATTGCTGGGTGATGCCTGCAACTTTATCCTTATGGCTTTAGGTTTATTATCACCCAGTGGGAATTCTCTGTTTTAATAGGATAAAAAGAATCTGAACTTTGTCACAATCAGTTCAGCTGTTTAGCTGTGAAAAGGCACAACAGAACAGATAGACTGGACTCAGGATGGACAGAGGAGCATTGTGCTTCCAAACAGATGTTACTGTACTGTCAATATTAAGTAAATATTCATTTAGTAAAGAAGTGAATTGTGAATCATATGTACAGCAGCGTTATTATTGATATCACATTTCCTGTGATCAGCGCAAAGTGGAAACAGAAGGGGATCATATTACTGTGAATAATGCTTTCCCATTTACTGTTTCAATATTTTGATTTGTAATTTTCATTCTATTGTTAATTTGATTTACTAGTAATTTATGTTACACATTTCAGCAATTGATAATCATTAATCATTTTTTAACTCTTTAATTCATTTCCTGTTTAATCAAGACATCAGTTTTTTCTGGATGAATGTCAGAAAAAACAGATGTCTTAAGCAAGAAATGAATTAAGAGAGTTAAAAGATGATTAATGATTATTATCAATTGTTAAATCTTTTAGTACTTACTAATGAACTAAATAAAGGTAATTAACCTTTAGATCATCATATTATAAGTCTTTAAATACCTAAATACTACCCATATGAGTTATTCTTCTAAAAATAAACGAGTTTTGAAGAAATACCTAGTCATTTTTATCTTAAGTAAATTGTACAAAGGTCATAAGGTCTTTGTAGATATTGCTCGCATTAATTATTACGAGTGATCAATAAATACATTTCTTTGTTGTCTCTAGTCAATCTAGGTTACTCCTGAACACTTTGTTTTAATGTAGTGTATCAGCATTAGCAGAATTCAATTCCATATTGAACCTAACTATATAAACCAATAGAAGCTGGATTTTTACGAAATATCTGTTTAACGAACGTTTTTGACGAAATTTAATATATATAATTTCCAGAAATAGCTGGAAAAAAGTAGCCTATGGCCTTCCCTGGGCTACTTTTTGTCCTGGAAAATCAAAGAGTTCTTATGGGATTCTTAATCCACTTGGACGAACTCGCGAGCGTCATCTCTTTAGAGCAGAGATAGCTTGCATCCTGGAGAGGTGGGCAAATGAGGCTAGTTTTATCCCAATCAAATAAGTGGGTGGATTGTGAAGTGTAACAGACTGACAGACAGACACACTTCAGATTTATAATATTAGATATTATTATGTATTAGATTATTATTATCTAAGTATGGATTATACCGGAATGTTCATAACTGAATCATGCAAAATTAAGTGAGTAAAGTAAGAGTGTGAATCTTACTGCATCCCGAGACTGAACTAAAAAGTAAAAGTAAAAATTGTACGTTATCAAGAGTGTTGTTTGCAAAGTCTGGTCATTATATTAAACTGTAGGTACTTTAGACATAAATAATTATGGGGCCTTTTCTTACATACAAGGTTATTGGCTCGTCATATGATATGCTGATAAAGAAACCTAATGAGCAACAGGCTATAATACTTACATTGTATATTTACTTGGTTCCATTTATTATTATTTATCTATGTTTGTGTTGTTCCATTACTATACCTACTTGTAAGATTTGTATGGGACAGAGGACTACTACAATTTTTTTAAGACATTACAAATCTTACCTCACAACAGTTAGGGAACTTGTAACAAAACGTTAAGGCTTCGACGTCACTGGCAAGCGTCAAATGTTTCTATATTTGACTCTAGGTAGCCTATGAATCGCCTATTTTTCTTTGATTCCACGTCACGCATAGCCTAATATTTCACATTGTCGATTCAGGATCAAACCGAGAGTTCACTCACTCTAGTTCACTCCGATGCCGGTATAACCATATTCACTTATATATTTTAGGACAACATAAAGTTCAAAACTAAAACCTGACTACTGAATCCATACTAATATTATAAATGCGAAAGTGTGTCTGTCTGTCTGTCTGCTAGCCTTTCACGGCCCATCTGTTCAACCGATTTTGATGAAATTTGGTACAGAGTTACCTTATATCCTGGGGAAGGACATAGGCTTCTTTTCATCCCGGAAAATTGATGAGTTCCCACGGGATTTTTAACCTAAATCCACGCGTACGAAGTCGTGGGCATCAGCTAGTATATAATAAAATTGTGTTTCTATCATTTGGTACATTTTAATATTGTAATAAAATTATTATAGATATTTATGTACTCAGAACTTGCTCCTTTTTCATTTGAAAATACTTGAACTTTATAGCAAAAAAATAAAATTCGGAGGCACCCACTTTTATGGATGTAACATACATCCGTCGTATCGACTTTGTTCCTTTAAATGTGACCCAAAGGTTATATTTTTAAAGAGACAAATCCCTCAGACCATCATAATGAATCCATTGGCATATCATCCATCAAAATCTATCTAATAAATAGGTATTTTTAATATGAACCTATGTATTTTGTTCACAGGTTTGTCCACAGCAAGACAAGCCCCGCAGGAATGTGCGAAAGGACCTAAATATTGGTGCCAAAGCTTGAAGTATGTTGTTTCCTGTAATTATTCATTTATTCAATAATGTTAAATCTTAATAGTATAGTAATTATGACCTTCATAACCTTAATAATCTCGGATTTCAGTATGTTATGATAATGAAAATATTAAATAAAAGTACCTAAATCTAAATATATAAAAGGAAAAGCTGACTGACTGACTGACTGATCTATCAACGCACAGCTCAAACTACTGGACGGATTGGGCTGAAATTTGGCATGCAGATAGCTATTATGACGTAGACATCCGCTAAGAAAGAATTTTTGAAAATTCAACCCCTAAGGGTGTGAAATAGGGGTTTGAAATTTGTGTAGTCCACGCTGACGAAGTCGCGGGCATAAGCTAGTTCACTAATAAAATGAGGATGATAATACTAATAAATGATAATACTTATTTTGGAATACATCAGCCAATCACTCTTATCTAATCACTACCCAATACTTCTATACTTAATATTATAAAGAGGTAATGTCTGTAAGTTTGTTTGTAGGGGGTAATCTTTGGAACTACTGAACCGATTTTAAATATTCTTTCACTAGTCGAAAGCCACATTATTCCTGAGTGACATAGGCTATATTTTATTTTAAAAAAAATTTGAGATATCTTCGAAAATTGCAATAAAGTAAAAATGTCGTCTCATCTGTAAGCTTCCATGGCGTGCGCTGCCTAAATAGTTAAAGTTACACGAAAACAATGTTCGGTGCAATTGTTCCTCTTAAACAGCTCTAAAAAAAGTCCGGTATAGTATATATCTATCTTTTACGGTAGACTAACAATAACCATTTTTATCGTTTTGAAATGTGGTCTAAAACAAATCTTTTCTTTCGAAGGTGTGCAATGTGAGAAGCTTGTTCTACATTGTTTACGATACATGATAGCGCTAAATATATGTAATAATTATGTACCTACCTAATGAGCTAACATATAATCAATATCTTACAAGTTACGAGCTGTTGAATGTTGTTAATTTAAACAAAACATAACGGCTTCTCAGTAAATAACAGTTGGACCGATCGAATTGAATAACCTTCCTTATTTATGTAATGATTCACAGCACGTTAGTTATATGAATCACGAATGAATCAACGCGGGTGCACGGCAGACTGCGCCCAACGGTGAACTTAAGAGGGGTGTAGTTGTAGTGCGCTCCAAACAAACGGAGTTTGGCTCTAAACTAATAACTCTAGAATACTAACCAATCAAACTCAATGCAATTTTGTACAGTACACGGCCGAAAGTAATGTACATCGGCCTTTTGAATGACATTTCGGCTTTGTAGAGCGTTGTCTCTATCACTCATACCTACATAGGAAACCTGCATGCCTGAGAGTTCTCAAATGTTCAATATGTTCTCATAGGTGTGTGAAGTCTACCAATCAGCACATGGCCACCGTGGTAGACTATGGCCAAAACCCTCCTCTCTGAGAGGAGACCCGTGCTCTGTAGTGGGAACTCTTTGATTGTCCGGGATTAAAGTAGCCTATTTCACTCCAGGTCTTTATCTATACCCAATACCCATTACCCATGCAAAACATCACGTCAATCCGTTGCACCGTTGCGACGTGATTGAAGGACAAACCAAAAACAAACACTTTCGCATTTATAATAAGGGTACTGATTATGTATAACAAATGAATCACCGTAGGAGCGCAGCAGCATGCGGCGCGGTGGGGCACTGCATCGGCACGGTGTGGGAGCAGCAGAGCGATGACGTCACGCACAACGAGGTCTCCGACAAGTTCGTGCAGCTCTTCCGGGAGCTCAAGGACGTCAAGGAGATGATCAATGATGTAAGTCTCTACATAGTATAAAATAAAGTCGCTTCCAGCTGTCTGTATGTATGTATGAACGCGTAGATCTTTTAAACTACGCAACGGATTTTAATGCGGTTTTCACCAGTAGATAGAGTGATTCAAGAGGAAGGTTTTTAGGTATAGTTTAATATTGGCTTGTGTTAATTTGTTGAAATATGACGATATTTGAACAAAATGTCGGAAGCGCTCTCCTCACTGCAGCCTCACTGACACCACATTAGTATCTACATTGCAGGATTGCACCCATGCGAAGCCGGGGCGGGTCGCTAGTATTCTATAAACAAATCCAATCAAATCATTTATTCAAACTGACTATTCAACACTTTTTGATTGTCAATTATTGTGGAATTTGTAAGATAATGATGTAGGTATAAGTCCCGCAAATTGCTATTGCGCTGGAACCATGTCTCTTTAACATCGAAATGACGTCATTTTGACGTCAGCCGAAATAAAAATATACCATCAGCTCGAAACTTCAGTCTAGTGCTGACGTCACTAAAATGGCGGCCACGCGCATTAGCAATTTTAAGTACCTTGCTACCTTACTTTCACATAACTTGAACTTTAGGTTTAGGTTAGGTTTAGAGCGAGTCCAGATTACAAAGTTGATTAATTAACTAAGAAACTAGCAAGGCCGTGCCGCCAAGTAGTTTAGCGTTCCGGTACGATGCCATGTACGAACCAAAGGGATATGGGTTTGATAAAAACTGCCATACGGCATACATACCCCTTCCAGGTTAGCCTGCTTCCATCTTAGAGTTACCACCAGGTGAGATTGCAGTCAAGGGCTAACTTGTATATTAAAAAAAATTATAGCTCGTGAGTCAATAAGCCCTCGACGGTCGCAATAATTTTGTTCTATAAATGTACTCTAAAAATAATGTATTCTAGGGGACTTTCAAGAGAAATACGCAACGCGAAAGCAAAGTGACAACCCTACTTTAAAGTTAAATAAAATGTAAAAACCCCAGTTTAAAAACTATTTCCCCTTCAGGAATACCTGGAATCGCGGATCATCTCACGATGCCACGACATCTCGTCCAACGCCATCTATCGGATGTGCAAGGACAACGCGGCAGACCTCGGCCAGTACTTCAGCCACGTGCTGAAGTCGGACACCACGCCAGAGACCATGTGCCGGATCATGGGCATGTGCAATAACGACAAGTTGGACAGTCTGCTCAGTGTGAGTTTCCCCTTAAATCTAACTTCAAGCAAATCCCCGATTTAATTACCTATTACTACTACCGGACTCCGGCCTATCCGCACGCGATTTGTGGTGTGGGTAACAATAGTGCTGAGGTCCGAGCAATGCCCTATAGTATATAGTAGTTTAAAAAAATCAATGTTTCCAAAACTCATACTATACAATTTTTGTTCACAGAAAAAGAAGACCGAAGAACCCACCAAGCATAAACGTAAGGTTTATTTTATTTATTTCAACTGAAAAGATTTAAGTCCTAATTTTATTTTAGCTGTAATTCAATGTCACAATGAATGTGATTTTAACCGACTTCCAAAAAGGAGGCGGTTCTCAATTCGGCCCATTTTTTTCAATGTATGTTCAGCGATTTTTTCGAGGTTTCTGGACCGATTAGATTTGAAATTAAATAAAAATATCAGTTTTAGTTTTATAATGGTGTCTAAAATATTTTCAAGATTTCTCCCTTAGCAAAACCACCCTGTTAGTGCACATATTTTACAGTTTACGCTTATTTAATCATGCAGATCAAGGACTAAAATATGCATAAATCGTGTGTAGGTAAAGACCTACTAAAAGTACTTGGCATAGTTTTCCAAATCGCTTAGCTTATTCGGACAGAGCCCTTTGTTGAAAGGATGTATCTAACTTGTTTATTTTGTTGTAGCCATGATGTTGGGCGCCAGCAAATGTACCTGGGGACCTTCGTACTGGTGCAGTAACTTCAGGTAATTTATGTTTTCACCAAAGATATTATAAAACTCAGATAAGCGAAGCCTTTTTTAAAGTGAAGATAATTTCGTGCGCTTGCGTGTGTGAGACACGCACGTAGCGGTGCAGACTACATGGATACTGGCGCGGTGTTTACGCACCTTTGGGTAAAAAGACACCTACGGGCATGCCTCAAATTAGTTACCTAATTAGCTAGAATAAGCTAGTCTCTATATATAAAAATGAATCGCTAAATGTGTTGCTAATCGCAAATCTCGAGAACAGCTGAACCGATTTCGCTAATTCTTTTTTAGGGTTCCGCACTTACCTCAAAAGGAAAAACGGAACCCTTGTAGGATCACTTTGTTGTCTGTCTGTCTGTCAAGAAACCTACAGGGTACTTCCCGTTGACCTAGAATCATGAAATTTGGCAGGGAGGTAGATCTTATAGCTGACATTTGGGGAAAAATCTGAAAACCGTGAATTTAGGGTTAGATCACACAAAAAAATTTAGATGGTGGTCATGAACTAATAATTAGTATTCTCAACTTTCTAAGTGAGATAACTATATCAAGTGGGGTATGATAAGAAAGGTCTTCACCTGTACGTTCTAAAACAGATTTTTATTTATTTTTATGCATCATAGTTTTTGAATTATCGTGCAAAATGTCGAAAAAATACGACTGTAGTACGGAACCCTCATTGCACGAGCCTGACTCGCACTTGGCCGGTTTTTTATAATATTCCTTGAATTACGAGGATGGTTCTTACGGAGAGAAAAATTTAAAAAAAGCCTGAAAAAGAATTTACTGTTGGCGTTAGGAAGTTCGCCGGGTCAGCTAGTTAGTCATATTTTTGCGATTATGCACTCCGACCCGGCCCGCCTGGTGTACACTAATTCTTAACATAGTGTAAATAATCCCAATGTACTTGACATTGGGATTACGTCCTATCTAATTGTTTGCGGATGTGTAATATTATCTCTTCTTCCTTCCTCTAAAAAAGCTGTTTTACTTGTATGTATTGTATGATAGTAAACTTTGATTTTATTAAATTATATTATAATCAACTAGATGATGCCCGCGACTTCGTCCGCGTGGATTTCTTCGGTGGAATTCTTTGATTTTCCGAGATAAAAAATAGCCTATGTCCTTTCTCGGGATGCAAGCTATATCTGTACCAAATTTCGTCAAAATCGGTTGAACGGATGGGCCGTGAAAGGCTAGGCAGACAAACAGACAGACAGACACACTTTCGCATTTATTAAGTAGTATGGATTTATTTTCCTGTAAGTTGAATAAAACAATTTAGTAGTTGGGAAAAATGAGGGAAAAATATTACTTAAAGGCTACTAAGTATATTAAGGGCTTCAAAGATAGACCTAAAAGTTAAAACACGAGAAAAACATCTTTAATTTGTTTTTATTGGGTCGACAAGCAGGTTTCTTTTCCAGTGCCTTTATGTTCGACGTTTTTTAGTTTTTCAAGTGAATTAGAAAAAGCTTGCTCGTCTGAATAAGGGGGACTCAGTTTTCATTTATCAATCCATACTAATATTATAAATGCGAAAGTGTGTCTGTCCGTCTGTCTGTCTGTCTGCTAACTTTTCACGGCCCATCCGTTTAACCGATTTTGATAAAATTTGGTACAGAGATAGCTTGCATCCCGGGGAAGGACATAGCTGCTACTTTTGATCCCGGAAAATTAAAGAGTTCCCACGGGATTTTTAAATATCAAATCCACGCGGACGTAGTCGCGGGCATCATCTAGTTTTCAAACTCAAACTCAAATTATTTATTTAGAATTGGTAAAATTTTACGCTTCCTGATTGTCATAGATTTTTATTTGTAAGATGATATGATATAGTGGTGATAATTAATACGTACTTAAAACTAAAGCTACGAGGGTTCGAAACGCGCCCAGGTCTGAGAAGAGCCCACAACAAACTCAGTATTTTGTATAATTATTTACGTAAAATATAAATAATTTCAATTTTAGTAGATTTTTACTGAGCCGCAATTGAAATCACTTGGAATGGAAGCTCTTGTTAGCTTCCATAAACTATTGCAAGTCATGATACTTTGTAACAATGTTGGCATTAATGCTCGCTTGTAATCTGTCACTGATGAAACATCCTCTTATTTTAACCGCAACTGCGTCAAATGCCATTAGTCATGGTATAATCTATATCTAAATATATAAAAGAAAAAGGTGACTGACTGAACAATCATGATTTTTTATATTTCTAGCCTCATAAACTACCAATATACAAAAAAATCACTTCATTTTATTACTGCAGTTCAAGACCCTATTATCTACATAACTTTTTAAATTTTATAAACTACTAGCTGACACGCCCCGGCTTCGCTCGTGTGGAGTTTAGATAATTGAGGGACAAGAACTCCGTAAGAACCATCCTAGTACTTCAAGGAATATTATTAAAAAAGAATTAGCGAAATCGGTTCAGCGGTTCTCGAGATTTGCGATGAGCAACACATTTAGTAATTCATTTTTATATTATAGACTACTATCCCAGCTTCGCCGGGGTGGTATTTCCCTAAATCATTTTCTAGACTATTTGCTTTATATTACTAATTACTATCATTAATTAGTTCCATAGATTGCATAGGTACAAGATATTAAAGAAAAACTGACTGACCGACAGAGCAACTTAGAGCTCAAACCAGGTCTAGAAACTGAAAATTTTGCTTGTGTGCCACAGCAAAGCCGAGGCGCGGGTTTGCAGTGTTAAATAAGATTAAAATCACAAGTATGTTAATTACAGTACTAGTCGAGAATGCAAAGCAACGCACCACTGCGTGCAAAAGGCGTGGCCCAACATGAAGGTGCCCAAAGATGACGACGGCATCTGCAAGATCTGCAAGGACATGGTGACGCAGGCGCGCGACCAGCTGCAGAGCAACGAGACGCAGGTAACAGCGGCACTGGCACAGCACAGGATACTTAAAAAAAAGAAAATTAACCGTGGCCCTTGACTAACATTCCCCTTTCTTCTCCAATTAAGCGTGAAGCTTGTGCTAGGAGTAGGTACGACAATAGTGCAACGGGTGGGGTTTGAACAGGCGCACTTTCGAATTTCAGTCCGCACCTTTAACCGTTGAGCTATTGAGGTTAAACTATTACCTTAAACCGCTGAGCTATTGAGACTACGAGACTACGTTGTCTAGTGTGGGCCAAAATGGCGCCCTCCATAGGATATATTGCTGAGTGTGGACTGTGGACCAAGAAGCCAGGATATGTTAGCACAGACAAACCGACAAACTTACAGACAGCCAAAAATTATGAAAAAAATATTTTGCTTTTGGTAATGTGTTAATGTGTAAGCTGTGATAGCCTAGTGGTTAGGACGTCCGCCTTCTAATCGGAGGTCGGGGGTTCGATCCCGGGCACGCACCTCTAACTTTTCGGAGCTATGTGCGTTTTAATTAATTAAATGTCACTTGATTTAACGGTGAAGGAAAACATCGTGAGGAAACCTGCATGCTTGAGCGTTATGCATACTGTTCTTAAAGGTGTGTGAAGTCTACCAATCCGCACATGGCCAGCGTGGTTGGCCAAAACCCTTCTCACTCTGAGAGGAGACCCGTGCTCTGTTGTGGGCCGGCGATGGGTCATGATGATGAATGTGTAAATTATACCAGATATGATGAGCTCAAGAAAGGCAGACACTTATTTACTTACTAGCTTATTTACTATACAAATTTCAAACCCCTATTTTACCCCCTTAGGGGGGCTGTATTTTTAAAAATCCTTTCAGCGGATGTCTACGTCATAATAGCTATCTGCATGCCAAATTTCAGCCCGATCCGTCCAGTAGCTTGAGCTGTGCGTTGATAGATCAGTCAGTCACCTTTTCCTTTTATATATTTGGAGCGCCTATAATTAATTTATGTGTACAAATAATAATTTTACAAATACATAACAATTAACAACTATATGATAAATCATATGCTTACTGAGATATCATTAATAATGTTTTTAATAAGTCCCACGAGTCTTGTTCTTACAATATAAGGCGTTGACCGATAACAGTGTCCGACCTAAAGATGTACCTACCCATTTTTTTATTATTTGGCACCAACAACTTCCATACATGTAAGACAATAAAATATTCAAATACACTAACAGTACGGTTGTCAATTACAGGTGAAAATAAATAATAATATTAATATAAGATGCAAGCTTATTACGGTTTCTAGTTAGCCTATTGTATAGAGTAGACTGTAGATCACCAATTTTCTTGTAACTAAGAATTAAAGTTTACAAAACTGTGGCTTTTTTGAATAATTATCTGTTAATATTCAATCTACTACCGTTATGGTTGTTTATAGGTATCAAGCCATCCTCTATTCAGCCATGTAGCCATCATCCTTCTATTACCTTACAGGAAGAACTGAAAGAGGTGTTCGAAGGCAGCTGCAAGCTGATACCTATCAAGTTGGTGAAGAAGGAATGCATCAAGGTCGCAGACGACTTCGTTCCCGAGCTGGTGGAGACCCTGGCCTCGCAGATGAATCCCGACGCTGTGTGTTCGGTGGCTGGGCTGTGTAACAACGCACATATTGACAAACTCATTGAGGAATATGTAAGTTTTTTCTATGATTAGAATAGAATAATTTTTTATCCAACTATGAGAGAGTATAAATTCACAGTCAAATCATTTATTCGAGGTAGGTAGGTTTTATGTTTTTTATTTGGAAGTACCTGATGTCCGCGACTTCGTCCGTGTGGAATTAGGTTTTTAAAAATCCCGTTTTTTTATTTTTAAAAAACTTTGATTTTCCGGGATAAAAAGTAGCCTATTTCAGTCTCCAGGTCTTTATTTATACAAACCAAGGACAAACCAATAAACCAACAAACAAAAACACATTCGTATTTATAATAAGGGTACTGATAAGCTTTTGTAGACTTCATCCGTGGTACATAATATTTTACTTTTGAATAACATAGCTTTATAATGGTGAAAGAATTATTAAAATGGGTTCAGTAGTTTCAGACTTTATCGATTACAAACATACAAATGTTTCCTCTTTATAATATTAGTATAGATTATAGAAAATGAAACAATTGGGTATTTTCCTACTTTTGAATTTGATAAATTGAATTCATGATAGGATAGGATAAAAAATAATGACGTACGCTGAAAAAAATATAAAAATCTAACAAAGATTTACAAAGTTACAGTCATTTTAATTTTGAAGTGGGAGGGTCTACTATCCCTTTCTCGCAAAACGAAAATTTGTATGAAACCGCACGAAGATACTATGGCATTAGTAAGCTGTGACGTCAAAATGCTATGTCGCTATCTCTGTCTAATCAGAAATATTTAAATGCTTATAACTTTTTTGTTATTTGATCGATTTAATTAGTTTTTTCAGTTTACGTCATTTCTTTCGTCATATTTTTATCCTAGTTTTTTTTTTATTTTTATTTTTTATTTATCACAACAATGTCGGTTTACAGTTTAGTGTCGGGAACCCTGAAGTAAGTTTGATAAACCTGTGTCTCAGGGTCCCCGCTCCTCCTCCTCAGTCTCAAACATAATAGTTGTGTTAACAAAAACTATAAATACTTAAGTCTAAACAATTAGCATGCAGTGTGTCGTGCGTGTATGTGTATGTGTTTGTGTGTGTGTGTGTGTGTGTTTGAGTGTGTGTGAGTGTGTGTTCTGTGTGTTTCCTATGTTGTTGATTTGATATAGCTTTAATTATTTATTTAAATTTAAATTTGAAATTTTAGTATATTTTCCGTATCAATATAGTTTAGATTATTTAGAAAACTAGTTACTGTTTGTTTGCATTTAAAGAGTTGCATGTCGTATATGTTTAAGGTTCTATTTAATTTGTTATATAAGTAGGTTGAAAGATTTTTATATTGTCTGCCAGCAAAGTGGGTCCTATTACTTGAAACAGTGTTGATGACTGCGTGGTTACGTCTTCTACCTTGGAGTGATCTATTATATTCAGTAGTGCGGTGAACCCGAGCTATAGTTTGTAAGATGTATAGTTGTCTAATGGTTAATAATTTGGCTGTTGTATAGAGACTATGTGTTGGGTACCGGAATGGTCTGAAATACATTACTTTTAATAGGGATCTTTGTGCTCTCTCTAGGTGAATGAGTTGGGTCTTACATGCACTACCCCAGGCAGGAATACAGTACATTAAATTTGATTGTCCCAGTGCGATATATATAGTTTTTAATAGTTCAGGTGGTACAACATGGCGTAGTTTTTTAAAGATCCATATAAGATTTCTGGTTCTCTTTATCAGACTGTCTATTTGTTTATACCAGTTTAGATGTTGATCAATTATCACTCCTAAATATTTGTACTCTGTTACTTTTTCAATGTTCGGGCAGTCACATATGTCTCCTTGTTGATAATCACAAGCATGGCATTTTATAATGAAATTGTCAGACGGTTGAGCTGGTTTTCTAATCGAAAAGGTCATAAATTTGGTTTTCGATACATTTAGTGTCAACACATTGTTGTTTAGTTTATAATAAAGTAATAAAAAATTGGAGTCAAATACCCAATTCTGTTCCAGGATGAGATACTCAAACTGCGTGAGAATTGTACGAACTGCCGCAGAACGGTTGGCATCGCGAGGAAGAGGTTCGAAGCAACTCAATACGATGATTTCCTTTACGGACTACTCAATGTAAGGAAACAACTCAGACATATAAATTGTTTTACTCTATTCACGGAAAGAAGTTAGTATAACGCCCTCTCTGTTACGTAATCTTATACAAATGATAGAGCCGAAAATCTCAGTGGACGTTAACCATTTTGAGACACCAACCAGTCACAAACTCAACTGTGTTTTCTAGTTGAATTTCGAATGTTTTTGAAAACATTTTCGGAATTGAATTTCGAATATTTTTGAGAACATGTTTGGTAACTCAAAATGGTTAACGCCCACAGAGATTGTTGACTCTGTCATTTGTATGGGATTACGTTACAGAGAGAGCACTTTACTAACTTTACCGTGGATACAGTATAGTGTAGTAGCTCCTAAAAACTTGGTACAATAGTTATATTTGTTTTTCTTCCCAGGTGTGCCAAAACGTAGGTTCCCTCTCCGACTCCTGTTCGATGCTCGTCTTTAAGTACTACGAGAACATTCTAGAAGCCGTGAGGATGGACTTCACCCCTGACTCCGTCTGTCATCTCAGCGGACAGTGCGCCTACAAGTACCACTCGCACGATCTCTACACCTTCCCTGATGAAACTAAGGACTTGAA
Organism: Maniola hyperantus; assembly: GCF_902806685.2. Classification (NCBI taxonomy): domain Eukaryota; kingdom Metazoa; phylum Arthropoda; class Insecta; order Lepidoptera; family Nymphalidae; genus Maniola; species Maniola hyperantus. The sequence goes on from NC_048543.1 coordinate 11,660,903, forward strand.
GGCTTCAGAGTAAGTAGTTTTGTTGTTTTATTTATTATTAAGTACTTTGAGCGCATTCTAGAAGCCATCAGGAAGGACTTCACTACTGTTAGAAGTAATGACGAAAATGTAAGGGTTCTTTGATTTACTGTGGTCTGTGGACCCTAAAAGTTGTGTGATGTAGGTAGGTATTGAATTTCCTAGTTACGATTTTACAAGTATATATTACTAGATGAAGCCCGCAACTTCGTCCATGTGAATTTTGGTGTTTAGAAACTTTGGTTTTCCAGGATTAAAAGTAGCCTATGTCCTTCCCTTTTTATTTTCCGTTATTTGGCTGTACCTTTTTGTTTTGTAATATCTGCACTGTTTACCCATATTCGCAATAAAGAAATTTGAATTTGAATTTGAATTTCCCGGGATGCAAGCTACTTCTATACCAATTTTCGTCAAAATCGGTTAAACGAATAAGCCCTGAAAAGCTAGTGGACAGACAGATACCATTTCGTAGTTATAGTACTAGCTTATGCTCGCGACTTCGTCCGCGTGGACTACACAAATTTCAAACCCCTGTTTCACCCCCTTAGGGGTTGAATTTTCAAGGATCCTTGCATAGCGGATGCCTGCGTCATAATAGCTATCTGCATACAAAACAGCCCAATCCGTATAGTTTAAGCTGTGCGTTGATAGATCAGTCAGTTAGTCGGTCGGTCAGTCACCTTTTCCTTTTATATATTTAGATTAGTAGAATGCGTAAACTTTGAAAAAGGACTCATTGTATTTGCATGTGTGAATTATTACGCTACTAGACGATGCCCGCGACTTCGTCCGCGTGGATTTAGGTTTTTAAAAATCCCGTAGGAACTCTTCAATTTTCCGGAATAAAAAGTAGCCTATGTCCTTCCCCGGGATGTAAGCTCACTCTGTACCAAATTTCATCAAAATCGGTTGAACTGTTGGGCCGTGAAAAGTTAGCAGACAGACAGACAGACAGACACACTTTCGCATTTATAATATTAGTATGGATTTAGTACGGCAAACCGTACTTTTGACATTACAAAATTACAATTGATACATAGAGCAAATATGGTAAATCCTTTACGCACTACCTTATATGGATTTTATTTTTTGTAGCGATATCCCGTGCGAGTTTTGCGAACAAGTGATCAAGCATTTACGTGACACGCTGGTCGCTAACACATCAGAGGTTGAATTCCACAAAGTTCTTACAGGTAAGACTTATATTATTATTTCATTTTTCATACAATAGGTATGACCTTTCTTTAGTTGTAAGTTGCTGTATACCTACTTAACCATGTTACTCAAAAGTTTGTAATTTTTGTTATATTAATTTTTAATGTTAGGTTATTTATTTATATAATTTCGTTTTTACTCTCATTTTTGTATTTCGTGTTTGTGCTAAAAATATATTCAAAAAAAGCAAAAAAAAAGGCAACTTAATTAAGTGATGTGATCAATTCGAATATATCGATGTATGAGTGATTTTCGATGTGAGTGTGAGTGTGAATGGGGGTGGGCAGGAGACCACAAATATCTCAATTATTGGCGCGTGATAACGCCTCTGGCTCTAGGCAGCCATACTGTTTCTTAAAGGTATAGCTGTACGAGTTATTAAGATTCTAAAATTTCTAACAAAGGTCTCTGCAAACAAACCGGCAGCTTCAAGTCGGAGTGTCTACAACTAGTGGAAGAATACCACTCAACGATTTACTACTTCCTCGTGTCGGAACTGAAGCCGGCCGAGCTTTGCGGCTACATCGGCATCTGCACCGACAAGCCCCGCGTGCCCATCGCGCCGCTGCTGCCGCGAGAGCTGGCCGTGAGGGCTTTCACCACCTCGCCGAAACTCATTGGGAAAGACGAGGCCAACAGTTATAATAAGGTTAGTCACACTAATATCATACATCAATAAAGGCGAAAGTTTGTGTGTGCGTGCGTGTGTGTGTGTGTGTGTGTGTGTGTGTGTGTGTGTGTGTGTGTGTGTGTGTGTGCGTGCGTGCGTGCGTGCGTGCGTGCTTGTGAGAGTGTGTGTGAGTGAGTGTGTGTTTATGTATGTGTTACTCATTCACCCAAAAACTGCTGGACGGATTGGCTCAAATTTGGAATGGAGATAGAATACCTTGGATTTAACACATAGCCTACTTTTTATTCTTCTAAAATCAATACTTCATTAATAAGTATGTCATCCTCGTGGATTTATTTTTAAAAATCCCGCGTGATTTTATGATTTTCCAGGATAAAAAGTAGCCCTATGTCCATGATGCAAGCTATCTCTGTACCTTTTGTCAAAATCAATTAAACGAATTGGCCATGAAAAAGTAACAGAGAGACAGGCACACTTACACATTTATAATATTAGTGTGGATGTTGGTGTCTATATATATAAAAGGAAAAGGTGACTGACTGACTGACTGACTGAATGACTGAATGACTGACTGACTGATCTATCAACGTACTGCTCAAACTACTGGACGGATCGGGCTGAAATTTGGCATGCAGATAGCTATTATGACGTAGGCATCCGCTAAGAAAGGATTTTTGAAAATTCAACTCCTAAGGGGGTGAAATATGGTTTTGAAATTTTGTAGTCCACGCGGACGAAGTCGCGAGCATAAGCTAGTGTTAAATAATAATAATAAATGTTTTTATAGATTTTAACTTAGGTTTTTATTTCATGCAGGCTACGCAGGGAACTAAAAAGCAGGAGAACGTACAAATTGTCGGCGTAGAAAAGTCTACAATTCCCCCACCCCTGCCTATAGAGAGGATGTTCATAGCGCAGCCGCAACAGAACGGCTGGTGCTCCTTCTGCCAGTACTTCCTGCACTACATACAAGTGGAGCTGAGCCGCGACGACACTGAGGTATTGGGGGTTCGATCCCGGCCACGATACCTCTAACTTTTTGGAGTTATGTGTTTTTTAAGCAATTAAATATCACTTGCTATATTTAACGGGGAAGGAAAAGATCGTGAGGAAACCTGCATGCCCGAGCGTTCATCATGTTCTTCATGTTCTTAAAGTTCATGTTTCAATCATGTTCTTAAAGATGTGCCAATTCGCACTGGATCAGCGTAGCGGACTATGGCTTAAACCCTTCTCTTTCTGAGAGGAGACCCGTGCTCAGTGATGGGTTAATCATAATGATGAATCAAAAGTTGAAATTCTCAATTTCATTCACTCAACCGATGTCTGAACAATCGGCGGTTGACAATGATGGTGAAGATGATGATGAACCGATAGACCTCCATTGCTGGACATAGGTCTCATGTAGGGATTTCTGCACGCCACGGTCTTGCGCCGCCTGAATTCAGCGGCTACCTGCGACTCGTCTGATGTTATTTGTCCACTTACTAAGGGGGTCTTCCAACGCTGCGCTTTCCGCTAGGTCGCCATTCTTGTACCTTGGGACTCCAACTTTCGGTTTAGAAAAAAATTGGTTAATAGGGATGATGATGATGTCAAATCAGCGACTTTCAAAACACTCGCTTAGTAAGGGAGCTTGTATGAAATTCATAGATGTGACGTCATAAACATTTGACGTACTTTTTAGTTAAATTGATAATTCAAAATAGTAAGGAAACATAAAACTAACAGCGAACGTGGATTTTACAAGTTTTGGAAGACTTTGGAGAATTTGGGATTTCAATTTATTTTTGACAAAAGGCATCATCCCAATTAATTTTAAAATGAGTATTATTTAATTGTTTAGGAGGCAATAACCAAGATAGTGGAAGGCGCTTGCGATGTGCTTCCCAAAGAGCTGGACGACGAGTGCAGACAGTTCGTGACGCAGTACGGGCCGGCCGTCATCGCGCTGCTGGTACACGAGGTCGATCCTTCCAGCGTAAGTTAATATATAATTGTTTATGTTTTATGTGACGTTTTGTTGGTCTCAACGACAGAGACAACGCTCTACGAAACCGCTCTCTTTCTAAAGGTCGATGTACAATATTTCCTGCCTGGTACTGTACTGTTTAAATGGTACAGCAGTAAATTTTAAGTCGCTTTTTTTTTGTAGGTCTGCCCGGACATCGGCCTGTGCCCCAAGGCGCAGGCGGTGCACGATGTATCGATCAACTCGGGCAAGTCCAACTGCCCGCTGTGCCTGTTCGCCGTCGAGCAGCTCGAGACCGTGCTCAAGAACAACCGCAGCGAGGTAGGACTATACTTTCACAGACAGATTGTTAAATGACTAATACTCCCCTTTCCCCTCCAACTAAGCGTCAAGCTTGTGCTAGGAGTAGGTACGACAATAGTGCAACGGGCAGGGTTTGAACCGTCGACCTTTCGGTTTCCAGACCACTCCTTTACCCGTTGAGCTATTGAGGCTCTAATCTAATATTAAAACTGGGCCACAGTAAAAGCAGTAATCGAGGCCCACTATTGGTCACGAATCTCCTCTCAGAATGAGAAGGGTCCAGTATTGCACGCTGGCAAAATGTTCCGCATATCTTTAAGAACATCATGGAAAACTATCAGTCATACAGCTTTTCGCAAGATGTTTACCTTCACCATAAGAAAAAGTGATATTTAATTGGTTAAAATGCATTTAAAAAAATCTGAGTTTGCTACTCAGATTTTTTTGCCGCTCAGGGTTGCACCCCGGATTCCTCGAATAGGACGTCTTAAGCACTAGGCTTTTGCCCTTCAAAGGGAGATGGTGGACTGTCTTCCTCCATGCATCTTCATTCTTAATGGTGAGTGACGTAATCTTTCTGCAGCTGCGCGTCTTCACGATTTTACCCCATCTTGATTCATCCGCAACATTTGCAGAACTATGTAGTCAAATATGCCAAGTATAGTGCTGATTTGATCGAATCTTGGCCTTTTCTTTCCACTCTGCTCGAAACCAACAGTTCCTCAAGGTTGTCAGGGTTTCTATACGTAATTTTTCCGAAATATACCAAGGATCGCCCTATGTATGTGGTTGATAACCTGGTGGAAAATTTTTAATTGCCTTAGAATGGAAGCGTTCTGCGCTAGTCCTAAAAACAGAAAGATATTTTAAGTATTTTTTTCCAGCACCACATTTCAAAAGCGTTTTTTTATTTTTATTCAGATACAAATTATCCCTTGACTGCAATCTCACCTGGTGGTAAGTGACGATGAGTCTAAGATGGAAACGGGCTAACCTGGAAGGGGTATGACACTTTTTAATAAACCCATGACCCCACCAGTACCGCATTAATACATTACAATACTTTAAAGCTACTCAATTTGTTTTATTCAATAACTAGCTGATGCTCGTGACTTCGTCCGCGTGGAATTAGGTTTTTAAAAATCCCGTGGTAACCCTTTGACTTTCCGGGATAAAATGTAGCCTATGTCACTTTCCAGGTCTTTACCCATGCAAAAAATCACGTCAATCCGTTGCATCGTTGCGACGTGATTGAAGGATAAACCAACAAACCAACAAACAAACACACTTTCGAATTTATAACAAGGGTACTGATAAGTTGTTTTAACGGATTTGCTCCCTCAATCCAGGAAAACATTCGCCACGCGCTCGACGGCCTTTGCAGCCACCTGTCCGCCAAGCTGCGCACAGAATGCGTCGACTTCGTTGACACGTACACCAATCAGCTCATCGAGATGTTAATCGCTGATCTGAACGCGCAAGAAATTTGCGTCTACCTCAAATTGTGTACGGATGATACCAAACATACTGATCCGATGAAGGTTGCGCAGTCGGCGATTGATAAGTTCCACGAGAAGCCAGCGCTGAGGGGCGATAGGAACAACAGGAGGCGGCCGATGCTGCCCAAGCATATGTTGGAGACGTCCGCTGGAGGAGATATCGGTAAGTCCAATGTGAAAAAGTTACCAGATGTCTATCAAAAGAAATTTGCTGTATTGAATTTATTTTCGACAGTTTTATGCCTGTCCATTAGACCAAATGTTCTATGAAACTATTCATTGCTTGGTCCTGTTGGACGCGCCAAGTTGCGTACAATAGTCTTGGACTTGGACTACTAGTACGCGAAATCTAAGACGACATACAATTATGGGTGATTTTTTTTCGTGTTTTGTATGCAATAATGTTCTATCTATCTATCTAACCTTTATTGTAATTCCATGAGATTTACTTTAGTAAACCTCGCATTTAGTGAATTGAACCGTTTCCGATCGCCTCAGAAACGAACGAGATCCCAGACCACACTCGGAACGGGCGTCCGGTGAACGTGAAGTCGCCGAAGACCGTGTGTGTAGTGTGCGAGTTTGTGCTCAAGGAGATCGACGACCAGATCACGGACAAGCATAATGACGTAAGCGTTTATTCTCTTTCACTGCATAATGGAAACTGTTGGTTTGGTTGGATGGTTGGATGGTTTGGCTTTTCCAAACAAGTTTTTTTTTGTAATGCGAATTTTTGTCTCTGCCTATTCCTTGATGGCAAGAGCAATCGCTTGTAATGTAACAGGTCGGATTCTTCAATGTTTTGTGCCCATTTCAAGTTGATAAGTTGGCTGTCCAGCGTGGAAATGCAGTCAGTATTCTTGGCACCATTCCACGCGGGCATGATTTGTATAGTAATGAGATAAGCTAGCTTTAAGTTTTATTGTAATATTTTCTTTAAAAAACAAAAAAATAAAGTTGATAGCGAACTTAAGCCTCGTACTCGATGATTGTATATAAAAAAAAACGGGCCGAATTGAGAACCACTTCCTTTTTGGAACTCGGTTAAAAAGAAGTATAAACTACTGCATTTAGGTCACATATTTTGCAGAGCGTTATCTCTTCTACTGTTGACAAACCATTCTAATAGTTAATGCGTCTTGTATCTTTTGTCTTACTCATCAGCGAGCACGCAATTTATGAGCCATAGAATATCAACGTCACAAATATACAGTTTGATATCATTGCTCGTCCTGCTGTAAAAAAGATATGCACTTGACCGTTTTGTTTTTTCTGTCACAGGAGGAAATCAAGAAGGTAGTCCACGGAATCTGCAAGAGCATGCCTAAATCGGTCCGTCCAGAATGCGATCAGTTCGTGGAGAAATACGCCGACCTGGTCATCAGCCTGTTGGCCCAGGAGCTCAACCCTGACGAGGTTTGCCGCGAACTGAAGCTGTGTGACTCCACGGCTTTCAGCACATTTAGAGGTAACCATTTTTTTTTAATTTTTAAATTAATATTCTTTACATTACATTTAGCTAGGTCATGACACCTCTAGTCAGGGCACAAGATTTAAAAGGAATCAGGAATCATTGATTTTCACCATTAAATTTTGAGTAACCGACATAGGTCAACAGATTGCGATGCTGAAGAGGCAATAGGCAGGGCACATAGTTCGTAAAACCGATAGACATTGGGGTCCCAAGGTGCTGGAATGGCGACCTCGCACCGGAAGACGCAGTGTTGGAAGACCACCCACTAGGTGGACGGACGACGTCAGACGAGTCGCAGGGAGCCGCTGGATTCAGGCGGCGAAAGACCGTGGCGTGTAGAAGTCCCTACAAGAGACATATGTCCAGCAGTGGACGTCTATCGGTTTATTATGATGATGATGATGATGATGATTCATTTTTGTCTAAACCTCTACGACGGTGGCTAGTTACCAGCCAACCGGTAGAGCCGTGCTGCCAAGCGCATCAGCGTTCCGGTGCGATGCTGCGTAGAAACCGACCAGAGGTATGGCCCTTAATGAATCTGCTATACCCTTTCCAGGTTAGCCCGCTACCCTCTTAGACTGCATCTTCACTTACCACCAGGTGAGATCACAGTCAAGGGCTAACTTGTATAGGAATTAAAAAAAACCTTTTTCGACTACAAGTATCATCATTATCCGATAGACGTTCACCGCGAGACATATTATGTAGGTCTCTTGTAGGCAGTTCCACGCGCCAGTTTTGCGCTGCCTGAATTTCAGCAGCTCCCTGCGACTCGTGTGTCTGTTCACATAGGGAGGGTCTTCCAATACTTTCGCAGATATGTTGTATGGCTATAGAACCACGAGACACTGCGGTGCGTTCCATTTGAAATAAAGAAAGAAAGAAAGAAAAAGTGTTTATTTGGTGCCACAGAATGTACAAACAAAAAAATAAAATAATCACTCAAAATAAGATGCGTAGTGTGTGGTACCAAAATGGACTCCACTCAGCATTTGCTGAGCCTATGGCGGGAATGTAGGCACAGCGCTGGTCTTCCGTGGAGCCAGAAGTTTGACGTGGATTGTTTCAAGTTTTTGATGATGTCTTGTTGTTAACAGAAGAGATCCTGGACTGCGCGGTGTGCGAGACCGTGGTGATGGCCGTGAAGAAGGTGCTCGCCAACGACAAGGTGGACCGCAACATCGTGCATGTCGTGGAGAAGGCCTGTAGTGCGTTGCCAGCCAAGTACTACGATAGGGTGAGATTTATACTGTACTTACTGCGGGCCGGAACATACAACTGTGTTACGGAATGATAAGAATTCACAATGCAAAAACTTGCGATGCGATGGGGTTTTAAATCGTTTAAGGATCGCAGCAGTCATTATCGTTTTGTAGTCGTTTGCGACTGCCAAGATCCGGAGTCTTATTATATATAATCCCTAAGGCATTGCAAAGAACCCGATCATTTAATTCTTCACGATTTCTATCAATTGTAAACAAAATTAGTCGCCAGCCGTCGAGAGACCCGTCGCTTGCCACTGAGAGGTATCGTAAGCGGGTGCTTAGGATACCTCTCAGTGGCCAGTTAGTTTACGTGAAAAGTAAAACTCATGGTTATGATTTACGGCCTTATTCCTTGACTAAATTATAAAGGGGACCGTTGGTGCAAAATTTTAGCTTTTTAAGTCCAAAGGCTTGGAGCTGGGCATTGATGACAGAGTCAGGACTTTCCTTTTTATTGTTATTTTCGTATTTTCTTCAGTGTCACACAATGATGGAGATATACGGGGAGAGTGTCATACACCTGATCGAGACGATGGGCAGTAAGGGCGTATGTCAGAAGATAGGCCTGTGTTCCAGCAGCGATGCGGCCTTCGTGCGCATGTACAAGGGACACGGACGTAACTAGTGGTGAGTGTTGTCACTGTGACTGGTGACACGTGTCATACGATGATGGGGGTGTATGGGGAGAGTGTCATACACCTGATCGAGACGATGGGCAGCAAGGGCGTGTGTCAGAAGATAAGCCTCGAAGAAATATCCAAGGGCCCTACATCCGTAAATTGACAGTTACAGTGTAAAAATTTCAATCACCTCTGATTGGCTGATACTCACTCAAATACATTGTTGCAGCAAGAATACCATAAATTCAGCCATTTGTACGATTGTAAATTATCACAATACTTATTGTAAATTTGACTAAGCTGCATCGATCATTAGATTGACGCCGCTATTCCGAATTGCTGGATATTATTCCTTTTGCTCTGCGACGTGTCATTTTACCAGCATTATTGACCAGCTTTAATCGGTTTGTTTATAATATCTCAGTTTTATGATGAAAGGTTTTTCAGAAAATAAGTTCATTTACATAAACTGTTAGAAAAGTTATTTTTGTTTTCTTTTTCAGGTACATTTTTATGTCTGCAGATTGGATGAAGCAGTTAACGTAATCTCTATTTACTTAAGTCATGATATTTTTTTACCAAATGTTTGTTGTAGTTTTCATTTCATTTTCAAAGCATTAATTAGTTTAAGTTGACTCTCGCATAAGCATATTCCTTACGATTTTTCGCCCCTGCTATTCTAAATGATTTTCACTTAAATTTTGATTACGTCTTAGTAAGTTTAGTCCAAATTATCAATTTCGTACGTAACGATAATGCTAACTATTCATAATTTTATATTCCGCTCATGTTTTTACACGTTAGCCTGTGATAAATAAATCTTTTGTAACTAATTATTGTATGCTAATAAATTGGGAGAGAAAAGATCAGTGTTTTATTTTTAATAATCCTTAAGCAAGCGCGATTTTTTTCTGTTCACCACACCAGCAGACTCAAATAGTGAAGAAGTCTTTACCTAAGAAAAACCTAGAAGGTTAAAAAATTAAAATTTAAAAATAGTGGCAGCGCAGCAAGCCCTAAGTATTTTTTATTTTCTTCAAGTAAGTAAACCGTACTAAGTAGGTACATAGGTCACTTGGCGAGCGACTCCTGCGAGGGTAGCGGCGTGCGACACTTGACCTCCTCCCGCTGTTCGCGCGGCTGCGGCGCCAGCTCGGGCTCGTTGGGGTTGTGTCGCCGCAGGTGCTCCGCGAGCCACAGCAGCGGCTCCGCGGGCCGCTCGTGCGCGAGCGCGGTCAGCGCCGGCGAGAGTGTGGGCGTGATGTGCTTCTGGATGTAGTCGCTGATTTGCCACTGACGGAGGAGCGGGCCCACCACCACTAACAACAAACAAATTATAAGCTAAGAGACGGTCAACTTAACTACCTACTACTTAGGTACTTTTTTAAGTACAATACAATACGAATATTATAAATACAAAAGTGTATATCTGCTAGCTTTATACGGCTTATCCGCGTTACGATTTAACGCGATTTGGCGATTTTGTCCAAATTTTGTAGGCAGGTATCTAATGATAGCTTGTGTCTTGGGAACGTCGCAGACTAGGACTTTTATTTTTTACTAATTTACGCAACAACATGTTGATACTGACTGGTGGGAAAGAAGAAGTGTATTTCCCGCAAGGCCTCCGCGTGGTTCTCGCTGCCGTGTAGCGCGTTGAAGTAGTCGCCGTACTTGGTGCGCCGCCCGTAGCACGCGCGCAGGCTGTCCGGCCAGTAGGCCTGCGCCTCCACCACTCTATAAAATACGACAGAAGCAGATATAGGTATAATGGCAGAATCCTCTTTGATTTTACTAGGATTGAAATGAAACGGGTTTGTGAATTGTGATGGAATAGGTGTTACCTCGCTGGGCCCATCAGAGTGCGCTACTTGTATGCAGTTTCTCGTAGCGAGGACAAGCGTGATGATAGGCCCGCTGGACATGTGGGCCACACGAGGTGCGGGAAGTGATGTTTGCCACTAATTACTACATCAGCAGGTGGTAGGTGCTACCTCGCTGGCTAGGATAAGCGCGATGATAGGCTCGCTGGAGATGTGGGCCACGAGATGGGGAAGCGATGTTTGCCACTAGTAACTGCATCAGCAGGTGGTAGGTGTTACCTCGCTGGGCCCATCAGAGTGCGCCACTTGTGTATGCAGTTTCTCGTTGCGAGGACAAGCGCGATGATAGGCCCGCTCGATATGTGGGCCACGAGATGCGGGAAGTGTTGTTTGCCGTAGTGGCCCCTGTACAGCTCGGCCGCTTGCTCCGGTGTCAGGCGGACTTCCCTTCTCTGCATGATTAAAATATTTTGCAAAGTTGGTGTGTGGTTGGTGCCAGGGAAAAAGAGCTCTGGACATAAGCATGCTTCTGCGCATAGTTATTGTACTTTCCCACAGCGTGGGAAGCGAAAGATTGGCTGACGGAAATACCTTAGAGCGGCAGAAGGACACCCCTTCTAGGTCGAGACTCATTTCGTATTGTACTATCCAATAGATAAAAAACATACGCACTACTTACTAGCTATATTTCTGTAATGAAAAAGTTTCTGATAGAGAAAGAGCCCGGGAGCCGGGCCTGTCCTTCGTTATTTTATACTTAAAAGCTGAAAGTTTAATTGCGCATTGTCCCCAACACATTACACAGGGAGGAACTGTCAGCGACTATGAAGTTTGGATCATGGTGGCATTGGCAGATAGCAGATAACTAAGACGTATAGAATCTTTCATCAAGGTATAAAGTATACCCACTTATTTTTTTCTTCAGAATTGAATAACTTCTGTTGCAGAAGTATAGGGATGGTCTTCAATAATAGTCAGTTTCCAATTTCACTTCACTGTATTTTTAAGCATAGCTTGCGCCTTCGACTTAATTCTCACAATTGACCGCCATTTTTATTAAACCTACGCTTTTTATACTAATTTGACAGGACAGCAAAACTGACATATTTTAAAGGTTGGTATTATTTAACTTCCAGTATTTTACAAATTGCAAAGTGATTGAACTAAATGATACTTCCTGTGACGTCACAAATCATTAACGTAACAATTAAATCAGCTAGATGTTAAACATGACACAAAATATGTTGATTCAAATAGTTAACAATTAAATATGACTCATAGTCCATTCCCGCCAGATATAAATAACAATCAATCCATTGTATAAGTCTGGATGCCTCATGATGATGGCAGCCATGGAGATGTGGTTTTTGACATTCGGCCATCCTGGAAAGGCCGTGTCTCACGGCACTCGGATAACATCCCCGCTTTCGCACCATCAGTCACCTGACAAAAGAGAAATACCGAACAGTATTCACTTGATTGATACTTAATTTTATTACAAATATGTACCTACATATTAATAGCATATACCATATAAAATATTCAGTTGATTTATTAAGTTATCAACTACTTCTAATCAAAATTGTTATTAATGTTCCTCTTTTAATCATTACTTTAAATGTTTTGCTATAGTATTTAGGTAATACATAATGGTAACATTTGATTACCAGAGGTGGGTGTTTGAAATTGATGAAATGTAAACGATTTCGTTGTATCTGCAATCCAAAATTGTAGGTAGGTACTTGTCTATCCAGATAAGTTTATAACAGCTGACGTCATGACTCATGAGACCATTTTATTAAGGTGGCGCAGTACGCTCGACCTAACCTGTATGCTTTTCACTTGACATTGTATGAGAAAGGTGAGAAGCACGATGATTTTTACTGAAATCAAGGGTATAGGAAAAGTATTTTGAGAAAACAAAAATACTAAATGTATGTTCGCAAAATAGTAGAATATTTCAACTAATGAATAAATAAACTATGTCTAGTGTTAATTTGCTTTAGAATTTTCATACCCTAATTATTTATTTACGCCCAAAGTTGTCATAAATTTAGTGTTAAAATAGGAATCTTTTGAGGCTCGTAACTTTCAAATCAATATTTTTTTTAATGTTTAATATATCAATAAACCTAGATAATGGCAAGACAAACCGATGTAATACTTAGTTTTGAGCATATCATATCAAATAATGTAGTAATTACCCTCCTACGTTTGTATGAAGAAAGCACTGAACTGAGCCCACTTAAGAAGTTAAAATTGGTTTAGATATCTACTGCACAAGAAAAGCTAGGTTTGACATTGTAGCATATCACGGGTTATTTTTCAAGGTCGTTATTATATTATTATCAAGTTAATAACTGGGTAAGTAACTGACGTTCGACGTTCCTAGAGTTCTGCATTAGGAAGAACTTTACATGGGCATGACACCTATAAACTTAAGAAAAACAGTATGCATACTTAGACGAGATTTCATTTCTATCCCTTTTAAATCTGCAGGGGACGATTATTGAATTTTATATTCTTATGGTCTTGTTTTAGCAGAGTTTACTGTAGGTACTTTTAATTCATCTCGAACAATTTATCATGGGAAGGTCAAATAGATTCCATATCCAAGTCATTGTGTTGGAGAGAATAGAGATCACACAGAGACTATGTTGGAGTGATTCACACACACACACACACGTACACACAGAGGCACACACACCATTTGGGTAGGCGACACATATGTATGTCACACGTTGCACATATCACACAGACTATTTGCGCAGGTCACACAGCCCCGTTGGGTAGGTCACACAGACTCGATGCGCAGGTCACCAAGACCATTTGCGTCGGTCAAACAGTCTTCTTTACGATTTACTACAGTCCCTTCTTTAGGAAGATCTCACAGATATGCTCTAGGGATGTGACAGACATCATACTTCAAATGCATTTTTAGTCCAATGATGAGTTTCCATGAGGAATAAGGAACAGAACACGGGTACAGAATAAAACAGTCAGGATAGAAAGTATAAGAATCATCTTACAAACAAGAATCATAATATTATTGATACAAGAAACAGGACTGATACAGACTAAAGCATGTAGGGGAGTAATTCTGACAATGCAAGAATGTCATTCGTCACTTATCGGGATTTTTTGAATTTATAAAATTACAGGAGTAATGTTACTGGCATGTCTCAGTTGCATATTAAATAATAAAATCAAACTAAAGGAGTTTCTAATTTTATATAACACTATTATTTAATTAATGAGTTATTCATAATAAAAGTTTATTACTAATTAATTAGGATTTTGAACTTATGGACCAATATTTCAATTTAATCGTGATTTCTGTATTTTAATCATACTTACTAGATTTACTGTAATACTTAATGTAATGACTGTAGTATAATTAAATTAAAGTAGAGTTGAGCTTCGTTTAACTATAAGTTCTACCTACAGTAAGTTTTTAGTAGTAAGTTTTTTATCTAATTTCACTCTTGACGATGACATTTTTAGGGGAAGTCACTTTCGAAAGTCACTCAGACATTTCGATAGGGAAGTCACTCAGAAGTTTCGTTACGGAAGTCACACAGATATTGAGAAGTCACTCAGATGTTTTTTATGGAATTCACACAGATGTTCCATTAGGGAAGTCACTCAGACATTTAGATAGGGATGTCACTCAGATGTTTCGTTATGGAAGTCATACAGATTATCCGTTAGGAATGTCACTCAGATGTTTCGTTACGGATGTCACACAGACGTTCCATTAAGAAAGTCGCGCAGTCTTTCAGATAGGGAAGTCACTCTGATTTATCGTTAAGGAAGTCACACAGTCGTCCCGTTAGGGAAGTCACTCAGACATTACATGTTTGATGATAATTAGCATCTGCTGATTTAGCGATATATTACCTTTCGATTCAAAATTAATAACTGTTAGTTTTAAGTAGGTACATCGATATTATTTAGCTCATAATATGTATATTTCAACGTTGCCAGTGCGGCTCCCTCCGGTGCAAGGTCGCCACTCCAGCACCCCAGGACACCCCAACGTCTATCGATTGATGATGATGATGATGATGTCGATGATGTATATTTTGTATCTGTGTACTTTTATTATAATGAATTTTATTTAATCTATTGATGACATTTAAATTGTGTCTTGAACTAAGCCCTGCCCGCTTAATTTTGCACATCAGTCTTTTTTTCAACTACATATTTCGTTGTCAGTTTAGTAATTTTATGCTTCGAAGTCATGACGACCGTGCTCGAAAAATAATAGTTCACGATCGTAATCACCTATAATTGGTTGATGCTCACCATCACTCATCAGCTATCATGCATTGTTGCAACAAGAATACCTAAAAATCGGCCTATCACAATAATTGAGATTGTAATAATATTTGATACAGTTTATCCGCAACTGACCCACTGCTGTCATTGTAACATTATTGTCTTCCTGCAATTCGTAAACCTATCTTACTATTACTTATTAACTTGTAAGCATAATCCTATTACCTACTGAATTTCATCTGTACTAGCCAATGGTTAACCTGTACGCTATCTATCTTTTAGTTACGATAGTCTCTTTTATATTTATACCTAGTTTTATTGTGTATGAATTTTGTTTTAACTTATTTATTTTTTATTAAAGTTATAGAATGTACACTGTACAGGGCATTATTTTTGTTAAATTCAATGCCACAAAACCTGGTAACCTACATAATATTTGAGATAGTGGGTAGGTAAGAAAAATGTGCAGCTCAACTTGTAACATCGTGGTATTGCTGTTAGTGAAACCGGTAGTAGTGATCCGTAGGTAATTATTACACACTATATAGATTGCTCTTTTTTTTTTAAGTTTACGTTTGTAATTTATGTAGAGAATTTTTCTTAAAATTTTTCGTAAGATTGATTTTTAACGTAGGAACAATAAATTCGAGTCGTCATTGTTGTTGGTTAGTCAAATAAACAAAATATAAATTAAAAAAAATAGTTGCTGAGTTTTTGTCGGCTATTCTCAGGTCTGGGCGCGTTTAGAACCGTCGTAGCTTTAGTTTCAAGTTTAAGTAATTAATGATCACCATTACATTATTGTTTTACAAATTCAACAATTAACGACCAAAAAGTGTACAATGTTACCCAATTTGAATAAATGTTTTGACTTTGAAATAGTGTATCTATGACTACTTATCTAAAAAGAATTCAGTACCTACACACAGTTCCTAGCAAAAATTAAATTTCCAACATTAATCTGGCTCTATTTTCTGGTCTTCAAGGTGTTTAATTAATTTTATAAATTTTGTTACATTAAGATTAGTTGGCTAGACGTATTGTAGTTTTCTTAGTTTTATTGGGTTTCTCACACAGTTTTTAACTTGGATAAGTCACACAGACATTATATTGGAAAGTCATTAGAATAGAATAGAATAGAATGTTTTTTTATTCATGTAAACTTTTTAAAAGTGCTTATGAATAGTCAGGTAGTTTTAATTTACCAGTAGGTAAGCATGAATAGGTCACACAGTCACTAAAGTTGGGTAAGGATTAAATAATTCAAATGTCCTCGTATTTAAAGTCTCGTGGTGAACTGATTGCGGCCGATCCGAACAAATCAGACCAACAACTTGGAAACCAAGATTAATATTTATATGTATGAGCCTTTAGTTTTGAAACCGGAACAGAATCTACTTACTACATCACCTACGTTTATAAAGTAGCATACATACTTCAATGCAGATAAACCCTCCAGAGATGGAATAGCATAAGTTATTTTAGTTACGAATAAGAACATTAAATATTGTATTAATCAGCACACTGAGCCACCCTATGAGGCGGTAGTCATGGGACTCATGGACCTATGCGGTGGTCAGATTTTGTGATTCGATTTATTCCTCAGGATTTGCGGTGACTGGAGTACTTAGTAACGTGTACAAAGGTTATTTAATTTTATCGGCTGCCTAGTGATAATGATAATCAGACCTACATCGGAGAGATCACAAAAAGTATACACCTATTTTTTTGTAATTAGACACACATGCACATTATTTTACACAAATTATTACATAAAGTGATTATATTATGTGAGTGCACCTAAAGCCTCTCCTCATGATGAAATCTTTAGATACTTATGGTATTTTTAACTCATTTTACAAAAAATAACTTCCGGGATCAATGTAGGTAGGCAAAGATTCTATCTGCTTTAATGTAATATTATGAGAGTAATTTGCATATTATGCTTAGAAAATTTGTTGGTTAGATGTAATACGACTCACCGAGTGTAGGTATGCTCGACTTGTTGCTATGGCGACACAGGAGTCGCTGCCCTTGCGTCCCGCACGGCGCGGCGTGGCTCGTAGCGGCCGGCACGGCGCGGCGCGGCGCGGCGTGGCTCGTTGCGCCCCGATCACCCGATGCCGGATTTGTTGACATCAGCAACCCCGTGGCTCGTGATTGATCCGTCATCGTCAGGAGATTACAGCAGCGCTTCTTGTTCACGCGTGGCAAAGACGTAGTTGAACTTTAATCCCCTTTTCTACATCTTGAAGCCCGCGCTGAAGTAGTAGATTCTTTCACAATTTTCCGATGACGATAAAGTAAGTAGGGCGTCTGGTATTGGTATTGTAGACCGCAATTTTGCACGTAGATATTTCAACTTCAAGTCCTCTGATGTTATAATACACAGAAAAGTCCTCTGGTCGCATCTTGAAGATGAGTTTGCGTCGATATAGGCCCGCGGCGTAATTTTCTAAGCAGAGGCGTGGTGTTTTCAGAAGAGAAAAAAAAAATCTTTGACATTCTTCAATGTTCTGCTCTCTTCTCTTCTTAGTATCCCACTTCTGAAATGTTGCAGAAGTATAGGGATGGTCTTCAATAATAGTCAGTTTCCAATTTCACTTCACTGTATTTTTAAGCATAGCTTGCGCCTTCGACTTAATTCTCACAATTGACCGCCATTTTTATTAAACCTACGCTTTTTATACTAATTTGACAGGACAGCAAAACTGACATATTTTAAAGGTTGGTATTATTTAACTTCCAGTATTTTACAAATTGCAAAGTGATTGAACTAAATGATACTTCCTGTGACGTCACAAATCATTAACGTAACAATTAAATCAGCTAGATGTTAAACATGACACAAAATATGTTGATTCAAATAGTTAACAATTAAATATGACTCATAGTCCATTCCCGCCAGATATAAATAACAATCAATCCATTGTATAAGTCTGGATGCCTCATGATGATGGCAGCCATGGAGATGTGGTTTTTGACATTTCGGATATTAGAAATCACGTCATGCATTTTCAGACACTTATCATGGCAACCCCCTGCCAGACACCCTTACTTTTAAACTTTGACGGCATATATACCTACTTGTATACCTATTATGTCCCTTTCAGTGGACGTCAGCGATACGGCAAGTTCATCTTTATGTTCCTATGACAACCGGCAAATTACAAAATCGACAAGTAGGGTACCTAACGTAACCGCATAGTAGTAAAGTATGCTCGCATTGCAGAGCCAGTATGTACCTACTAGGGCCTAGTAACTATGCTCTTCAGAACTAAATAAAAATAAAAGTTCCTTCATTTACTATACATCAAAATTTTATTATTGTAATTCTATTGTATGACGCACGAAGGTAGGTACCTATCTACATAGATAAAACATAATTCATAAGCTCACCTCATGACTCATTTCATTATAATGATTACGTTAAGATTGTTATCAGTCCCTCAGTACTAGAAAATTAACTATAGATCGGTAGAGATAAGTCACGCATTTTATTTTAATACAGAGTTCACTTTAAAAGTAGGTACATAAAATCAACGTAAGGTACCTTTGAGGTCGTGTAGGTGCTTAGAACATTGTGTAGGTATATGGATGGCATACCGCATACCTATAGTACGCGACAGGTCGAGATCGCAATCGGGGTGGAGACGCCCCGCACATCCGCACAGCCTCGCGCTAACCCGGTGCGGGATAGGGCGTGTGACGTGCGGGTGTGCGGGTTGTCCGTCCCTTCGCCTCATACCCCGATTTCCATCTCGACCAGTCGCGAACTAAGTATACTTAAAAGATCAAAGGCTAAATAAATTACAAAAATTAATGAATTCAAAGTTGTAGTGGACAGCGGCACTCAAAACGTCAATGGGAATATGTGATTAGTTTTTTTTTTGGTTTTCATAGATAACAGCAGTGACCACCCCGACGCACGATGCTAGGGTGCTCAAGATCTAATGTGACAGGGCTGCATCTATTTTATTTTTATTATTTTATTAGGTTTTACAAAATCCCATGGGAACTCTTTGATTTTCCAAGATAAAAAGTGTCTATGTTACTCTCCAGGTCTTCAACTACATATACTTATCAAAGAATCAGGTCCATCCGTTGTTCCGTTGCGGCGTGATTGAAGAATAAACCAATGAACAAACACACTCTCGTATTTTATATTAATATTAGATGATGCATGCCTGAGAGTTCTCCATAATGTTCTCAAAGGTGTGTGAAGTCTATCAATCCACACAGGGCCAGCGTGGTAGACTATGGCCAAAACCCTTCTCATTCTGAGAGGAGACCCGTGCTCTGTAGTGAGCCGGCGATGGTGATTATGCCCGTGACTTCATCCGCGGGGATTTTTTAAAATACGGCGGGAACTCTGATTTTCCGGGATAAAAATTCTCATGACAATTTGCGGAACGCAAACTACTTCTACATAGTATAAATCGACTAAACGGATGGGCCTTTAATAATCCCTTGGGAATTCTTTTATTTTCGGGAAAAAAGTAGCTTATGTCCGTCCCCGGGATGTAAGCTAGCTCTGTACCAAATTTCATCAAAATCGATTAAACTGTTTGATCGTGAAAAGCTAGCAGAAAGACAGACAGACACACTTTTGCATTTATATATTATAATATTATAGTATGGATTATGGATTGGGAGGATTAAGTGAAAATAGGCTCATGTGCCTAATACTCACCTAATGGTTTTAAATCGTAATCTTTAGACTTTCAATTTCGACTTACAGAACTCGAAAATATGATAAAGGGTTTAAGTAAATAAAGCAAAAGTGGCAGCCCTACGCTAACAAGGGCTGTCTGTGACTTTAAATAATGAACGCGCCCTCGCTCTCGGCTAACGCGATGTATTTTGCATACGGCCCTCTCAACCCTTGCACACGCGCCGCTAGCCGCGGCGGACTCTCTGCTGCACCCTCCAATATCACGATCGATCTATGATTTTGTACTGTCTTCTAAATTTTTATTTGTTTCCTTACAACACAGACCTCTACTAATACAAGTACGCTTCGAATCTAGCAAAAATAGCTGACATTTTGTATGGCACATCATTTCCATTTCAGATCATCACTTTCCATCAGTTGTGATCGTGGTCAAGCGTGCGCCTATAATCAATTTAAAAAAAGACTTACGATGATGATGACTAATCTATCAAGACTAAGGAAGAAGAATACTAACAGCGAGAATCTGAAATCCATTGTTTTGTATATGGTCCACTATGTCCTCGGCGTCCTCATACGCTTCTGGTTTGATGATCGCCAACGTTCTCTCCGAGAAGGAGTGGTATTCTGCATCGGTGTCAGACGACGCGATCGACATTTTGTTACTTTAATAATGCGTAAGTAGGTATGCCGTTTGGTTTTCGTCTTGTTTGTCCAATTTACGGTGTAATTTTCAATATGGGATTTTACAAACGTTTCCTTTATTTTGGAAACAATCAACAATTTGAAGGAAACAAATGAGTTGTTTATTTCATACATTTGATAATTTCATGTCATTTTTTATTTGTCTATGACCTATGTAATATAGGTAGAATAAAAATTAAACTTTAACTTTGGAGGCCACGGAGGCCAATGGTTGACCTATTTGGTAGGTAGGTAGGTATAAAACCTGATGGGTACCATAAAGGTACCAGACCATCCATTTTATCCATACTAATATTATAAATGCGAAAGTGTGTTTATCTACTTGTTGCCTTTTCAAGGCCCATCTGTTGAACCGATTTTGACGAAAGATACAACATTAATTATTTTATTATATTGAGTCTTGATAATTTAACATAATATACTTAGGCAGAGATAATTTATTTATCTCTGCCTAAGGAGAGTTTTCCTGTTCGCCCTAGGAAAAGTTCCACTATTAGCTCGATAAACACATGCGTCAACATGATTAGGTACCATTAACCTGTTTATAGGTATACCTAGTATAGGGCTGCCATAATTGCTGAAAGGGCGACCGGGACATCCATCCATATGCAAACTGATTCTGTAATTTCGAATGTGTCAGTCTGTCTCTCTGCACTTAGAACGGCTTTTTGTCCCGGAATATGAAAGAGTTCCCACGTGATTTTTAAAAAATTTAATCCATGTGGACGAAGTTGCAGGCACTAACTAACGCAAAATAAAAGCGCGAGCGAAGCGAGCGCAAAATTTTTATATATTTATGAAAAAATCTGTAGATATTAATCATCATCATCATCATGATCAACCCATCACCGGCTCACTACAAAGCACGGGTCTCCTCTCAGAGTGAGAAGGGTTTTGGCCATAGTCTGCCACGCTGGCCATGTGCGGATTGGTAGACTTCACACACCTTTGAGAACATTATGGAGAACTCTCAGGAATGCAGGTTTCCTCACGATGTTTTCCTTCACTATTAAAGCAAGTGATATTTAATTAATTAAAACGCATATAACTCCGAAAAGTTAGAGGTGCGTGCCCGGGATCGAACCCCCGACCTCCGATTAGAAGGCGAACGTCCTAACCACTAGGCTATCACAGCTTAGGTATTAATATTACACTAATATTATTAAGTGTGTCGGTATATCTATCTGTCTGTTATCTTTTTACGGCCTTATCCTTTTAACCAGGTACTATTCAGGGATAGCTTGCATCCCGGAAACAGACATAGGCTCTTTATCCCGATAAATCAAAGAGTTCCTACCGGACTTCTATGCAGACAAGATTGCAGGCAGGGATTAACTAATACAGAACAAAAGCGCGAGCGAAGCGAGCGCGAAATTTTTTAATATTTACAAAAAAATTGGTAAATTCAAGAACTAGTATATTATCCATTTCAAAAATAACTTCCTTTTGTCTGGGATTTCGGAACCCCCTGCCAAACCGGGACAACTAACTTACTGACCGGGACACCGGGACACAACGCTTCAGATCAGGACTTGTCCCGGTGTACCGGGACGTATGGCAGCCTTAACCTAGTAGGTATTATATTCGATTGAGCACATTACCTACTCTTAAGTCTTGACACAGAATGAGGCTACCCGTCGTGTAAATATCAATAGGTACGTTTTTCTTCCTTTTCCTTACAATATCAATACAACTTATTACTTACTTATTAACGTTTGACTTTGGCTTCACATGTTAAATATTTAGGTAAAGCTGTATGCCTGACTCGAGGCCTATTTTTGATCAAAATTCAAGCATTATTTAAGTCTGACTACATGCTGAAGTACCTACTTATGTAGCTATCTTCTTGTAAATTAAAAACTGCATACGTTTTTTCTTATTAGTTTTAAAACTACTGAGTGATGCACGACCAAATAAATAAACAGACAAACGTCATCATAAACAAATCTTTACACCCCTAGATGGGCTCATCTTGATCAATCTTTTGCCATTGGTGCTGATCGAAAGCTATTTCTGTTCAACCCCGACCTCCAAAACCTAGACGAACCTAGAAAACTGTAACACAGTTTCATTATAGTGGAAATTAAGTCAATTTCATATAACATATATGAAACGAGGCATCCCGCCGCGACAACATCAAAGCCATATCAAATACATTCTCCTTCCTTTTCATTACAACATCAATATAAATTAAGACGTCATAATCAATACAATCGGCAATTGCAGACGGGAAAACTGGCACGCATTTTCCGGCGTGTCCGAGCCACCCCCGCGTGTGGTGCGGGCGGGGGTGACGCGGGGTGTCCGGGGGGCGCCGAGGGGGCGCCGGGGGGTGGCTCCGCCCGGGAGCGCAGGGCCCAGTGCCCCCCGAACGCAGCGGCGGCGCGACGCCTCCCTGAGTACCGCGACATGCGTTGACGTCTCCCGCCACCCGAACACCACCGCCGTATACATGGACAACTCCTGCCTCCTCGACCTCCTCATCAGGTGCTTCGCGATGACCGAGCCCGAGGACCTGAACTTCACCGCGTTCACCGACCTCTGCCGGCTCTGCTCGCTCAAGAGCGGGCCTCGCCTGCACATATTCGACAAGGAGTCCGAACAGCGCCAGATACTGTTCAAACTCCGGACCTGTTTGCCCACTATGGTGAGCCTTTACTCCACTACGCATACCTACCTCGCCTTACCTATTCAAACTCTACATCATGTTTGAATAGATTGCATGGCAAATAAACGGGCATCATACCTCTATAACCTCCGGACCTGTTTTCCCCCTATAGGAAGCTTTTAGTCCACTTCACACAATATCTACTTTGCCTTACCAATTCAATCACTACATTATGTCTACAGGCAAAAAATAGGTATTAAGTACTGTATCCCCTGTTCACCCACATTGTTGGTGAGCTTTTGTATCTCAATCACAAAATATACAAAGGCGAATACGTCGTAAGTATAATAGACAACAGTATTAATGGGTTCTAGTTTTAGCAATTGCTTGTTATATCGCGCGATGGCAAGCTTTTTCACATTTCATCACCTTTCAGGCTTTCACCTTTATTTCTGTATTGATTCACTAAATATAACCGTGTATAACTACATACAAGACTGTAAGGTAAATAAGTATAGTAAATAAACAGGTCTCCGAGGCAAGGCGAGCGCAGTTAGTGATGTAGACTGTAGAGAGACGTAGTGCCGTAACTCGTAGACGCATGCGCTCTACGCGCTACGAAACTTACTCGGATTGCGGGGCAATAAGTACGGTTTAAGCACGATACCTGTTGAACTTTTGGAGGAGATCGCTTTGAGTGTTACTTTATTGAATGTTTTGTTCAAAATGATTTTTTTTCTTTCTATTATTGAACCTTAGTACCTACGAATTCTGGTACGAGGAAGATGGCCAACGAGCATAAAATTACCGCATGAAACTTTTAGAGCTTAAATTCACCTGTAACCAAAGGTTCTAAGACCGCAACACGGACTGTGTTGCGGTCTTAGTACCTAATTTGCAAAAGATATGGCGTCAAATGGGTCCATTTTATGCAACCAACATACCTACTTATTGGAAAATCTTTGCGTTTCAAGCATTTTTACATGACTTCCCAATAATGGAGTACTTACGGAGTTTTTTGGAGTTTTTTATGGAGTTTTTTAATGCTTTATTCGGCCATAACTTTTAATTGCGAACAGATTTGGATGTATGTGGTGTCGTTAGAATCCTTACTTCATCTCAAATGACACTAGCCCAGACCCTGATGATGCAAACTGCAATCGGGTTGTAGAAAACTTTTTAAATTAGGTACTTGGTTAGGCATCTACTAAAGTTTTTTTTTCAATAAGTGATCCTAGTTTGGTTAAAATTGGTTTAATATATTTTATACCCACAAGTTACACAAGTACCTACCCTTTTGCGTCATCTTACAATATTTACAAAGTACTCTGTTACTTCTCGTTCAATTTATCCGAACCAAACACAATTTCCCTTTACGAACTCTGTCAATAGACAAACTACAGTCACAGTTGTGGCTTTCAAAAAGCAACTCTATGAAACGCAAAATAAGGTCTATATTTATTTCATGCTTTAATAGTAAAGCTTCAAGAGATTAAGAATAGCACGTGGCATAAACCCAATCCATACATCTTCCTACTTGCCCTATCCACAAGTGAGTTCGTTCTACGGATTAACGTCATGTAATGCGCTATAGTTAAACGAGTGTGTAATTTGTTGATTTTGTTATACCATTGGTAATATACTTAGTTCGGAAGTTTCCGTTGTAAGCATTATTTGAAGAAGTAACTAAATGGAGGAAACAAATCCATGAACAAACTCTTGTAAACAAATCGAGGTAAAAGTACAATGGTATATCTATGAGGTACCTCATTAATAACAAATCTAACACTATACCAGACAATCAATAAGAGTAATTTATTACCTATTTTGAATAAATCATTTGACTTTTGACTTTTGACTTTAACTAGCTTAGACCCGCCACTTTGTCCACGTTGACTACACAAATTTCAAACCCCTATTTTAATCAATTACGGGTTAAATTTTCAATAATCCTTTCTTAGCGGACGTCTACGGGTTAATAGCTATCTGCATGCCAAATTTCAGCCCGATCTAGGATGGTTTGTTGGTTTGTCCTGCGTCGTCGTTGCACGTCACAACGGTGCAACGGATTGCCGTGATTTTTTGCATGGGTATAGATAAAGACCTGGAAAGTGACATAGGCTACTTTTTATCCCAGAAAATCAAAGAGTTCTCACGGGATTTTTTTAAACCAAATTCCACGCGGACGAAGTCGCGGGCATCAGCTTGTTATAAATAAAGTTACGATAAGATTTGAAGTGGCTAATAACCCCTAAAATAAAGAGATTTAAAATAATTAAATATTTTAACACGAGTAGATATCGTAAAACTACAGTGAAAATAGAACAAAATATAAATTACCCATTGACTTTCAAGTTTTGACGCATTCTGTTGTAAAATAATGTACGAAATTTTCATGCAGAGTCGATCGCCTCGCGCGCGATTATTCAGTTGCCTCCAGGGAAATATATATTTCGTGGTTTCCCGAATAAAAAATTCAACATACAGGCAGTCTACATAAATTGCATGAGTCCGATAGAAATTTTAACAAAATTCAACGCTAGTAGCTGATGAGAATATTACCTACTAACCAAAGGAGGTCTGAATACTATTGTTTATTTTGCCTTTACCTCTGTGCCTCAAAGATTGTTTTTACTAACCCCTACTTACTTATTAATTATTTTAAATTCTTTTAACAGGTAATTTAAAACGTTAAAAAACCCCGACTGAGGTTTGCACTGCATCCTTTTCAGATCGCTCATTAAAGCACACAAAATCCGCCATTTTGAATTATTAAGAATTTTATATACTTAGTGATACTTGCGCTATCATTACAAACCTAATGACCTATCATTTAACAAAATCGGTTGAGCCGTTGAGTAGTTATGAGCGGAGTTAGGAACGGATATACACACGTACAGGTCGAACACATAATCCTCCTTTTAGACTGAAGTCCAAAATTAAGGTTAAGTATATGTAGGTACTCAAAACTTTACTACCATAGTAAAGTTTTGAGTACCTACTCATAACTTAAGTATACCTCATAACTCATAACTCTTTTTTACCGCAGTCGGGTAAAAATTTATGAGTTTTTAGTTATAAGACGAACATATTCTTTGTGACACCAGAGTATTTAAGTATATATGTTTTAATTTTGTTGCAAATTACTGCTTGCAATTCATTGTCCTCTGTATATCCAGCAGATATCGAAAGACGACTTCCTGCCGAAGAAGATCTGCGAACGCTGTGTAACGAGGCTCGAACAGCTTTACGAATGGCGACAGAGCTGCCTCAACACGGACTCAGTGCTGAGGAACTATGCAGAGTCTATGAGGATCGTCACCTCTACTATCAACTTTCAGGTAAGTCACTGGATCCATTAAATATTGAAGGAAGAAGATCTGCAAACGCTGTGTGATTCGGCTCAAACAACTTTACGAATAGCGTCAAAGCTGCCTCAACACGGACTCAGTGCTGAGGAAGTTCGCTAAGTCTATGAGGATCGTCACTTCTACTATCAACTTTCAGGTCAGTCAATGATTCCATTAAATATTGAAGGAAGAAGATCTGCGAACGCTGTGTGATTAGGCTTAAACAACTTTACGAATGGCGTCAAAGCTGCCTCAATACGGACTCAGTGCTGAGCAACTACGCCGAGTCTATGAGAATCGTCACTTCTACTAATAACTTTGAACTTTCAGGTCAGTCAATGATTCCATTAAATATTGAAAGAAGATCTGCAAACGCTGTGTGACCAGGCTTGAACAATTTTACGAATGGCGGCAGAGCTGCCTCAAAATAGCCTTTGTGCTGAGGAAGTACGCCGTTGTATTTTCACCTTACAGCTCAGTCCGCTCTCCGTATTCATTAGATATTGAAGAAAGAACTGCTCTTAAAATACCTATGTGTCCAGGCTCAACAAACAAAATTCAAGTGCTTTTTGTTGTAAGTAAATTAAGTAAGCTATAATTCATGAAATTGTTTTCAAGGTTTGAGCCGAGCAGGACATGACATACATTTTATGTACAACCTAAAACAAAATAAGAAAATAAAAGATAATTATTAAGCTTGATTACATGTGATTGCAATTATAGATATAATAAGTAGGCCAGCAAAAAAACTGTACCTACAGGAAAATTCAGGACTGATAAGTGATATTTAGATAGGTACCTACTAAGTATCACTGATAAATCGATAGTGAATGAATGACGCAAATCGATAATTTTTGTTAGCTAAATATATCTACCGGTTATAAAAATATTTGGAATCATGTTTCCTCAGCGAAAAAAATTGCTTTATATTATTATTTTTAATACATGTGGTAGTTATCTACCTATACATGTCAAAAGTAGCTTTTACCCGAGACTTCTGATACAACTATCAAACTTCTCCGTAAACTTTGGTATCCATGATAGATTTTCCTCATGAAGAAAAAGGTCTCAAAGCCATTGGGTTTTTTATGGTACTTGTACTTAGGTATTACAATTAAAATTGCAGAAAGTTTTAGAGATAAAGGTAAAATATGAAAGGCCCTTAACAATTATTATCTAATAGGTTCTTAGCTAGCCAGAATTAATTCCGACAGCGTAAAGGTAGAAACATATACCTAGCTACCCAGGTCACTGCGTTTAATTACATCACTGAATTTAGCTCGACCCCGATATTCATTTTTCTCGGTGAAAAACCTAGTTAGTGTTAGTGTCGGTATCTACTTATATATTATGCTTTCTAAATCAATATCATCTCTTACAACCTAAAAACCTTAAATATAGCTTATTAAAATCGAAAATAGTTATGTACTTAATCACAAAAGATATAGAGATCGTGGTCTATATCTATAAATAGCTTAACGATTAATTTAAAAAATGTATGCCTTTGAACGGTCTTGCTTGTTTCCTTAACAAAGGTACGCAATAAACATGTAAATCATGGAGTCTATATAAAAATACTTGCTAAACGTCAAAGGTACAATGTTGCTTGTGTGTTGGCACGCGGCCGGGCGGGCGGCGGCGATGCATGCACGGCCGTCCGCGTCGCGGCGCTAGGGCGGCCCGCGGCCCCTCTATCGACCGCGCGCGCCCGGCTATATCGACCCAACACCCCAAACGTAAACACAGCCAAATCGCAACCTTATCCTCAACTAAATAACATACTATTTCCAACTCCCAAGTCTTTACAAGTCACAAAACAACGACAAACGATTTCCAACCCAATAAAACCCGTAGCACAAACCTTTATCGAGTATCGCGAGTTTCATCTTCCAAGACCGTGCATTATCCACCCTAATGGGATAGTCATAAGGTTGTCATCGAAACACTAGGTTGTATGTTATATGCCACTTGGGAATTTGAATATTGGATACGCATGTCCGTTTTAACTCTTTGTTTTCGGGCACTTCATTATTGATGACTTTACAGAAACTAGATATTATCTAACGTTCTATAATGTTTGTTTTTTATCGAAACATATCTACATAATGCTCAAATCAGTCTTAAATAACATTTATGGGTGTTTCTTCGGAGCACTTTATATCGATGTCCGGGCGCTTATTTCTGTAACGATCCAATACAAAGGCCTGAAGTATTTTTTATGATACCTGAACTTCTTCTACCTACGACATTTGTTTAATATACTAAAAGTATAGTATAAATATAAACAATATTTTTACTCCCGTTATTCTGACTCCTCTGACGTGTCCGTTCGACATGTTTTTATACAGATCTAATAATATCTGATTTAATTACTATTAGATTAATGTTATAGGCAAATTATATGGAGAGAATATTAGTTGGTTTCTTCATCCATACTAATATTATAAATGCGAAAGTGTGTCTGTCTGTCTGCTAGATTTTCACGGCCCATTTATTCGACCGATTTTGATGAAATTTGGTACAGTGATAGCTTGCATCCCGGCGAAGGACATAGGCTACTTTTTATCCCAGAAGATCAAAGAGTTCCCGCAGGATTTTGAAAAACGTAAATCCACGCGGACGAAGTCGCGGGCATCAGCTAGTATTAAATATGTTTGACTTTTTACCTTTGTTAGTTTTTACATAATTTTGAGTTGTCCGGCCCGGAATTGTGACTACTATGGCGCGTGCTTTATTTGAGACTTGAGACCAAAGCTCTCCACTCAGGCAGTATTATTGGTATTCCATAAAACATGCTTGGAGACACACAAGCGGCTAGTAAGCATGGGTTCAGATTTTACGAACTGTAAATATTATGTAATATCTCTGGCCTTGGTTTCGATATTATTCTACGTTCTTTTTTACCTGTTCTAAATTGATAAATTAAAACATTAGCTTGATAGAATGCTTTAGTTAATAGGATGTAAATTGGGCGGTTTTTCAAAAAAATCTGATTTCAGTGTCACTGATTAATTTAGCATTAAAGCCATTGAAATCATACATTACCTCACTATCTTGGTATAACCTACTAATTATGACTGTTTACGCGTTTTGTGAGTTACTTTATATGTTGTCAGAATGCTACAGAAGTGCAGAACCTCTTAGGGTGGAAAAAATAAAAAAATTGATCCAGTGGAGTATGCTCTATGAAATATTATGTTTTTTTATACAAAAGTTCCTCTTCTTTCCGATTTTATAGCCTTCATCAGATTCCTCTGATTTCTCTGGTGACCAATCTTAAAGAATTTATAAAATCGAGTGTCTAACACATATAATAAGTATAATATGTTTTTTTTGGTTAGAAAGAATATAAGCCATGTTAAATGATTAATATTCCCCTTTCCTCTCCAATTAAGCGTCAAGCTTGTGCTAGGAGTAGGTACGACAATAGTGCAACGGGCGGGGTTTGAACCGTCGACCTTTCGGTTTTCAGTCCACTGCTTTACCCGTTGAGCTCTATTTCAACCACCTAAATACTGCTATGCTTTCTGACGTGTAAGTAAATCAATAACTTCCAAATGATCACTATTCACATAACGGTAATATAATGAAACTTAATTTACTGTCATTCAAAATCAGATATATCATGATAAAACGCAATTTTACTGTCAATCAAAATCAGATTCTAGTTTACAGAAATAAAAGTTATTTTAACATAAAAATTTAAAAGACTCAAGTCGTGACTGTAAGAGGTCTAGAGTGCAACATAAGTCATGCAAGGGCTGTGCACTGTGCAGTGTGCAGTACACGCATAGGGAGCAACTAGCAAGGTCGAAGGTAGGCACCCGGCTCGGGGGCACCGTTAACCCTGACCTAGCGGGGTGAAGGATATTCCTACTACGCCTCCCTCCGCCCGGGGGTGCACTACACCCTGAGCATCAGCGTTCAGCCTTCCCCGCTATAATGTGATGGATGATCAAAATAGGCTCACTACAGGTACAGCCTCCATATCTGAACCTTCTCTACTTGGCAACTGTGTACCCAAATTCTAATGCAGGTTGTTACAATGTTTATTACTTTTTTATTATAAAATTGGTACTGCTGCGGGACAAATTTTTATTCTTGGCCGATGTAAATAAAAATAATTTATAAGTGTGCAGATATTTTATTTCTTGTTCTTTTGTATTTCTTTCTGCCTATGTACCTTGCCTTATGCATGCCCAAAATACAGATAGACCTACCTAGAGCAAAGATAAAGTTTGTCTTTTATTTTATATACTAGCTTATGCTCGCGACTTCGTCCGCGTGGACTACACAAATTTCAAACCCCTTTTTAACCCCCTTGAGGGTTGAATTTTCAAAAATCCTTTCTTAGCGGATGCCTACGTCGTAATAGCTATCTGCATGCCAAATTTCAGCCAGATCCGTCCAGTAGTTTGAGCTGTGCGTTGATAGATAAGTCAGTCAGTCAGCCTTTTATATATTTAGAAGATTTTTTTGTGTTAGAGCTATAAAGTTTACAAAAAAGAAACAGGTTTTAAAATGAGTACTTATACAAGTTTTGCTATTAGCAATCATTACTTATTTTTACTCCAGCGACAATAATAAATACCAAAGCTATTCTTAAGTAGGAATTTTATTCATACCTCGACACAAGGTCATCTTATTGTCTAGATGGAATCATTAGCATTTCGATTTTCAGTAGACCTTTCTTTCGTGTTAATAATAACGACATTTCTCATTAAACATTGCTAACTACCTACTCTCAATAAAACTGCAGCTAAAATGTGAAATTTGAGTCGTTCACTTTAAACAGCAGGGAATACACACACACCGAACCATTTTATAAGCCTACTAGCGATCCGTCCCAGCTTCGCACGGGTAGCTTATTTAAATCAATTTCCGTAGGAATCTCTATTTTTAAAAATTAAAATATAGCCTTTATCACTCAGGAATAACGCAGCTTTCTTCTGGTAAAAGAATTTTCACAATCGGTTCAGTAGTTCCAGAGATTACTTCCTACAATTAACTTACAAACTTTACCTCTTTATAATATTAGTATAGATTAGTAGGTATAGCTGATGATGTCTAATAAATAATGTCCATCCATCCACAAAATTGCGTCATGTAATTTTTAATCCTATTTAATCATAGTAAGTACCACCTACTGTTTAATTCATAATTTACGACAAACTACTAACAATAATAATATTAACCTACCAGTAAGTAGGTACCTACGTGTAAAGACATATAAACCATTGAAGTTTTATTATTATTATAAAGAAGTTTTTTTCTCATTGAACTGATAATATATTGCATTCGGAAATTATGCTACTCAATAAAGTAAGGTAAAAAAGATAAGTGATAAAGAAAAATTATTTTGTAATCACATTTTGACTTAAAATTAATTCATTATAAGGTTTTTATATCGGAAAAAGATAAAAATTGCTTATATTTCGTAGAAGCTCTAGTCAGCGTGAAAGACCCCTGACACCCCTTCCGAGAAAAGGGAGAAACGTTCTCTCAAGTACCTACAGAGACGGCGTTACCCTTGAATTGTTAACCGACTTCCCAGTAATGTAAGTGAAGGTTTTACAGTTTCTATGTTCTATATAAACATTCTATGAGTCAATCATAATTATGTTTCCCATGGAAAGCTTCATCACCGCTACCGTAGCTAGACCGTAGACGGAAGCCATTTAACTTCTTAAATACATTTTTTAGGGTTCCGTACCTCAAAAGGAAAAACGAAACCCTTATAGGATCACTTAGTTGTCTGTCTGTCTGTATGTCTGTCTGTCGGTCTGTCAAGACACCTACAGGGTACTTCCCGTTGTCCTAGAATCATGAAATTCGGCAGGTAGGTAGGTCTTACAGCAGACATTAGAGGAAAAATCTGAAAACCGTGAATTTGTGGTCACATCACACAAAAAAAAATGTGGTCATGAACTAAAAATTTGTATTTTCAATTTTCGAAGTAAGATAACTATACCAAATGGGGTATCATATGAAAGGGCTTCACCTGAGCATTCTAGAACATAGTTTTATTTATTTTTATGCATCACAGTTTTTGAATTATCGTGCAAAATGTCGAAAAAAATACGACTCGTACTTGGCCGGTTATTAAC